>NC_073235.2:130127500-130727500 GCF_029281585.2 Gorilla gorilla gorilla
GGCAACTGAGCCATTGAAAAGGGGCTTGTGCAAGGACGTCTGATTAATTTGGAAAGGCCAGAATGAATGAAAGTTGCCACATTTTCAATTTACTTATCTGTTAAGCTCTGGCCCCTGGAGGCAGCCTGCAGCCTCACCCTGCCTTGCTAATATGGGTCGGTCTAAATGCATGTGTTGGTCACAATTGCCTCTACTTGTACTCATAGCCTTTCACTGCTGAGGTTTGAGAGCCAATTTCTATGGTATTTGCTGACCCTTGCTGCTCACCTTTCTTCAGTGCTCTGGTAATGCATTGTAAAGGCATCAGAATCTCTTCACCACACGAAACAGTCCACTTTACAATACCTCTGTTGAGTCGAGTTAATATCTGAGCTACAGTGAGATGCAGAACAACTGGAATCCTATTATTTAAGATCAGAAATGGCTGTAGTCCTAGTTTTTCATTTCCTTTGAAGCAGCCAACATACTTTTCTTGTTATTTCTTTTTTATTTTTATATAATACAAAATATAGGGATGATTTTGTGTTGGAGAGTTCTTTTATTGGCAAGAAGAGGTTTTTTGATAGAAAATATTTGCAGCTCTTTAAAAAAGATTTTTAATTCTTTTTAAGATTTGCATAGAAACCTACAAGCTTGGTTGCAGACTACTTAAAATAGATGAGATAAAATGATATGTAATGGAGAGAGTGAGCTTGTTATAGTCCATTGACAATCTGCTTAATTTCATGTATCAGTTTAGGTAATTAATCAATAAAAAATATAAACCATACACATAAAAACCATAAAGTTACTTCATATGACTTATTACTTGAGTAGCTACTTCACAAAAGTAGCTGACTTCTAAAAGTCAGCTTTATATATCAATGCATGGTTACAAACAATAAAATGTATGCATTTAAGTTCAATGGCCTTTGATACATGTTGCACTCATGCAACCATTGTAACCATCACCACAAGGAAGACATAGAACATTTTCATCAGCCAAAAGGTTATCTCGTGCTCATCTATGAGTAAACCATAGGTATGATGACCTTTTACTGCCTAAATATTTCATATTATACTTCCTAAAACCATGAATTCTCTCATATGACCACAGGACAATTTACAGAATCAAGAAGTGAGGCCGGGTGCAGTGGCTCACACCTGTAATCCCAGCACTTTGGGAGGCTGAGGAGGGAGGATCACTTGAGGTCAGGAGCTCAAGACCAGCCTGACCATGTTGAAACCCATTACTACTAAAAATACAAAAAAATTAGCTGGGCTTGGTAGTGCATGCCTGTAATCTCAGCTACTTAGGAGGCTGAGGCAGAAGAATCACTTGAAGCTGGGAGGCAGAGGTTGCAGTGAGCTGAGATTGCAACATTGCACTCCAGCCTGGGCAACAAGAGCAAAACTCTATCTCAAAAAAAGAAAGAAAGAAAGAAAGAAAGAAAGAAAGAAAGAAAGAAAGAAAGAAAGAAAGAAAGAAAGAAAAGAAAGAAAGAAGGAAAGAGAGAGAGAGAGAGAAAGAAAGAAATAGAGAAAGAAAGAAAGAAAGAAATTAACTCTGAAACAATGCTACTATCTAATCTACAGACCTTATTAAGATTTTTCCAGCTGTCTCAACAATGTCTTTCATAGCAAAAACAATCTAAAATTTGAATTTAAGTTCAGTCATCTTGTCTCTTTAGTCTCCTGGGATATGGAATAATTTTCTGAGTCTATTTTTCTTTCTCATGACATTGGCATTTTTGAAGAGTACAGGAGTACAGAGTACAGGACAGTTATTTGGTAGATTGTTCTTCAATTAACTCAGGCTTGTGGGTGTTTCCTCATGACTATGTTCAGGTTATGAACTTTTGGCAGGAATACCAGAGGAGTAGTGCTGCGTTGTTCTCAGTGAATCTTATCAGGAGTTACATGCTGTTTACTAGTGATGTTGCTGCAAGAGTACCTTTGGTCATTTGGTTAAGGTAGTGCCTGCCATCTTTCCCCACCTTAAAGTTGCTATTTTCCCCTTCATAATTGTATTAGTCCATTTTGCATTGCCATAAAGGAATACCTGAAACTGGGTAATTTATAAAGAAAAAAGGGTTATTTGGCTCACAGTTCTATAGGCTGTACAAACATGGCATCAGCATCTGCTCAGCTTCTGGTGAGGCATTAGGAAGGTTTTACTCATGGCAAAAGGCATGGGGGAGCAGGCATGTCATGGTGAGAGAGGAAGTAAGAGAGAGAGGAGAAGGTTCCAGGCTCTTTTAAACAACCAACTCTCATGTGAACTAATAGAGTGAGAACTCACTCATTACTGTTGACGACAGCATGAAGCCATTCATTGAGGAATCCACTCCCATGATCCAAACACTCCTACCAGGCCCCAAATCCAACATTAGCGATCACATTTCAACATATTTGGAGGGGATGACACATCCAAACCATATCATTCCACCCCTGGTCCTTCAAATATTATGTTCTTCCCATGTTTCAAAATACAGTCATCCCTTCTCAATAGTCCCCAAAAGTCTTAACTAGTTCCAGTATCAACTCAATCAAAAGTCTTAACTAGTTCCAGCATCAGCTCAATCAAAAGTCTTAACTAGTTCCAGCATCAACTCAATCAAAAGTTGTAACTAGTTCCAGCATCAGCTCAATCAAAAGTCGAAAGTCTCACCTGAGGCTCAAGGAAAATTTCTTCTACCTATGAGCCTCTAAAATAAAAAACAAGTTCCAAGATACAATGGCTGTACAGGCATTGGGTAAACATTCCTATTCCAAAAGGGAAATTGGCCAAAAGAAAGGGACAATAGGCCCCACACAAGTCCAAAGCCCAGCAGGGAAGACATTAAACTTTAAAGCTCCAGAATAATCCTTGACTCCATGTCCCACAACCAGGGTACACTGGTGTGAGGAGTGGGCTCCCAATGCCTTGTCCAGTTCCACCCCTGTGGCTTTGTAGGGTACAGCCCCCATGGCTGCTCTCATGGGTTGGAATTGAATGCCTGCAGCTTTCCAGGCTTAGGGTGCAAGCCACTGGTGGCTCTACCACTCTTGGGTCTGGCAGACAGCAACCTCCTTCCCACAACTGCACTAGGAAGTGCCCCAGTGAGGACTCTCTGTGGGGGCTCCAACTACACATTTCCCCTTGTATTGACCTAGTAGAGGCTTTCTGTATGGGCTCTACCCATGAGGCAGGCTTCTGCCTGGACAACCAAGCTTTCCCAGAGATCCTCTAAAATCTAAGGGGAAGCTGCCAATCCTCTTTCACTCTTGCATTATGTGTGCCTGCAGACTTGCCACCACATAGAAACTGCCAAGGCTTAAGGCTTGTGATCTCCAAAGCAGCAGCCAGTTCTATGCACAGGGCCCTTTGAGGCATGCTGGACCTGGGGCTGGAGCAGCCAGGACGTGGGCAGCAGCCTCTCCTGCGTGACACAGAGAAGTGGGGCCCTGAGCCTGATCCCTGTAACCATTGTTGGTTTTTTTTTTTGAGACAGAGTCTCGCTCTGTCGCCCAGGCTGGAGTGCAGTGGTGCGATCTTGGCTCACTGCAAGCTCCGCCTCCTGGGTTCACGCCATTCTCCTGCCTCAGCCTCCTGAGTAGCTGGGACTTCAGGCGCCCGCCACCATGCCCAGCTAATTTTTTGTATTTTTGGTAGAGATGGGGTTTCATCGAACCAGGATGATCTCGATCTCCTGATCTTGTGATCCGCCCACCCCGGCCTCCCATAACCATTCTTTTCTCCTAGGCCTTTGAGTCTGTAATGGAAGGGACTGTCCTGAAAACTTCTGAAATGCCTTCTGAAAAGTACTTGGCTCCCTTTTAGTCATGCAAATTACTCTAGCAAGTGGTTGCTTTGCAGCCCACCCCAATTCCTCTCCTGAAAACGCTCATTCCTTTTCTACCACATGGCAGATGCAGATTATCTAAATTAGCAGATTATCTAAATTTTTATGTTCTGCTTTTCCTTATAAGTTCCAACTTTATGTGTTTCCTTTTCTCCAAAATCGATCATAGGTTATTAAAAACAGCCACATCATTTCTTAAACACCTTGCTGCTTAGAAATTTCTTTTGCCAGATAACCTACATCATTGCTCTTAAGTTCAACCTTCCATAAGTGCCTAGGGCATGGACACATTGCAGCCAAGCTCTTTGCTAAGGCATAACACATGTGATTTTTACTCCAGCTCCCAACAAATTTCTCATTTCCATCTGAGTCCTCATTAGCCGGGCCTTCACTATCCATATTTGTATCCACATTTTGGTCACATTCATTTAACCAGTCTCTAAGAAGTTCTAAACTTTCCCTTATTTTCCTGTCTTCTTCTGAGCTCTCCAAACTCTTTAAACTTCTGCATATTACCCAGTTCCAAAGATGCTTCCACGTGTTCAGGTAACTTTATAGCAACAAACACCCCACTCCTGGTACCAATTTTCTGTATTACTCCATTTTATGTAGCTATAAAGGAATATCTAAGACAAGGTAGTTTATTTTAAAAAAAGGTTATTTGGCTCATGGTTCTGCAGGCTGTACAAACATGGCACCAGCATCTATTTGGCTTTTGGTGAGGTCTCAGGAAGCTTTTACCTGTGGTGGATGCCACAGAGGGAGCAGACATGTCACATGGTGACAGAGAAAGCAAGAAGGTGGGTGGAGGGGGGTGTGTTCCAGACTTTTTTAAACAACCAGCTTTCATGTGAGCTAACAGAGCAAGAACTCATTCATTACCATGGGGACTGCACCGAGCCACTCATGAGGAATCCATCTTCACGACCCAAACACCTCCCACCAGGCCCCACCTTCAACATTTGGGATCACATTTCTTTTTTTTTTTTTTCTTTTGAGACAGAGTTTCACTCTTGTTGCCCAGGCTGGAGTGCAATGGCGCAATCTCGGCTCACTGCAACATCCGTCTCCTGGGTTCCAGTGATCCTCCTGCCTCAGCCTCCTAAGTACCTGGGATTATAGGCATGCACCACAATGCCTGGCTACTTTTTTGTATTTAGAAAAGACAGGGTTTACCATGTTGGTCAGGCTGGTCTTGAACCCTTGACCTCAAGTGATCCACCCGCCTCAGCCTCCCAAAGTGCTGGGATTACAGGTGTGAGCCACCACACCCAGCTGGGATCACATTTCAACATGAGATTTGGAGGGGACAAAAACCACCCAAACCATATCAATAATTCAATAGTATTTCTGGTAATATTCATTGAGATCCACTATATTCTTCAACATTTATACTCACGAACATTTTTCTTCTAAGATGAGAGAATCTCAATTGGCCAGAATCAATTAAGTAGAAGTTGTCTTTTGCTAACCTTTTTTTTGCACCCTACAACCTGGTGAAAGGAGAGAACTTAAAACATGTTTTAGAGCTCACATCAGGAATTTATCTCACTAAAAGAACTTTCTAGGGTCCACCTGAAGTTCTGAATACTGGTTTACAACACTGGCATCTATTGTAGTTGCCCATTATCACTGGACGTTTAGATACCTCAGTCTTAAGGGTTAACTCAACTGTGATGATTCTTTGGTGAAGAAGTCATATATAAATGTATAAGTCAAATATATAAATGTATAAATATCTAAGTCAGAAAAGCTTATGTATTTTAGAAAGAGTTTCAACAACTGATGTTAAAGTGCTAAAATAAATTTCCCCATTTCCTATTTACATTTGAATAAATGCTTTCAGATTAGTTGAAGTTTTCTAGCATATAATGAAATCCTATTCCATCTTTGACAAATATATTTCTAACAAATGCAATATTTTTGTTTCTATCATTATTGACTGGCTGTGTTTTATTCCATATTTAATATTTTATGCCTTTCCACACACTGTGACATTACACTGATGAACTCTTTACCACAATAATTTCCCTTGTCATTTAACCTTCTGGGCTGTTTTCAAATGAACATTCCTGGCCTCAAATCATCTGGTAATTAATGGGGAGGAATTATGTTCATTCTCTAAAATCATCTTCTAGAATATTTATTTCTTTTGTTGTTTCTTTAGAAGAAGTGTGGGAAAATGTGCTACAAACATTTCTCAAAACTAGGCTGTTACCCCTTAAAAACAAAGGTCAGATTCTAAATGCATGCTTACTCATTGCTGGAAAAGCTTTTACATCTTTACATTTACTGAAGCACAGGGCCCTCTGTTATCAGATGCCTTCATTTTATGTTTTATTAAATAAGAAATTTAGACTTTAGGGGACACATATTTGAACATTAAATATGACTGAGAGTCTAGCTTCCTGTTCATTTACATGCACTGATAGACCAGTGGAAGCAGAGGTAAGGCCTCCTGTTGTCTTTTTCAAATAAAATAAAATGTGGAGAACAGAGAAGCAACAGTGAATTTTGGAGGTTGGGTATATCTGGATGCTTATTTGGCATCTCATCCTTTGTTTCCTTCCCTGACTCCCACATTGGCCATGAATTGCTCTCTTCTGGGTCCTCCCCCATTGATCATACCATTGAATATGGCTGTGCTGTTGCTTCCACTAAACCTGGGACTCTTTCCTATATGTATTTGTATCCAGGGCACCTAGATGAGTTCCTGAGACCTGTTAGGTGGTTGAATGGATAATGAAATGCTTCAGAGGTTTGATTAATATCATATAATATTTTATAGCTAGAAAGAGACTTAAAATGATCTAAAACAACACAACTTTTTATCGAAGAGGAAAGCAACTTTGAGTGGTTAAACACCTGGTCAATGTCACCCACTCTTCAGTTGGTAGAACAGGACTAAAAATTACCTGGTTCTTTTTTCATGGCAGCATGTATTTAACAATTTTTGATTCTTACAGGACTGGACAAAAACAAATTTGGCTGGGAGCGGTGGCTCATGCCTGTAATCTCAGCACTTTGGGAGGCTGAAGTGGGCGGATCACCTGAGGTCAGGAGTTCAAGACCAGCCTGGCCAACATGGTGAAACCTCGTCTCTACTAAAGATACAAAAATGAGGCAGGCATGGTGGTGCACACCTGTAGTCCCAGCTACTTGGGAGGCTGAGGTGGGAGAATTGCTTGAAGCCAGGAGACGGAGGTTGCAGTGAGCTGAGATGGTGCCACTGCACTCCAGCCTGGGTAACAGAGGGAGACTCCTCAAAAAACAAAACACAAAAACAACAACAACAACAAAAAACAAGTTAGAGAGAATGTAGAGTTTAATTTCCCCCTTGTTCTTTACTTACTGTTGACATAGCTGATGTCTCTGAAAGAATTCACTTTGGGAGTAACAGCCTTGAAGATCAGAGTCAATGGCTAGTGATGGATAACCTCTGTAAACCTTTATATCAAAGCAATGTTCCCAGAGGATTAACTGGAACCTACTCCATTTAATGACATTTTTCATTCTGGAATCCATTGCATAGATGACGCTAAGGTCATATCACTTCTAAACTCTTGTTCCTAATAGTCCTTCCACTTAGAATACATTTTTTTATTAAAAATGTTAAAGACATAAATGGATCTGGGAGTTTAAAAAAGTTGAGTGAATAAAAAAGTCGCAGAAAGATGAATATAGTATGGCAACAGTCATGTAACTTTTTTTCTCCATTTTTAGTCATACACAGTAAAAGTCACTTTTTGGTGTACAGTTCTGTGAGTTTTGAGAAATGCATACGGTTGTGTAACTACCACTGCAATCAAGACACAGAACAGTTGCATCACATACACCCTCAAATTTCCTTGTGCTGTGTCTTTATAGTCAAAGCTCACCCTTCTTTCAGACCCCCTCTTCTCTCTGGCAATCATTGATCTGTAGTATGTTACTATACCCTTTTCCAAAATGTCGTATAAATGGAATCATATGGAATGCTACCTTTTTACACTGATTTTTTTTTTTTACTCAACATAATGTTCTTGAGATCCATCCAAGTTGTTACATAAATCAATAGTTCTGTTTTTATTCTTAAGAAATATTGCATTTTGCCATAGACCACAGTTTGTTGAGAGACTGTTCAGTTTTTTACAATTATGAATAAAGTTGCTATAAACATTTGCATACAAGTTTTGGTATAAACATAGATTTTTATTTCACTTGGGTAAAAATGTAGAAGTGGGATCACTAAGTTGTAGGTTAAATGTTGTTTAACTTTGTAAGAAACTGCCAGGCTTTTTCCATAGTGACTGAATGAGAGTTCCAATTGCTCCACATCCTCGCCAGTACATGGCATTGTCAGGTTTTTGTTCTATTTTTAGCCATTTTGGTTGGTACACAGTGGTATTTCATTGCAGTTTATTTTTTATTTATTTATTTATTTATTTATTTATTTTGAGATGGAGTCTCGCTCTTGTCACCCAGGCTGGAGTGCAGTGGGCACGATCTCGACTCACTGCAACCTCCACCTCCTGAATTCAAGTGATTCTCTTGCCTCAGCCTCCCAAGTAGGGAAGACTGAGATTACAGGCGCTCGCCACCATGCCCAGCTAATTTTTGTATTTTTAGTAGAGGTGGGGTTTCACCATGTTGGCCAGGCTGGTCTTGAATCCCTGACCTCAAGTGATCCTCCCACCTCAGCCTCCCAAAGTGCTGGGATTATAGGCATGAGCCACCACACCCGGCCTCATTGTAGTTTAATTACAATTTTTCTAATTATGAATAATTTGAAGATCTTTTCATATGATTATTTGCCATGTGTGTATCTTCTGTGGTGAAGCACTTGCTCAAATATTTTTCCCATTTTAAAAATATTGTTTTCTTACTGTTGAATTTTGAGAGTTCTTTATATAGTCTATCTAGAAGTCCCGTGTCAGATATGTGACTTGCAAATACTTTCTCTTTTTTCTCTTTCTTGTGAATTTCTTAAAGGTGTCTTTCACAGAGCAAAAATTTCTAATGTTGATAAAGTCTAATTTGTCAATTTTTTTATTTGAAGCATTGCTATTTATACCACATCTGAGAACACTTTGACTAACAATGTTTCTTTTAAAAGTTTTAGAGCTTTGGCTGGGCATGGTGGCTCATGCCTGACCCAGCACTTTGGGAGGCCAAGGAGGTTGGATCACTTGAGGTCAGGAGTTCGAGACCAGCCTGGCCAACATGGTGAAACCCCATCTCTACCAAAAAATTCAAAAATTAGCCGGGCATGGTGGTGCATGCCTGTAGTCCCAGCTATTCAGGAGGCTGAGGTGGGAGAATCGTTTGAACCCGGAAGGTGGTTGCAGTGAGCTGAGATCACACCACTGCACTCCAGCCTGGGTGATAGAGTGAGACCCTGTCTCAAAATAAAAAGTTTTACAGTTTTATGTTTTACGTTTAGGCTAATGATCCATTTTGGATTAATTTTTGTTTAAGATGTGATATGGCAATTTGAAGCCACAAAAATCACTATATATAATGTACAGTCATGTATGTGTGCAATTAAATTTAAAACAAACATGGATGATGGATGGATACACGGGGTGGGAGGGAGTACCCATGAGTTTGGGTAAAATTGGCAAAGAAGTCTTCAACAGCAACGATAACATTTTATTCCCTTTAAAATAATCAATCTTGGAGTTATGGGAAGATGACATACAAGTAATATCCTCTATTCTTTTTGCTAAGTACAACTAAAAAGCCTGGGTATTATATATAAGACATAAGACTCCGAGAAGTGGAGGAAAAAGGCATATTAACTAGGGATTTAGGGGCCTAAGGAATGACACAGTGGTGAGTTCCCTGGGTCTTCTTTCTGTCTCATTTATATTCCAGACTAGGAGTTGAGGAAGCTGGCAACCCAGAAACTCCAGATGATGCATATGGAAAAAATCCTCAACAAGCCTTCTCACTCCAGCCAAAGGATCAGGAAGGAGGCAGTGTAGTAAGACAAAATACTCGTAGACAATACCTGCTATACTGCAGTCAAAATCCACAGAAAAAAAAAGTGGCCCCCAACTCCACCCACGTCAGCAAAGATTCAATACTACTTCGGTCTGAAAGTTTGTGGCCCCTTAAAATTCATATGTTGAAATCTCAAGGTGATGATATTAAGAGGTGGGGACCTTTATGAGATGATTAAATCATGAGTGCAGACTGTTCGTGAATGGGATTAGTGCCCTTATGAAAGAGACCTCAGAGAGCTGTCTTCCCTCTTCCACTAGGTGAGGACTTGGTGAGGAGGAGCCATCTATGAGGAAGAGGTCCTTCTCTGACACTGAATCCCATAGTGCTTTGATTTGGACTTTCCAGCCTCCAGAAGTATGAGAAATAAATGTTTGCTGTTTATAAGCCACTCAGCCCAGTTCATGGTATTTGTGTTATGGCAGCCTGAATGGACTAAGACAAGTTGGGAGCTGAGACTTCTACTCTTGTGAGACTGTAACAATGCGTGTCAGCACTGAACTGCAACGGTGTCAAGAGAAGGCCAAGCAAGGAGCCAGGAGTTGCATACCAGGCAGCTGGTAATTGGCCCCCATCCCATGATGTGTCATTGGAGACCGCATGAGGAGCCAGAACTCCCACCCTTGACCAGCAGTAACAAGGAACCACCCCTTCAGGTGTCAGCTTAGGCAATGTTGGGAACCTGGACTGCTACTATCACCTGGCAGTAATGAGGCAGCATGTTCCCCTTACTCAGCCAGCCAGCTGAAAAAGAAGGGGTTTTTTTTTTTTTTTTGACACAGAGTTTGGCTTTTGTCACCAAGGATGGAGTGCAATGGCACTGTATTGGCTCACTGAAACATCTGCCTCTTGGGTTCAAGCAATTCTCCTGCCTCAGCCTCTTGAGTAGCTGGGATTACAGGCACCCACCACCACGCCTAGCTAATTTTTGTATTTTTAGTAGAAACAGGGTTTCACCATGTTGGCCACGCTGGTCTTGAATTCCTGACCTCAGGTGATCCACCCTCCTTGGCCTCCCAAAGTGCTGGGATTACAGGTGTGAGCCACCGCACCCAGCCAGAAAAAGGTTTCAATAAATATCCAGAGTCTCATAACATAATATGAAAATCAGCAGATGGAGAACTAAATGCCACTGATAACCAACATGATCTAATCATTTAGAGAATACCCCACTTAAGAACATCAGAAGGCCCCAGCACTTTGGGAGGCCGAGGCAGGCGGATCACCTGAGGTCAGGAGTTCGAGACTGGCCTGACCAACGTGGAGAAACCCTGTCTCTATTAAAATTACAAAATTAGCTGGGCATGGTGGCGCATGCCTGTAATCCCAGCTACTTGGGAGGCTGAGGCAGGAGAATTGCTTGAACCTGGGAGGCAGAGGTTGCAGTGAGCCAAGATCGCACCATTGCACTCCAGCCTGGGCAACAAGAGTGAAACTCTGTCTCAAAAAAAAAAAAAAGAACATTAGAATACACATTCTTTCCGAGTGCCCATGGAATATATGCCAAAATAGACTGCATTCTAAGCCCCAAAACAGACCTCAAAAAATGTAAAATAGTTGAAGTCATAGAGTGTATTTTCTGACCACAATGGAATAAAGTTAGAAATCAAAAATAAAAAGATAACATACAAATCTCCAAACACTTGGAAACTAAGTAACACACTTTTAAATAATCCGTGGGTCAAAGAGGATGTATCAGAGGAAATAAAAAATTCATTGAGATTAATTAAAATGAAGATATATTAAAATGTGTTCCCATGACCATGACATAATTGTCTGCATAAAAGATAGCAAGGAAGAAACAACAGCAACAAAAAGTTTCTAGAATAAGTGAGTTCAGCGAAGTCATAGGATACGTAATAAACTTACAGCAATCAATTATATTTCCATATACTAGCAATGAACAAACACTGAGATTTAGCATACAATTCTACTCACAGTTGCTTTAAAAATAAAATATTTAGATGTTAATCTAACAAAATATATACAGGACTTGTATGCTGAAAACTATACCATGCTAATTAAAGGAATCAAAGACGATCTAAATAAATTGAGAGACACGTTATGTTCATGGATTGGAATACTCAGTGTAATGATGATGTCAATACTCCCCCAATTTAAATACAATTTTAGCACCGTTTTTATCAAAACCCATGCAAGGGCTTGGCACGGTGGCTCACGCCTGTAATCCCCGCACTTTGGGAGGCTGAGGTGGGTGGATCACGAGGTCAGGAGATCGAGACCACCCTGGCACACGGTGAAACCCCCGTCTCTACTAAAAATACAAAAACTTAGCCGGGCGTGGTGGTGGGTGCCTGTAGTCCCAGCTACTCGGGAGGCTGAGGCAGGAGAATGGCGTGAACCCAGGAGGCGGAGCTTGCAGTGAGCCGAGATCGCACCACTGCACTCCAGCCTGGGCAAGACAGTGAGGCTCCGTCTCAAAAAAAAACAAAAACAAAAACAAAAACAAAACGAAACAAAAAAACCAGGCAAGATTTTTTAGATATAGGCAAGATTATTCTAAAATTTCTATGGAAAGGGAAAGGAATTAGAATAGCCAAAACAATTTTGGAAAAGAAGAATCAAGTGGAAGGAATCAATCTGCCTGATTTCAAGACTAATTCTATAGCTGTGACTGTTATGACTGTGTGGTATTGGTGGAGGGATAGACACATAGATCAATATAACAGAATACAGAACTCCGAAATAGAACCACACGAATATCCCTAACTAATTTTTGACAAAGGTGCAAAAACAATGCAATGGAGAAAATATAGTCATCTGCAAGTGCTGGCAGGGGACTGGTTCCAGGAACCCTGGAGATACCGAAATCCATGATGCTCAAGTCCCACAGCAGGCCCTGAGGATTCCACGGGTGCAAAAAGTTAGCCTTCGGTACCTACGAGTTTGTTTTGTTTTGTTTTGTTTTTTGAGACGGAGTCTCACTCCGTCGCCCAGGCTGGAGTGCAGTGGCACGATCTCAGTTCACGGCAACCTCCGCCTCCTAGATTCAAGTGATTCTCCTGCCTTGGCCTCCCGGGAGTAGCTGGGACTATAGGTGTGCGCCACCATGCCTAATTTGTGTATTTTTAGTAGAGGCAGGGTTTCACCATGTTGGCCAGGCTGGTCTTGAACTCCCGACCTCAGGTGATCCGCCCGCCTCTGCCTCCCAATGTGCTGGGATTACAGGTGTGAGCCACCACCCCCGACCTGTATCTATGAATTTTGCATCCCACAAATACTGTATTTTTTTTTTTTAATCTTCAGTTGAGTCTAAGCATAAGTAACCCATGGGTACATAAAGCCTTTTCAACAAATGGCACTACAGTACATCAACAACCAGCCATTGGTGAAAATATGGGTCCCAACCTAAGTCTCAAATCTCACAAAAACATTAACCCAAATTGAATCACGGACATAAATGTATAGCATAAAGCTATGTATTTTTTCTTTTTTTGAGACAGGGTCTTGACTCACTGCAACCTCCACATCCTGGGCTCAAACGATCCTCTTGCTTCAGTCTCCCAAGTAGCTGGGACTACAGACATGTGCCACCATGCCTGGCTAATTTTTGTATTTTTAGTAGAGACAGGGTTTCGCCATGTTGGCCAGGCTGGTCTCAAACTCCTGGTCTCAAGAGATCCACCTGCCTCTGCTTCCCAAGGTGCTGGGATTACAGGCATGAGCCATTGAACCTGGCCAGAACAGGGACATTAAAGCTACTGTTTCACTTTAACCAGCCAAATACAGTCATGTACTGCATAACATTTTGGTCAACAACAGACTGCATATATGACAGTGGTCCCAAAGGGTATAATACTGTATTTTTACTGTACTTTTTCTATGTTTAGGTGCACAAACACTTGCCACTGTGTTACAGTTGCCTACAGTTATTCAGTGCAGTAACATACTGCATAGGTTTGTAGCTTGTGAACAATAGGCTATACCATCTAGGCTAGGTGTGTAGTAGGCTGCAACATCTAGGTTTGTGTAAAAGCACTCTATGATGGTCACACAATGATGAAATCACCTAACCATGCATTTCTCAGAATGTATTCCTGTTGTTAAGTGATGCATAGCTGTATTTTGTCTTGCTCCCAAGAATACCTTATAGAAGTTTTCCCCTTGGCCTCCTTGGTGGAACCCCACCTGCTTGCAGTTGGTGTTGCCTGATTCCTGAATCACAGTCTGCTCAAATAAACTAAAATGTTCACGTGCTTCAGTTCATCTTTTAACACTTATAATACATGTTATTCTACAGTTATTTCAAAATGAAAAGTTTAATTTAAAAATGGAACTGAAACAAAAATGCTAGTATTTATAAAAGCATTTGGTGGGTACATTAGTGTGTATTATATAATTTTCTGTACTTTTTATGTTTATAAGTTATTTTATTAAAAAAAATACTTCAGCCAGGCGTGGTGGCTTATGCCTGTAATCCCAGCACTTTGGGAGGCGGAGTTGGGTGGATCACCTGAGGTCAGAAGTTTGAGACCAGCCTGCCTAACACGGCAAAACCCTGTCTCTACTAAAAATACAAAAATTAGCCAAGCATGGTGGCTGGCGCCTATAATCCCAGCTACTCAGGAGGCTGAGGCAGGAGAATCGCATGAACCTGGGAGATGGAGGTTGCAGTGAGCTGAGATCACACCACTGCACTCCAGCCTGGGCAACAGAGTGAGAATCCATCTCAAAAATAAAAAATAAAAAATAAAAAAATTACTTCAAGACTTAGGTCAAATGTCTCCTCCACTTAAGGCTATTGTCAGACAGAATGACATTAGCTGCTCTTCCTCCATGATTCCATGGGGGTAAAATCAGAATAAGAGCATCTTGTCATTTTTCTTTCTTTACACTGCTTCCCATAACTCCCATATTTAATCCACTGCCTTGAATGCAATGGTTATTCTTACTGATACACCGTTATTTTTGTGTATTTAGCTGTGTCTAAGGGATCTAAATTAGAAAGAAACCAAAAAAGCCCACACAATTTGAGTCTTCATTCCACAAAGAAAAAATCCAGCCAAAATAAATGCACCATAAGTTACAGCAATTCAAAGAAATCATAAGGAAGGGTATTGAAAAGGGCCCACAGTGTGTTTTTTTCCAAGGCGGTTCTTTTGCCCAAGGGGACAAATGTCTTTTGTGGAGTGGAAATTTGGTTTTGGTTCCTTTGATGCCCACTTCTCTATCTTCGTGGTGTTTAGAATGCTTCTGGTGTCGAGTAACAGACATTGAACTTCACCAGCTGAAACACTGAGTAACTGTCTTGGCTCTCAGAGGGAGAGAGTATTGATAGGGCATGATCAGGGTCATCAGAATCCAGAGGCTCCAGTTCCGTTTCCTGGGACTCTGCATTCCCCTGTGGGCTGATTTCATCTGTAGCTTAATATTGGCAAGTTCTAGGCCTCATACCCTCACATGATGATATCCAGAGGAAGAGAAAGACCCTCTCTTCATCTTGCTTTCTCCTTAGCCTGAGGAGACGCCCCCGGGATGCCCCAGGAAACCTCTCCTTGCATTATTGGCTCACATGCCCATTGCTGAGCCAGTTGCTGGCAGCAGGGTTGGAATCCCCCCAGACCAGCTAGGCCTCTTGCCCATCCTGAAGGCTCCATGCCCTGGAGGACCTGAGGGCTGTCTGGGAGAAGGGTGGTTACTTTCATGTCCATCCGTGTGAAGAGACCACCAAACAGGCTTTGTGTGAGCAATAAAGCTTTCAATCACCTGGGTGTAGGTGGGCAGAGTCCGAAAAGAGAGTCAGCGAAGGGAGATAGGGGTGGGGCCGTTTTATAAGATTTGGGTAGGTAAAGGAAAATTACAGTCAAAGGGGGTTTGTTCTCTGGCGGGCAGGAGTGGGGGTCGCAAGGTGCTCAGTGGGGGAGTTTTTGAGCCAGGAAAAGGACTTTCACAAGGTAATGTCATCACTTAAGGCAAGGCCTGGCCATTTTCACTTCTTTTGTGGTGGAATGTCATCAGTTAAGGTGGGGCAGGGCATTTTCACTTCTTTTGTGATCTTCAGTTACTTCAGGCCATCTGGGCGTATACGTGCAAGTCACAGGGGATGTGATGGCTTCACTTGGGCTCAGAGGCCTGACAGTTACCTGAACATGTTACAGGAAAGGGGTCCCGATACAGACCCCAAGAGAGGGTTCTTGGATCTTGCGCAGGAAAGAATTCAGGGCGAGTCCTCAGTACAAAGTAAAAGCAAGTTTATTAAGAAAGTAAAGCAGGGCCGGGCGTGGTGGCTCACACCTGTAATCCCAGCACTTCAGGAGGCAGAGGTGGGTGGATCACGAGGTCAGGAGTTCAAGACCAGCTTGGCCAAGATGGTGAAACCCCATCTCTACTAAAAACTACAAAAAAAAAAAAAAAAATAGCTGGGTGCAGTGGCAGGCACCTGTAATCCCAGCTACTTGGGAGGCTGAGGCAAGAGAATCGCTTGAACCCAGGCAGCAGAGGTTGCAGTGAGCCGAGATCGCACCACTGCACTCCGGCCTGGACGACAGAGTAAGACTCTGTCTCAAAAAAAAGAAAGAAACAAAGAAAGCAAAGCAGTGAAAGAATAGCAACTCCATAGACAGAGCAGGACGTTCCCAAAAGTAAGAGGAGGAACGTGCCCACCCTAGGTACGATGCTTGTTTATATACAGGATAAAAAAAGATCTTGGGGAGATGGGCTCTGCTACGAGGGTTTGTGATAAGGGATTAATTTTCTTAATTATTATATTTTGCAAAAATTGATATTATCTTTAAAGCAAAATTAGGAATGCCTTTGTTCTCCAGATATTGGGATATCTGGATACTCCCAAGTCTGGGTCTGTTGAGTAAACATTATTAATTTGTTCCCTTAACCATAAACATCTAGAGGTTCAGAATGCTTAACTCTCTGGGAATGCAGCCCAGCAGGTCCCAGCCTCATTTTCCAGCCCTCACTCAAAATGGAGTTGCTCTGGTTTGAACGCCTCTGAGAAACAGGCTTGGGGTTTTGGAGTGGTGACGGAGGCTAACAAGAAAGTCCATCCTAATCTCCCTGTCAGCCCTCGGTCAAGCTATGGCTTTTATTCATGCCTCTCTCTTTCTGCAAATTTATTCAGCTTTGCTTCTTTGCATCAGGTGGTACTGGGGTTTAATATTCCTGGCTGTCCTGAACAGAGAAACTTAGCCAGCGTGATGGCCCACGCCTGTAGTCCCAACTACTCTGGAGGCTGAGATGGGAGGATCACTTAAGCCCCGGAAGTGGAGGTTGCAGTGAGCCAAGACAGTGCCACTGCACTCTAGCCTGGGCAACAGAACAAGACCCTGTCTCAAAAACAAACAAAAACAAACAAACAAAAACAGATAGAAAAGAGAAACTTTCTTCCACATGTTTTCTGTCCATGATAATATATGCTAAAAGGCCTCAGGCCAGAGCCAGGTGGGGAATGTTACTTATTAAAAAAAATTCTGGGCCTACATTACAAGGAGAGATGTACAGGCTTGGGAGAGATGACCCAGGTGGATCTCTAAGTCCAGGTGGATGGAAAGACAGACAATGCCCAGTAGGTGACAGGATGACAGGGACCTGTCGCCAGGCCCCTCAGTGGCTTGGGTGATGTGGTAGGTCTCCTTAAAAGAAGATTGAAGGCCAGAATAAACCCACAGAGAACCTGGGGGGCACACCCAGACACAGGAGTGTGTTCCCAGTATGTGTTTAAAAAACAAAGATTAAGGGTATGTCTAGGAAGAACAGGAAACGAGCCAGGAAGACAGGCCAGGGGACTGTTACATTCCATTTTGGGATTTAGAGGGAATAGTGAGGGTACAGTATCTTGAAGCAACAAGGTATTCAAAGATACAGGACCACCACATTCAGGTCTGTGGTCCACTAATGAATACGCTAGTCCTACAGCTTCCATGGATTTACAGGATCAATGTTAGTTTAAGCCCCCAGTTAATTTCAGTAAATGAAGGCTATTTGTTTAAATAAAAAAAAAAAAAGCTTCAAAATTCAAAATGAACTCAAGAACTTGAATTAAAAGCACATAAACATAAAAAGAAACCACTGAAGTCTGGAAAAAACGTTATTTAAAATCTGCCACTACTGGTAATCACAATCTCTTTCTCTAATCATCCCTCTAACTTATTTGGAATCATTTTTGAGATATTTATGGGTCTGGCCTGGTAAAGATTTAGTGATGATAGATAGTACTGTGAGCTCTGGGGAGAGAGAAGGAAAAAAAGGAAATTGGAGCACAGAAAAAAATAATTTTCCTCTATTCTCCTTTCTGAAAAATCCTAGGAGAACACATGAGGAACTATTAATAGTGCTTACTTCTGAGCAATGGGACTTTGGGTTGAACAGGTAGGGAAAGGAAGTCTTACATTTACCACCATTCTGTGTGGTAGGCATTTTTTTTTTTCATACATCATGAGCTCATATAACTACTGTCATTTTTTTTTTTTTTTTTTTTTTTTTAGATGGGGTTTCGCTCTTGTTGCCCAGGCTGGAGCACAATGCTGCGATCTTGGGATCTCGGCTCACTGCAACCTCCACCTCCTGGGTTCAAACAATTCTCTTGCCTCAGCCTCCCAAGTAGCTGGGATTACAGGCATGTACCACCACGCCCAGCTAATTTCTTATATTTAGTAGAGATGGGGTTTCACCATGTTAGTCAGGCTGGTCTCGAACTGCTGACCTCAGGCGATCTGCCCGCCTCAGCCTCCCAAATTGCTGGGATTACAGGTGTGCACCACTGCGGCCGGCCGACTATTGTAATCTTTACAAGTAAAATAAAACTAAGGAAAAAGTGTATTAAATATATCTCCAGTTAGGACCTGATGCATCGATTCTTAGTTCTGCTAATGTTCAGTGCAACTGTCTTCCCTGTGATGAATTTGTGTTTGAGGTGTCCTTGGAAGCCTCATTCAGTAGGGAAGGAATGTGAGTGACTAAGATTAACAACAATAAACGATGAACATTCTCAACTGTATGCTTTGTACAGGCTTCACATACTAAATATCACCACGGAGTCTCCACTAAGCCTTAGCTGCACCCTTCTCATAAATACCCCGAGAAATGCCCAAAGATCAGGCACGGCTCATTAGGAAATGTAACGGAGTCGTGACTGAACACAAGTGACAGATTTTAATTCAGATTAGCTCAACAGTGCAGTAAAGTCCAATCTTGATTCTGTCGGGGGTGGGGAGGGAGCAGAAACAAAAGAATGTCATAATCAAGGCCAGATTTCAAGGAAGGGATAACTCTCCAATAGGCTGAAGAGTAAATGTATTTAATGTTTCAAGTATACAAGCATTATTCCTATAATGATATCAACACATTATTAAAAAACCGTATTTAACAAGGATTCTCAGCGGATCCAGCTTGCTTCCCATACTTTCAAAATGTCTGCTCTAACCTGGAATTAATTGGTAACAACCTTGTGGTCTTTGAAAATATTAATTTAGGTTAGATTCACAAAACTACAAACTTGAAGCAAGCAAAAACATGATGACGTGATAACCTTAAGCCTATTGTTTGTAATTGCTGCTTGCTTTTTCGATGCTAGTATTTTGGTAACAGTTCATAAAGCACACTGCCTTACCCATTTTTCTCCTGACATTTAGCGTTGAAATCTATATTATAGATGACACCAAGGCCAGTGCCAGATTCCACAAAAAGTTGGGGATGGAACAACCACTCAGGAAGCTTCTGTTAGCCAAAGTCCTTCCAAACCTGCAGAAAAAAAAAAAAATGTGTCCTAGCCTTTCCTTTCCTCTTCCCTTCCTTTCCCCTCTTCCCTTCCCTTTCTTTTCTCCCTCCCCTTGCCTTTTTCTTTAACCTTCTCTTATTGTATCACTCCATTCACCGTATATTCTTTTTTCCTAAGAGATTGAATTCTCCCTTTTAAAAAATGAATGGAGAGTATAATTTGGGGGGGGGGGTACCTCTTGAATATTCTTGAGATATTTGTTTGCTATGAAAAGTTTTTCACTTTTAACTCTTTGACTTTGCTTGACTCTGCTCTGCCTATACAAACTTGAATATGTAGAAACAAGAATACAAGCTTCTGATTAACAACAGGGCCCTAATGATTGAGGCAAGCAGTTTTTTTCCCTTCTACATTTAATGGCTTTTTTCCTTGGGTTTCTCGAAAGTTATTTGGTTAATCTGGAGTCTTACTAAACTCAACACAATCCTAATTTTAGAATAACTAGAAAATATAATTTCGTTTCTCTGTGTGATTGTTAATGCTTGCTTACCTTGGGACTAAAAAATATAACTAATAGGCTGGGCACGGTGGCTCGCGCCTGTAATCCCAGCACTTTGGGGGGCCGAGGTGGGTGGATCACCTGAGGTCAGGAGTTTGAGACCAGCCTGGCCAACATGGTGAAAACCCATCTCTACTAAAAATACAAAAATTAGCCGGGTGTGGTGGTGCACGCCTGTAGCCCCAGCTACTTAGGAGGCTGAGGCAGAAGAATTGCTTCAACCTGGGAGGCAGAGGTTGCAGTGACCCGAGATCGTGCCACTGCACTCTAGTTTGAGCAATAGAGCGAGACTCCATCTCAAAAAAAAAAAAAAAAAAAAAAAAAAGAAAGAAAGAAATAGAATTAGTAAAAATTTTGTTTGAAACGGTTTATTTCAAAATAGTGTGTGCTCCTCAGAGTCATTTAATCAGTCAAGTAATCTGCTTTGTTTGGGGCAGTGAATAGATAAGCAGCAGGAAAAAAAAAAAAGCTTAGGAAAAGACGTAAATTGGGGTTTTTTAACGTTGGCACCACTGACATTTCAGGCTGGATAATTCTTTGTCGTGGGGTTGTACTGGGAACTGTAGGAGGTTTAGCAGCCTTCCTGGCCTCTACCCAGCCAGTAGCAACCCCTTTCCTTGATATGTGACAATCAAAAAAGTCTCCAGATATTGCCAAATATCCCCGGGGGGTCAAAATTGCCCCCAGTTGAGAACTACTAACCTAAATTCAGCAGTGAAACTGTTTTATGAACTGTGTCTCTCTGAGATTTATTTCAGAAACTTTCAAAAATTAAAAACTGGGACAGAGCCTGCCTAAAATTTTACGTGGCTCTAAATTTTCCTCCGTCATTTGCCTAAGACAGCATGTCACAGGCTCTCTCTGGAGACCTGGACCTGCTCCAGGAGTGAACTTTGATGATCTAATAGATCTTCTTTTCTGTCTCAGTATTCTGGACAATGACAGCATAATCAATGCACTGATGCTGAAAACATGCTGAGAAAACAATGGGAACAGGGTCAAATCGTCCTGAAGAAAGATTCTTTTTTAGTAGCATGGACCAGACATAACATTGTGATATACATTTTTCATAAAGCAGAAAACTCCATGATTCAAGGAGAAGTAAAAATCATTCTTTTTATTGTGTTCAAGTCCAGTATACATCCATGCATGGATGGAGTTAAGATATAGTGACAAAAGGAGAAATCTTGAAATATGCTACCAGGTGGCTTAAAAATCACAGCTGAATCTATACGGTCAACTTGGCAGTAAAACACGTTACTTATTTCCTGTTTGGGAAAAATACCGCACTATGCTTCCTAGATTCAACTGAATTATGAAATGCAGAAATTGAATTGGGTACAAAAAGTATACTATTTTTTTATCCCTCCCCCCGCCCCCCGTTTCCTTTCTTCTTTCCTTCCTTTTTTTTCTGACAGCGTTCACACATAGAAGAAAAGTTGATTCAATGCATCTGGATTGTGAAATAAAGCATAAGGTGTGGACAGGCAGTACAAGTATTGCATACTGTTAATGTTTAATTAAATATTTGAAATCAAACAGTTGACTTAGCAAGTGCTATAAAGAAGAGAGTGTAGATTTTACTAGCTTCTCCATAGCTTGGAAAAAAATTCAGATTGTACCAACCAAGGACAGGTTTTCAGTTGTAAAAGCTAAACATTATTCCATGGATGGCTCCTAGTGGGTGACTTTGGCTCCCTGGCTGCACTGCCCATGTGACTTTACAGATCAGAAAACATCTTCTACTAGGAGAGTTAAGAGGGGGTCAGACCAATGAGTGGCTAATTTGTAAGGATTTCACTTAACTGAAAGACGCCCTTATGAGTGCTTTCTAAACCCCATTAACAGAAATTAGTGTTAAAAGTTAAAAACCAGTAATAATCTGACCTTCAAGCATGCTATACTATAAACTGAACTCTATTTTCTGGCTACTGCATTTTCCACTACCAGCCCTAGCCCAGGTTGCTTCCTCTGCCTGAGATGTTCTTTCCTCCCAGGGCCATGTGCACTCCAAATCCTGCCCATCTTAACTGCTACTTCCTCCAAGTCTCCCTTCCCTTATCCTTCAAGACTGAGGGACTCATGCCTTCCTGTGAACTGCCTTAGTGAATTATCTCACCCCTCTTGTGACACTTCACTTTCTGTCTTGTTTTAAGATCTTTTGTGTTTCCTTTTTTATTACTTTCTGTCTTGTTTTAAGATATTTTGTGTTTCCTTTTTTATTCCATTTTATTACATAAAAGTCTTTTGTGGAAAGGACTTGCACCTGGTTCCTTGTTCCATTCCCCACACCACATGGCTCGGGACTTTGTACACTGTTTAGCAGATAACAATTTAAATGAATGACCCATTAGATATCATGTTGGTGTCTGATATTTGTTCTACCCAGAGTGAGTCCATCTGGAGGGTGAGATAATGTCGTTCAGCTCCTTTCCAACCCCATCAGCTGTCCTAGGTGAAGAAAGGCAAAGGCCTGTTATAGATCAACTCCCTGGACTAATGTTGCAATCATTCTCTTTGCAAACATGTGTCAGCGTTTCTGCTTCCATATCTTTCTACATATCTGCAGTGAACAAACTCCCTAAGAAACACTGGCTGCTTATTGAAATGGGGCATGTTACTAAATACACAGCATTCTTTTTATCTCCCTTCTCTGCTGTATAACACACCAACCTCCACTTGCACATTCAGAAATATAAAAATGATTACATTATGTAAATCCAACCCCTTTGTAGGGATCACTGCCAGAGAGATGTTAAAATGACATTACACCTGACCTTTCTGGAAAGGATAATGCTCCAGAAGTAAATTCTTACAAATGAGGATGGACAACACTTGGAGTTCTTTTTTTTTTCTTTTCTTTTTTTTTTTTTTTTTGGAGTCTCACTCTGTCACCCAGGCTTGAGTGTAATGGTGTGATCTTGCCTCACTGCAACCTCTGCCTCCCGGGTTCAAGTGATTGTCCTGCCTCAGCCTCCTGAGTAGCTGGGATTACAGGCGCCTACCACCATGCCCAGATAATTTTTTGTATTTTTAGTAGAAATGAGGTTTCACCATGTTGGCCAGGCTGGTCTTGAACTCCTGACCTCAGGTGACCCACCTGCCTTGGCCACCCAAAGTGCTGGGATTACAGGCATGAGCCACCATGCCTGGCCAACATTCAGAGGTTTTTTTTTTTTCTTTTTCCTTTTTTTTTAAAGAAACCCCTATTGGCTTGTTATTTTATATAAATAAGCATTTTGATTAAAAGAACTATTTGAACTAAATATTTTCTCCCACAGAATGGGAATTAGATTTCTTTAACTTAGCCTGGCTTAGGGTCTCTCTGTCTTCCTTTTTTTGAAGATCTGAAACTCTGGCAAAACAATGTCATATTTTCTGCTAATTTGTGGTTATTGTCCTTTTGCAGGATTTGAATCTTATATGAAGTTTATTTTGTCACCAGGACTATATACCAGAATTTGAGTCTCAGCTGGTATCGGTGGGGGAAGGCAATGGTGGTCTACTGGACAGCACCTGGAAAAAGATGGCATTTGAGTTTGGGCTACGCCACTACTGGCAGTTTGGTTTGGGGAAAGCCAAGTCTTCGCCTTTCAGTCTCTTATCTGAAAAATTGAGACAATAACAATACATATTTCCCAGAATTTTGGTGAGATTTTAATGAGATAATGCATGAGAAAATGCACTGTATACAATACTATACAAATACCAACCCTTCTTCCTATATCACCAGACTCTGCCACATTCATTGAAATCAGCATTTGGTGTTTATGAACATCTTCTCCATATGAGATGCAGAGGACAGAAACTGAAGAGATGCTGACCTTGCCTTTGCAGAGTATTTAACCTTTTTTTTTTTTTTTTTGAGATGGAGTCTTGCTCTGTCACCTAGGCTCTGTCACCTAGCCAAGATCACGCGATCTTGGCTTACTGCAACCTCTTCCTCCCTGGCTCAAGCAATTCTCCTGCCTCAGTCTCCCGAGTAGTTAGGATTACAGGCACCTGCCACTATGCCTGGCTAATTTTTCCATTTTTAGTAGAGACAGGGTTTTACCATGTTGGCCAGGCTGGTCTCAAACTCTTGACCTCAAGTGGTCCGCCCACCTCAGCCTCCCAAAGTGCTGGGATTACAGGCATGAGCCACACCAGGCCTTAATCTTTAAGTTTCCTTCCTTCCTTCTTTTCTTTTTTTTTTCAGGCAGAGACTTACTGTGTCGCCCAGGCTGGAGTGCAGTGGTGCAATCTCGGCTCACTGCAACCTCTGCTCCTGGGGTTCAAGTGATTCTCCTGCCTCAGCCTCCCGAGCAGCTGGGATTACAGGCACATACCCCCATGCCTGGCTAATTTTTGTATTTTTAGTAGAGACGGGGTTTCACCATGTTGGCCAGGTTGGTCTTGAACTCCTGACCTTAAGTGATCTGCCCGCCTTGGCTTCCCAAAGTGCTGGAATTACAGGTGTGAGCCACTGCACAAGGCCTTTTAAGTTACGTTTAAAAATAAGTTTAATTATGTTTGCTTTGTGAATCTAAAAAAGTGGCTTTTCTTCTGTGAGTATTGGTTTCCTCATCTGTAAAATGGAAGTAGTAATAACTATTTTTCAACAACAAAGGAGGTAATACACATGAAGCATTGGCATAGTACCTGTCACATCTAGTTGCTCAGTAAATGGTACCTTTTCAAAGAATAAGAAAAGTGCCCACCTAGTATTATAAGGGTTCAAATGAATAAGCAAGAACCATTATATCTAGTTAAAAAAGTCTGGAAAGGCTTTATAGAAGATTTAGAATCTGAGCAGAGGCTCAATGTACAAACAGATTTCTGCATTTGAAGATAATAGCAGCAATGGCCAATATTTGCCACACACTGTTCAAAGCACTTTACATGTATTAACTCATTTAATACCAAAACGCAGTTGGTATTTTCATCCCCATTTTGCAAATGAGAAGACTGAGGTACCAGAGTTGAAGAGACTAACCCATAGTCTCACAGATGATTTGGGGGAGAGCAAGGACCAGACCTAAGCAGTCTGGTTCCTGAGCCTCAGTTCATAACCACCACTTAGAAGGGGCAGTGGGGACCAATGCAGTGGCTCATGCCTATAATCCCAGCACTTTGGGAGGTGGAGGCAGGAGAATTGCTTGAGCCCAGGAATTCAAGACCAGCCTGGGCAACATAGAAAGACTCCATCTCTTAAAAAAAAATAGCTGGGTGTGAGGGTGTGGGCCTGTAGTCCTAGCTACTAGGGAGGCTGAGGTGCGAGGATGGCTTGTGCCCAGGAGATCAAGGCTACGGTGAGCTATGATTACTCCACTGCATTCCAGCTTGGGGGACAGAGCAAGACTCTGTGTCCAAAAAAATAAATAAACAGAATGGGACAGTGAGCTGGAGGGTGAGAGGGATGGAGGAAACAGGCAACAAAAAGCATTATAGGTGCAGAGATGATGAATGAAAACCCTAGGGTCTTCCCCTCCTGAGAGAAAGTAGTGTGAATAGGTCAGAGGCACAGTGAGAAAGGAGCCCTGTGTGATGGAAAAACTGGGGAGACAAAAGGCCAGAGGGAGAGTGTTGTCACTGAGTTGCAGAGAGGTGGCCTCACCACTGAGCCCAGTTCATACCTGTTGATTATGAAGGCAGCAAGAAGGAGAGTTCCAGATTTTGCAAGTCCAGGCCAGATGTAAACATAAGGCCAGTGTTTTCTTAGGAGGCTACCTGGTCCAAGAGGGCAAGGTAATCCCCTCCTCTGTCCACAAAATGCTGCTGACCTTTGACTTTTGCCAGAAAAGCTTTCATCTGGTGTCACCTCTCACCAGGTCCTGGCAATTATGTACATTTCTTAAAAAGGTTAGACTAGCAATTTTTCAAGCTTGCACAGCAGAATGTCATTGTGTGCATGTTTAATTAATCAAGCTGGCATCTAGACTGTGAAAAGCAAGTCTGCAAAGCACCTTGAAGAAAATAATAAACATCCTTCAGTCTTTAAAACACAAACTGCAAAAAAATGAACACTTTCCTTAAGAATCATGAGGACTCAATGGATGCCAAGTTTGCATGTTATTCTGCATGAAATTTCCTCCTCTCTCTCTCAAATTCAGAGTTTTATAGACAATTTCATCAGGCCAGAAGTGTCAGACTTTCTCTTCGATGGAATCATGATGTCTTTATATGGCCAAATATTGTTAGCATTTAGATTCAAGGTTACTTCCTCTGCAAAAGTTAATTGGATGGGATGATGGTTATTCAATGATAATACATTACACTGTCTTACTGTGACCCCTGGGCCTGTCATTTCATTAACAGTCCAGAGAGTATGTCTCACTAAGGCTTTTTGGCTCCTAAACACATGAGGTCACCTCTGCATGCAAAATGAGTCCCTAAAAGGTAGTTAGCATAAATTACTTTATCACTCAACCACAAAAGCATCTTTCTTTTGGCAAAATGTTTCTGACTTTTAAGTAACTTCCTTGTACGTGCATTTTTGCTTCCTATACTCATCATTCAATGAAGCAAAACCTAATGTTCTATTAGAATAATCTAGGCAACTGTTTTTTTTTTTTTTTTGCCAGGAAGACCCAAGGAACTACTATAATCGTCTTTGGTTAATTTTTTTATTTAAAAAATTACTACTCTTAAAATAAACTACTGTGTAAACTCTGCTAGCGGTTTTGTCAATTTTGCTCCCATTAAAATAGGTAAATTACATCAATTAATATATATTAAGGAGAGAGTTAAATGATACCTATTATGTGTTCACACTTTCTAGTCTGTTTCCCTCCCATTTCCTTACTTCAGAAGCCCCCTAGAGGTGATGTTCTTGCTACTAATCAGCAGTTAACCAGAACAATGGCTTTATTCATTTATTTATTCATTCAACCATTTATTCATCAGATACTAACTGAGCACCTATAATGTGCCTAGCACTATTCAAGGAACTTGGAATACATTAATGAAAAAGCAGGAAGAGATTCCTGCCCTCCTGGGGCTTAAAGTCTCATAAGGGATAGTTAGATAATAAATAATAAACATAACAAATACAAGAACTATATAGTATATTGAAAGTTCACAAGTGATCTGGAAAAAATAAAAAATGGCACCAGGGGAGTGGAGAACTGGTATACGCAGCAGGGAGGAAGGGGCAGACTGCCATATTAAATAGGGTAATCACGGACAGGCCTGGCTGAGAAATAGGGATGGAGAGAAGTGAAGGAGTTAACCAAGCTGATACCTGGCTTAAAGCAGAGGCAGCAGCTAGAGTAAAGGCCCCAGGCAGGAGCTTGGCATGTTCCCAATGTGGCAAGAAGGTCTGAGTGGCTGGAATGAATGGGAGAGAAGAAAGAGCTTTGTGGGACAGGAGGTCAGGGGTGCTGGGGGACAGGGTGGACACTGCAGGAATTTGAGTAGCAACATGATCTGACTCAGTGTTTAAAAGGATTCCCCTTTAGGGCCTTTTAGGGCATGGTGGCTGATGCCTGTAATCCCAGCACTTTGGGGAGGCCAAGGTAGGGGGATTGCTCGAGCCCAGGGGTTGAGACCAGCCTAGGCAATACAGTAATACCCCTGTCTCTACATAAACAAACAAACAAACAAAGGACCCCGCTAGTACTGGGTTGAGAATGGACAGTGGAGGGGGCTCAGTGTGGAAGCAGGAAGACCAAATTACTATATTCTACAGTCACATTAGAAAATACTAAAAACCCTTTTTGGTTTACATTGTTGTAAACCAGACTTAGAACTAGAAACAAACAAACAAAAAAACTTCCTGTTCAGTCACCTTCTTGGACTACATCCCTCGCATAAAAACTTCAGCACCCTCCTGGAGGAAGGTACAACATTCCTAGCCCCCTGGCTTTTCTACGTTGGAGGAGCATCAGATCTGCTTAAGCTAACTTGGTAGTGCCCTGTGGGGGCGGCACGATTACGTCACAGAAGACAGTCATCAAGTCAAGGGGCACTGAGGCAAACACAAGGGTGGGAAGTTCCAGAATGCTTGCTTGGTGATGCAAACCAGGACTGGAATCAGGGAAGGGGGCCAGCAGGTGCTCTATGCTCACTGTGTCTCACTGATGCCAAAGACAGAGTGCATGTTCTTTGATATTTAGAGTAACAAGATGCAAAATAGCAAACCTTACCTCACTCTGTTTTTGCCTTTGAACTGTCATGATGCAGCTTAGACTTGTATCAGTCTATTTACTTTTCTTTTTTTTTTTTGAGATGGCGTCTTGCTCCGTCACGTAGGCTGGAGAGCAGTGGCGCGATCTCTGCTCACTGCAACCTCTGCCTCCCAGGTTCAAGCGATTCTCCCGCCTCAGCCTCCTGAGTAGCTGGGATTACAGGAGTGAGCCACCACACCTGGCTAATTTTTTTCTTTTTCTTTTTTTTTTTTTAGTAAGATGGGGTTTCACTATGTTGGCCAGGCTGGTCTCGAACTCCTGACCTCAAGTGATCTGCCCGCCCTTGGCCTCCCTAACTGCTAAGATTACTGGCGTGAGCCACCGTGCCTGGCCTTTTTTTCCCCCCTTTTCCAAAGTCTAATATTAGGGATATGGTCCACTGAGAGAACAATCACCGATACGTAAAAGGGCATCACAAAATGGAGACCCAAGATCGAAGGGCAATAATGAGATTGAATTTTATGCTTCTGAGGACCTGCCTTCATAGTCTATGAAAAAATAAGTTAGAAGCAAGAATACTTGGGGCTTTCTTAATTATTTCACATGACTGAGAATGCAGGAGTACAGCTATTAGAAGAAATCCTAGGAGAGATTACTGCCCTAGAAAGAGAGGTCTCTGGGCCTCTGCTGAATCAAGCAAAGCCATCAGAAAGTTCAAATCAGACTGCAGGGAACTATCACAAGAGACTGGAAGCAATGTGGGAAGGTCATCTAGCCACAGAGTGGCAAACGGTACAGATCTCACAGCCAACTGGGATCATTAGTAGCATCTTCTGGAGCAGAGAGTTAGTTGCAAGGGATTCCAAGGCTACACGTGGTATTAGCTAGAAATGGTGTAATGAACATGAGTGATGCCGGCTCCACGCGAAAGAGGCAGGAGTGGTGTACAGAGACCACATAGTTAACATTCTTGATGGGTCAGTTCTCTTGCCTTCTTATCTGTCTACATTCAGACCATCTTAGAAAGATGAGATGCTAATTCTATTTTTAAGAAACTTTGGCCAGGCACGGTGGCTTATGGCCTGTAATCCCAACACTTTGGGAGGCCAAGACGGACAGATCACCTGAAGTCAGGTGTTCGAGACCAGCCTGGCCAACATGGTGAAACCCTGTCTCTATTAAAAATACAAACATTAGCCAGGTGTGGTGGCGCATGCCTGTATTCCCAGCTACTTGGGAGGCTGAGGCAGAAGAATCGCTTGAACCCGGGAGGCGGAGGTTGCAGTGAGCCAAGATCGCATCACTGCATGCCAGCCTGGGCAACAGAGTGAGACTGTCTCAGAAAAAAAAAAAAAGCATGAAGAGGACATGATATACAATCCTTTCAGTAATGCAAAGATTAAAATGAATTCTTAAAAAAGACTTCTTAAAATTAATTCTTCTTCTTTTATCCGAGGTGGGACTGCTTTAATGTAAAGCTGGTTTCTGTTGTCCTGGCCTTTGTGGAGAATGGAGGAGTACCATGTCCAGGAATCCATCTGTGTCTATGGTCTAGATCGGGGATGTCCAATCTTTTGGCTTCCCTGGGCCACACTGGAAGAAGAAGAATTGTCTTGGGCCACACATAAAATACACTAATACTAACGATAGCTGATGAGCTATTAAAAAAAAATCACAGAAAACCTCATAGTGTTTAAAGAAAGTTTACGAATTTGTGTTGGGCCGCATTCAAAGCTGTCCTGTGCCACGTGCGGCCCACAGGCGGTGGGTCGGACAAACTTAGTCTACATGTTAGACACTCTCCTTCCTCTGGCCCATCCTCCTTAAATCCAGGGTTCCCCTCCCTCTGTTCCCCACCCCCTGACCTTTGTTGCCCCTGTAGACAAACTGGAGACTTCAGATTCAGACAGAGGGAACCTCAGGGAGATGATGCATTGTGGAGAATCTGGGTTCCTGTTTTGGTTCTGCCATCAGATCCCTCATTTTCCTTAGTAGAATGAGGGGGATTTTAACCTTGGGCACGGGATCAGCCTGAGATGATATTTTACGTGTCTGGTGCATAGTTAAGGAAAGGGGAGGTGGTATCTTTTATCTGATTCTCAAAAGGGGCTCTAACCCTAAACCTGTTGAGTCATTGGTCTAAGTGATTTCTTTTTCTTTTCTTTTCTTTTTTTTTCTTTTTTTGAGACGGAGTGTCGCTCTGTCGCCCAGGCTGGAGTGCAGTGGCGCGATCTTGGCTCACTGCAAGCTCCGCCTCCTGGGTTCACTCATTCTCCTGCCTCAGCCTCGCGACTAGCTGGGACTACAGGCGCCCGCCATCGCACCCGTCTAATTTTTTGTATTTTTAGTAGAGACGGGGTTTCACCGTGTTAGGCAGGATGGTCTCAATCTCCTGACCTCGTGATCCGCCCGCCTCGGCCTCCCAATCTAAGTGATTTCTAATATTCTTTCAATTTGAAACTTTGCATGTGAAGATCCGTTTTCACTGGGCGCCATGGCTCACACCTGTAATCTCAGCACTCTGGGAGGCCGAGGTGGGTGGATCACTTGAGGTCAGGAGTTTGAGACCAGCCTGGCCAACAGGGTGAAACCCCGTCTCTACTAAAAATACAAAAATTAGCTGGGCGGGGTTGTGCATGCCTGTAATCCCAGTTACTAGGGAGGCTGAGGTGGGAGGATAGCTTGAACCCAGGAGGCAGAGACCACAGTGAGCTGAGATCGCACCACTGCACTCCAGCCTGGGCGATAGAGTGAGACTCCATCTAAAAAAAAAAAAAAAAAAAAAGAAGGTATCTTTTCATGCAATCATATACCCTATGTATGATGCTCACAGCTGGAAGATGTAGCAAAATACTCTTCAAATGGCAACTTCTAGATGTTATAGAGAATGGACCCATATTTATCAGATTTGAAGATGTTTAAAATAGGCCAAAAATGTAACCTGTATAAAAAAGGAGAAATAGGGGTTGTTACAATTTCCCTGAAAGCCCATGTGTAATAAAAATGAGTCATTATTCTAGAGGGTTTCCTGCCTTTTAAGGGCTGTAAATCAGAAGCAATGCTTATGGGAGACAAGGCCACGCTCCCCAGGTCTCCTGGGGGTGGCGGCAGCAGCACCCTCATCCTGGCTGTGGTCCACGGTGCCTGGCTGCAACTAAGGCTGCAGAATGTTGAGTTGCTGTTCTGCGGTTTTGCCACATTCATCAAATGTGGTTATTGTCAACTAGATAAAGTATAGTACGGTGATTATGAGCACAGTTTCTGAATCAGACTGTCCAATCCTGGATCTCCCCTGGGAGCTTGAGCAAGCAACTTAATTTTTCTGTGCCTCAGTTTCTTCACCTGTAAAATAGAAATAACCCTATCACCTACTTCGTAAAGTTCTTATGAGGATAAAGTGATTTAATGTATGAACAGCACTTAGAACAGTGTCTGGCAGATAGTAAGCATTCTATGTACTTGGATAGTAATAGCATTCCAAATATTACTTATCCAATCCATAGTATTGGATATGTAAAAGCATAGAAAAGAGGTCTGGAAAAGTAACGATGTGCTGCGACTGCTGGACGAGGTGATGTGAATGGGAGAGTGTGAGCTGTGGGCTGGGGAACTTTTGGCTTTACTGGCTGTGTTAGCTTCCCAGGGCTTCTGTAACAAACTGTCACAAGCTAGGTGGTTGAAAATAACAGGGATTTATGCTCACAATTCTTTAGGCTACAGGTGAGGAATCAAGGAATCAGCAGGTCCAAAGGCTCTAGGGAAGAATCCTTCCTTGCCTCTTCCAGTTTCTGGTGGTCCTAGGTGTTCCTCGGCTCGTGGCAGCATGACTCCCACCTCTGCCTCCATCATCACATGGCCTTCCTCCCCATATGTCTGTATGTGTCCTCTCTTCTTCTCATAGAGACACTAGTCATTGGATTTAGGGCCCACTCTAAATCAGAATGATTTCATCTTGAGTTCTCCAATGAATCACGTCTTCAAAGGTCCTATTTCTAAATAAGGTCACATCCTGAGGTTCTGGTTGAATGTGAAGTTTTAGGAGATGCTTCAACTCACTATACCAGCATTGTTTTGTTTTGTTTTGCTTTCTTTTAAAAATGAGATTATATTCATGTATTACTTAGGATTTTTTTTTTTTTTTTTGAGACAGACTTTCACTCTGTTGCCCAGGCTGGAGTGCAATGGCGCAGTCTCGGCTCACTGCAAACTCTGCCTCCTGGCTTCAAGCAATTCTCCTGCCTCAGCCTCCCAAGTAGCTGGGATTACAGGTGTGCGCCACCATGCCTGGCTAATTTTGTATTTTTAGTAGAGATGGGGTTTCTCCATGTTGGTCAGGCTGGTCTCGAACCCCCAGTCTTGGGTGATCCACCCACCTCAGCCTCCCAAAGTGCTGGGATTACAGGCATGAGCCACTGTGCCTGGCCCTACTTAGGATATTAAACAACAAAATGAAACAAGAAAAAATATATATAAAATATAATATACATTATAATATGGGAAGCTAATGTATACATGTATACACTTGCTTATTCTGTCTAGGTTGTAGAGGAGGTTGTTGATGGGAAAAGAGGGAAATACAATGATTGCTAACACTTGTAGAATGCTTACTATCTGCCAGACATTGTTTTAAGTGCTTTTCGTATATTAAATCACTTAATCCTCATCGGAACCTTATGAAGTAGGTGGTATGATCATTTCTATTTTATAGGTGAAGAAACTGAGGCACAGAAAAGTTAAGTTGCTTGCTCAAGCTCCCAGGGGAGATCCAGGCTTGGACAGTCTGATTGAGAAACTTTGCTGATACCACCATGCTGTACTGTCCTTCATGTATGGGCACACATAGGTGATACAGGTCTGAGTCAAGAAAATTTGACATCACTTCCTAAACACACACACTCTCCTTTTTCTCCCCAAATAAAGCATCTATAAATGAATGTTGTTTCTGTGGTTAGAAGTGTTTGGAGAATTTTATCTGCAGAATCTTCTGAACTGAACATTGTCTGATATTTACTTAGAAGAAATAAAAACTTCCATGAACTGAGTGAAAAATAGTTGTTCATGTATATCACTGATTGCTGTTCAGATCACTTAGAGCACAGTGGATTTCAACCAAAGTGCAGCAATGCTCTGAGCAAAGGGTAGCTGCACACAAGGTGGTTCACTTACGGCAGCTTCTGGCAAATTGCAGCTAAACTGCAGTTCCGGTTGACTTGGTAACTTACAAACAGCACACGCTGAATGGAAAAGGAATTGGTATACCATATTTAAAACAATGAGAATAATGATAGCAGTGCTTCCATTAATGCCAGATGCTGTGCTGAGTATATTTTCTTACTCTGTTCTTACTGTTACCTTCTGAATCATTAATGCCCCAGAGGTGGGGTGATGACTAATGATAAACTGATAAGGGTATCCTTATGGTAAAAATGGCCATGACCTTGTTCCTGTAAAGTTGCTCCAGGGACTTCCCCACTCATAAGCCGACTTGGGCTTTTCGCTCTAAGTCCTCTGCTATAAGTTCTATGCACATTCAACAGGGACACCTCTGTGTAGCAAGTTACCTAAATGAATATTCAGGCTGTTTTCACTCTGGGAACTTGGTATGTGTAAATTTTCAGGTAATTTCCCTCATTTGAATAACTTCTTGAGTGAAAACAGGTCCTTCAAGTGCACATCCTGGAGCCCCGGGGCTGGCATAGCATCCTTATAAAGCAGAAACCTCAGGCTAACAGAGCCCAGTTATGTCCTGGGATGTTTGTATTCCTAGAGCCCAGCTCGAGACCAGGAAGTGCCTCCTAGGTTTTCCTGTTTTCATGTGGCCTTGGTTTGCATTCATAAGAAAAGGATTCAACAGAGTACAGTGCTGACTGTACCGGTTAAATTATGGCCTCTAAAGTCCAACCACTGGCCTTCCAATCCCAGCTCCATCACTTCCCAGCTATGTGACCTTGGCAAGCCGTCAACTCGGGAGCCTTAGTTTCTTCATCTGTAAAATGGATATAACAATAAAATCTATGTCCAAAGGCTGCTGTGAGTATTAACTGGGTGCTTAGTCAACTGGGAAACATTAGTCATTGGTATTGGGGGATCAACAGTGGAGCTCTATGCAATCGATTCTCTTCTCAGGGGATGGGGTATGATGGCAACATCAGTCAACTGGGCTCAAGGGAATTACTTTGTGCTCAGTTCAGCACATGCTGTCTAATGAGCCATTGCCTATCTGCCAGCATTTGTTGAGAAATACAAAAAGAAAGAGAGGAGGTTTTTTTAGAGACCCACTTTTAAAATACCCCCATCTGACCCCTTCAAAATGGAGGGCTGATGGGTAGGGTCCATTTTCCTTTTCTGTAGGCCCAGCAAGCCCCACTAATGTTTCTTTTCTGATAACTAAAGCAGGTTTCTCTCCCCACAGGGGCCCCTTTCTTTCCCCTGAACCAGAAGGGAAGATCCCCTTTCTCTTTTCAGTAATGGGCAAGAACAAAGTTCCATTGACAACGTGAATGGAGCATTTCTTACCCTGGACTCTCTTCGCACTGCAGAGGCAGGGACCTTTTCTCTCCCCCTTGGCTTCTGAAGATTATGATTCAAGTCCTCTACAGGCGACTAGGGCAGCCCAGGAATCCTGATTCTGGCACGAACTGACCAAGGGAGGGAGGCTGCTTGGTTGCAGAGCCTCCATGCACAGAAGTCCACTTACCTGTGACTTCTGATATGTGCAACCCCGAGAATTTCCCCTGCTTCGCCTACTCTGGGCCTCCCGTAACCACCCAGTAACATCCTCTCCTTTCACATGCTATTACCTTACCCTGCTTCATTTTCCTTTAGAGCACTTAGCATCACCTGGTCCATTATATTAATTTGTTTGTCTGTTCTCCCTCCCAACGGAACATAAACCCCAGGAAAGTAGATGTTGTCTTGTTCATTGCTGAATCCCCAGTGTCTGGCACAGTGCCTGGTAAAGAGTAGATACTCAGTAAATATTCACTGAATGAATGGAGAAAGGCAGGCTGAAAGCTACTTCTGGTTTCCCTCTAAAATAAAAAAAAAATGTCTTTCTGATAAATGGATAACTAAAGTCAGGTTGCAATGGTTTTGGGCTTTTAGAATGGCCTGAGTTTGGATCAGTCTATCAACTGATGCAATTTATGAGCGATCTTTTATAGCCCAGCAAAGTAGAGACACAGAAGGATATGACCTGGTCCCTGCTCTCTGAGTGCACAAAATTCAGCTCACAAATGACAGTGGAAAATGAACCGAGGTAAAAGAAAAAGTCTCCAACAACACGGACAGCTGGAGGGCAGATCTGCAGCTTCTCTGTTTTTCCTGGCATCTCTAAGGAAAGAGAAGCCAGGTATCCACCTGTCAGTGCCACAGCCACTGGTGGTAAGGGATGTGTGCCATTCACGTGTCTAGCTTCTACATCCCTGGTGCTCTCTGTAGAGTATGCCCAGAAACCACACTGATATTTCCAGGAAGTATACACCAAGTGCTGTTCTCTGTAGGTTTTGCCCCTTCTTTCTTTTCTATCATGCTGCTTCTTACAAATTAAAAAGCAAGTCAGGAAGCAATGTTAAAAATAATCAAACCACAGCTAAAGGAAGGTACCTTCAAAAGAAGAGATGGGGGAAAAAAATTGAGTCGACTATTATTCCACAGTGCTTTATACTTGAGGCCCTGTGATTATTCACTCTGTGAAACCCAGTGGAACCTGGGGGAGTTAATGGGGCCAATGTTACTTTTCTTTTGCATTACTTATGTGGGCTGTAAAAATGAGCTTTGGCTCCATGGCCAAAAGCGGAAAATGTCACGCCATGGGGAGCGAAGAATGTTAATCAAAATGCAAAACCTACAGCTCCAGTTTTCCTACATTGTAAATGCTTATTGCTATCAGGTAACTCCTCTCCGTAATCCAAAGCAGCTCCGGGCACCACAGGGGCAGGGGAAAGGAAGATCTGAAGACTCTAAGTATGGACAGTATTGAGGCCAGACACAGTTGCTCACACCTGTAATAGCAGCACTTTGGGAAGCCAAGGCAACAAGACCGCTTGAGGCCAGGAGTTCGAGATCAGCCTGGGCAACACAGCAAGACCCCGGTCTCTACAAACAATATTAAAAACAATAATTAGAAGGGCATGTTGGTGCATGCCTGCAGTCCTAGCTACTCTGGAGGATCACTTGAGCTCAGAAGTCGAAGGCTGCAGTGAGCCATGATTAGGCTGCTGCACTGTATTCCTGGGTGACACAGCGAGATCTTGTCTCAAAAAAAAAAAAAAAAAAAAAAGAATGAACAATATTGAGGGTCCCCAGCCACCCAGAGCTACCTGACTGAAACTGAGTGTTTAAGAGAGGATTTAGGGGCTTCTGAGAGAGGCTCTGTGCTCTAAGACTTGGGGCTAGGGAAAGCCGATCAGCAACGTGGGGGCTTGGGGAAGAAGGTAGCTTGCTTTGTGACCAGTTCAATTTTTTTGAGGGTCCCAGAATATTAAAACATGAAGAGATGTCAAAACAGGGCCTCCCCAAACTGTGGCATATTCTAAAATAATTAAACTTAACCAATATATTGTTTAATATTAAACAATATACAAGTAAACAAAGAAAACATAGTAATTGCACTATTCACAATGTAGGTCCAAGACTTACTAAAAATATGAGTGCAATGCAGGTGGCAAGAATGGCGTGGGACATGACTGGCAACATCTTTTTTCTATTCTGTCAATGGATCTTTCTGACACTGCAGTAACTCAGAGATATTGTCAAAAGTCTAAACCTAAGTCAGGCGTGGCAGCTCATGCCTGTAATCCCAGCACTTTGGGAGGCTGAGGTGACAGGATCACTGGAGGGCAGGAGTTTGAGACCAGCCTGGCCAACATGGCAAAAACCTGTCTCTACTAAAAAAAAGAAAACAAAAAAACATGCACACACACACAAATTAGCCAGGCATGGTGGCTCACACCTGTAATCCCAGCTACTTGGGAGGCTGAGGCAGGAGAATCGCTTGAACCCAAGAGGTGGAGGTTGCAGCAAGCCAAGATGGTGCCACTGCACTCCAGCCTGGGCAACAGAGCAAGACTCTGTCACAAAAAAAAAAAAAAAAAAAAGAAAAGAAAAGTCTAAATTGAGGTCCTTTATGAATGGAAAGCCCTCCAGGGACAAAGCTACCACTGGCCATTCCATGATGTTGGTTATTGCTAGTCCTGCTTTGCTCTCAAGTAAACAGGGGGCCTCCTCTTGGGGCCTTGCCTGCAGGCATGGAGGGTGGAGCAGTCTAAGATGACCTGGCAGCTTGCTGCTGGCTCCCTGGCTCCCTGGGGCCTCTCCAAACACCAGGGTTTGTCGGGGATATAGTCTCTGACTCACCACTAGTGATAAGACAGGCCAAGAACCTTTAAGCAAGTCAGACAGCATTCAGGGAGGTTTTAGATTCTTACCACTGGAAGTCTGATTCCAGAATTTGCAAGTTCCTTAACAAAACCGTTGTAGCTTTGACAGAACTATAGTCATTCTGGGAGCCAAAACAGCAGAGACAACAATACACAGAATGCTGAACCTGCTGCATCAAAGTGAGGGAAGCTTTATCTCTGCTTCCTCATTGCTGCATCTATTTATTCATCCAACCAATATTTACTGAGCCCTTTCTAAGTGCCAAGTCTCACAGTGAGTGCTGGAGAAATAGTAGTGGACACAGACTTGGTCCCTTCCCGGAGGAGGCCTGCAGCGTATGGGGCTGGGGGGAAGGAAGAGGGGCCCTAACTGAAAATCACAAAGCAATGTAAGTAGCCACAGCAGCAAATGCTATAAAGGAGAGGCCCGTGGGGCTATGAGTACATATAATGAGGTCTGACATGTTTAGGCATGTCAGGAAAGGATCTCTGAAAAACGGATATTAAGCTGCATCTGTTATGGTTGAGAAGGGAAAGTGGAGATGGAAGACCATTTTTACCAACAAAAATAGTGTGTGCAAAGGCCCTGTGGTGGGAGCCAGGAGAATGTAAAGAACTGAGAGGAAGTAGGGCTGGAGCAGAGTGGTGGGGACTTAGAATGGTGCCCAAGGCACTGGGGCATGGGGCAGAGGCCAGGGGGTGGCAGGGGGCAGGTGGGCGCTGCTGGGGGGTGCTGGGCTGGGCTGGGAGAGACCTAGGGTGAGCAGGAAGGAGGCTGCCTGTGCAGGGCGTCTGAGCCTCCGAGGTTTTCTTTCATCCTAAGAGCAATGCAAAAGCTTAAGTAGGGGGAGGGAACTGGGGACATCTGAATCACATTTGGATTTTGAAGAGATTACTCTGGCTGCAGTGTTAACATCTCTAAAGGTAATTTCTGCTTTGCAAGTCCAATAAGCAGGATCAGTCTTCAGTCACTGGAAGCAGAAGCTGGTGCCTTGGCAGCCAGATCTGGGTTTGAATCCTGGCTTCATGCCTCACTTCTGGCATGGCCTTGGGCAGGCCAGCCTTTCAGAGCCTTAGTTTCCTCATATATAAAACAGCGGTAATAATACCTCTTTCTGCGTTGTTGTGAAAGTTACAGAAATTAAAGTAAATAAGTAGTCTTGCTTGATACACAGCAAACTCTCCTTGGGATATTTTAAAGTAGAAACCAACTTTGATACTATGTATGGCATGAAACAGCTAACATCCAAAAGGGTTGTATAAACTTTCAGCTTGAGGAAAACATTCACCTTCCTACAGGTCTATAGTTTGGAAATACTGCACCTACCCTTGTCTCTCTCTCTCTCTTTTTTTTTTTTTTTTGAGACAGGGTCTCGCTCTGTCACTCAGCCTGCAGTGCGGTAGCACTCGCTCTGTCACTCAGCCTGCAGTGTGGTAGCACGACCATGGCTCACAGCAGCCTCAACCTGCTGGGCTCAGGCAATCCTCTGGCTTTAGCCACCTGAGTAGCTGGAACTATAGGCACATGCCACCACACTCAGCTAATCAATTTGTTTTTTTCTTTTTGTAGAGACAAGGTCTTACTATGTTGCCCAGGCTGGTCTTAAACTCCTGGGCTTAAGCAATCCTCCTGCCTTGGCCTCCCAAAGTGCTGGGATTACAGGCATGAGCCACTGTGCCCAGCCTTACTCCTGTCTCTTTAAATCAACAAAAACACAATAATCAACCAACCACTCATTCCACTGTTTGCATACATAAGGTGCTACAGCCATGCCTTCTGATTTTGGAATTTATCAGATGATAGACCATGGAGAGATGAGCAACCAGAGAACAAACAAATGACAAAGGAGCACTGCAAATATAGAAACAAATAAGCCACTGGCTGTGGCGTGAGGGCATTTGTTGGTTATGACTAAGAGACTGCTGGGTGTCATATTTAGCCAGCATGGGTCTGGTCAGTAAGCCTTCTGTTTGGATCAGTCAAGAATTCAACATTGCTTTCATCTCTTGAATGGCCCGGGGCCCTGTCAGAATATAACTCCAGGGCCAGTCTCAATGGCTCATGCCTATAATCCCAGCACTTTGGGAGGCTGAGGCTGGTGGATCACTTGAGGTCAAAAGTTGGAGACCAGCCTGGCCAACATGCTGAAACCTCATCTCTCCTAAAAATACAAAAATTAGCCGGGTGTGGTGTCGGGGGCACCTGTAATCCCCGTTACTTGGGAGGCCGAGGCAGGAGAATCACTTGAACCCAGGAGACAGGGCTGAGATTGCACCACTGCACTCCAGCTTGGGCAACAGAGTGAGACTCCATCTCAACAACAACAACAAAAACTTCAGTTGACTTCAGGATTAGGTCAAGGGTCTTGTCAAAATACTCAAAAGCCAGCTTTCAGTGGTTCCCACTGGCCAATGATGAGACAATGTGAGCATTGGGGATGTAAAATATATTAAATTCATTTAAATCCTTGAGTTTGTAATAGCACTTTAAAAATATTGATCGCCTAGCCTGGGCAACATAGCGACAGCTTGTCTCTACAACAAATACAAAAGTTAGCCGGGAGTGGTGGTCCTAGCTTCTTGAGGGGGTGTGCCGAGGCAGGAGGAACACTTGGCAGGAGGAACACTTGAGCCCAGGAGTTCGAGGCTGTAGTGAGCTATGATTGTACCATTGTACTCTAGCCTGGGTGACTGAGTGAGACCCTGTCTCCAAAATATAAATACAGATATATCTATATATCTCTGTCTATATATATTGATCACCACTGGAAGGTGAAATGAAACCAATACATTATTTTGAAAATTTGTGAATAAAGGAAAGGAATCAAATATTTATCCTGCCTTTCTGACATGTACTATACCAAATAAAGTGGTAGATGAGGGGAAATTTTTTCTTTATAGAAAATTTGAGCTGATAAATGAAGGAATGGTAGAATTAGTTTTATTTATTTATTTATTTTTATTTTTTATTTTTTTGAGACAGAGTCTCATTCTGTCACCCAGGCTGGAATGCAGTGGTGGGATCTCAGCTCACTGCAACCTCCACCTCCTGGGTTCAAGCGATTCTCCTGCCCCAGCCTCCCGAGTAGCTGGGATTACAGGTGCCCGCTACCATGCTCAGCTAATTTTTGTATTTTTAGTAGAGACGGGGTTTCGCCATGTTGGCCAGGCTGGTCTCGAACTCCTGACCTTAGATGATCCTCCTGCCCCAGCCTCCCAAAGTGCTGGGATTACAGGTGTGAGTCACCGCACCCAGCCAGAATGGCAGAATTAGAATATCAGTATTTTCCAATCATTAATGAATTAATGAATCTAGACATTAATCATCAATGGTTACTAACATCATGAAAAAGATATCCTCTCCTCAATTATGTCCCTCCTGATGGAAGAACACAATGAAATGAATGCCTGCCCCGCAAAAATACTGAACTGGATACTAGTGAACTAGATCTAACTACCAATTTTTAGGAAATAGAACAGAAGGACATGTTAAATGATACAGATTATGAGAAACTCTACAGAATAAAGCGCCCAATTACTAAAACAAATGAATTATAATGAAAAAAAAAAGAGATGGTGGAGAGACCCAAAGAAACCTTATGAGACATATTACCCAGTTGCAAGGAGTGGGTTCAAACAAACTGTAAAAATCTCATTAAAATATTGATAATTGCCAACTTAAACACTAGTGTGATATTTGATGATCTTTAGGAGTTATTAACTTTTTTTTTTTTTCGAGGCGGAGTCTTGCTCTATTGCCCAGGCTGGAGTGCAGTGGCACAATCTTGGCTCACTGCCACCTCTGCCTCCCAGGTTCAAGTGATTCTCCTGCCTCAGCTTCCCGAGTAGCTGGGACTACAAGTGCATGCCACCATGCCTGGCTAATTTTCATATTTTTAGTAGAGACCGGGTTTCGCCATGTAGGCCAGGCTGGTCCTGAACTCCTGACCTCAGGTAATCCACCTGCCTTGGCCTCCCACAGTGCTGGGATTACAGGTGTGCGCCATCGTGCCCAGCCTATTGTTAACTTTTTAGATATGCTAATGGTATCATGGCTAAGTTTGAAAGAGATAAAGTTTTTATTTTTTAGGGATACAAATGGAACTATGTACCATTTAGATGAATGGTATGAAACCTAGAATTTGCTTTAAAATAATAGGAGAGGGGATGGAGGGTTGAGGTATTTATAAAGCAAGATTAGCCATGAGCTTACTAATTGTTGAAAGTGGTCCATGGGCTCATGGTAGTTTGATATTTTCCATAATAGAAAAGTTTAAAAACATTCATTGGCCAATCTATCTGTCCATTTCTTTTAATATTAAAAAATTAATTATTAGTAGTAGTATTATATTAATATGAAGTCTCACTTTGTTGATTCACCCAGTCCCTTTCATGAGAGATGTGGAGGTTGGTCTTGGCTGTTAGGAAACGTAGATTCTAATCCATTCACCAGCCCAGTGATTTGAGAACTTCAGCTCTCTGGGTCTCCCTGTACTCCTCTGGAAAACGAGAGACGAAGTTGATTGTTGCAGTGACTAAGGGATTTGGGTCCTGCAGTCTGGCTGTCTGGGTTGGAATTGAGCTTCGCCATAGGTACCCTTGGGTAAATTTACTTAATCCCTCAGGGTTTCATCTTCCTGTTTTGTAAAATGTAAATAACAATAACGCTCACCTCGAAGGGTTGTTGTGAAGATTACATGAACGATTTCATGTATTCATTCCGTCAACATTGAACACCTAGTCTCCAGCTCTGCGAGGGGAATGGGGTGGAGTGGCGCAGAAAATACAGGGGCCAGGCTGTTTAGCGCCTAAAGGGAGAGTCCAGATCACCCATGGTAAACACGAAATAAGATGCAGTATTTCAAATAGCTAGAACTGAGACGAAAATACAACGCAGCAATTTGATGGAGAGCAACTGCGAGAAAGATGAGCTGCAACATTAACTAGGCTGATCTGGGACAGCCTGGCGGGGGAGGTGACATCTGAGCCCCACCTGACTTAGAGGATGTCAGCTATGGATGATCCGGGTTTCCATACGCAGCAGTTCTCAAGCCAGGTGACTGCACCGCCCTAAACTTCCCTCCACTTTTGGCAATATCTGGGGATTTTTGGTTGCCAGCAATGGGAATTGGGGGGTTTGTTCTTGTATCTAGTGCGTATAGGCTAGGAACGCCGCCCAGTATCCTACAGTGCACAGGACACCTCAAGCCCCCCCAAATTAGCTGGCCCAAAGATAAAGAGAGAAGAGCAAGGGCAAGGGTCCTGCAGGAGTCAGAAAGGAGCTTGCTGTGTTCAGAAAACTCAAAATCCAGTGTGGCTGAGTGAGGACGATGAAGAACGAGGTAGACTGGGCTAGACTATGGAGCACTTTTTAGGGCACGGTGAGGAATTTGGAATTATACTCAAAGCAGTGGAAAGCCCTTGAAGAGTTTTAAACAGAAGGGGAAGGTAACCCATGTGAAACGCTTTGCATATATAAGCGCTCAATAAATACTGTCTATTATTAATATTATTATCACCATTGTGTCTTCCCTACTTGGCTCCAGACCCGGCCCATGCCTCAGCGAGGCCGCAGTGACTCCTCCTGGCCAGCAGAGGGCGCCAGCGGACACTTGGCTACCGGCCGCCCGGGGCGGGCCTCCTCTTGCCGTCCCCTTCCTCGTCTTTTCCCCTCAGGAGAAGTCGGGAAGGTGGCGGCGGCGGCGGCGGCGGTTGTCCCGGCTGGGCCGGTTGGTGTGGCCCGTCAGCCCGCGTACCACAGCGCCCGGGCCGCGTCAAGCCCAGTACAGCCAAGCCGCTGAGGCCGGGTCCGGCGCGGGCGGCGCGCGCAGACGGAGGGCGGCGGCCGCGGCCAGGGCGGCCCGTGGGACCGCGGGCCCCCGGCGCAGCGCTGCCCGGCTCCCGGCCCTGCCGGCCTCCTCCCTTGGCGCCGCGGCCATGGCGGCCAGCGCGAAGCGGAAGCAGGAGGAGAAGCACCTGAAGATGCTGCGGGACATGACCGGCCTCCCGCACAACCGAAAGTGCTTCGACTGCGACCAGCGCGGCCCCACCTACGTTAACATGACGGTCGGCTCCTTCGTGTGTACCTCCTGCTCCGGCAGCCTGTGAGTGCGGGGCGGCCGGGCGGGTGTCGGGCGCTTCCCGGGAGGTGGGGGAGCGGGCGGCGGGACCGGGACCCTTCCGGGGCTGGGAAAGCGCCGGGTGGCGTGGGAGGCGGTCGGGGGCGGCCGTTGGGCGCCGGCTGGCGGGCGCGGCGTCGGAGGCTGCGGGCTGGATGCGCAGGGCCCGGGCAGCCGGGCTGGGGCTGCGTTTTCGGTTTTGCCGGGCGAGGGTTTACGTTCTGGGCAGCCTTCGTGGGTGGGACGTGGGCGGGGTTGGGGTCAGGGAGGGGGCGACCAGGGCGAGCGTCCCTGGTCTCCGTCGAGCCTGCGGCCGCCGCCCTCGCTCTCCAGCCACCCGGGGCGCCGGGCTGTGGGGGGTGGGGGAAGACGCTAGGAGGCCGGGGGGAGGTCCATGCGGGTCCTTTGTGTGCCCCGCCTCTCAGCGGCCCGGGAGCGGCGGTGCGGAGCGAGGCACCTGCTGGGCGCTCGTGCTGGGGGTCGGGGAGAAGCTGGGGTGGGAGGGAGGGACGCCTGCCTCGCCCGTGCTTTTTTTCTGGGTCGAGAGTACCTAGGTAACTGGGAGGAAGCAGGCACTTAGGAATAGTAGCAGGATGAAAGCATCTTGATGGCAGATGTGAATCCCCTGGGAAAAGTTCGAAAGGATTAATTGCGGGAGGGGGAGGCAGAGGAGCAGATCTGAAGCTGTGGGATTTTAGTTTTATGGTCCGAAGAGAGTGTTGAGGAGTTGGGGGAAAGTTTTAATGGCAGTAAGGTACCCACTAGGAGCTGTGTGATTCTAAATATGATGGAGTTATCTGTGAGATTTATCTGTATCTCGCTATCAATACCCGAGTGCCCTGGCTGTACACAGAAATGAGGAGAGCTAGCAAGTCAGCATGATTTCAGAAAGACACTACCGTCCTGAGTTACTGGGATGATTTGTGTTTGTTGTTCTTTGCTTCATTAAGCTTTATTTTGATAAAGATTTTTATTGCCGTGCAATTTCATTTGGAAAATTTGCAGGTGGTTTTGGAATTGATAAGATGCTTTTATATTATTAATTATCTTGTATTTAAAGTTACTAACAACGTGGCAGTTACTAAGTATTTGTAAAACCTTTGCTTGTAAGATTAATACAAAGCACATAATACTTTATGTGGGAAAATTGATTTCTTAAAACTTAGAAAATGCAGAACATGTCTAGTAATGTACTATTTGCTTTTTAAAGTTGGGCAAAGAGGCATTATTAGTATTACATGAGTGTTATTTCTTCAGCAGACATTTTTTTTGGTGCCTATTAGGTTGTGTAAGGCCCTGGGGTGTGCCAATAAATATAGCAAAGTCTTGTTCTCTTGGTTCTTACAGTCCAGTGGGGATGCAAAAGTAAGAAAAATGTCTTGGGCAAGTACTATGCTGAACATGAAAATTGTTTGATAGGAGAGTGCTCATGGTTACTTTTAGGCTGTGTGGCCAGGGAAACACTCTGAGAAGTTGCCAGTTAATAATATTCTTGAATTACTACAGAATCACAGAGCTAGGTGATATCAAGGAGGTAGCCTGGTTCATGCATTTCATTTACAGAAAAAGGAGTTAAGCTAGAAAGTTGTTACTTATGTTGGACGATATTGGTTCCAAAATGAAGCCAATAAAACAATTGTAATTGTATTTGATTTTTATTACATGGTTAAGATGTATGTCCTGCTTTTACTAAACACAGGTCCTTTAATCCATGTAAAGTATTTGACTTGGAAAAAATACATATATTTACACTTCTGGATTTCTGACATTTCTGTGTAGTCCTTGTAAGTACAGCAGCAAATGTGTAATATCAAGGAAATATTTTCAGATTTCTTCCTAGATACCACATTTCAGAAACATTGTGCATAAAAGGATATCTCAGTATAATGACAATTATTTATCTTAATGGAACTTAATCTGTGGCAGATAGGACTTCATTTCTCTATTGAGTCATTCCACAAATATTTATTGCCTACTTGTCCTGTGTCATAAGTTACCTGGATCTTAACTGTTCTATGGAGCGTGCCTTGTAAGCATGTAAACGTAGAGTTACAATATATTGTAGTATTTCCTTTCTGTGAATGAGATAGCCAGGAAATATGTAAATGATACAGCTTCTCTGGGAGTTGATGCCTGAGCAAAGACCTTTAACGAGAAATTCTGCTTCATATATTTGAAAGATCAAGTACTTATGAGCTAGGTACACATGGCTTTGAATCCTGACTCCAAGTATTAGTTATGCGGTATTGAGAATGTCACTCAATCTATTTGAGCTTGATTTTTCTCATATATGAAACAGTGAGGATAAGATTTCCCTTGTAGGTTTTGGATGTAGATTTGTTTTCAGTATTAAAGATAATGTATGTTAAACATCTCACATAATGCCTGGTATATAGCAAGTGCCCTATAGATGAGAAGCATCAAGGAAGAGGACATGCCATGAGTAAGGGAACAGTACTGTATGTGAAAGATATTAAATAAGAAATATCCTAATAAAAATCTGTCACTTTGGATTTTATGGTTGTAACTCAAAACCGGAATCTAATTGGTTTAAAAATATGAAGGGTTTATTGATTGATTTTAAGGTAAAACTATACAGTGGCTTAATAATATTGCCTAGATTTTCCTCATTCGAGTATGGTTGTCCCCAGCTCCTGGGTATACTGCCTTAATTATGTCGTTGGTCCAATACTTTCAGAAGTTCTGCATTTCCCTCTGATTGGGTTAGCTTAGATCATGCCACAACTGGACACATGTTCTAACCTGACTTCATTGTCACAAGGATCCCCAAATAGAGTTCCCAAATCTGAAATCTAGAATTCTTGGGATGTAGGGAATGAAGACTAGAGTGGCAACCATCAAATGTCTACTGCAGAACGTTGGAGGGACCATAGCTTCTGAAGATTTTTTTCTTTGACAGGCAATAGTGCAGGAAAATAATTTAGGAAGAATAATATAACTCTTGGGTTTAATAATTATGTATCTGATGTTTAGATGACATGGTATAATTGAAAGAATATGAATTTTGAAGTCAGATTTTGACAATGCTACTAGCTTTGTGGCTTAGGGCAAGGTGTTATGCTAGGCCACTACATGCAGATTGGCCCAGATCCATCCTTGTAGCCTCAGTTTCTTTATTTATGTTAAGAAGATATCATATAGCTCAGGGTTGTTAAGAGGATTCAATGATACACATCGTTACTGTATTTACTTATTGAGCACATACCGTATTTGAGGATAGGGCTAAGCACTGGAGTTACAAATATTGAAATAAAGCATGCTAGCTGCCGTTCCTTGATTTACCTGGAAGATATGAATACATAGCAAATAGTATCCACTATCATGAATTCTAAATTTTAGGATAGTGACATACCTTCTATCATTTATACTAATACCTTTTTTTAAAATAAATTGAACTAGCATCTTGTTGTTAATGTTACTAGACTTGGAGCTAATCTTTCTTGTTTCTTTTTTTTCAGATGACTGTCCTATATGCTTGAATGATGTTCATTCAGAGTGTAACTGAATTTAGATTGTGAAACTTTAAAATGAACTTCAGAGTTAGATGCAGTTAAACTATTTGTTACTGAGGCAGAGTGATGAAGGCATCCTAACTGATTGGTTTGTCACTATCTTTCACTGTCTTTCTGGTTGTATTTATGGAAATCCCTAAAATTCTGAATGGACACTTCAGACATTTAAAATATAGCCAACAGGAAAAATGGCCTTCATGTTAAATAACTTCTAGTTGATTTAAAGACTAGTTTTAGACTAAATTATTTGTTTTATGGAGACTATAAACATTAGTATAATTGATATGTAATATAAAAGATTGTCCTAGCCTTAAAAAGTGATCCATAAATTTTTCAGTGAGGGTTTAGATAAAATAAAAAATAACATTTGAGAAAGAGGTTGCCACTCTTAATACCATCTATTTTATGTGGACAGTGCATTTAAGCTTGAAATTTCACAGGTAATAAATGTAGCTGGATAGTAACTTATATTCTGTTGATTCTGTGTACATTTTGACTCTTGAGATGAATATTACAAGAATTTTAATTTTTTTTAGATGACAGATGAAAAGAGGTATTTAATGTTTTTATACGATTAGTAGCATTAGGATGGATTGCAAATCAGATGCTCTTTTGGAGCTCTGTGTATAATATTCAGGACCTTATGAGGTCACAGTGAGCAGGGATTTATATTCTTAATTCCTTTTTTACTTTTTTTGGATACTCTGATATGGCCACATTCAGTTAAGTATTTAGAGTAAGTGGCCAAAATATTTTATACTTTCTCTCTCTTTTTTTTTCTTTTTGAGACATAGTCTCACTCCGTCACCCAGGCTGGAGTGCAGTGGTACGATCACGGCTCACTGCAACCTCTGTCTCCCGGGTTCAAGCCATTCTCCTGCCTCAGCCTCCCAAGTAGCTGGGATTACAGGCGCCCACCACCATGCCCGGCTAGTTTTTGTATTTATAGTAGAGACTGGGTTTCGCCATGTTGGCCAGGCTTGTCTTGAACTCCTGACCTCAGGTGATCCACCGCCTTGGCCTCTCAAAGTGCTGGAATTACAGGCATGAGCCACCTCGCCTGGCCTAGATACTTTTTCAGTTTTGAAGGACAAATTTTTTATTTTAAGCAAATATTTATTAAGTGCCAGATACTAGCCCATGTGCTGGAGATACAACAGTTAAAGTATTTATTTGAAAAAAAAAACAAAAACTATTGAGTGCTAGCTGTGTGACAGACATTCTAGTAACAGTGATGTGAGGAAGGTACTATTATCCAAGCTCAACTTTAAGTTGTAAAATTAGTGCACACTCTTAGTGTTTTGCTGTTATAACCTGCTAGAAGTTGGGATCTGGAACTGATGCTGATTCCACCACCAAAGAATGTATGGTTACCATGGTTACCGTAAATTGTTGTGAATTCTATATTTTGGGGATTTAAATGGTAGATTTTACTTCATTGTGTTTCAAATGGCAGAAAAAAGACTTCTTTTTTTTGTTTTTATTTTTTGAGACGGAGTTTCACTCGTCGCCCAGGCTGGAGTGCAGTGGCGCGATCTCACCTCACTGCAACCTCCACCTCCCAGGTTCAAGCAACTCTCCTGCCTCAGCCTCCCAAGCAGCTGGGATTACAGGCATGCACCACCATGCCTGGCTAAATTTTTTTTGTATTTTTAGTAGAGATGGGGTTTCACCGTGTTGGCCAGGCTGGTCTTGAACTTCTGACCTCAGGTGATCCACCTACCTCGGCCTCCCAGAGTGCTTGGATTACAAGCATGAGCCACCATGCCTAGCCCAGAAGAGATATTTTATGATGCATCATAAATGTTTGTTTTATGGCTGTGTCATGCTTTTTATTATTTTTAGGGAACTTCTTAGCTCCAAAATGTGTGTTCTTATTTTTGAGTTTCATTGAGAAAATACTGTTGTGTATTCTGAATTCAATGGGAATGATGGTGCCGTTCCAACAGCGTTTCTTTTCAGTTTGGCATGTGCATACTACCATGTGCCGTAATTCTCGTGCTATTTTTTATATTTGAATTCTAATTAGAACCCCTCATTGTATGCAGTCAAGTTTGATAGTGGATAAGTTTATCAAAAAATTCAGTTAAAGCAAGTAATCAGTAAAAAAAAAAAAGAAGAAAAATACATACATGCACACATACATATACATGTATCTATTATATATACATATATAATATATATATTTAGCAAGCATAGGTTTTTTTGTTTGTTTGGGTTTTGTTGTTGGTTTGAGACAGGGTCTCACTCTGTCGCCCAGGCTGGAGTGCAGTGGCATTATCATGGTTCACTGCAGCCTTGACCTCCCCAGGCTTAGGTGATCCTCCGACCTCAGCTTCCCAGGTACCTGGGACTACAGGCGCGTGCCACCATGCCCAGCTAATTTTTGTAGAGATGGGGTTTCGCCATGTTGCCCAGGCTGATCTCCAACTCCTGGCTCAAGCAATCCTCCTACCTTGTAGTCTTCCAAATTGTGGGGATTACAGGCGTGAATTACCATGCCCTGCCTCAAGCTTAGGTTTTTAAATTTTAACATACAACTGTTAATTTGCTGGCACATAAGGCTTTGAATATGGGTCCACTGATTAGATTCTTTGTCCCCAATATAACCCAGACTCATGCTGTACTATTTATGATTTTTAGCATTTTAATGTACTTATAAAACAGTTTGAATGCTGAATTCTTCTAGATTTTTATGATTTTTCTCTCAGTCTTTTACAGTTCTTTTCCATGGTCAAATAACAGCTTATCCTAGTGACTTGTTTTAGTCTCTAAAAATACTTAGTTTACATGGAAATAATTCTTCTCACTCATGCCATTGTTTTACATGACATTCACTTAAACTATATACTTACCAAGTACTGTACCAACTATATTACCAAATACTATACCAGACAAATTTTGATAAGCATAAAACTCACTCTCTCCTGAGAGAGGAGCAGGAGAAAGTGGCCTTCTAGCCATGAATGTTCATTGTGCAGTAGGCATTAACTTTAGGTTTCTCAGAGGGAAGGAGAAACATAGATTTAACCAGCAAATTGGATAAGAAGGACTCTTCTGTATAGTGCTGTGGGTACCTTTTATACTGGGAAAACTCCAGCATTCAGGGTGTGGTGACATCATTTGACCATAACTGAGTATAAAGGCATTATTGCCATGTTAAGCCTTTTTCTGTTCCCTATTCATTCATCCATCATTTTTGGCATGTGATTTTTAAACACTGGCTTTTAGTTTCAAAGTGGATAAAATACAGTTTAGATTAAATTTACATTAAATTTTATAATATTAGTGCATTATAAATGAAAAGAATTAAGACATTGTTTTAAAAGAACTTGCCGACCTCTGGATCTCAATTTGAAAAATCATTGTCTCTTTAGAAACCTCTGTATCTGTTCCAATAGCATTCTTTGGAAAACAGGCAAATCTCCTTATTTGATATTTTCCTTCTTTTCTGTGCAGCGTGCATGATGTTCACATTTGTGAGAAACTCTTATGGAAATATTCAGGACTAGGTGTTACTACTCCCCCTCATTTTTTCCCCCACTTGAATGTGTTTTCTAATTCAAATCAAAGTGATAATTGTCTAGGGAAATACAACTTGGATACCTTTAATGTATGTAAAAACGTTTTAAAATCATTTATAACTTTGAGTACTTACATTAATAGCATGCTCCTTGTGACATCTTTTACAACCTTACACTTGAGAACTATTGCTAAAGACACCTGATTGAACATTAGAATGAAATTCATGAGTTGTACAGTGGGGACAGGAAACTTATTTGAGTTGTTTGAAATACAGAGAATTAATTTTTGTTTGTGTTAGAACATACTTTGCTCAAAGACTTCTGACTAAGATAGCAATCTTTTTGAGTGACACCATACATGTTTTGTAGAGGTCATAATTATACCTTGCTTTTATTCTGGTTGCTTATTTTAAGAGGAATGTTAACAAACTGGAGCATGCTCCAAGGAATCTGATCAAGATGGTAAGGAAGTTTGAAACTATGTATTAGAGGAACATTTGCAGGAACCAAAAATGCTACTAGCTTAAAGAAGAAAAGATTAGACAGTGGGGGAGCTGTACACATGATCACTGTCATTGGGTAGTTTAAGGCATTGGGAGAGGTAATAGATTTATTTTTACGACTCTAGGGGGGGATGCAACACCAGTGTTTGTAAGTTATGGAGAAACAGTGTATGTTCAGAAAAGGAAAGAGGAATTTTCCTTGTAATTGTCAGATTCCAAAAATTCTTGTATTTCCATATTTCTTTTTATATTTTATTTTATTTTTGAGACGGAGTCTCACTCCATCTCCCAGGCTGGAATGCAGTGGCGCCAACTCAGCTCACTACAACTTTCATCTGTCAGGTTCAAGTGATTCTCCTGCCTCAGCCTCCCTGGTAGCTGGGATTACAGGCATGAGCTGCAATGAACTTCCTTCAATATGATCAGATGCATCAGCTACTTTTTTTTTTTTTTTTTAACTGTTTCTGGGTACTTTTATAATCTTCTGCTCTGGAAATGCTGCTGTCTAGGCCTGCTGTGCGGCTCTCATACCAGAACTTCTATCTTCATTATGGAAATTCCCTTCACTTGTAACCTATGTTAGATGCTCTCTTTCCAGGACCCCCAACATTTCCATTAGCCTCCTGATGAAAGGTGAATGAGAGGTCATTTTTGAAAGCCACAAAGCTGAAAATGTTTTATTCTGCCTTCTTTTTAAAAATTAGTTTGCCTACATTCACAAAGGTGAAAATACTTTACCCTTGGAACTTTCAATATATTGCTTAGTTGTCTTCAAACCTTCAGTGTTGCTGTTGAGAAGTCTGATGCTATTCTTATTACTGAGTCTTTCTGACCCACTTCTTTTCTTCCCTCTTTTGGAGTATGTAAGATCTTCTTTTCTTCCTGCTGTTCAGAACCTCATATTGAAGTATTTTGGTGTAGGTCTTTTGTTCAGTGTTTTAGGCTTTTTTTTTTTTTTTTTTTTGAATTTGTTTGGAAACTCACGCTTTTTATAGTTCAGACATATTTTCTCCAATCTTCTTTTTTGGGGAATATAAAAGCCTATGATGCCACTGTTCTGGGAACCAAGTTGAGGGAGGTGACTGTCATTCTGTGTGTACGATCTTAGATAATCCTCCAGCTTTCCACATGGTGCCTAACAGGAGTCTTCAGCAGTGTCTTGAGTTTGGAGTCTCTGTGGTATAACCTCTTTAAAACTTTCCTTCAGACTTCCCACCTAGGGCTGGTGGGAGTATGCTTTTGGCTGTTAAGGAACTGGAGAGTCTTATGATTTCTGACCCCACTTTAAGCCCTCACCTGTATCCAGTTCCTTCAGTAAATCTTGATACGTCCTGTGATGGGAATCAGTTTCCAGTTGGCTTCTCCCACCTTTGCAGAAGCTTCTGTTTTGGCTTTCACCATAAAGTCACTTACTGCTGGTATTTTGTTTTTAAATCTTCCAAATTTTGTTATTCACGAACTGTCATGTGCTTTTGGACTCTCCTCTTGTTCTCTGACGCTCTGTTTATTTTAATTTTTGTGGGCACATAGTAGGTGTATGTATTTATGAGGTACACAAGATAGGAGTTTTGATACAGGCATGCAGTATGAGATAAACACATCATGGTAACCCTCTGTCTCTTGTGGGTTAATACCTTCTTATTCCTTTACTGTCATTTCATTGTGGGTTTGGGCATGTGAAGAGATTTAGATTTTGTCCACTACTTTTTTTTTTTTTTTTTTTTGAGACAGAGTCTCGCTGTCGCCCAGGCTGGAGTGCAGTGGCGCGATCTCTGCTCACTGCAAGCTCTGCCTCCCGGGTTCACGCCATTTTCCTGCCTCAGCCTCCCGCGTAGCTGGGACTACAGGCGCCCGCCACCTCGCCCCGCTAATTTTTTGTATTTTTAGTAAAGACGGGGTTTCACCGTGTTAGCCAGGATGGTCTCGATCTCCTGACCTCGTGATCTGCCCGCTTCGGCCTCCCAAAGTGCTGAGATTACAGGAGTGAGCCACCGCACCCAGCCTTGTCCACTACTTTTAACTAGAATGCCTTAATTAGGTTTAAGTCATAACTTGAATATTATTTTTTAGATGCTTGCTCTAAGTGTTACAAGGACCTTATGGTGTAGTATTTGTGGCTTTCCCAGAAACTCAGAATAACAATAGGGATTTATATCATGCTTATTATTATATATGGAAAGCTAAATATGTTCAATTTTTTAATGTTGGACTCTGGATAGACGAATATTTTGGACTAGCCAACATATACGGTGTCTTGGCATCAATAGTTTGTAGATTTGATAACCTACTAAAGGCACCTTCCTTCCATCTGTTCTAGATTTTAAATGTATAATTTTATGCTATGAAACATATGTAATATTTTTAGTAAATAACTAGGATGGGCTAGATCTAAATGTCAACTTTATTACTTTCTGCCAGTATTATTGGCAACTACATAAACTTCCACAGGTTATTAAAAATATTTTAACCAGCTTCTCCCACAGCAGGAGAAAAACAATTAATAAAACTAACTAAATAAGCTTTCCTACTTACTCATCCAGCACAGATTGTTATTTGAATTGAACAAATGGCTATTTGCAAGATTGTTTGAGGCCTAGTTAAGAGCAGCACACTGATGGACATATGGAATGAGCCACACCATCTGGTTACAGTCATACCTGGGTGGTGGTCATTAAAACTAAATCTCCTGGGGATCTGCAGATGTCTTAATTATACTACAAAAATGTATTGGGCTGCACCAGTAGGCTACTTTGAACTTCTTGAAACCAGTTAACTTGCAAACATGTTTTCAAGATGTCAAAACTGCAGTTATTGAGTCTTTTTTTTTTTTTTTTGCACAAAACTGAAGACTTAAAATGTGTATTTGAGGATCTGGAATGGGTGGTACTTCAGTATTGGCCCCATGAAAGTAATGTGGTTTACTTACCCAACACTTTCATCCAATAGTTATGACTAATATGACAGAAAAGTGTTTTATAAACCCTGAATTCACCCTGCAGCTAGAAGAGCTTTAGCAAAAAAGGGAAGTGACCTCAGGTTCACATCTTAAAAATACTTGTTTTGATTCACTGCAGGATTTTATTCACTTAAATGATCAAATTTGGTAAGTGAAGATAGTCTGCTAATGATAAATTTAATTAGTCTAAAAATTGTGGTTACTATAGATACTAACACGAAATCAGGACTACAGTTTTTTTATTTCTTAACATTATAATTTTTTGGTATGCAGTTCTGTGAATCCTAACATATGTATAGATTCATATAGCCACCACTCAAATTAGAACATGCAAGTTTTCCATCACCCCAAAAAACTTTTAGCCCTTGTTTTTACTGTACTCCTGGCAATTACTGATCTGTTCTCCAACACTGCAGGTTTTGTCTTTCCAAGAATGTTGTGTAAATGGACTCATAACTTTTCTAGATTGCCTTTTTTCACTCAACATATTATCTTTAAGATTAATCCAAGTTAGTTGTTGTTTATCTTAATAGTTTGTTCCTCCTTGTTGCTAAGTAGTATTCCATTGCTTGTTTGTTTTTCCATTTTCCGTTTGAGGAGTTTCTAGTTTTTGATATATATGAGTGGAAATGCTGTAGATGTTTATGCTCAAGTTTTTGGGTGAACGTAAGTTTTCATTTCACTTGGGTAAATATCTAGGGCTAGGTTGTATGGCACATGCATGTTTAATTAAAAAATTGGCAAAGTTTTTTTGGTTTTGTTTTGATTTTTCCCTTTTACTTGTGGAATTCCATTTTCTTTTTTTTTATTATGCTTTAAGTTTTGGGGTACATGTGCACAACGTGCAGGTTTGTTACAAATATGTATACACGTGCCATGTTGGTGTGCTGCACCCATTAACATTAGGTATATCTCCTAATGCTATCCCTCCCCCCTACCCCCACCCTCCATTTTCTTTTATGGTCACAATTGGAATTGTACTATTGATATTAACATTCCAGAGTTAATCAGTATTTTAATCTTCTGTTAATACAAGGTCTTTAAAAATACAAAGTAGTTTCATTTAAGTGGTGTTTTTTTTTTTTTTTTTTTGAGACGGAGTTTTACTCTGTGGCCCAGGCTGGAGTGCAGTGGCATGATCTCGGCTCACTGCAACCTCTGCCTCCCAGGTTCAAGTGATTCTGCTGCCTCAGACTCCTGAGTAGCTGGGATTGAGGACTGCCACCACACCTGGCTAATTTTTGTATTTTTAGTAGAGATGGGGTTTTAACCATGTTGGCCAGGCTACTCTTGAACTCCTGATCACAAGTGATCCACCTGCCTGCTGGGATTAAGATTACAGGCGTGAGCCACCGCGCCTGGCTCATTTAAGTGTTATTGTTGGTAAACATATTATTTGTACCTTTTTCCCTTCTGTTAATTGGATGTTACTGTAATAAGATGATATTTGTTTAGATTTGCCAGTTTACAGTTTGCTTACCCCTTAGCATCTCAAGACTTTCTTGGGTCATTTTTCTTCTTAAAGTATATACAGTATAAGCTTCTTTAATGAAGATCACTTAGTTTCTTTTTTTTTTCTGAGATGGAGTCTCACTCTGTTACCCAGGCTGGAGTGCAGTGGTACGATCTTGGCTCACTGTAACCTCTGCCTCCTGGGTTCAAGTGATCTTCCTGCCTCAGCCTCCCCAGTAGCTGGGATTACAAGTGTGCGCCAACATGCCCGGCTAATTTTTGTATTTTTGTTGTTAGTAGAGATGGGGTTTCACCATGTTAGTCAGGCTGGTCTCGAACTCCTGAGCTCAGGTGATCTGCCCACCTTGGCCTCCTAAAGTGCTGGGATTACACACATAAGCCACTGTACCTAGCCTAGTGGGTTTTTTTGTTTTGTTTTTAATCTGAAGATACTGTTATTTTGATCTTATACTTCAAACATAGCTTTGCTGGATTCACAAGTTATTTTTTCTTACCACTTGAAGATAATATTCCATGGTCTTCTCCCTTCCATTGAGAAGTCTACTACGAGCCAAATTTTGTTCCCTATATTTTCTTTCCAGTTGCTTTTAAGATCTTCTCTGTCTTTGAAGTTTCACCAAATCGTTTTTTTTTTTTTTTTTTTGAGACGGAGTCTTGCTCAGGCTAGAGTGCAATGGCGTGATCTTAGCTCACTGCAACCTCCAACTCCCAGGTTCAAGTGATTCTCCTGCCTAAGCCTCCTGAGTAGCTAGGATTACAGGCACCCGCCACCATGCCCAGCTAATTTTTTTTTTTTTTTCCAGTAGAGATGGGGTTTCACCAGGTTGGCCAGGAACTCCTGACCTCAGGTGATCCACCCGCCTCAGCCTCCCAAAGTACTGGGATTACAGGTGTGAGCCACCGCACCCAGCCCAAATTGTTTTTAAATTGGATTTTATTTATCCGGATTTTGATGAGCTGTGCTTTTTACGTCTGTAGATGCATGACTTTTATTGGATCTGAAAAAATCTCAGTCATTATCACTTCAGTGTTACCTTCCAGTTCATTAATTCTCTCTTTAGTTATGTCTAATCTGCTCTCTAACTGATTTGGTGAATTTTTAATTTCCACATTTATAATTTTTCATTTCTGAAAATTCTGATTTTTAAATTTGCCTCATTCTGATAATTACATATTTCCTGTTCATTTTTACTCCATCTTTAATGTTTCCTATATACTATATTTTGTAGCTGGTAATTCAGATAGCTAGTCTTGGAGGGAGGTGGTGTTAATCTTTTGCATTTACTGACTCAAGCTCATTGGTTTGTTTCATTTTTGTGTGATAATTTTTACTGCAGCCTTATATTTTATTGAACTTAATATTTGGAAATCTTGATAGCTTAAATTGAAAATGCATTCCTTTAGAGAGAATTTGCATGTTCATGGGATCCTAGGATCCTATGTAACCTGAAGGTATTTTATTTCCCATCCAGGGTCTTAGGTTTAACTTAAGAGAGATATCTGAGGTTGAGCTCTCTCATCTCGCCTTGGCTATTGTTGGCACTTGCTTTCTGAACAACATTGCTTCTTGTGTATAACATGGGACACATTTCTGGTTTCAGCTTAATTTTTAATTTTTTGTCTTTTCTGTGGGGTGGGGGATCCTTAGAGATTTCCCTTTCTAAAAAGTTCAATAGTATGTTAATAGTCGTAGGGTTTTCGGGGGGTAATTTATGGACTATCATATTGTAGTAGAGGAGCCTTTTCAGTTTGCCATACTGTTGGAAGTAGAAATTAATGAGATTAAATATGTAAAGTGCCAGTCTAGATACTGTATACATATTAATTTCCTACTGCCTTATTAACTTACATTTTGCCAACCAGTTCATATAAGAGTGCTTTATATTATATAGTTTATTTTTGGTTATTTGTTGTGGACACTTTCCTTAGTCTGTTTTCTAACTTAAATTTTAATATATATTCTATATGGATTTTAAACATGTATGTTTACTTTGTTGTTTATTGTTTCAGAGAGAGAAATATTTATTCTGTTTTCTGTTGTTCTGAAAAGAAAGTTATGCAAGATTGAACCTTGGTAGAGTTTATATCTTAGTAGAGAGCCAAAGAACTTCCATTAATTTCTTTTGCTTGGTAATTTACATATTTATTATATTTAGAGCAGTGGTTCTCAACTGCAGGGGTTTTACCCTGTGGGGGATATTTGGCAATGTCTGGAAACATTTTTGATTGTCACTGTTTGATGAAGGGTGCTACTGACATTTAGTGAGTAGAGCCAGGAATGCAGATGCTGCTCAACATCGTACAATGCATAGGACACCCCTCCACAATAAAGAATTATCCAACCCAAAATGTCAATAGTGTCAAAGTTAAGAAGTCTTGATTTAGAGAAATCAAGATAAGGTGTTGATGCTGGTGGGTATCACAGGATTTGCGAGGGAAGGTTTTCCAGGTTTTAGAAAAATGGAAAGAAAGCCTTAGAATGGAAAACCGCCCTCCTTCTGTTAATTTCTTTTTCTAATTCTTCAGCATAGACGTTCACATTCATAAAGCCAAGACTAAAAATCTAAATTTTTGGAATACTACTGCTAGTCACTTGGACTTTCCATTATTTCTTACCCTTTTTTTCTACTGCAGAGTAAGTTATCTTTATTATAGAAAACTTGGAGAGAATAGAAAATTATGAATAGAAAAAAATTCATTCGATCTCATCACTTACATACAAGAACTGTTAACATTTTGGAGTATTTGGTTTGTCTATTTTTTTTGCTGATTAAAAAAATTAGCTCTGAGAATACTATATAATTTTTATCTTAAAAAGTTAAAGCACAATTGTAAGTGCATAATGTCATACTTTTTAAAATTGTTATTTGTTTAACCATTTCCTCTTTGGTGTGAAGTGTTTCTGATGTTTTCCTATTATGAATAATGTTTGGTGAACATCTTGTACATAGGTGGTCAGCTGTATTTCCAATTCTTTTTTTAGAATTGATTCCCAAAAGTGGCATAGCTGGGTCAAATGGGAGTAATGAGGTTTTTAATAAAAATTGGTGAGTTTATCCCACAATCAGTGTTTGAGACTACTCATGTTTTGGCACACGGGTGGGTAGGGTGGGGTGTGGGTGGTATAGGGGCGAGACTACTCATTTTCATTGCAACTCATCACTCTGAATGCTACTTAAGACATTGATGGAATCAGTCTTCAGCTTTTTCTCAGACTCTTATAAGCATGTAAAATCCATGTACAAAGCTTTTGAAGGCTAAAAAATGAAAAATCCATGTACAGCCTTGCATTGAGATATAGTTAATATCCCTGAATAAATGGAATATAAAAGAGCAATTAGAGAAAGCAACATGAACACGTAAAATTTCCTCATGCTTCCTCAATTTATGTAATAAGTGTAGCCTTGTAAAATTGTCTGCCATTTTGTAAATTGAATCTTATTTTGAGTGTACTGAGAGAGCTCATTTGAATAAATCCTGTAACGAGTAACAAATCCTGTAACAGATTTCACTTGGAAAAAATGTCTTTTCCACATTTGGTTATGAGTACATTCTGGTTGTACTTGTTTCATAAGTTCAAAATGTTCACTTATTTAGGTAATATGAATACCTTCTTTGTGCATTAATATACCCTGTGATATGATAGGGCCTGGGATATATTTATACACTGTACTGCATTTGTGAGATTACATATGTGTGATGTAACTTAAAAAGAGTTAGGGTCAGCTTTATGAATTGTTGTTTCCTCATTGAACAGTTTGAGAAGTATACGGGTATAGTTGTTTGCTCCAAAATTTCCAAAACATACATCCTTTTAATAGTGTTTGATATGTCCTCATCAGAAAGTTACTCCTTTGCCTTTTCCATTTTTAAAAGGAGATATTACCAGTAGGTGGAAAGATTAAGGCTTGTCTGGAACAAGGAGGAGATATTACAGAATAAGGAGAGACAAAGTTGCAAAGTGAGAAGGAAGGAGTAGAGGCATTTGAGAGAACAATAAGATGTTAATTCCTTTGCTAATTGTTTTGGGGCAAGGTAGAATGTATTTTATCATAAATGATTAAACCCTCCCTGAAAGGGGTGGATTAGTGTTCTCATAATACTGATGAGTTGGAAACAAAGTGTTGTGCCCTAAGTGAGTAATAATGACTTTTCTAAATTTTCACTTTTGGAAATTTATTTATTTATTTATTTATTTATTTATTTATTTATTTATTTATTTGAGAGTCTAGCTCTGTTGCCCATGCTGGACTGCAGTGGTGCAATCTTGGCTCACTGTACCCTCTGCCTCCCAGGTTCAGGCGATTCTGCTGCCTCAGCCTCCCGAGTAGCTGGGACTACAGGCGTGCGACACCATGCCCAGATGATTTTTGTAGTTTTCAGTAGAGACAGGGTTTCAACATGTTGGCCAGGCTGATCTCGAACTCCTGACCTCAAGTGATCTTTCCACCTTGGCCTCCCAAAGTACTGGGATTACAGGCATGAGCCACTGTGCCCGGCCACTTTTGGAAATTTGAAACTAGTCTTTAGAGCCTTATTTTATGATTGCAAGCTGTAAAGGTACTTGCAAGTTACTACTGAGGTTGTTTCTTCAGAGTTAAGTTTGAGAGTTTTTTTTTTTTTTGAGACGGAGTCTCAGTCTGCTGCCCAGGATGGAATGCAGTGGCGCAATCTCAGCTCACTGCAACCTCCGCCTCCTGGGGTCAAGTGATTCTCCTGCCTCAGCCTCCTAAGTAGCTGGCAAGCGCCACCACGCCTGCCTAATTTTCATATTTTTAGTAGAGATGAGGTTTCACCATGTTGGCCAGGCTGGTCTCAAACTTCTGACCTCAAGTGATATGCCCACCTTGGCCTCCCAAAGTACTGAGATTACAGGTGTGAGCCACCACACCTGGCCAAGTTTGAGAGTTTTACCAGAGTAAAATTTCGGTTACTTAGTTCTTCTTGTTCAGCCTTTATTTCCCTATTTTATGACAACAGAAGGAAAAAATTAGTATACAATTTAAACAAAGCAAAACAAAACAACAGCCAAACCCAAGTTAACTTTTCCCTACTTTGAAATTTGAAACAAATGAAGTGTAACTTGTCTTAATTCAGATCATGATCTGAAAGATGACATTTATCTGTGACAAGGGGGAGGGAGAAAAAGAAGGAGTGAATTGAGGAGCTTCTCCTTTGTGTTTTGACAAAAATACTTTTTTTTTTTTTTGAGACAGAATCTTGCTCTTTTGTCCAGGCTGGAGTGCAGTGGCACGATCTTGGCTCACTGCAACCTCAGCCTCCTGGGTTCAAGCAATTTTCATGCCTCAGCCTCCCGAGTAGCTGAGATTACAGGTGCATGCCACCACGCCCAGCTTATTTTTGTATTTTTAGTAAAGACAGGGTTTTGCCATGTTGCCCAGGCTGGTCTTGAACTCCTGACCTCAAGTGAGCTCGTCGTCTCGGCCCCCCAAAGTGCTGGGGTTACAGATGTGAACCACAGCACCCGGCCCAAAAATACCGTGAATTTCTAGAATGTTACGCACCATATTTAATTATTCAAAATGTTCTCAAAATATTTTTTTAAAACTTTTGGTACATTTATTATTTTATATCATTGTTAAATATCCTATTTAATTAGTGTGAATGATTACAAATTGGCTGACAAATTCTTTAAAAATATTACTGCAGTTGGCAGGGCGTGGTGGCTGACGCCTGTAATCCCAGCACTTTGGGAGGCCGAGGCAGGTGGATCACGAGGTCAGGAGATTGAGACCATCCTGGCTAACACGGTGAAACCCCGTCTCTACTAAAAATACAAAAAATTAGCCGGACGTGGTGGCGGGTACCTGTAGTCCCAGCTACTCAGGAGACTGAGGCAGGAGAATGGCGTGAACCCGGGAGGTGGAGCTTGCAGTGAGCCGAGACTGCGCCACTGCACTCCAGCCTGGGCGACAGAGCGAGACTCCGTCTCAAAAAAAAAAAAAAAAAAAAATTACTGCAGTAATTGCTGTAGAACCTAGAGTTCAAATGAGACCTTTGTCAGAGAACATGACCCCAAAGTAGTTCTGTGGAACTTTGCGTAGGTTATTTGGTATTTTGCATAGATTATTGGGCCATTATTCTTGTGGGTGGACCTGCCCACAAGATAGTTGGACAACATGTAAATAGTTATTAAATCTGTTTGAGTGCATTTCCACTCAGTTTTTCATGTGCGTGTTCAAACATCAAGGTAAAGTCCTTTTAAGGCCATCCATACAGAAAAGGCTTCAGGGTTGTAAAGGACCTTAAAAATTGTTTAATCATGCATGCAGCAATTTTTTGAATCTCTTCCGTATGTCCCTGCAGTTTCCTCTTGTACACTCACTGTCTTCTGAGGTGACTGAAAATGTTCTTTATTATAAATTCTTACTTGAATTGATGGCAAGATAGGACTTTACTAATTGGTTTATTACCTCAATTCATGATATTACTTGTAATATAGTTTTCTAAATTAGTCTTCAACTTATTTAAAGCTAACAGCTGTTTGATAAGGATATTTGTATAGCTCTGGTCTTATTATATCATTGTTTCTTAGGAAATATGAAATATTTAAAGCATTTTAATAATTCTTTCATCGAGTTCTTCATATGTATAGTCTTTTCATCAGAAACACACTAAAGCACTATTTGCATTTCCTAGAAACTCATGTGTCACAGTTACTTTGTGTTTTTAACTAGGTGGTTAATTGAATTTATTAAGTCTATTATTTAATGAGTCTAACCAAACCTTAATATCTATTGTTAAGTTTAATAGTTTAAAATAATTTAAAAATACTTTGAGTTTATGGAATGAAAACACTGTTTCAAGTTTGTATGTTGGTTAAAAATATTTTGAATTACTAGATGTGTCATTTAAAAAATGTGGTATGTACTAGTAAATTTTGTAAAATATTTTATCTTTTAGGCGAGGATTAAATCCACCACACAGGGTGAAATCTATCTCCATGACAACATTCACACAACAGGAAATTGAATTCTTACAAAAACATGGAAATGAAGTAAGTGGGTTTTTTTTTTTTTTTTTTGCAATTTTTTACTTTTTTGTTGGCAGTCATTTTAATGAGATTTAATAAGTTATTTAAAATGTTGAATTTCACGGTCTAAATAAGTTATTTTTGTATTTTATATTTAGATATTTTAAAATGTACTCATTTAATAATGTATTTGGAATTAATGTTTACTACATAAACACTTTACCGTAAATCTGAGGTGAAATGTGTGTATTTAAAAGTCATCAGTCTTGAATATAAAAGGCGTTTCGGAGGACACCCATTATTACAGTTATTGTTAGTCTTCGCTTTAAAAGTCAAAAAAGAGGAAGAGAATTCATTTTGTGATGTTGTGTTAAACTTGTTAGAGTGTTGTGTGATCAGCTTTCACTTGAAGTCCTCTATTTTTCGTAAATTTTTAACTTTGGATGTGTATGTGATGTGTAATGTTTATCAGGTGCTCAGCAGGGAGGAGGTTAGTAGTTCTCAGTGGCAGCTAAGTGTCATGGGGAGCCAGATGGTATAAAGATTTGGATGGAAGCTTTTTTTCTTCTTGCCTTTAATGGGCTTCCAGTAATTCTATTCTGTTTGCTTGTTTGCTTTTAGCTCTATGTTTTGCTATTAGTAAAAGTTTTTAAAATTTTTCTAATATTTTTAAAATTAATAAAATTAACAAAGAGAGTGGGCATTTTTTTATAATCCTGCAGTAAAGATGAGCCAGTTAACCCAAGCTGATTAATAATAGCTATTATTATTTGACAGAAAAGTCTCATTTTCTAGAAAGGATGAGTAGTACTTTAGTGGTACTCTTCTGGTTGCATCTTTGATATCCTTAATAAACATAAAGTAAGTTAAATATCAAAATTTTATTAGTTTTAATCTTCTCCTTGGACCCTTAGAAAATATATGCAAGCATTTTACACTCTGCCTTTCTTCCTAATACTCTGAAAGTAATATCTTAAAATTGTTTGCCTACTTGTGATGTCCACGTGCTTTTGGTTCTAAAATAGTGAGGAAATATAAATTCACAGCTATGAAATATTTTTAAATATTTCATATTAAATTATTTAAAGAAGAGAGCACATTTTGAAGTCTCCAAATTTTGCCGATGACAAATTATTTTGAGTATTCAGATTCCAGACTAATGTGAGTACATTATAAGAACATGTAAAGCTGGATGAAAGGGTAGGAGGCTTTTAATGAAGAGTAAGCATAGAATAATATATATATTGATTAAAATACAATTTGAACTACTTGTGTAAAGTTTACAAGTAGGATTAACTTAACGTTGCACACTTGAAGTTACTTTCTTAGAATGTTGGCTTAGTGTGCAAAATTTTGGAAATTAGAATGGAATCAGAAGTAAAGAATATTATTCTATCTTTAGATTAAAAATATGACAGTAGGTAAAACCAGAGTAGCAAAACTGTGATAACAGCAGTCAATTGAAGAAGTGAAAATATAACAACATGTGAGATAAGGTTAGGTGGAGACTGGTCCAAAACAATACCAAGATTGAAGGAGTATATTTTTTTTAATTGTGGTGGGAACGTTGATCTACCCTCTTAACAAATTTTTAGATGTGCAGTATTCTGTGGTTAATTATAGACATAGACATAGTGCTGTATAGCAGATCTCTAGAAATTAATCATCTTGTATAACTGAAACTTTATACCAGTTGAATTACAGCTCCTCATTTTATCTTCTGCCCCTGTTGCCCCGATTCTACTCTCTGCTTCTATGGGTTTGACTATTTTAGATACCTCATATAAATGGAATTACACAATATTTGTACTTCTGTGATTGGCATGTTTAGTGTAATGTCCTCAAGATTCATCCTTATTGTCATGTATGGCAGGATTTCTGAAGGAATATTTTTTAAGGCTGTAGCATTAAGGTAAATGTAGAGTATATAAAAAGAATTAGTTAATTTTGAGGAACTCACTGTATCAAAAAGTAGAAGCAAAATGTAAATGTTATAAGTGACTGAAATGTATTTATGAATCTTAAGTCCTACAAAGAGGTTTGCAAGTTGATAGACCACTCAAAGCACTTACCATGACAATCACTGTCACTGTGCTGGGTATTAGGGATGTGGTTATAGATGTATTACACCGGCTTAGTGGACAAAGGGCTCACAGTTGATGTGACAGATACATAACAGATAATTGCAACATGGTATTAGATAAATAATGATAAGAATAAGAAGTATCAGCAGTAGTATGGAAAAGGGAATCAGTATTTTGGTGGAAAGGAGAGGATTGGGAAGACCCGACAGAATAGATAACACATTTGTTGGTTTTTGAGGGTAACTAGAACCTAAGCTGGTAGTGGAAGTCACTGAAGATGGAGCAAACAGTACAAAAAGAAAAAGGGAAACTTGCAATAGGTTGCTAGGAAATATACTAACCTTGTAAATGCTTGTTAAGGAAGACAAACATACCTTCTTATAGTATACCAAAGAACATCTTAGAACCAAAATAATGGACAGGTATGTTTGGTTCTTTACAGTATTAACAGTATCTGTGTTCTTAAAATTTTGAGAGGTGTGTAGAGGGTGATGAAGATACGAAGTGTGGGACAGTTGGTACAGCTTTATAACCAAATCTCTATGGATTTCACATGCAAGTGTTTTATTATCAGTTTATCTTTTTTAAACCTTTAAATGGTAAGTATCACTTGCATAGGGAATAGTACCAGAACCTAAGTTTACATTTCAAAATAAGTTGCCATATTCTCTCATCACCTTTTAATAGTTGGGAAAGGGCCATATTCAGTCACATAAGTTTTGGATTAAAAAGGCTGTATCATACATCTTGTGCATGAATGAGTTCATGCCTGAAGATGAGTATTTCCAAAATTAAAAGATCAGAAAGTATATTGGCTTCGGCAGCAGCCTTGGATCTTTGATCCCCACCAGGGAGTTTTAGTGTGCTGTGGAGCATGTTTGGGTGTTGTCACTATTGGAAGATGTTGCTGGCTTAAGCAGGCAAGCACCATGAATGATGAATGACTTGTAATGTGTTGAACAGAATTAACCTGCATGCCATATGCTATGAATGTTCCTCCAGACATTTATATGTGGGAAACATCTGTGTATGGTCTTCTGCATATATAATTTAATTCTGTCTTAATACTTGCATTGTAGTTGAACATCCTATTGCCAAAGAAAGTCATGCTCCAAGCCCAGAATCAGAGTGAGAGGGGCTACCAAGTTACAGGGCAAAGGGCATGGATACAATCACACAACTGATGGCAATACTAATTTTATTTTAGTCATCAATAAAGTATATCTGTATTGGTAGCTGTGGTAAGCAAATAATGTTATTATTATTTATAGATATGCATAGAGACCATACTTACAGAGTATATCATTAGTTTCTGCAGATGTGGTTTACAAATTTCTTGACTATTACTTTAGTGTTTATAGACTTCTACAGTGTGTTTGGTGGAGGAGATATGTATATCATTAAGTTACAGCACATAATATGCCAGATGCTAGTAAAATATTTCGCATTGGAGCACTTTGTATTTATTTGCTGAAGTAATTTTTGTCATTTTTTTCAGAACCAGAATATTTCACAAAAAGTTTGCTTGTATTTCTTTTGTTCATACAGTTACTTTAAAAAAAAACCTGTAGTGATCTTGGCACTGTAGCTCCCCTGTAATCCCAGCACTTTGGGAGGTGGAGGTGGGAGGATCCCTTGAGGCCAGGAATTCGAGATCAACCTAGGCAACAAAGCGAGATCCCATCTCTACAAAAATTTAAAAGTTAGCCAGGCGTGGTGGTACACATCTGTAGTCCCGGCTACCCAGGAGGCTGAGGTGGGAGCATTGCTTGAGCCCTGGAGTTCAAGGCTGCAGTAAGTCATGATCATGCAACTGCACACCAGCCTCGGTGACCAAGCGAGATACTGTCTCAAAAAAAAAACACAAAAAAAACTATAGTGATTTTCTGTATGTCCTCATTTGTGATATCATGGGCAAATTATGGTTTTCTAGTTAAAGGAAGTTGGATTAACTTCTGATTATAAAGTTAATGGAAGGTGGACTGGTGAACACTGCTGTAAGTAGATAATTCAATGGAGAAGAAAATTTAGAAATAATTTGATTTTGAAATATGTATAGTTTATGTTTTCTAGTGGTAAGTTAACCTTCCTAATATGTTTGAAGACTAAAAGTAAAAGCATTACTACTGGCCAGGTGCGGTGGCTCACGCTTGTAATCCCAGCTCTTTGGGAGGCTGAGGTGAATGGATCAGTTGAGGCCAGGAGTTCAAGACCAGCCTGGCCAACGTGGCGAAACTCTGTCTCTACTAAATATATATATATATTTAAAAAAAAAAATTAGCCAGGCATGGTGGTGTGTGCCTGTAATCCCAGGTACTTGGGAGACTGAGGTGGGAGAATCGCTTGAACCTGGGAGGTGGAGGTTACAGTGAGATTGTGCCACTGCACTTCAGCCTGGGCAACAGAGCGAGACTGTCTCAAAAAAAAAAAAGAAAAGAAAAAAAAAGAAGACATTACTATTAATGCTCCACAGGCATGGTCTATGTGTAGGAGTAAAATCAGGCATTGCATGCCAGTATTTGATTATCTCTATACTGGATTAAAAACAAAGCAAAATGATTGCTTTGAAAACCCATGCAATAATGTACACTTTTCCCTTGTTAACATTCATGATTGATTCATTTTTGAAGCAGAGATTTATTAATAAATTACCTGCTGTGGGAGAATGGCGTGAACCTGGGAGGTGGAGCTTGCAGTGAGCCGAGATTGCTCCACTGCACTCCAGCCTGGGCGATAGAGCGAGACTCCGTCTCAAAAAAATAAATAAAAAAAATAAAATAGCCTGCTGTGTGCCAGGAACTGTCCTTAGGTCCTAGGGATACAAAAAGGGAGATGATTCCTGCCCTCCCCTTGCAGTCTTCTACATGCAGGAGACATAATAAAAGTACAGTGGTCTTGTGCTGAAAGCTCAGATTTGGACTATGCAGGTTGTGAACCTTGGGCAAGAAGCTTTTTAGCCTTAATTTCTATTGGTAGTAACTATAATACCTATGTATAAAAATGCTAGGATTTTTTGAATTAGGCCAGCTTGTGAAAATTCCCAGCGTATTTCTTGTCAGATAGTATTTATTTATTGAATCTGAATCTCAAGTGGTAGAAGTTATAAGAAGAATTATCAATTTTTATTTTCATTCCTGGTTTGGATGGTTTCTGTAGGGGGATTTTTCAGTTTTCATAGCATACTGTCATGTCATTTACATTAATATTCGGGTTATGTATTTGAACTCTTGGAGCATTTTAACTTCGATTTTCTGCTGAGTTTAATAACGAAAATTGGTAGTTATTTTAGTAACAACATATTGTCATGTAGAGTGGCAGAGTTAAGTTACATACTCATTAATTCAGGATTTACAACTATTCTGTTGCTCATGGCAGGGGTTGGCAAACTGTTTGTAGTGGCCAGATAGTAAATATTGTAGGCTTTGTGGGCCACCTGTATTCTCTGTTGCATATCCTTGTTTGAAATTCACCGCCTCTTCCCCCCCCACCCCACACACACAATTCTTTAGTGTAAAAACCATCTTTAGATTAAGGCAGTGTAAAAACAGGCCAGTGATGACCCAGTTTGGTCTGCAGATTGAAGATGTATAGAACTCTTATGTTTCAGCTTGCAATGTAAATCTTTTTATGACCTGACTTCTTAATGTAATAACGTTATTGCCAGCAGAAATGTTTTAACTACAATGATCTGTTTTGTTTTCCACATGTGCTATCTGTATTCTAATTTTCTTGCCATTTTACCAATGCTGGCTTTTATTTTTGCTTGACTTTTCTCTTCTAATCCCATCAGTCGTTCAGGAGTTTTTATACCTCAGATACTAACACCCCCATATGTATTTTAAACTGTTTAAAAAATAACATTCACTATAAGATTTACAAAAAAAAATTTTTTTTGTTATTGCTCTTAGTTTCTTCTGTATTGGTCTTACTGCCCTCAAGACATTATAGACATCTCTGTGGCATAATCTTGCATACGTCTTAATTATACCTAAAGCAGTGAAAATGCACAAGCATATATAGCCAAATGAGTTTCTTTCTTGTTTTTTTTTTTTGGTGGGGGACGGAGTCTTACTCTGTCGCCTAGGCTGCGAGTGCAGTGGTGCAATCTTGGCTCACTGCAACCTCCACCTCCCAGATTCAAGTGATTCTCCTGCCTCAGCCTCCCAAGTAGCTGGGATTACAGGCATGTACCACCATGCCTGGCTAATTTGCTAGGACTCAAAAAAATCCGTGGTTTAGTTTGATTACCACTAATTTATGAACCTTGTCACCTTGGGCAAACCACTTTTCCCTGACCTTCATTTTCCTTTGTAATCTGTGGGAAGTATCTGTTTTGCCTATTTCATGAGGTTGATTTGAAGGTAGTATATAGGAAAACATTTTGAAAATTGATGTATTATATAGATGTAAGATCATGGTTTTATTTTATTTTTTAAAATTAAAAAAAAAAATTTTTTCCCCAGGTTTGGTAACTTGCCCAAGATCGTGCTTTTATGGGCAAAGATACTTTTCCAGTTGATTCCTAAACACAGAAAATAAGTATCACATAGGAACATGGCATGCTTCAAATTGAATTTAGGGTGGAGATAAATTTTTGCAGAATTTCAGTCAGTATGATGGTATTAATGAAAACATTCACTAATAAAACATTGAAAAACATTTTAAACTACAAAATTAATTATTTGAGGGAATAGCTTCCTAGAGGGATATCTGAGGTTTAAAACCATCCAATTAAAATATTAAAGCACACTATTGTTATTATTTAAGGGATATTTATTTAGTGTCTGCATATTTATGCACGTCTGGCCTTTTAAGCATTTTGAAAGGAAGGTATGGCGCTATGGCTCTTCTAAATATTAGCTGAATCTAGTCAGTAGTAACTTAGTAAAGTTGAAAATATTTAGAGTATATTATTTGATGTTAAGTGTTGGCTTTCAGAGAAATACACTAACAAAAATGTAGAAAATGTAGACATGTCTTTGTTTTGAACATATCATAATCTGTGGGTCTTTTTGAATGACAGAAAACCCAGAGATTTATAGAAGAAGCTAGATGTTGTTTGTAACTACTCTGAGAGTTTACTTAACTTTTTTTACATTACATATTCCAGGTTACAGTGTTTATTTCTTTCTAGCTGTTTGCCTTACCTCTAGCTTCCTATAATCTCTTAGCTTGTTTTTTTCTTGCCATTGTGTGTTATCTTCTAAAAAATCTTACTTGACTCGAATTAAAACAATATAAATCATTAGATGCTTTTGTTTCTTTTTTAAAGAGTTTTTTTGTGGAGTTATTCATGCCTTTAGACAAGTAGATAATGTAACAAACTTCCATCAACACATGGCTGTCTTTTTATTATTTTTAAGCAAATGCGAGACATAAAATTTCATCTGTAAACTCAACTCTTATGTTATCTGTAAACTTCAAGGATTTTAAAATATATATGGCAACAGTGCTATTTTTGTCCCTATGACAATTAACAGTAATCTAGTCATCTGGTCAGTGTTTTAAGTTTTCTGTTGTTCATAAGTATCTTACTTTTCTTTTTTTTTCTTAATGGTTTGTTTGAATGAGGATCCAGGTAATATCCACACATCGAGTGGTTAAAAGGGGCTTTAAAACTTTGTATTGCTTATAAAGGATTGGAGGCTTGGCTGGGCACCATGCCTCATGTTTGTAATCCCAGCACTTTGGGAGGCCGAGGCAGGCAGATCACTTGAGGCCAGGAGTTCGAGACTAGCTTGGGCAACATGGCAAAACCCCATCTCTACTAAAAATAAAAAATTTGCTGGGCGTGGTGGCATGTGCCTGTAATCCCAACTACTCTGGAGGCCAAGGCACAAGAATCACTTGAACCCAGCAGGCAGAGGTTGCAGTGAGCCAAGATGGCACCACTGTACTCCAGCCTGGGTGACAGAGTGAGACTCTGTCTCAAAAAAAAAAAAAAAAAAAAAAGGAAGAAAAAAAAGGGATTGGAGGCTAGATGGATCACAGTGACACCTACAAAGATTGGACTGGAATGGACCTGTATTAATAGTATGTGGCATAGATTCAGGCAGAGGTTTGTGTTAAGACAGTGGGGGCCTCAGGCCAGGTAGTTATTCTGGAGCTGGATAATCTATAACCTGGGGCCCCTGCCGGCTTAAAGTCCCTGGGAAACATAGCAGCTCAGGTGACTTCAGTGCCTTGTGGGACACGGACGCAGCCCGAGTGCTACCTGGTACACATCTGAGTTGTAGTCCTTTTCCTGTGTCTTTTCCATTGCTCTGGCATCAGCTGCTACTCAGTCTCCTTAAAATTGATGTTGGGTTCTTACTGCAGGACAAGAAGCCTGTTTGTCTGTCAGGACGGCAGCTGACATTCATTTTGGCAACAGAGTATGCCATCTGGTTATGGGGTACGTTATGAGCTGGTAAGAAGAAAACAAACAGGCCCTCCAGCCTCATAGGTTTTTGAGGAATTGGTAATGATGTTTAAGGTTTGGGTAGTAGTAGCCAAAGGCCATGCCTGCAAGAACTTCTTGTTGATTTGGGTGATATTTTTTGGTCAGTCTCTTACTGGACCATGACTTCCACTACTTCCCCAAGGACAATCTCATACTGGCTTGTGATCCTAGGTTCTTTCCAAGGATGGAGTGTCTGTGAGCAGTTATCTTTTGATAGGAGAACTTGTCCTGCTTTGTGCCATCTAATGGCAGCATAGTGTCATAGGTCTTATGGCAGTTGAGCAGTGGTTCACCAGCTCGTCTGCCTGCAGGGAGCCTGGTTTGGCTATCTGCTACATTGTCTCTCAGAACCTGCTCTCGTAGGTAGCTACAGCAAGACTCTGGACTTGGGCAGAGAATGCTCAGAGCCATAGCACAATGGCCAGATCTGCCTGTTTTCCTCCCCTCCTCCAACATTATTATGGAAATTTCCAAATACATAAAAGTTGAAAAATTATACAGGTACAATAAACATTGTGCTATATTTGCCTCAGCAGATATCTGTATCCATTCATCAGTCCATCTGATATTTCAAAGTAAGTTCAAAACATTAGTTCACATCACTTCTATAAACTGCAATATATCTATCTTTTTTATTTTTAAATTAAATTAAATTAAAAAAATTTTTTTTTTTTTGAGACAGAGTTTCGCTCTTGTTGCCCAGGCTGGAGTGCAGTGGCATGATCTTGGCTCACTGCAACCACCGCCTCCCAGGTTCAAGTGATTCTCCTGCCTTAGCCTCCTGAGTAGCTGGGATTACAGGCACTCGCCACCACGCCCAGCTAATTTTTTGTGTTTTTAGTAGAGACGAGGGTTCATCATATTGGCCAGGCTGGTCTTGAACTCCTGATCTCAGGTGATCCACCTACCTGAGCCTCTCAAAGTGCTGGGATTACAGGCGTGAGCCACCGTGCCCAGCCTAATTTTTTTTGACAGAGTCTTGCTCTTGTCGCTCAGGCTGGAGTAGTGTGATCTTGGCTAACTGCAACTTCCACCTCCTGGGTTCAAGAGATTCTCCTGCTTCAGCCTCCAGAGTAGCTGGGGCTACAGGCACCCACCACCTCGCTGGGCTAGTTTTTGTATTTTTAGTAGAGATGGGGTTTTGCCATGTTGGCCAGGATGGTCTTGAACTCCTGACCTCAGGTGATCTGTCCACCTTGGCCTCCTAAAGTGTTGGGATTATAGGCATGAGCCATTGGGCCTAACCCAGTATATCTATCATTAATTAGAATTCAGTATTCGTTCAATTTTTTGAGGTATAATTTACATACAGTGAAACTTAAGAATCTTAAGTGTACTTTTGGATGAGTTTTGATCATTGCTTCCAATTTGGTAACCCAAAGCCCTATACAAATATACACATAAACATCATTACAGACAGTCACTGGACACTTCTTCCTATTCAGTCCTTCCCTGAATTTTTTGAGACAGGGTCTCAACTTCTGTCACTCCCAGGCTGGAGTGCAGTGGCTGGATCACGGCTTACTGCAGCCTTGACTTCCTGGGCTCAGGTGATTCTCCCACCTCAGCCTCCTGAGCAGCTGGGACCATAGGCATACACCACCACGCGTGGCCCATTTTTTTATTTTTAGTAGAGACGGAGTCTACTCCTGAGGCACTGTTTTGTTTTTTTATTCATATTCATATAAAGTAAGTTAAAATGTGATTTTTAAAATAACCCTCCTTCCTTTTTTATTTTTTTTGAGGTAGGGTCTTACTCTGTTGTCCAGGCTGGAGTGCAGTGGTGTGATTACAGCTCACTGCAGCCTTGACCACCTGTGCTTAAGCAATTCTCCCACCTTAACCTCCCAAGTAGCTGGGACTACAGGTGCGTGCCACCATGCCTGGCTAATACTGTTTATTTTTGTAGAGACGAGATCTCCCTGTGTTGCCCAAGTTGGTCTCAAACTCCTGACTAAAGTGATCCACCTGTCTTGGCCTCCCAAAGTGCTAGGATTACAGGCCTGAGCCACAGTGCCCAACCAAAGTAAACCTTCTTTTGAGAGTTATGCATGTGGATGCCTATACTTTTTCCTGTTTATTACCAAGTATTAGCTTCTGTTCTATGAATAAATTATAATTTGTTCATTCTTCTTTGTCAGATATATCCTTAGTAAATATTTTCTCCCAGTCTGTGGTTTTTTGTTTTTAATTTTTTGAGACAGAGTCTCACTCTGTTGCCCAGACTGGAGTACAGTGATGCGATCTTGGCTCACTGCAACCTCCGCCTTCTGGGTTCAGTTGGTTCTTGTGCCCCAGCCTCCCGAGTAGCTAGGACCACAAGCGCGCACCACCAGTCCCAGCTAATTTTTTGTAATTTAGTAGAGATGAGGTTTTGCCATGTAGGCCAGGCAGGTCTGGAACTCCTGACCTCAGGTGATCCACCTGCCTCGGCCTCCCAAAGTGCTGGGATTACAGGCGTGAGCCACCATGCCTGGCCCTCGTTTATTTTCTTATTGATATCTTTTGGCAAGCAGAAGTTTTGTCATTTTGATGAAATACAATTTATTAGTTTTTTGTTTTATAGTGAATGGTTCCTCTTCTCTGTCTTAAAAAATCTGCCTCCTCTCAAATCATGAGGATAATCTTATTTATTTTAGAAGCTTTACATTTACATCTATGATCCATCTCAAATTAATTTTAGTGTATGGTGTGATAGGGATTGAGTTTCATATTTTTACATGAATATATACACTTCTAGCTCTATTGTTGAAAACACTTTTCTTTCCTCGGTGTTGCTTTGGAGTCTTTGTCAAAAGTGAAATGACCAGGCAGGGCATGGTGGTTCACGCCTGTAATCCTAGCACTTTGGGAGGCAGAGGTGGGCAGATGGCTTGAGCCCAGGAGTTCAAGACCAACCTGGGCAACATGGTGAGACCCTGTCTCTACAAAAAATACAAAAGTTAGCCTGGCATGGTGGTGTGCACCTGTATTCCCAGCTAGTTGGGAGGCTGAGGTGGGGGGATCACCTGAGCTTTGGGGAGGTTTTAGGCTGCAGTGAGCTGTGATTGCACCACTGCATTCTAGCCTGGGCAACAAAGTGAGAAGTTGTTTCTCAATTAAAAAAAAAAAAAAAGAAATGACCGTATAATTACGGGTTATATGCTCTCTATTATATAGTGTCATTTATGTATTTGTTAACCCTTATGCCATACAACACTGTCTTTTGGTTACTCTGCCTTCCTAGTAAATCTTGAAGTCAGGTAGTACAAATCCTTCAGTTTTCTGTTTTTAAAGATTGCGTTAGATATTCTGGGTCAGGGGTTGACCAACTAAAGCCTGTGGGCCAAATTTGGCCTGTTGCCTGTTTTTATATGGTCTACCTGATTGAGCTACCATTGTGAGACATGGAGACCAAGCTGGATTTTCTCTCCCTTCCTTCCTCATTTCTCCCTCCACTGTTGGCAGCTTTGGGCACCAAGTGGTGGAATCTGGGAGTTGATGACTCAGTCACCTTTGACCAGCTGCCCAAATTGAGATGACTGGGCTCTTTGGGAAGTTGGAAAGGCACACCGGGATCTGAGTGTCACTGTGGTGGAGAGTGAAAATGACCACAGTGCAGATTATCTGTTTGTCATATTGGTTTTGATAAATTGTACTTTTCAGGGAATTTGCTCATTTCATCTAAGTTGTCATATTTATTGACATAAAGTTATTCATAATAGTCTTGTTCTCTTAATGTGTATGGGATCTATAATTACTTTGCTCTTTTATTATTTCCTTCTGTTTACTCTGGGTTATTTCCTCATTTTTAGCTTACTAAAGGTGGGACCTGAGGTCATTGATTCTACAGCTTGCTCTTTGAATACAGAGTTAGAGGAAAGATAATGTTATTAAGACATTAATAAAGAAGGGAAAATGTATTTACTATTTATCAAGTGGAAGTAGATTGTGTTCAGTAGGCTGAGGAGGAGGAAGAGGAGGAGGGAGGGACTGGTCTTGCTGTCTTGGAGGTAATAGACTGGAGAGGTGGAGGGGAGGCAGAAGAGGCAGGGACACTTGGTGTAAATTTTTTTTTTTTTTTTGAGATAGGGTCTCAACTTCCGTCACTCCCGGGCTGGAGTGCGGTGGCTGGATCATGGCTTACTGCAGCCTTGACTTCCTGGGCTCAGGTGATTCTCCCACCTCAGCCTCCCAAGCACCTGGGACCACAGGCATACGCCACCACGCCTGGCTCATTTTTGTATTTTGAGTAGAGATAGAGCTTCACTATGTTGCCCAGGCTGGTCTCTAACTTCTGGGCCCAAACGATCCGCCCGCCTTGGCCTCCCAAAGTGCTGGGGTTATGGGCTTGAGCCACTGTGCCCAGCCAACTTGGTGTAACTTTTATTGAAAAAATTTGTGTTCAAGCGGACATGCACAGTTCAAACTCATATTGTCAACTATTAACATTTTAAAGTGATCATTTTCCTTCTAAGCTCTACTTAACTGTGTTATACAAATGTTGATGTATTTTATCATTGGGTTCAAAATGTTTTCTAATTGCCCTTGTGGGCCTTCTTTGACCCATTGATTTATTTAGATGTAGTGGTTTAATTTTTACATATTTGAGGTTTTCCTAGGTCCTTTTCTGTAATTGATTGCTGAGTTAATTCTGTATTATCAGTGAACATTTTTGATATATTTTCACTGCTTTCCTTTTTATTGAGATCTCTTTATGGTCCAGCACGTGTTCTGTCTTGGTGAGTGTACAGTGTGTACTTGAAAGGAGTGTGTTTTCTGAAGTTGTTGGGTGTAGTGTTCTATAAATGACAATTATAGCTCTGTGATTGATGGTGTTTAGATGTTGTGGATCCACGTTACTGATTTTGTGTAGTTAAGCAACTGCAGATAGAATTGGACAGCTGGTGTGGATTTACATATTTTTTTCTATAATAAATACATCATTTTTGCTGCATGTATTTTGAAACTTTATTATTGGTGCTGTTATATAATTATTATGTCTTCTTGATTATGCCACCATTATGTAGTATCTTTTTTATGTTTGATAATACTCTTTTTTGAAATTTACTTTATCTCATATTGTTTTTTCTTTGCAGTGATGGGTAGTTGTGAAACACTTTATTTTTGTTTTCAGAATGTGACTGTGATGCACCTGGATATGCTTTGTGTATGTGTATGTATTTATCCTACTTGTGGTTGATGATGATCTTGAATCTGTACATTTTTCATTTACCAAATTGGGAAAATTTCATCATTTTCCTTCCAAATATTTTTTCTGCCTCATTCTCTCTCAGCTCTCCTTCTGAGATTCCAATTGCATGGATGTTAGGCATTTTGATACTGTTCTGCAGTTTCCAGAGGCTCTTAATTTTTTTCCCCTCCATCTTTTTACTTTCCAGATTGGACAATTTCTCTCTTATCCTAAACTCACTCTTCTGTTATCTCTAAGCTCTAATGTTTAACTTTAGATATTGTCTTTTCCATCTCTAGCATTTATATTTTTTCTGTTATTTCTAGAGTTTCCATTTCTCTGCTCAGATTTTGTTCATTTTTATTTATTGTAAGGATGTTTTCTTATATAATATGGTCTTTTTATTGTGTTTTTTTTTTTGTTTGTTTGTTTGTTTGTTTTTTGAGACAGAGTCTTGTTCTGTCATCCAGGCTGGAGTGCAGTGGCACAATCTTGGCTCAGTGCAACCTCCGCCTCCCAGGTTCAAGTGATTCTCTGCCTCAGCCTCCCGAGTAGCTGGGATTACAGGCACCCGCCACCATGCCTGGCTAATTTTTGTATTTTTAGTAGAGACAGGGTTTCAGTTTCACTGTCTTGGACAGGCTGGTCTTGAACTCCTGATCTCGTGATCTACCTGCCTTGGCCCTCCAAAGTGCTGGGATTATAGGCATGAGCCACTGCACCCAGCCTGTAATATGTTTTTGAATATAAGTATACTAGCTATTTTAAGTCATTGCCTGCTTATTCTAAAATTTTTATCATTGCAGAATCTGTCGCTGTTTGATTTTTCTTTTGATTATGGGTCATAATTTCCTGTTCCTTTGTATATGTAGTGCCTCTGGATTCTGTTTTGTTCCTTCATAAACTATTGGTTTTAATTGTTTTGTTTTTTACTTTAGCAAATTCTGCTGCTCCCATGATGAGTGCCAGCTGAAATCTCTGCTCAGTTCTTTAATTGAGCTGTTTGAAGTCAGCCCCATGCACACATAGGTCAGGAGTGAGCCAGCCCCATGCACACATAGGTCAGGAGTGAGCCAGAGACTTGGGAAAAGTTGATATTGCAAGTTTTGTGGTACCTATTTTCTTTCTCTGGCCATGTCTCTTCTGGGATTTAGCCCTCACTTTCCAGTTGCTATGGCTGTGGTGAACCTCTTGTCTTCTTCTACTTTAAGCTTTAAGGCTTGTGTATTTCTGTTTGAGTTTTAGCAGCCCTGCATGACTGCTTTCAAGTGATGATCCTTAAAAAAAAAAAAAAAAAAGCACATAGGCACATACCTAGTGCTGTTTCTTTCCTCTTCAGCTTGCTTGTGGTTGCTCTTTAGTGTCTTTATAGACTTTGTCCAGAGTTTATAGTTGTTATCTGCTGGAGAGTTGGGGTTTTAACCTGAGGCTTTTTGCCACTACTGGTGGAAATCTACACTGCTCGCCCTTTTAAGTCTTTTTTTATCCTCTAAGTTTCCTCTCCAGTCACTCATTCTTATTCTCTGCCCTCCTGCTAACCAAGTCATTTATTCCACCTTCTGGATTTTGCTAATGCCATCCATGTAGTGTCAACGTTCCTCTGTTCTCCCAGTTACCTATAAACGGTGGTTGGCTGTAGTAGTTTCTTAAGATTCAGGCTTAATTTCAGGAATGGGAAAGATCCACTATTTCATAGGTTGTGTGGTGTTTTTTTAATCAAAAACCACTTTAAAAGTTTTAATTTTTGGTCATGTTAGCAGCTAATGCTCAGTGCCTACATCCACTAATTAGCAATTGTAAAATGGTGATAGTCTAACTCAGTAGTTTTCCAAGTACAGTTTGGGACTTGTAAGGGATCCTTGAGACCTTTTCAGAGGTTCTTTAAAGTTAAAAAAAAAAAATGTTTAATAATACTGAGACTCAGTTTGCTGTTTTTTTACTCCTGTTTTCATGGGTATACAGAGTTTTCCAGAAGCTACATAACATAAAAATGCGGAAGCAGATGAGAAATCAGCTGGCTCCTACCTAACAAGGCATTAATGAAGTTTACAAAAATTACAACAGTAATCCCAGCACTTTTGGGAGGCCGAGGCAGGTGGATCCACGAGGTCAGGAGATCGAGACCATCTTGGCTAGCATGGTGAAATCCTGTCTCTACTAAAAATACTAACAAATTAGCTGGGCGTGGTGGCACATGCCTGTAGTCCCAGCTGCTTGGGAGGCTGAGGCAGGAGAATGGCATGAGCCCGGGAGGCGGAGCTTGCAGTGAGCCGAGATGGCGCCACTGCACTGCAGCCTGGACGACAGAGCGAGACTCTGCCTCAAAAAAAAAAAAAAACAAAAAAAACAAAAAAAAAAAACAGCGCCTTTTCACTAATTTTTTTGTTTTGGAAAAAGCTGTTTTTATAAATAAAAGTTATTTACATTAAGATGCAATAGTTTTATTCTTCTTTTAAGAACATTAAAACTATTTATAAATATCAGTAGATATGGTGCACCACCATTTGTGGTCTTCAATATTGAACTCTTCAAAATAGTTTCATAACATTTCCAACAGCAAGCAATTAGGTTTTTTTAAATTACTATGAATTTATTTATTTGATATGTTTCACTCAGTTATTCTTGCTGATGCCCAAATTTTCCCCTTTGTTCAATGAGATAATCTGTTTTTGAAACCTATTTAAAACTTCTGCAAATCTTGTTTTTACCTAGAAGAGCTTTGCCTGAATGTTCCTTTTTTTTTTTTAAATTAACCTGTGAGCCACCCGTGTATTCAGAAATGTTGAAAGAAAACTGTTTCTTCCCCACCTCTTGGTTTATTTACATAGAATATTGTACAAATGTGGTTTACTTCAGGGGCTTGTTTTGAATTTGTGCTAATTCTCTCTGTTCCTTGGCCAATGACTACATTCTAAACCTCAGTCAGCTGCCTCACAAATGCATGCCTTCAGTCACCAGGACAACAAGACAATAGAGTGTCAGTACAAATAGATCACTATCATTGAGTCCTAGATTGAACTAAATAATGGATGAGTGTATTTGTTTTAAGAGGTGGCTGGTATTGATGATATCCTTAAACCATAGATAATCCACAAACAATTCTTACTTCATATCAAGACAAAATATAAAGTTCTTAATCATTTCTGAAGGTTATATGACCAAACAAGCTAGCCCTCTTCTGCTACTCCCTTGCTCAACTCCTTGTTTGTTCCAGGTGTATTCTGGAAAATGTAAAAAATGTAAAGCTTATTCTGTGTGTACGTCTATATGTGAGGTAGGGAGGCAAGAACACACCTTTGGTTAATTTTTCCTTGGCAACCTTGCATATCAGATTCATAATATCTTTGGGAGTGAGAATGCTTTGCTTTAAGAGGCGTCACAAAGTAAGTTTAGAACAATTGGAATGGAAACACTGTTGGGATTTTTTTTTTCTTTTTAGGAAATAATTCTAAAGCTCATCCAAAAGAACAGAAAAGTAAAACTAGTTGGGAATAATTTGTAAAATTATTTACTGTTTGTAAATAGTCAATAATTAAAGCAACCTGAAACTAGTGCAAGGATAGGCACGGATCTGTAGATTAGATCCTGAGATATACTGTAACCTTCATATATTATAAATGTGAATGATCTTGTAAAACAAAAGAATTTCAGCATTCATTGTGGAAGTTGGTTATTCAGTGAATGGAAAATTAACTAGAATGTTACCTGACGTGATACACCAAAATTTCAGAAAAATTTTAGCATTAAAATGTAAGTCATAAAGGAAGCCATAAACATGTAGAAAACAGTCTCAAAAGATCTACCTGCAAAATGTTTATTAATCCTAAGGGGGACAAACAGTGACTTTAAAATGGATAAAGATACATTTTAACCAAATAATCCAAGTATACACCAGTACTGGGACAAATTGATGTTGTGTATCTTTCTTCATAATGATACACTGGGAAGGACACGTCACTTACATAGTATCTTCCCCAAAATACCTAACTTTAATTTAATCATGAGGAAGCCCAGAGTAAGAGACATACCACCAAACAGCTGGCCTGTACTCTTCAAAGATGTCATAGTCATGAATGACAGAAAGAGTAAAGAATGTTCCACATTAAAAGAGACAAGACAGTTAATGGATTCTGGACAAGGAAAACCTTTTCTTTTTGCTATAAAGGCCGTTATTAAGATTACTGACTAATCTTTAGATCAGATAATATAAAATATTAATGTCTTGATTTTGATAATTGTGCTATGGTTATGTAAAAGAACGTACTTATTTTTAGGAAATATACATTTAGGGGTAAAAGGCTTGTTATGTCACCAATTTAAATGGTTCATTAAAATAATTATTTTTCTCAAGAGAATGATAAAGCAAATGTTACCATTGGAGACTTGGTAAAGGGTATGTGGGATGTGTTTCTACTATCAACTTTTCTGTAAAATAAATTATTTTGTAATTAAAAAACGAAGCAGAACTAAATTGTAATGTTTCAGGATGTATACATGGTGGGGGTGGGTAACAGTAAAACACAAAGAGTGATTACTATAGAAAATACAGCCAAATAGCCAACTACATATTTAGCATTTGAATGCAGAAGAACTTTATAGACTGAAAGCAATGGAAGAAGTCACAAGGTAAAAACTGATATATTTAACTAGATAAAACAAGGAAACTCGTGAAAGGCAGAGTAAATAAAATTAAAAGGCAGAGCCCTCGTTCTGTGCCAGGCACCATACCATACAGGGTAATTTACTTATGTTATCTTAGTTTGAGACAGTTGGGCAGATGATAATCTTCCTTGAAACTACTATGACTTCACTAATAATAAGTCTTAAATTTATAAAGCTCTTTGTAATTTACAAAGTTCATTCATAAATAACCTGTGTGTTGAGGGGGGGTAGGGAGGGGTGCTTACTCTACTCATGCTCCTTACTGAAAGAAGAGAAGGCTTATTGCCCTGAGAAAACCACGAAACACAGCACCACACATACACACACACACACACACACATCCACACCCCTGATTGTACCAGGAATGGACACCTAACCCAGGGGCTAGTGACTTATCAGGTCCTGTTTCTTCAGAAATTGAATTAAGGTTCACAGAGGCTGTATTCAAAACAACGAGTCATCTGAACTGAAAAATTGTATGTAGTGGGCTCTGTGCAGGCTGACAAGTAAACAAACAAAAAGTTGTACTTAGAGAAGCAAGAGTGGGGACATAGTATGAGAAGCAAAATGATAAACTATGTCTTGGTGGAGGGGTGAGTTGAGAGGGGGCTTAGGAGATAGGCACTCAGACTGCCCAGGTCCCAGATAGTTTCCTGTTTGCATTCCTGGTTCCCATGAAGTATTTGTTTTATTTTGGTGGAGTGCTTTGGTGTATGCTCTCTGCAAATCTGTTTTTCTCCAAGCTAATATAGCTGGGTTTCGATTCTTTTCATCCTATCTAGAACACAGTTCTGATGTTAGAGACCTTAAGTGAAATAAGGTATAGGTATGTGAGCTGTGTGTGCTGCCCTTGACTAAGTCCTTATGGTAGATGTCTGAATTAGAGTTGTTGCTCTCCTTCACAACGCAGATACTTGCAAGTAAGTTTTCTTACTATCCATTGCATTTTATTTCTCTCTAGTATTCTAAATATTTGCTTCTTTTTTTTCCTTTGTGAGATTTCCTAATCCCTTTTCAAATGTTTTATCATTTCTGTTTCTTTGTACTTAGTAGTTACTTAGAAAACAAGTGTTAAATACCTATTAATCTTTCACCAAAACTTATTCTGGTACTTTTTCTCCTATATTATCAAGTGAATCAGTATGTATAATAAATTGGCTGTCAGATAGTCCTTGCTGTTGGGAAGTTCTTCCTCCAGGGGAAAGTTTTTGCCCATCTCTCTATGTTATTCCCTGTGCACATTTTAATATGTTTTTGTTTGTGCAGGCATCATTCAGTTTATGTATAGTTTAGATATGCCTCTAAAACAGGTTTTTATTATCCTATTTAAATTGTTACTAGTCTTGGTTGCTGGGATGGTAGCATAGTCCATGGTTGCAGGTATGTTAGGGGTTGGCACACTTTTTCTGTGAGAGTCAGATAGTAAATATTTTAGGCTTTATGGGTGCCATAAGGTCTTTGTTGCAATTAATGCTGATGTTGTAGCTGAAAGTAGTCATAGACAATACGTAAGCAAGTGGGTGTGACTGTGTTCTAAGAAAACTTTACACACATAGGCCCCAGATTTAGCCCAGTTTGCTGATCCCTGGCTATATATGACATGAGAATTTGGATCAGTGAATTTATTATTTCTACCTAAATAAGTTGGGGAACTAAACGTTCTAGGTCAGCGCGTATATTTTAGATGGAACAAAAGAAAAAAGATAATTTCTATTGTGCATACATTTGAGGGCTGTTAAGGAAGTTGCTTTCACTCATACACCAGGTATTAAGTGCTTACTGTGTGTCAGGTACCAAGCATACAAATAGTGTTGAATCAGAGAGGAGGTTCCTGCCTCATGACATTAGCATTTAAAAATTATGAGATAAAGGTAGTGAAAATAATGTGAGAGTGCGTATCTGCGATTTGGTAGAGGGATTATTGTCCCTTTGGATTGGGTGGTTAGGGAAGACTTTCTGAGGAGGCCAGTAGGCTGGAAAGAGTTTAGAAATTAGTTTGGAGGGCTAATGAGGGATCACATTCTGTTAAGCCTAACAGGCTGTGATGAAGAATTTGATTTTTACGTTAAGGAAGCTGTTATAAGGTAGTTTGTGCTTAAATAAATTACTTTTAAAGAAACCCTAGGACAAAATAAATAAGTCGGATTTCATATCTCCTAAGTCTGATACTCCCTTACCTGTCCATTTATGTGGCTGGTTCACAAAGGCACTATGCCTCAGAGATCTCACATACAGCTTGTGTGTGCCTATTTTTAGTTACTCAGTTGCATAAGTTCTAATTCTTGCTAGCACATTTTATAAAACCAAATGTTAAGATAGAGTATACTGTAAAGTTCCTAAAAAAGATGTATGTAAATGCAAAACCATCAGTTTCTCTTGTATAAAGCACATGTGGATAGTGTTTTTGTTTGTGCAGGCATCATTCAGTTCATGTATTGTTTAGATATGTGTCAGTGAGAAATACTCATCAGCTAGTGGTCTAGCAATACAGTCAAAGTAATGTAGGCTGGATCAGTGCAGGAAATGTTAATAATGTACTTAATAATGTACTTGTTTTTCCAGTATTTTACTTGAGTCATGGCATATATTTGAGATTATTTCTCTGAGTATGGACTTTTTCTCCCTCGTTTCTTCCTTTTAGGGCAAAATAATATGTTGGTAATAGAATTTTGTATAGGTCCACTGTACCTGTTTAGAGAGCTTCTAATGGTATTTACTGTTTGTTAATATTTATTTTTGTTCAGTTTTTCTACTTCCAAAAAGTGGATATTGATTACTTGTTCATCAAATTTTCAGTTTTTAAACTATTCTGTTATTTGTTCCTGTGTTTTATGGGCAGAATTATTAAGTGCTGTGATTATATCTTACATACAAAAGGAGGCAGGATTACCTAGAGGATTACTCCATCTCTACTAATAGAGAAAGGACAAAAAAGAAAGTATGAAATCTAGTTGGATGTATGTAGATTGTCTTAGTGAAAAAAGATTCTCTAAATTCCAGATCCTCTGTCCTTTCCTTACTCTTTTATCTTTCTATATAGAGGTTATAAGCAGAGTCATGCCATGTGGTTTATTCTTTTTATCCTTTTTATGAAAATAAGGTTTTCTCCAAATAAAGGTGAATATCCATTTCAACAAGTTTCCACTCCAATTTGCTGTCCCCCTCAAGGATTACTGATACAACACTGATTCTTACCTTTCCTTTTATCTATGAGTAATTGGGAATGAGTATGGAGGTTTCCTATTTTTGGTATTCATAACTGAGTTTGTTAAATTGCTAGCCCTGTGTATATTTATTATCATGAGTTGGCTGCTGTGCTGGATAGCTGCTATCTGCACTTCTCACTCTAGTCTTTTCCTTGCTCTGGCTCCAAGCAGCTGGTCTGTCTGGATATACAAATGGACTTCTTGTCCCTGCTTTCTAGTTGGGTTCAGCTGGTGGGGAACATGTTCAGCTGATTGAAGGAAAGGAGGAGAGAGAGGTTAGGATTTTTACTTTCCTGACTTCTTCCTGTGGGATTTCTGTAGCCTGGCCGCATCCTTCCATTGAAGTTTCCAGTTCCTATCAGGCAGCTGACATTTTTCTTTCTTCCCCTGCTTTACTGCCAATGGGTAGTGGTATGCCCTGCTGTTACTAACCCTGGGATATAACACTCTCACTTGTGATTTCCTTACAACCCACCTATGCTTCGTAACAGTCTCCTTATTAAACTTCCTTCAAATTATCCAAATTGACTGTGCCATCCGTTTCTGTAGTAACTGACTGATAAAATATGCTTTAACATGTTTTAGATTCTGTCAGTGTCTGTTATGATTCCAGTTTTAGAGTGGATTAGGACTAAGGGAAAAAATTATCAATTTTATGAATTTATTCTGTTGTCTGGTGTGATTTTATTTTTAGTTCTTCCATAATATCTGGTTTTGAGTATTGCCATTTTATTGAACACTTAATATGGCACAGCCCATTATTTGAAGCATTATGGGGAATCCAAAAGTAAATGAGACACATGCTCCGTGGTTCTACTACTAGGCAGTTTGGAATGAGTTTCCTGTGAGAGCTACAAAATGCTAGAAGTTCAGAGGAGGGAGAGTGCTCTGTCAAGACCACTATGATTGTGTCTGTAGCAGGAATGAAGGGAGATCTACAGCTTCCTGTATTTTCCTGGTAAGACCACCCTTCCCAGTCATTGCTTATCTCATCACTCCATAGCCCATCACTGCAAACCACCTAAGAGACCAGGCCCAAAAGTAATATAACTAATACAATTTTTTTTGTTGTTTTTTGAGACAGTCTTGCTCTGTCACCCAGGCTGGAGTACAGTGGCACGATCTCAGCTCACTGCACCTTCTGCCTCCCGGGTTCAAGCAATTCTCCTGCCTCAGCCTTCTGAGTAGCTGGAATTACAGGTGCATGCCACCATGCCCGGCTTATTTTTTTGTGTGTGTTCTTAGTAGAGATGGGGTTTCACCATTTCGTCCAGGCTGGTCTTTACCTCCTGACCCCGCAAAGTGCTGGGATTATAGACGTGAGCCACTGCACCTGGCCAAACTAATACTATTTAAAGTTTATATACCCGTTCCTAGTACAAAACATATATTAATTTACTTAACTCTAAACCTCCCTATGAAATAGGTTATATTATTATTTGCATTTTACAGATAAATGTTAACTTGCTCAAGTCAAATAGCAGCAAACAGAGTTGGAATTCAGACTCATGCAGTCTGATTCCCTTGTCCAAGCTCATTAACTACCATAACCATCACATTATTCTACAATTAGAATTGACTATTCACCTCCCCCAAAAGAGACCATCAAAACCAATTCCATTGTTCCATATAATTCCTTGTTTTAGGTGTCATTCTTGCTCCTCAGTGCTGTTTTTAGCCCTTCATCCCCACTTTTAATGTCAATAGATTTTATCACTTGCTGCATCTTCTTGTTGCAGTCATACCAGTCAGTCTCCCTCATTCAGTATTTATTTATTTATTTCGAGACAGGGTCTCACTGTATGACACCCAGGATGGAGTAGAGTGGTATGATCAAGGGTGACTGCAACCTCTACTTGTCGGGCTCAGGTGATTCTCTCACCTCAGCCTCCTGAGTAGCTGGGACTACACATGCACCACCATGCTCAGTGAATTTTTGTATTTTTTGTAGAGACTGTATTTTGCCATGTTGCCCAGGCTGGTCTTGAATTCCTGGGCTCAAGCAATCCATCCGTTTGGGCCTCGCAAAGTGCTGGGATTACAGGAGTGAGCCATCGTATTCAGCCCCCTCATTCATTTTAGATACTGTTTTTATTCTCACTAGTGTTAATCATTTTGGCAATTCCAGTATCCATGTAGATATCTGCATGGCCCTCTGAATTCCTTGACCTCCGGTGATCCTTCATACTACTTTAGACCTTTTATTGATTGATAACTGTATCACCTCCCAGATTTCAGTTTCAAGCATCCAGTTCTCTGACCACCACTGATTCTCTCTTCCTGGCTTACTCTAATACTGGAGCTAACAATTTTGGGACAATCATCAGCATCTCTATTCCTTCATTTCACTAAATCCCTTTGTTATCCGTCTTCCTCCTGATGTCTTTATTTTTCTTAGCTTAGATTCCATGGTCTGTTAATATAATCACCTTTTTCCAACTTCTGTCATATTCTGCTTGATTAAACCAATATTCTACCTACTTTTACCTAAATAGCCAGATAAAGCTGGAGAAAAAAAGCCTTCGGACTAGTTTCACTTTATATATTGATGGCCATAAGTCTTCAGTGCTTCCTAGTCAGTTCATTCTCTCCCTTTTTTCCCAACCTTGAAACCCCCTTTTTTCAGTTGATGGTGTTTATTTTAATAAAAAACCAAAACAAGCAGAAAAGAGACTTTATACTCCATCAGCAAATCTAGATGCCTGAAATAGCAATGTTAGTAGAATGTTGGGAGCAGAAGGCAACCTTTCAGGGACTAAACTGTGAGTAGGTCATAAGGAATTAGAGATTGATGTTTTCCCAGGTGTGTCACTGAAACACTGTCTGTGTTAAATGAATCTTACCGCGTAATAGGCTTACTGGCTAAATTTGGGAGATGCTGAAAGCTATGTATAGTTTGAATCTCTCTTTCCCTCTCTCTCTGATGTTCTGATACAGAGGCAAGGAAAGATGAATAAAATTACAGGTAGAAAGTAAGTTTCCATCTGCTGGCCTAGACGTTACCAAAGCATTGGTTTTCAAACTTTAGCCCACTTCAGAATAACCTGGAGGACTTGATAAAACAGATTGCTGGGTTCTACCTAGAGGGACTGATTTCACGTCTTGGGTGGCTCCTGAAAATTTGCATTTCCAACAAGTTCTTAGTTGACACTGATGTTGCTTGCTGATTTACAGAACTGGGAATCACATACTGAGAGTTACTTCACTTGAGTAAGAATTCAGCTGCCAAGAGTGTCAAGATTGGTTAGGATTTTGATCTATAAATATAGGAAGTAGCTGCTGTGGGGCAATATAATAGGAAATTAGAGCCGATTAATAACTTTGAGGGACTTTGACAGTGAGACAGTTTGAATTTGTAGAGGACTCAAGCAGCTATTTTTAATGACTTTTTCTCTAGCAGTGTGACCTTCCAGAGAGCAGGAACAGAACCACAGCAGTTAGTAAACAATTTTGAGGGAATCCTGCAGGCTGCTTATGTCAAATAGTTTATCATCAAGCACTCCATCTTTGCTTTGCGTTACGAGTGCCAAGATGGCAGCTCTATGATCTGTCTGCCCTTAGCCCATCTGCTTCATTTTATTTATTTATTTGTATGCTTATTATTTATTCATTTATTGATTTTAGTTTTAAAAGTTGTATGTGGCAGAGGTTTTGGAATATAGTAAAGTGTCCATCAAATACAGTCAATAGTTTCATGGCTTTGGGTAAATAACTACCCTGTCTCTTGTTTTCTCATTTGGGAAGTTTTAAAATAGAAGAATGAAAAACTTCCAGGCCTCCCTTTATGAATGTAACTGATAAATCTTTAAAAATCTTAAAGAATTACATTTTGGGAGAATCATTAGTTAGGTTTCTGCCTGAGGAGAGTCCCATGTAGTTCTTTTTAAGTGGCTAAATGTTGGACAAGCTGGGTCTCTTAAAGGTTTGTAGTATTTCTGGCAGTAAGTTGCACTAATGTTCCTGGATGTCTGTACTTCTCAGGCGTTGCCAGTGAAATGTTTTCATAATGGATTGTGCCTTACTCTAGTTCTCACTCGTTTTAACTGTCACTTCCTAAATGACTTTATAGTATCTGTACTGAGCCTGGAATAGGAAGGAACCACAAGAAATATATATATAGACAGACAGACACAGAGTCTCACTCTGTCGCCAGGCTGGAGTGCAGTGGCGCGATCTCGGCTCACTGCAACCTCTGACTCCCGGGTTCAAGCGATTCTCCTGCTTCAGCCTCTGGAGTAGCTGGGGTTACAGGCATGCACCACCATGCCCAGCTATTTGTTTTTTCTGTATTTTTAGTAGAGGTGGGGTTTCACTATGTTGGCCATGATGGTCTCGATCTCCTGACCTCGTGATCCTCCCGCCTTGGCCTCCCATAGTGCTGGGATTACAGGCGTGAGCCACCACGCCCGACCCACAAGAAATGTTTTGAAACAGATTTGGGGACATGATAGGAAAGGAGAAGGGCAAGTCCTTTCTCCTAACCTTTCTCTTATTTATCCCATACCCAGTTCAGTGAGCAGGTAAGATTGAGAAGTATGCTTTTCCTTCCCTGATTTCTTAAATACTTGTCAGGGTTTTTGAAACCAGATACTATGCTCTTTTCATAGTGTCGTAATTGCTTATTCTTTAAAATAATGTATTTTGGAAACTTGTGGACTTGTTTTTGATAATTTTGCTGAGGAATAGTTGATAACTTGGATATTTAAACTGATAACGTGTACATACTTAAAGTGTACAATTTGATGAGTTTTGACATTTGTATGTATCATGAAACCACTACCACAATAACAAGATAGCATATATTTTCATTGTGCAACCCTTTGTAATGAATCCACTGATCTGCTTTTCATCGCTGTAGACTGGTTTACATTAAAAATTTAAATGAATGGAAATATGCAGTATATACGTTTTGGTGGGGGGGTGCACAGGTTTCTTTCAGCATAATCTTGAGGTTTATTCATGTTTCTTGTATTAATGGTTTTCTCCTTTTAATTGCTGAATAATGTTCTTTGGATATTCTCCGATTTGTTTATTCACTTGTTTATGAACAATTGGGTGATTTCCAGTTTGGGGTTATTATCAGTAAAGCTGCTATAAATATTTATGTACAGTCTGAGTGTGGAAAAGTGCTTTTATTTTTCTTGAATAAATACCTAGAAGTAGAATGGCTACATCATATGCTAGGTCTATGTTTAACTCTTGAGAAACTGCCAAATGTTTTCCAAAGTGCTTACACCATTTTACATTCTAAAGGATTCCGGTTGTTCCACATTGTTACCAACACATGATGCGGTCACACTTTGTTTTCAGCTTTTCTAGTAGTATATGCATGTCTATCTTGTGGAGTCTCAGTGTCTTTTTTTTTTTTTTTTTTTTTTTAAAGACGGAGTTTTGCTCTTGTCGCCCAGGCTGGAGTGCAATGACATGATCTCGGCTCACTGCAACCTCCCCTTCCTGGGTTCAAGCCATTCTTCTGACTCAGCCTCCCGAGTAGCTGGGATTACAGGCATGCACCACTACGCCTGGCTAATTTTTTTGTATTTTTTAGTAGAGATGGGGTTTCACCATTTTGGCCAGTCTAGTCCCGAACTCCTGACCTCAGGTGATCCGCCTGCACCCGGCCTCAGTGTCATTTTAATTTGCATTTTATGCATGACTAATGATAGTGGGCTGCTGATATCTTTGGTGAAGTGTTTGTTCAGACCTTTTGGCCCCGCTTTAAACAAGTGTTGGCTGGGCGTGGTGGCTCGCGCCTGTGATCCCAGCACTTTGGGAGGCTGAGGCGGGCAGATCGCTTGAGCTCATGAGTTCGAGACCAGCCTGGGCAACATGGTGAAACACCATCTCTACAAAAAATACAAAAAATTAGCCACCTGTGGTGCTGCACTCCTGTAGTCCCAGCTTACTCAGGAGGCTGAAGTGGGAGGATGGCTTGAGCCTGGGAGGCAGAGGTTGCAATAAGCTGAGATTGCACCACTGCACTCCATCCTGGGTGATAGAGACAGACCTTTTCTCAAACAAACAAAAACCAAAACAAGTGTTGGGTTATCTGTCTTTTATAATTGAGTTGTAGGAATTCTTTATATATTCCAGTTTCAAGTTCTTATACATTTTACAAATAGTTTTTATCAGTTGGTGTCTTGATTTTTGTATTTTTTAAGTTTTTTGAAGAATAGTTTTTTATTTTGACGAAGTCTGCTTTATCAGTTTTTCTCTTTATAGTTCTTTTTGTGCTATTTTATTTCATTTCTCTTTTGGTTTTTCTGAAAGTTAAATATCTCAGATTCTCATTTTTTAGCTATTGGACCAAAAATGCATAGGAGACAGCAGCTATAAAGCTAATAGTGTGTTTGCCTTATATTTGTGTTTATTGTTACAATTTTAAAGTGTTTATGATTCTAGTATTTTTGTTTGTTCTTTTTGGTTTTTTAGACTTGCTAAAGGGCCTGTGAAATAGCTATTGGTTCAGTTCCTTTGTTTTGTGAGTAAGGGAACTGAGCAGGTTACATGACTTTGCTAATGGTGAAGTTTATGATTATGCCAAGACTGAAAAGACCCCAGGTCCTCTGAAATCCCACTTCACTCTTCATTTCCCCTTTTTAATGATTTTGTTGCTAAAATTTTACTGCATACCGCAACATATTAAAAATAAATTTAGTTCCTTTATTTCTGTTTATTAGTATCCTCATTGAAAGCATATTATTAAAATTATTATGTAGATTAGCTTCCTGAAAGAATCATAGTATCCCCTTAAAATTTCATTAAGTGAAGATGTTGAATTTAACATATTTTTTTTTAATTCTTTCCAAAGGTCTGTAAACAGATTTGGCTAGGATTATTTGATGATAGATCTTCAGCAATTCCAGACTTCAGGGATCCACAAAAAGTGAAAGAGTTTCTACAAGAAAAGTATGAAAAGAAAAGATGGTGAGTGAAGAGTTTGTATGTAGAATAAAGCCTCCCCAAATCACATATTAACTATGGGTAAGGTTAGTCTGACACAATGAAGGATAAAAGACAGACAGTGAGAACTAGATAGGTATATAATTCATTATCCCTTGGCTTTTTGTTGGTTTGGTTTCTGAAAACCTTTACTTCTACTTTATCTTAACTCATCTGTTCCTGGCAGCAGGCTTTTTGTTGTAATAATTACCAGGAAAGTTAGGGATTCTTCCTTCTAATCATTCCCTATCTCTGTTAGCTTCTTTAAATATGTTTTGCCCTACATAGCCTCCATTCTTAAAAATCATTAATTTAGCAAGTATTTACTGAGTCATATCTTTTTTTAATTTATTGAGTTTCATCTTCTGTATACTAGGCACTATGCTAAAGCTCTGGTGTAGTAATCCATCTACTTAATTGTCTGTTGTAGCCTTTGCTCAAAATATTTTTTCTTTTGACCTAAGAAATCAGTTTACTTTCTGGTTAAGAAGGGAGCATTTACTTTTCCCTAACTAAATCTATCAGATGTTAATTTTTAAAAATTAATTCCAACAGGTCGTACATATAGCTAGTAAGCCCCTTCCTATGGAATAGGGACTATATCTATAAAGCTAGTGTTAAGCTAATGAGGGTTCTTCATTTTTAGCTATATGAGCACAATTTAAGTTACTAAGACTCATTAACTATGAACTTTTGGTTATTTCTTTAATAGTATTGAATAGTGGATACTTTCATCTTGGGAGGTTAAGAAGATGGGGCAGAGAGTCAAAATAGAGGGAATAAATAATGGGGAAGTAACGAGCTTCTTGTTTGCTTGAGGAACTCTGTTTCAACCCAAGAGAATCTGTTCAGAGCCTGTTTTTGTCCTGAGGGAACATTTGTTGTGGTTTACAGCAGAGGTCTTTACCTTCATTCAGGAGCACATTAGCTCTGACTTGCATGCACTATCAAAATTTGTATTCTTACTACTTTCCAAAATAGACTACTTTTTTTCTTTTTTTTTTTGGAGACTGAGTTTTGCTTTTGTCACCTAGGCTGGAGTGCAATGGTGCGATCTCGGCTCACTGCAACCTCCGCCTCCTGGGTTCAAGCAATTCTCATGCCTCAGCCTCCCAAGTAGCTGGGATTACAGGCACCCACCACCACGCCTGGCTAATTTTTTGCATTTTTAGTAGAGACAGGGTTTCGCCATGTTGACCAGGCTGGTCTTGAACTGCTGACCTCAGGTGATCCACCTGCCTCAGCCTCCCAAAGTGCTGGGATTACAGTTGTGAGCCACTGTGCCCGGCCTAAAATAGACTACTTTTTGCAAGGCAAGATTAGTCAGGGCTATATTCAGCTGTACTAGAAGACATCAGGTATGAAAATAGATTAAAATACACCAGTAAAATTTAAGTTCAGGAAAGAAGAAAATACTAGAAGGTGGGTTGATAGTAAAAATATGGTAGCATAAATGATTCTTTTAAAATGAAAGGTATAATTATCCTTTTATCATTTTGGTTCTGAATTTCCTAGACATTCTACCCTGTAGGAAAGACTGTTCTCCTTACATAGCCCTAACCTAGTTTTGTTTTCTCAGCCGTGTTACTTTTACCAATTCAGAAAGTGAGTTTGGTTAGGGATTAGTTTATGGTCAGCTCTAGCTATCAAGAGAAAAGTGAGTGTGAGTAACAGTTGGTAGAATTAAAATCATAGATCCTTACCCCCACATTTATAACAGTAATGTATTATTCATTCAAACTATAACGCAAATACCTAGAAACCTCAAATAATTACAGTTTATGTTATTTTTTTTCTTTCCTGAGAAACAGGATAATAAGAGTTATACAAATAGAGACTTCAAGTGGTGGGACAGGTGACCATCATTAAGAGGGCCAGGACCTGTATGTTTTTAATCCAGACTGCTGCACACCTGTAACATATAGCTAGCAAGCAGTGAAATTGGTTTCTAACATGGAATAAGCACTATCCAGATGCAGCATCCCTAAAAATACTCACTGTAACTATACTTAAAACAGTGATGATGGTGTTATCCAAAGGGATTTTGAAACTGTTCTTTTGACCAGTTCTCAAAATCACTTTCTGTGTTATACTAGAAGACATCAGGTATGAAAATAGATTAAAATACACCAGTAAAATTTAAGTTCAGGAAAGAAGAAAATCCTAGAAGGTGGGTTGATAGTAAAAATATGGTAGCATATTACTTTGCCAGGTGAGTCTTTTGAACCAATAACTATCATTTGATTTTATCCTTTGATAAGACTTGGCTATACTCAAGAATTTGTATTAGTAGTATGCTAAATTATGGGAAAATATAACTTCTTGTATTCATTGTCATATATCTTTTATCTCTCCCATTTACTTAAAAGCAGTTGTTTGTGATTATTATGTAGTTTAGTGACAGTGAACACTTAGTTAACACGTATACCAGGAATTGTTCTCAGTGCTTTACAAATGTTAACTTGTTTAAACCTAGGCAACTCTGCCTCTCCATTTTATAAATGAAAAAAATGGAAGCACAAAGAGTTGAAGTATTAATAGTTTGCCCAAGGTTTCACAGCCATTTAGTGGTAGAGCTGGGATTTGAACTCTTGTCTCTGGAACAGGTGCTCTTAAGCATGGTTTTCCTTCTTTCCTCACCTACTTCATATGGGGAATAAGAAGGAGGGTAAGACAAAACCCAGAATTACAAAGAGCAAAATCTCTCACATAATCCCACACCTAGAGGTCAGGATTGCCGATGTTTGGACATTATTCTATCCTTGCTACCTCTCCTTTCTTGACTCGCCTCCTCACATAAATCATGTGTTTATATGACTGGAATCAAATCTGAAAGACCTGTGAAGTTTCCTCTTTCCATGTCAAAGCAGAGTAGCTATGAGTATTGTATTATCGTAAATTTTTTTTCCTTGATAGATGTTGGGTTTGTTTCCCAGTTTTTGTGAAATTATAAAGAGAGGACTGTGGTTAACATCTGTGTGTACATGCATCTGTATACACTTACCAGTTCTTAAGGATGTTTCTGGAAGTGGCACTTCTGGTGCACAAAGCACACCTATTTATATATTTTAGTAGGTAGCAATAAAAAATTGTAAAGTTCACACTTAGCTGATAGGTGAATAAAACCTTAATTTGCATTTTTGTCAGGTTAAAAGTGTTTTCATTTCTGTGTCTCCTGTCTTCTGTGAATTGCTTCTTTTGTTCATTTAAAATGGGATGATCTTATTCTTACAGATGTAATAAGCCTTTATATTTTAGGCTGTTAACTGTAATATTACAAATGTTTTCCTACCTCATCTTTCTTCAAATGTTATTTAGATCTTAAGATAATTTTAAAAATTATAGTATGAACTATTCATCGTGATGATTAATTGTAGGTCCTCTGTTTAAAAAAAGCAGTTATTTCTTATATTGTACTTAATATCTTAGAAAAACCATAAATAAGTAATTGAAACAAGTTTTGTGGTTAGTCTTCTCTTTCTCTGAGTATTTCAAATATTTAATGGGTGTAGTCTTAAGCTATCGTTCCTTTTTTAAAAAATATGCAAAGTTATTCTGTGTGAGAGGGTTTTCAGATAAGATTAATGGTGAAACAATCTTGTACAAAGTTAGAATTAAGCTTATCATTTTTTGATATAGAATTACCTACATTTTTTTTTAGTTAACTGTTTTTTACATGTTTTAGGTATGTCCCGCCAGAACAAGCCAAAGTCGTGGCATCAGTTCATGCATCTATTTCAGGGTCCTCTGCCAGTAGCACAAGCAGCACACCTGAGGTCAAACCACTGAAATCTCTTTTAGGGGATTCTGCACCAACACTGCACTTAAATAAGGGCACACCTAGTCAGGTGAGTAGTCTTTGAATCTTTGTAGGGACTTCGACTTAAAGAGGGCTTGAGTATCAAGAATTTGAGAATTCTTTAAGACAGCAGCATAATCTTGTATGCCAGTAGCATTATGTTCCAATGGTTTGTTATGCATTAAGAAATTGTTGGTTAAGTGGTTGAAATGTATATATACTTGTTCTTTTTGCTATTGCTAATATGAGTTTCTTTGACTTCTCTGCAACTTTGTAAAGGTGAGTTATACAGGAATGTTGCTATAGCTATATATATGTGTGTGTGTGTGTATACATGTATATACGTATATATCGTGTTATACAATTTGTAAAACATGAATCTATGGTGACCATCAGAGTTAGAATGTATAGTCTCTTTGATACACTTTTCTAGGAAGGGATTTCTTAGTAGTAGAGTTTTCCCACATGTGTGATTGTGAAGCATGTTGATCATTGCAACACAAGGGACTTTGCATTATACCTTATTCTTAAAAATGAACAAAATGGAATATTTTCATAAGTTGCTACCTAAAGTTTGTCTTCTACACTTTATTACAGTTGATGGGGCTGTGACAGATCTGTTACTGTGTGGCATTGCAGCCTCTATCCTATACAAGAATGGTTCAGAGGCGTAGTACTGTGGATTAAATCCTGCCCTTTTTGATGACACATACTAAGACATTTAGATAAATTTCTCTGTTTTCACAAAAGATTGAGTGAAAAATGAGAAAGGTTAACTCAGCATACTGTAACTCTTCGTATGTATAAGTGTGTTTTAAGTTTGCAGATAGTTTTGTATAAAGATTTTGCAGATCTGACTGGAATATCTTTATAGTTAATATGTGGTTTGTAGTCCCCAGTTGTAGGTCGTTCTCAAGGGCAGCAGCAGGAGAAGAAGCAATTTGACCTTTTAAGCGATCTCGGCTCAGACATCTTTGCTGCTCCAGCTCCTCAGTCAACAGCTACAGCCAATTTTGCTAACTTTGCACATTTCAACAGTCATGCAGGTAAGTGTTTTTTCCCAACAGCTTTTGCTGGGGATGCATATAAAACACCAAGAAACATCAATTCTTTATCACACTTTGAGGATCAGTAAACATTTTTTGTTGAAAATGTTTTGTCACTTGTAACTGTTGAGCTGTAATATGTAACCATATAATTGTGTTGCTTTTTAATCACAGAAGAGATTATATTTAATGTCGGTTGGCATGACCTCTTTCCGTGGAAAAATGGGGAAAGGATGTAATGTCTATTTTTTATTCTTTATGAAATTGAAAATGTTCAAAAGTAATTGGATACTCTAACGTTTATGTGTTAATCACTCATGGCTAATCTTGTTTCATTTGTCATTCCACTCACTGTCATATTATTTTGAAGCAAATTTTAGACATAGTATTAGTTTATCCTTAAGTATTGTGTATATCAATCTATAAAACATACTTTTTTTGTTAAATATAACCACATTAGTAGCATCATTCTCTAAATAATAGTAGTAATAATAATTCATTAGGATTCAAATGTTCATTATAGTTCAGATTTTTCCATACACATACATACATACATACGTACATATGTACATGCATGCATATATACATACATACAGTTTGTTCGAATCAGATTTCCAACAAGGTCCACAGACTGCAATTGTGAGACATGTCTCTTAGGTCTCTAAGTTCATAAGATTTTTCCTGTATTCCTTCTTTTTCCTCCTCTGTAATTAGTGAAGAAATTTGCTTAGTTGTCCTATACAGTTTTCAGTAGTCTGAATTAGTTGATTGCACCACTATGGTGCCCTGTAACAAGTTCCTATGTTCTGTTTCTTGTTATTAGGTTATTGGATCCAGAGACTTAATCAGTTACAGGTTCTTCCTATTAGGAGGATGAGTGGCTGGGGATATTCTTACTACTTGGGATTTAAGAGGCATGTAATTTTGGATTGTGTTTTTATAATGTTAGCTGTTGGTGCTCAGTACCCGAGTCCATTGCATAAAAATAATGATGTTCTGAATTTATTCCTTCACTTATTAGCTGAAATACTATTTAAAAATCTTTATCTGGTGGCATGATTTGTTTAGGAAAATCAGAATACGTGATTCTTTTCCATCAGATATCAGAATAATGAGTTGATTTCCTAGCATTTTATAATGGTGACTTTTTTCTTTAGTATCATTATGACTTCATAGATTAAAACATTTGCTACATCTCAGTTTGCTGTCGTTATTATCCTTAGTAGTACTCAGATTAGCCCACCTTAGGAGTAGGAACATTTTGAGGTTGGATCCTACAGATACAACTCATTCATTCATTCATTTATTTGAGGTGGAGTCTCGCTCTCTCGCCGAGGCTGGAGTGCAGTGGTACAATCTTACTGTGACCTCCGCCACCCGGGTTTAAGCTATTCTCTCACCTCAGCCTCCCAGGTAGCTGGGATTACAAGCGTGCACCACAGCACCCGAAATTATATACAAATGTAAAATTTTGTATTTTAGTAATACAAAATACTAATTTTTAATTTTTAATAGAGATGGGGTTTCACCATGTTGGCCAGGCTGGTCTCGAACTCCTGACCTTAAGTGATCTACTCACCTTGGCCTCCCAAAGTGCTGGGATTACAGGCATGAGCCACTGTGCCCAGCCTCTTTTTTTTTTTTGAGATGGAGTCTCACTCTCTTGTTCACACTGGAGTGCAGTGGCACAATCTTGCCTTACCGCAACCTCTGCCTCCCGGGTTCAGCCAATTCTCCTGCCTCAGCCTCCTGAGTAACTGGGATCACAGGTGCCCGCCACCACTCCCGGCTGTTTTTTGTGTTTTTTAGTAAAGATGGGGTTTCACCATGTTGACCAGGCTGGTCTCGAACTCCTGACCTCAGGTGTTCCGCCTGCCTTGGCCTCCCAGAGTACTGGGATTACAGGTGTGAGCCACTCTGCCCGGCCCTAAAGATACTTTTTTGATAGAACTCTTGTGGTCTTTGAATGGCCTTTTCTCCCCTCCTTATTCTCAGATTTAACATATTTGTTACAAACATGTTTAATGCATGTCACCAGAAATTGGGATTTATGGAGTTTTATTTTGTTAACAAGTATGCAAACCTTGCAGAGGTACTTAGGTAATATTTAAAAATTGATTATTGAAGTATAGATTTGGTCACTTGTATCTCCTTAATTGTAATAGCAATAGTCTGATAGGGAAGTGGCATAATGTAGTGAAAAGAACCTGGGCTTTGGAGATGGGACAACCTGGGTTCAGATGCTGGCTTTCTTGCTTATTATCTGTGTAACTTTGGGCAAATTACCTAACATTTCTAAATTTTCTATTCTATAAATTGTCTTTGATAAGTGGCAAGGTTCAAGTGAGATGATGCATTTAAGTGGTTTACCATCTAAAAGGTACAATAAACATTGTTTATCTTCTCTCTTTTATACACACTTCATATATATGTACATATGTATACACATATACACTTATGTATGTATGTTTGTATGTTTACATGCATTTAAGAAAAAGGATCATACTTTATGGCAAGTTTTTATGCTGTTTTAATCTTTCAGTCTTAGTTAAGATTCCACAAATGGTTTAGATTCATTTCCTAACAGCTTGGGGATTTCTTGAGTCTTTACAGTTGCTTCTTTATGCTTAAACAGTGTAAAAGCATACATAGTATTTGTGTTGGAAATGCGTATGGAATCTATTTTGGATGCCAGTAAGCTGTGATGTTTATATCATGGAAAGTTTACCAGTCTGCATTTTGAGTGATTAAATAAGTATCAAACCAAATGTAGAACATTAATTTAGGAATTTAGTCATTTTATAGCTTTATTTTGATAATTTAAAACTTTGCTTTATATTATTTTGGCACGTGTGTATGAGGTATTGGCTAAAACTTACTCTTTTATTTGTCATAGATTATGTAAGTTAAATTATGGACAAGAAAAATTCAAGACTGTATCTTTGTAAAAGATGTATTTCACAATTTTATGAGCATAACAGAATCCAGTGCTGATAGAATGGACTTCCTGTTTGTATTTTAGAACTTACTTTGCCTTATTTTACTTACCTGTGAGATTGTGATGGTTTTTCGTTTTCTTTCAATTTGATGACCTGGCTTCTTTTTGGATAATGATAATATGAAGTATATTATACATAATCACACTCCAAAATATGCTGTTTGGGATAGTTTGAAAAATTGTAGAAAAACTTCTCTCCAGCCACATTTCTTTCTAGCAAGCAATAAGGGAACCTTTTGTTTTAAATATTAATAAAAACATTTTCTAAGGACATGCTTTAGAAGGAAACTGTGGCGTAATTTTTATATGTCTCATTTGTGTATTTGCTTTAAAAAGGAGTCCTAGGATGACATGGATCTCTTTTTTCAGGAAAGGTTGTACTGAGAAGGATAAGAAATTTTGGGTTTCTTTTGCTTAAGTTGTTGGAGTTGTGGTAGATTTCCCTTCTCCTGTGTTACCTGAGCTGCAAAATCCCAGAAAACATGGAGAACCTCTTTCCCCGTAACCCTCCAGATAAGAAGCGATTTCCCCCCTGACCAGATAAGAACCCCAACTCTCTTTTTTCACCTCTTGCATTTGAATGCTGGTAAAAAGAGTTGGTGGGAGAGCCAATAAATAGAGTAAAACTTGTGTAATTTATGAATATATTCTGGTTTTATCTCCATTTTAGGATTATTGAAATATAATGCAAAATTACTGATAACCACCAAATTCTTTTGTAAATTTGCAACTTATTTCTTGTTCCCTTTGTTTTTCTCTCTTTAAATGCAGTTTGTGAGTCTTCACAGGTAATGTTGGACTTTTCTTTGTAGCCCTATTAGCCAAAAATGGTTAGACAAGTCACTGCAACTCTACAGACTAATTTGTACCATGGTTGCACTAATACTTTCAACAGCTCCCTTAAAATGCACTTTGAAAACAATAGCCATCATTTAATTGTAGGATATGCAGTAAAGGAAAAGAATCTTATATTTTGATCAGATTGATAGAAAGTGGTTAATCTTAACTGTTTTGTTTCTTGTCTGAAGAAAGAATGAAATAGCTACATGTAGGCTGTGAGTCAGGCTGCCTGAGAGGAGTTGTTTTTTAGTCTGAAGTTCTTAATTACAAATGTCTGCTCAGATTACCTTTTTTTTCTTTACTTTATTTGACTTTTGGTTTCATTACAGGAGAATAAAATGTATATGCCTGTTACAAGAAGAAACTACTGAATTACTCATTTATTTTTCCTTCTACTATGGTTGATACCATCTTTTGACGTTTTGCCTTGGAGTAGTTTTTAGTTAAAAACTAGGTCATGGTTTAACTGAAATGTCTTTTTCCAGAGCCTTTCCAAGCATTCAGAATCCTTAGTTTTCCATATATAGTTCAGAAAGTCATTGATTGCCAATTTCTTCTCATCCTGATATTCTTGTTAATTTTAAAAAAATATTAGTTGAAAATTTTATCCTGAACAGTTTGATATGACTGATGGAACCATTAATGGCAAATGATAATTATTCACATATGCCAGTCTGCTTCATTAGCATTGTTTTGTAGGGAAACTTTTTCTTTTGTAGATAATTTAGTGACTTAAAAGCCAGAAGCCTTTAGTCTTCACGTGAGCATTCAGGCTGAGGTATAGTATTTGTGGATGTGTGTTGCTGGGTGGGGTCATTACTGGGTTCAGAAAAAGTCATCTTCTACAGAAAGACGCATGAAGCTAGAAATAAAATTCACCTACTGAATTTGGTTATTTTGCCTGATGATAAACATCATATCACAAAACCTGTGCACTGTAAACTGTAATTGGTTTTTGTCACATTCTATACTGTAGGATTTAAACCCAACTGCCTTGCAACTCAGGTAACACAAATGAGTAGTATAATGTTGTGTTTAAAGAACTATGGTGCCCTTTTTAAAGGGGATGTTCTAATCTGTTACCACATGGAAATAGGGGTTTAGGATACTAGATATATTGATTTTTTTTTTAATAAGAGAAGCTAGAAGTCTTTTTGTTTATTGTGAAGTGCCCTCTTTTTAAATGTTGGGAATTCATGGGAAATAATGTTAAATACTGTACAGATGAAACAAAGCATATCTGTCAGATGAATTTGCTGAGGGCTGCTAGTTTGCATCCTATGATCTATCTTCCTGTCTCATGAATATGTGTTTTTCTTTGAAGAGGAATGATAACTATTAGCAAGACTCAGGCTCATTAATTTGGGGTCTTAAGTTCCACACTAAGTTGACTCCTTTGTACTTTTTGAAATACGATTATTTAAGAAACAGCTTTACCATTGTGTTACATTCTGCTTAGCTTGGATTTCTTTGTACAGAGATTGCCTGAGTGTCCAGATAGTAATTTTTGTATTACTGAATTTATTAGTGTTGAATTTACAAAGTTGTGTTTTCCAAAGTTTCATTCTGCAGCACTTATAATTGATTGTTGAAGATAGTGAATAGATCAGTGCCTAGAAGTAAAAATGGATACAAGTATTATAAAGTCCTGTCTTGCCTATTTAATAGGTATTCTATTAATGTTTGGGGCTCTGAATTATATGCTATAATTTCTATGCTAGCATTCATTGTTTCTTACATTTTAATGAGTTTAAAATTGCAGGCTTCTAATAGAATATGAATATCTTCAATTTATTTGGTGATCTTGTCCTTTTTTTAAATTTTTATATATGGCCATGGTGAGACATTTGTAAACTTAAAAAAAGCTTTATTAATTAAACCATTTTTGTATTATTATTTTAAGTATTTCAATTATTATTCAGATTCACATAGTTGATTACCATTTTTAATCAGTGAATTTTTCCAGGATGTTTTCTACGTCTTTGTCTGCTTTCCTGTAACTCAGTACTGTAACTCAGTACTCTGAAATAGTTTCCTTTGTTAATAGAGTCACTTTTATAGTACTGTGCTTGAGGTCATATATACAGAGTATTGTATCCAAATTTATCATTGCACAAAGTGTTTTTGGAAATTCTTGGTTACTCGTTAGTAAATTACCTGTAATTGGGTTAAATACTGGTAGGGTTTAAAATCTGATTGCTAAGTGAATTCTCTATAAAGTGAGTTTTGATACATAGAAACTTTTCATATAATTCTTAAACTCATGTGTCATGTATTTTCATTTATAGTTTTCATATTCATTAACATATGTTGTTCCTTACCATTTACAGCTCAGAATTCTGCAAATGCAGATTTTGCAAACTTTGATGCATTTGGACAGTCTAGTGGTTCGAGTAATTTTGGAGGTTTCCCCACAGCAAGTCACTCTCCTTTTCAGCCCCAAACTACAGGTAGAGCTTCTACAGCATTGTGCTTAAATGTTTACTTTACAAAACAAAACTCTCTAAATGTAGTTTTGAAAAATTAGTCTAAACTTAAATTCTGTAATTATCTGACTTTAAAATGGTTGTATCTTCAAAAGCTCTGGGGAAACCTGAACTCTTTATTTTTTTCTATGTTCATTTGTTTTTCTGCATTATTTGGTATATTGTCTGTTTGACAACATCCATTCTCCTCCTTTTCCTGCACATGAATCTTCCTTATATCTACCATGCACACAGGACAGAGGCATGACACTACTATAAGCATTTCTCTCTCTCTGTCTCTTTTTTTTTTTTTGGCAATCCTCCTGCCTCAGGATGGAATACAGGCACATGCCACCACTCCCAGCTAAATTTTTTTTTTTTTTTTTGGTAGCAGCTGGGTCTCACTATGTTGCCCAGGCTGGTCTTGAACTCCTGGCCTCAAGTTATCCTCCTGCCTTGACCTCCCACGGTGCTGGGATTACAGGTGTGAGCCACTGTGCCCAGCCAGTACTATAAGTTTTTTAAGGTTCATAGAATCCATTGATTTAGGCTGACATTATACCTCTTAATAAAGGAAGCTGGTTGCTTCTGTAGAGCTAAAAATGTAAGTAATTTTGGGGGCAACAAGCCTGAGAAAAATTTTTATATGTTTATTAGACAAGAGTAGATTAATGATCACTTCAGTCGAACTTGGAAATAGTTTTCTGTGCAGGAATTGGTGTTTAAACATTGAATACTCTTTCCATAAATTGCGCTGTTTTCATAAACTCATGGAACCCTTATTTAGATTTTTGGCTGATTACTTTTCTTTCAACTTTTAACTGTATATTGTCTTAAAGCCTTTTCTTTCAATTTTCTTTTTTTTTTTTTCTTTAACTTTCATCATTTACATAATTTCTGGCTGTCCAGCATTTAGAATGCTTTCATCTAGCTGCAGTTTTGGTGAATTTACTTCAGCTTTTCCTCTTCAGGCTACCCACAGTAAGTTCTGTTGTCAAGTAGGCATCTTATACTAATTTGTATATTTTTGCTATACTTCAAGGGTTTTTCCAATTATAGATTGTTAATAATTCTTTAGTGATAATCCTTCATAAAAATCTCTTCCAACTCTATTTATTAAACTCAGAGTTAGAGAACACAATAGTAGACAATCAAAGAGTTACTTGGTTTAATAATAATTTGAAATAATATTCTTTATATAAATTTTGAAAGTTTAGTATGCACTTTGTTTGCCAGCTCCTTGTAACAGGTCACAATATTTTACATACAAACATACATTACTTACCTTTAATTGAAACCACCATGATTTAACTCTTGAAAGAAATTTGATCAGTGTATTTTTTTTTAGAATGTATAAAAACCTGCTTGATAGAAAGTGTTCGTGTTTTTTTAATAGAGGTTCATGCATTCTGTTTTAAAATTATCTGTAGTTGTCTTTTCTATCACTTTAATATATAACTGTGTATATATACTGTTTTGATTTCTGAAACTAAAGTTTAGAAATAAAGAACTAATACCCCAAAAATGTAGGATCAAAAGCATAGAATGAAATATACTGGTTTTAGTCTTTTGATAGTACTTTAAGGAGGTCTCTATAATAGAGAACAGATTTTAAAGATGTAACAGGATATATATAATAGTGGCCATTAGGTGAATTGTGTTTTATAAAGTCAAAAATTGCTATAATGTATTATGTACTGTAATTTTAATGCCTTGAACTATATGGTACGGCATGATTTTACAGTGGACATCTTGATATTGTATGCACATTAAACTATTATGTGGAATTAAATAGTAGCTCTTCAAGTGAAGTAAGTATAAATGTCAACGACCATCTTTTAAGGAATTTTGGATCACCATCCTTTAAGAAATTTTGGATCACGGTAACACATTTTACACATTGTTAATCGCTACCCCTGGGATTTGTTTAAACTGCTTCATTATGGAGCCACAAAAGTTTGAAATCCTCCTAGTAAGATACTTTGCATCTTGTTTGCAGTCTGTTCAGGGAGAACTAGTAAAAGGCCGTAGTATATTTGGACTAGAAAGTAACTGAATCTCAAACCAGGTAGTGTGGAGTTACCCCCTCCATGAATTACATTCTTCATTCCAGGGTACGTAATACACAGAAACATGTTACTTTACCTGTTGCCAAGGCCTTTGAAAAATCTACTTTTACAAAATTAGAAAACGTCACTTGTAGTCAAAAGCCATTGCCAGTCATTGATTTTAATGTTGTAAGATTGCTTATAGGACATTTAATTTAGGAAGAAATGATCATACAGTCTATGAGAGGGTACTAGGAAAAGCTTAGAAATTTCAAGTGCTCTGTTTATTCTGTTACAGGTGGAAGTGCTGCATCAGTAAATGCTAATTTTGCTCATTTTGATAACTTCCCCAAATCCTCCAGTGCTGATTTTGGAACCTTCAGTACTTCCCAGAGTCATCAAACAGCATCAGCTGTTAGTAAAGTTTCAACGAACAAAGCTGGTTTACAGACTGCAGACAAATATGCAGCACTTGCTAATTTAGACAATATCTTCAGTGCCGGGCAAGGTATCAAGATTTAAGCAAAACAAATACAAATTTGTGTTAAACAGTGCTCTTAATTTGGTTGTATTTATTAAAATCTGAACATGCTACACTTTTCTCAGTTGTTGTGTAGAAATTTTGTCTGCACTGTCATTTTGAGTAAAATGTTCACTTGACACATTTTAGACCTGAAATATCAACTACAAAACTGAAGACATAGGAAGTGATTTGTAAACTTTCAGTCTTACTAGTTGAGAAAAATTTTATTTTGTCCTAGAAGGCATGCTTTACTTTTCTTTGGCTATAAAGAGCCAAGAAACCCCATTGGCAGAGCTGAATGGAGGATTATTTGGTGGTTTCTGTAATATATTTACTTCGAACAATTTTCCGTTAACATCTTGGTGGGTTTTTTATATTTAAAAAAAAATTCATGAATTTTACAGTATAGTCTTGTATCCAGTTTTATCTTAAGGCTAGTAGCCTCTACAAATGCATGTGGCACTGGTGAATAGCAGGTGTGTGTTGCTAAATGGAATTCTCCATTCTGATCTCTGGGCCTGTTTTCCTCCTCTCCAAAATGAGGATAATTCTAAGCATTAAACTCATGGAGTTGTGTTCTAAGTATTATTGCATGTAAGGCATATAGAACAGTGCCTAGCACATAGTAAGTCCTCAATAAATGTTTCCCGTTATTACCATCTCTAATTTTTTTGTGGAGAATGCTGGGGAAATGATGCTATTGATAGACTGTTCACATTAGGTCTAGCATTATATGAATTTATATGTTCATGTGAACAAGATCCACCCGTCTTGGAGATGTTAACGTAAGAGCACTTGAGAGTTTCTTTCTTATGCATAATCCAGACCAATTTTTTTGGTACAGAGTGTTAATTTTTGTTAAGAGACATATTCTGTCTTTATCACAGTGGTATGTATAACAACTAATCCTGTCCAGTATGGTCCAGGTTATTTATTAGATTAATGATTTGGAATCCTGCTTAACTCTAAATCCATTTTAAGTTTACCCGTGTTTCATGGCAAATGTGGTTGATAAGTTGAAAGTGTAACTTTAAATTTTTGGTGTAACTTGATTTTGTTCATTCCCAGGTGGTGATCAGGGAAGTGGCTTTGGGACCACAGGTAAAGCTCCTGTTGGTTCTGTGGTTTCAGTTCCCAGTCAGTCAAGTGCATCTTCAGACAAGTACGCAGCTCTGGCAGAACTAGACAGCGTTTTCAGTTCCGCAGCCACCTCCAGTAATGCGTATACTTCCACAAGTAATGCTAGCAGGTACCTTGTCTTAGCTAGCCCTCCTGCTTTGTGTTTTATCTTTTTTTTTCCAACTTTGAATAATCAAAAAATGACTGTTTCAAGGTATAATTTTAAAATTCTTGGATATTTTTGTAAATTTGAGGAATTTGAATTTAAATGCTAATTAAAATATAATCCTTGAATAATTGCCATAATTTTATCTTTTCATTGAATCAGACGTTTTGTTATGTTCTGTCCTTGAACACTAAACCGTATTTGAGAGCATGTACACATCTCAAAATGGACAGTTATTTACAGATTGTACTCAGCAGAGAATCCATTTAGTAGTCAAATAATATACTTTAAAAATAGTTTTTAGTCATGATGATTAAACAGTGAAAGTCTCATATTATAGGCTTAGTTGTAAATACAGATTTTTAGAAGTGTTTGCACCAAAGCCCAAAATCAATTCTATATCTCTTCAGTATCGTCCTCATATTTATAAATAAGCACATCTGCTGTTATGTTCATATATATCTGTTAGAATTCTTGGCAGTAGGAAGTCTAACACATTTTAGGACATTACACTTATAAAAAACTTTTCTAGTCTTAACTTTATTTTAGAGTTGCGGAAATAGTCTCAGAAATACAAGAGATTTACCTATAACAATGTTTTATTCATCTCTGTTTTCCAATTCTGTGGATTGTATTTACTAATTTCTTTAGTTATCCTGGTAGCTTATTTTCCTTTAACATCTTTTCTAGAAAGAAATGTTAGGATTGTAACACTTCCGGAAACATAAAGTCTGGAAACATACGTTATATATAATACATGATTTATTGATATTACATTACAGTGCATCAGGGGTTCACAAACTGTGGTCCATGGAATGTTTGGGGGTACCTGAGACCCTTTCATGGGGTCTGTGAGGTTAAAACTTTCTTTATAATAATTCTGAGAGATTGTTTACCTTTTCATTAATTGATACTTGCATTGATGATGCGAAAACAATGGCAAGTAAAACTTGCTGGTGTCTTTTTATTTTTTTTTTTAATACTTTAAGTTCTAGGGTACATGTGCACAACGTGCAGGTTTGTTACATAGGTATACATGTGCCATGTTGGTTTGCTGCACCCATCAACTCATCATTTACATTAGGTATTTCTCCTAATGCTATCCCTCCCCCAGCCCCCAACCCCCGACAGGCCCGCATGTGTGATGTTTCCCACCCTGTGTCCATGTGTTCTTGTTGTTCAACTCACACCTATGAGTGAAAACATGCAGTGTTTGGTTTTCTGTCCTTGTGATATAGTTTGCTTAGAATAATGGTTTTTGCTGGTGTTTTAACATGAATATTAAGATAGTGGCACCAAACTGTACTAGTCGTTACAATAGTCATATTCCTCCCCACTACGCATTCAGTTTTACTTGTATTTTTTATTTTTTTATGATGATTCTTAATGAAGCAGTAACAATTGTTTATTTTATTACATCTTTACACTTAAATGTCTTAATTTTCTTTGTGTTGATACTGATGCTGTGATACACGATATGTTCATTATTTTATGGCTACCCTGTAAATCGTTACTTTCTTTTTTTTTAAGAAAAAAAAAATGAACTCTTTCAATATTTGTTCTCAGCAATGTTTTTGGAACAGTGCCAGTGGGTGCTTCTGCACAGACACAGCCTGCTTCATCAAGTGTGCCTGCTCCATTTGGAGGTATGTGCTTCTGGTATATACACTGGTTTTTACAAAGAACCCAAATATATATTGTGTAGCATTTTCTTAGGAGTCAAAGCAATGATTTGTTATCAGAATCCTTGAGTTTTCTGTCTTGATAAATATAGTGAAATAATTTAAATCTTAAATACAAAATGTATTAGGATTTTATAGTGTATTTTATAATTTTTTAAAGCTACGCCTTCCACAAATCCATTTGTTGCTGCTGCTGGTCCTTCTGTGGCATCTTCTACAAACCCATTTCAGACCAATGCCAGAGGAGCAACAGGTAAGAAAAAGAGACAGTGGAACAGTAAGTTTTGGGGAAGGCATTTATCAACAAAGACACCATGTGAAGAACACGAGAAAATGGGGCCTCTTTCTTAGTGAAGTGAATGGCAGTGGATAGAAGAGTTTGTCCATAAAGACAAATTCTAGCTGAAAGCTCATAAAATCTTGGAATTTAACAGTTGAGAGGGACCTTAGAAATTATCTGGTGTCTGCCCTTTCCAGTTAAAGCTTTCATTTTTCAGGTACGGAAGCCCAGACATGGAGATGAGACTCCACAGAACGTTTATGACAGAGATAGGACTTGAACAGAGGAATTGAGATGTATTTGGTGGTCTGGTTTCAGAATTACTGGTTGTAACTCATGCAGTCTTAATGGAACCATTTTATGAGAAGTTTTTATTTTCTCTATGAGATTGCATCAGATGACTTTACTACATGAATTCTTAATTATTAGGTCTTTTTCTAGTGAATATCTCTTTCAGGTGTTAACATTTTTTAAGTTGTGGAAACTTGATTCAGTTGTGGGTATAATACTGAATATTTTCTCCTTTGATAATTTTTTCCCTTAATTCTCTTTATTGTCTCCGTTTTATTTTTTGATTCATACTGTAAGCCAGTCACATCTTTCTCGTGTTATACCTCTGATTTTTGTCGTATTACCTTAAATACCAGAGATATTTGCCATTATCTTGGAATGTCAGCAGGTGCATTTGGTATGGCTGGGTATCCATTAAATCTAGAGTTTGTATGCTTTGTTTTTGTGTATATGTCACAATAATTTAGAACTAAAGCCTAAACTCCAGTTACAGCAAATGTTGATATGAACTCTTGAGAGATTAGGTACTTGTAACATTTTAATCAAACCATTAAGAATTACTAGTTTTTAGTAAATCTCTTTGTCATTGACAAGATTAAGAATCACAGTATTAGGAGTTTGAGCTGTAACTGTTTTCTTTTCACATAAATGTCTTCACTTATACTCTTGGTAAGTAGCATAATAGATGTTTGATAAGTATTGGAATTTCACACAAAATTTAACTTTAAAAAAAGTTTGTTTTAATTCAAGTGTACCTAATGAATGATTGTTTTAAATTTCCATTTGTACGATTTATCAGGTGTGTGATATGTGCAGTGTTTCTGTTTCTTAGCATACTGTTTTGATTTTGTGGACTGAGTTTGTAAAATGTCTCATGATACAATGGGTTTTTGTACATTGCCTCATTTAATCCATTCAGCTGTCATCAAATAAATATTTTAATTGTGTGACAGCTGAGGGAACAGGCCCAGAAAAGTTAATTGAACATATTTTGAGTACACCCAGCCAAACTTGTGTTCGAATTCTGATTTATAGTTACTTGCAGGTTGACCGTAAGAAAGCCTTTTGAATTTTGTTCTTTTAATGAATGGGGTAAGAATGATAGGGGGATGTTCAAACATTTATTGTGATAAAGTTGTTCACAAGATGCTATTGAGATATTTATAGATATTATAACTTCACTTAAGAACTGATGAATGGAAACTCAAATTATGTTTTGACTGAGCCTAATCATGTTGACCTAACTTCTCTGAGCCTTCATGTTGTCCCTCTCTGTAGAATGTGAACAATATTCTCTTGCTGGCAGGTTTGTTGTAAAATTAGATGATGCACATTTACCCTGTATGGTCTTTGCGTTACAGCATATGCTCAGTAAATCAGACCTATTATTTTCCTTTCATGATTGTACCTCTGAGTTGGTTCTATCATTAGAGTTAAGGGCCTTTTTTTGCTTATTTTATTTAGAGTATGCAAGTTTTGTAAAAGTTGAAGTTCTACATAGGATATAAAATAATATAAAATGTACAACGTATGTGCAGATGATATAAGATAATTCTAGTATTAAGTAACAAAAATTTATTAGAAAGGTAAAACGACAGTGTCCACAAATGTTTATTTCAAGGTAATACATTTTTTCCATTATAAGTCATTTTGAATTTATCACGTTGGTCACCTTTATTAGATTATTATTGAATTGACCAAATCACAAGCATTAACTGCATATGTTTCTACTGAAGCTGAAATATAAACAATACTTTGACAGATTCACTACACTTAAGAATTTCCAGTGTTTTGTACCATCAAAGTTAATATTATTTAAGAATTTTTTGTTGCCTTCAAATACATTAACACTGGCCAGGCACAGTGGCTCATGCCTGTAATCCCAGCACTTTGGGAGGCCAAGGCGGGTGGATCACCTGAGGCCAAGAGTTTGAGACCAGCCTGGCCAACATGGTAAGACCCTGTCTCTACTAAAAATGCAAAAATTAGCCAGTTGCGGTGGTAAGTGCCTGTAGTCCCAGCTACTTGGGAGGCTGAGGCAGGAGAATCGCTTGAACCAGGGAAATGGAGTTTGCAGTGAGCTGAGATCATGCCACTGGACTCCAGCCTGGGCGACAGAACGAGACTCTGTCTCAAAAAAAAAAAAAAAAAAAAAAAAACACATGTTAACACTGTGAAATTATATTTTGAGGTACCCTTTGATCCTAGCACTTTGGGATGCCAAGGTAGGTGGGTTGCTTGAAGCCCAGGAGTTTTGAGAGAAACCTGGGAAACATGGCGAACCCCGTTTCTACAAAAAATAAATGGTGGCAGACACCTGGAGTCCTTCCTAGCTACTCAGGAGGCTGAGGTGGGAGGATTACCTGAGCCTAGGAGGTCGAAATTACAGTGAACTGTGATTGTGCCACCACACTTCAGCCTAGCTGACAGAGTGAGACTCTAGCTCACCAAAAAAAAAAAAAAAAAAAAAAAGGAGGTACCCTTATTGCATAATAGTTCTATGTGAAATTTGGAAAGTTTTATCAATATATTTCTCTTTTTGTTTGTTGGTTTGTTTTAGACAGATTCTCACTCTGTCACCCAGACTGGAGTGCAGTGGCTTAATCTTTGCTCACTGCAGCCTCTACCTCCCGGGTTCAAGCGATTCTCATGACTCAGCCTCCTGAGTAGCTGGGATTACAGGTGCGTGCCACCATACCTGGCTAATTTTTGTATTTTTAGTAGAGATGGGGTTTTGCCATGTTGACCAGACTGGTCTTGAACTCCTGGCCTCAAATGATCTGCCTGCCTCAGCCTCCCAAAGTGCTGGGATTACAGGTGTGAGCGACTGCACCTGGATCATTCTTAAAATGATGTTTAAATAATCATTTTTTCTGGATTTATAAAACTTTGGGGCTTTAGTTTTTTGTTTTTTTTTTAACTTTAAGTTCTAGAGTACATGTGCATAACATGCAGGTTTGTTACATACGTATACATGTACCATGTTGGTGTGCTGCACCCATTAACTCGTCATTTACGTTAGGTGTGTCTCCTAATGGTATCCCTCCCCCACTCTACCTGACCCCAAGACAGGCCCCAGTGTGTGATGTTCCCCACCTTGTGTCCAAGTGTTCTCATTGTTCAGTTCCCACCTTTGAGTCAGAACATGTGGTGTTTGGTTTTCTGTCCTTGCGATAGTTTGCTCAGAGTGACGGTTTCTAGCTTCATCCATGTGCCTATAAAGGACATGAACTCATCCTTTTTTATGGCTGCATAGTATTCCATGGTGTATATGTGCCACATTTTCTTAATCCAGTCTGTCATTGATGGACATTTGGGTTGGTTCCACGTCTTTGCTATCGTGAATAGTGCCGCAGTAAACATACGTGTGCATGTGTCTTTATAGCAGCATGATTTATAATCCTTTGGGTATATACCCAGTAATGGGATGGTTGGGTCAAATGGTATTTCTAGTTCTAGATCCCTGGGGAATCGCCACACTGTCTTCCACAATGGTTGAACTAGTTTACACTCCCACCAGCAGTGTAAAAGTGTTCCTATTTCTCCACATCCTCTCCAGCATCTGTTGTTTCCTGACTTTTTAATGATCACCATTCTAACTTGTATGAGATAGTATCTCATTGTAGTTTTGATTTGCATTTCTCTGATGGCCAGTGATGATGAGCATTTCTTCATGTGTCTGTTGGCTGCATAAATGTTGTCTTTTGAGAAGTGTCTGTTCATATCCTTTGCCCACTTTTTGATAGAGTTGTTTGATTTTTTTTCTTGTAAATTTAAGTTCTTTGTAGATTCTGGATATTAGCCCTTTGTCAGATGGGTAGATTGCAGAAATTTTCTCCCATTCTGTAGGTTGCCTGTTCACTGTGATGGTGGTTTCTTTTGCTGTGCAGAAGCTCTTTGGTTTAATTAGATCTCATTTGTCTATTTTGGCTTTTGTTGCCATTGCTTTTGGTGTTGTAGTCACGAAGTCCTTGCCCATTCCTATGTCCTGAATGGTATTGCCTAGGTTTTCTTCTAGGGTTTTTATGGTTTTAGGTCTAACATTTAAGTCTTTAATCCATCTTGAATTAATTTTTGTACAAGGTGTAAGGAAGGGATCCAATTTCAGCTTTCTACATGTGGCTAGCCAGTTTTCCCAGCACCATTTCTTGTTTTTGTCAGGTTTGTCAAAGATCAGATGGTTGTAGATGTGTGGTATTATTTCTGAGGACTCTGTTCTGTTCCATTGGTCTGTATGTTTGTTTTGGTACCAGTACCATGCTGTTTTGGTTACTGTAGCCTTGTAGTATAGTTTTAAAGTCAGGTAGCGTGATGTCTCCAACTTTGTTCTTTTTGCTTAGGATTGTCTTGGCAATGCAGGCTCTTTTTTGGTTCCATATGAACTTTAAAGTAGTTTTTTCCAATTCTGTGAAGAAAGTCATTGGTAGCTTGATGGGGATGGCATTGAATCTATAAATTACCTTGGGCAGTATGGCCATTTTCACGATATTGATTCTTCCTATCCATGAGCATGGAATGTTCTTCCATTTGTTTGTGTCCTCTTTTATTTCATTGAGCAGTGGTTTGTAGTTCTCCTTGAAGAGGTCCTTCTCATCCCTTGTAAGTTAGATTCCTAAGTATTTTATTCTCTTAGTAGCAATTGTGAATGGGAGTTCACTCATGATTTGGCTCTCTGTCTGTTACTGGTGTATAGGAATACTTGTGATTTTTGCACATTGATTTTGTATCCTGAGACTTTGGGCTGAGATGAGGGGGTTTTCTAAATATACAATCATGTCATCTGCAAACAGGGACAATTTGACTTCCTCTTTTCCTAATTGAATACCCTTTATTTCTTTCTCTTGCCTGATTGCCCTGGCCAGAAGTTCCAACACTATGTTGAATAGGAGTGGTGAGAGAGGGCATACCTGTCACGTGCCAGTTTTCAAAGGGAATGCTTCCAGTTTTTGCCCATTCAGTATGATATTGGCTGTGGGTTCGTCATAAATAGCTCTTACTATTTTGAGATATATTCCATCAATACCTAGTTTATTGGGAGTTTTTAGCATGAAGGGCTGTTGAATTTTGTCAAAGGCCTTTTCTGCATCTATTGAGATACTCGTGGTTTTAGCCTTTGGTTCTGTTTATATGATGGATTATGTTTATTGATTTGCATATGTTGAACCAGCCTTGCATCCCAGGGGTGAAGCCAACTTGATCGTGGTGGATAAGCTTTTTGATGTGCTGCTGGATTCGGTTTGCCAGTATTTTATTGAGGATTTTTACGTCGATGTTCTTCAGGGATATTGGTCTAAAATTCTCTTTTTTTGTTGTACCTTTGCCAGGCTTTGGTATCAGGATGATGCTGGCCTCATAAAATGAGTTAGGGAGGATTCCCTCTTTTTCTATTGATTGGAATAGTTTCAGAAGGAATGGAACCAGCTCCTCTTTGTACCTCTGGTAGAATTTGGCTGTCAATCTGTCTGGTCCTGGACTTTTTTTGGTTGGTAGACTATTAATTATTGCCTTAGTTTCAGAGCCTGTTATTGGTCTATTCAGGGATTCAACTTCTTCCTGGTTTAGTCTTGAGAGGGTGTATGTGTCCAGGAATTTATCCATTTCTTCTAGATTTTCTAGTTTATTTGCATAGAGGTGTTTATAGTATTCTCTGATGGTAGTTTGTATTTCTGTGGGATCAGTGGTGATACCCCCTTTATCATTTTTTATTGCATCTATTTGATTCTTCTCTCTTTTCTTCTTTATTAGTCTTGCTAGCAGTCTATCAATTTTGTTGATCTTTTCAAAAAACCAGCTCCTGGATTCATTGATTTTTTGAGGGTTTTTTGTGTCTCTATCTCCTTCAATTCTGCTGTGATCTTAGTTATTTCTTATCTTCTGCTGCCTTTTGAATATATTTGCTCTTGCTTCTCTCATTCTTTTAATTGTGATGTTAGGGTGTTAATTTTATATCTTTCCTGCTTTCTCATGGGCATTTAGTGCTATAAATTTTCCTCTACACACTGCTTTAAATCTGTCCCAGAGATTCTGGTATGTTGTGTCTTTGTTCTCATTGGTCTCAGATAACATCTTTATTTCTGCCTTCATTTCATTATTCACCCAGTAGTCATTCAGGAGCAGGTTGTTCAGTTTCCGTGTAGTTTTGTGGTTTTGAGTGAGTTTCTTAATCCTGAGTTCTAATTTGATTGCACTGTGGTCTGAGAGACAGTTTGTTATGATTTCTGTTATTTTGCATTTGCTGAAGAGTGCTTTACTTCCAATTATGTGGTCAATTTTGGAATAAGTGCGATGTGGTGCTAAGAGGAATGTATATTCTGTTGATTTGGGATGAAGAGTTCTGTAGATGTCTATTAGGTCTGCTTGGTGCAGAGCAGAGTCCAAGTCCTGGATATCCTTGTTAAATTTCTGTCTCATTGATCTGTCTAATGTTGACAGTGGGGTGTTAAAGTCTCCCATTATTATTGTGTGGGAGTCTAAGTCTCTTTGTAGGTCTCTAAGGACTTGCTTTTTAAATCTGGGTTCTCCTGTATTGGGTGCATATATATTTACGATAGTTAGCTCTTCTTGTTGAATTGATCCCTTTACCATTATGTAATGGTCTTCTTTGTCTCTTTTGATCTTTGTTGGTTTAAAGTCTGTTTTATCAGAGACTAGGATTGCAACCTCTGCTTTTTTTTGTTTTCTATTTGCTTGGTAGATCTTCCTCCATCCCTTTATTTTGAGCCTATGTGTGTCTCTGCACGTGAGATGGGTCTCCTGAATACAGCACGCTGATAGGTCTTGACTCTTTATCCAATTTGCCATTCTGTGTCTTTTTTTTTTTTTTTTTTTTGAGACAGAGTCTCGCTCTGTCACCCAGCCTGGAGTGCAGTGGCGCGATCTTGGCTCACTGCAGGCTCCGCCTCCTGGGTTCATGCCATTCTCCTGCCTCAGCCTTCCCAATAGCTTGGACTACAGGCACCTACCACCACACCCGGCTAATTTTTTGTATTTTTAGTAGAGACGGGGTTTCACCTTGTTAGCCAGGATGGTGTCGATCTCCTGACCTCGTCATCTGCCTGTCTTGGCCTCCCAAAGTCAGTCTGTGTCTTTTAATTGGGGCATTTAGCCCATTTACATTTAAGGTTAATATTGTTATGTGTGAATTTGATCCTGTCATTATGATGTTAGCTGGTTATTTTGCTCATTAGTTGATGCAGTTTCTTCCTAGCATCGATGGTCTTTACAGTTTGACATGTTTTTGCAGTGACTGGTACCGGTTGTTCTTTCTATGTTTAGTACTTCCTTCAGGAGCTCTTGTAAGGCAGGCCTGGTGGTGACAGAATCTCTCAGCATTTGCTTGTCTGTAAAGGATTTTATTTCTCCTTCACTTATGAAGCTTAGTTTGGCTGGATATGAAATTCTGGGTTGAAAATTCTTTTTTTTAAGAATGTTGAATATTGGCCCCCACTCTTTTCTGGCTTGTAGAGTTTCTGCTGAGAGATCCCCTGTTAGTCTAATGGGCTTCCTTTTGTGGGTAGCCCGACCTTTCTCTCTGGCTGCCCTTAACATTTTTTCCTTCATTTCAAGCTTAGTGAATCTGACAATTACGTATCTTGGCGTTGCTGTTCTCAGGGAGTATCTTTGTGGTGTTCTCTGTATTTCCTGAATTTGAAGGTTGGCTTGCCTTGCTAGATTGGGGAAGTTCTCCTGGATAATATCCTGCAGAGTGTTTTCCAACTTGGTTCCATTCTCCCCGTCACTTTCAGGTATACCAGTCAGACGTAGTTTTGGTCTTTCCACATAGTCCCGTAGTTCTTGGAGGCTTTGTTTGTTTCTTTTTACTCTTTTTTCTCTAAACTTCTCTTCTCAGTTTATTTCATTCATTTGATGTTCAGTCACTGATACCCTTTCTTCCACTTGATTGAATCAGCTACTGAAGCTTGTGTATGCGTCACATAGTTCTCGTGCCATGGTTTTCAGCTCCATCAGGTCATTTAAGATCTTCCCTACGCTGTTTATTTTGGTTTGCCATTCGTCTAATCTTTCTTCAAGGTTTTTAGCTTCCTTGCGATGGGTTCGAACATCCTCCTTTAGCTCGGAGAAGTTTGTTATTACCGATTTTCTCAAGCCTACTTCTGTCAGTTCGTCTAAAGTCATTCTCTGTCCAGCTTTGTTCCATTGCTGGCGAGGAGCTGCAGTCCTTTGGAGGAGAAGAGGCACTCTGGTTTTTAGAATTTTCAGCCTTTCTGCTCTGGTTTCTCCCCATCTTTGTGGTTTTATCTACCTTTGGTCTTCGATGATGGTGACCTACAGATGGGGTTTTGGTGTGGGTGTCCTTTTTTTTGATGTTGATGCTACTCCTTTCTTTTTGTTACTTTTCCTTCGAACAGTCAGGACCCTCAGCTGCAGGTCTGTTGGAGTTTGCTCGTGGTCCACTCCAGACTCTGTTTGCCTGGGTATCACCAGTGGAGGCTGCAGAACAGCAAATATTGCAAAACAGCAAATGTTGCTGCCTGATCCTTCCTCTGGAAGCTTCGTCTCAGAGGGGCACCTGGCTGTATGAGGTGTCAGTCGGCCCCTACTGGGAGGTGTCTCCCAGTTAGGCTACTGCGGGGGTCAGGGACCCACTTGAGGAGGCAGTCTGGCCGTTCTCAGATCTCAGACTCCATGCTGGGAGAACCATTGCTCTCTACAAAGCTGTCAGACAGAGACGTTTAAGTCTCCAGAAGTTTCTGCTGCCTTTTTTCAGCTATGCCTTGCCCCCAGTGGTGGAGTCTATAGAGGCAGGCAGGCCTTGTTGAGCTGCAGCGGGCTCCACCTAGTTCAAGCTTCCTGGCCTCTTTGTTTACCAAGTCAAGCCTCAGTAATGGCGGGCGCCTCTCCCCCAGCCTTGCTGCCACCTCGCAGTTCAATCAAGACTGCTCTGCTAGCAGTGAGCAAGGCTCCATGGGTGTGGGACCTGCCGAGCCAGGCGCGGGATATAATCTTCTGGTGTGCCGTTTGCTAAGACCTTTGGCAAAGTGCAGTATTAGGGCGGGAGTGTCCCGATTTTCCAGGTACCGTCTTTCACAGCTTCTGTTGGCTAGGAAAGGGAATTCCCTGACCCCTTGCACTTCCCGGGTGAGGTGATGCCCTGCCTTGCTTCGGCTCACACTCTGTGGGCAACACCCACTGTCCAACCATTCCCAATGAGATGAACCCAGTACCTCAGTTGGAAATGCAGAAATCACCCTTCTTCTGCGTCACTCACGCTGGGAGCTGTAGACTGGAGCTGTTCCTATTCTGCCATCTTGGAACTCCCTTCTGGGGCTGTAGCTTTTTAAAAAACTGTAATATTACATAGTAACTCTCATTAGGAGATTAGCCTATTGTGGCCTAATTTTCAGATTCTATGATATTTAGTGTCCCCCCCCCCCCGAGCCCTTAAATCTAATTAATAGAGGTTAAAATAATTTTTAAATAGTAGGAAATTTTTATAACTCTTAGGTCTCTCCTTTGTCACTGAATGGATAGTCATTATTTCCTACCATTTATTTTAATGAATGAATGGTTTCAAAGATTTTTTTTCCCTAAGAAAAGGTACTTACCAAAATGCAGAGCTTATTGGATGGCATCTGGCCCTCAGATCTTTGTTTTATTACCTAGGTGGAAACCAATTTGCTAAGATTAATGAATTTGCCTTAAAGGTTCAAAATTCGGTAATGGCTGACCTGATATTAATACCCAGAATGCTTCTGAACCAACACTGTTTTTGTTCCAGTACAGTTGCCTCCATATTTATACTTCAGTTTCACATTGATGAAACATACACAAATTAACATTATGCACTATTCCTTATATCTAAATACTTAGTAGGCTCACTTCACTTGCCTAGCATACTCTGGAAGTGAGGATTAATACAAAAAAGGGTTGGAGGTAGCTGAGCAAAAGCAAAGAAAAAACCCTAAGTAGAAAGTTACCTTGGGCTGTGAAGGATATATTTTGTTTATAGAATTGCTGCTGATTTGCTCTCCTTGTGCTCTTTCCCTCTCAATTTACTTTTAATATTTGGACATCTCTAATATTTAATAATCTACAATTGGTATTTTAAAAAGGAGCCAGAAATGAAAATTGCCAACATGGTAATCAAAACAAGAAAGACAGGAAAGTTGTAAAAATTAACACAACAGAAAAATTAAGCTTAATAGCAGTCTGGAGAAAATATTTGCAAATCCTACATCTGATAAGGGACTTGCATTCAGAATGTGTAAAGAACTCGTAACAACTAAATAATAAAAAGACACCTCAATTAAAAAGTGAGCAAAATATTTGAATCGACATTTCTCTAAGAAAGTATACAGATGGCCAATAAAAGAAAAGACAGTGATGAACAATGTAAGGAGGTAGAGAAAATAGAAACCTCATATATTGCTTGTGGGAATATAAAATGGTACAACCCGTTGGAAAACATTTTGGCAGTTCCTCAAAATGGTCATCATGGAGTTACCATATAACCTAACAGAGTGCCACTATTAGGAATATACCAAAGAGGAATGAAAACATAGATCTGCACAAAAATTTGTACACAAATGTTCATACCATCAGTATTTATCATCGCTAAGAAGTAGAAACAACCCAAGTGCCCGTCAACTGATGAAACCAAATGTCGAATAGTCATACAGTGACAAATTACTTGATAATAAAAAGTGATGAAGCATTGATACATGCTACAACATGGATGAACCTTGAAAACATTCTGCTGAGCAGAAGAAACTCGTCACAAAAGGCCGCATATTTGTGGTGGCCATTTGTATGAAATGTCCAGAATTGGAAAGAAAAAGTAGATCAATGATTGCCAGGGAGTAGGGTTTTAGTAGTGGTGGGGCAGCATGGGAAGTGACAGCTAATAGTATCATATTTCTTTTGAGGGGGATGAAAATATTCTAAAATTAGATTCTGATGGTGGTTGTACATCCCTGTGAATATATTTAAAGAATCATTGAATTCTATAAGTGAATGAATTGTGTGTAGTATGTGAATTATATTTCAAAAAGCTGTAAAAAGTCTAAAAAAAGTTTAGAGCAGTTCAGGACCAGAGCTTGGGGGGCATCTTTGTTGCATACTGAGGTATAGTGATTAATATTGGTTAACAGTCACTGTTGGCTAAAAGTCAGTTTTTGCCAGTGCATTTTGTGAAACATGTCTCCTGTAATGTTGTTAGCAAAATTCTGTGGAAAAGTGTTCTATGTCTAAATACATATGAGAAATGCTGGAATAAACACAGTTTAATCAATGTCATTAATGCAGGACTGCTCTGAGCCTGTAAAGTGCTTTAAGAAAGTAGATAAGGCCGGGCGCAGTGGCTCACGCCTGTAATCCCAGCACTTTGGGAGGCCGAGGCAGGCGGATCACGAGGTCAGGAGATTGAGACCATCCTGGCTAACACGGTGAAACCCCGTCTCTACTAAAAAATACAAAAAATTAGCTGGGCATGGTGGCGGGCACCTGTAGTCCCAGCTACTTGGGAGGCTGAGGCAGGAGAATGGCATGAACCCGGGAGGTGGAGCTTGCAGTGAGCCGAGATCACGCCACTGCACTCCATCCTGGGCGACAGAGCGAGACTCCGTCTCAAAAAGAAAAAAAAGTAAGTAGATAAATGTAAGGGCCACATTAATTTTTCACAGGCCCTTCTCCCTCAGTTAACCTTTTTTTTTGTATTTGGAACACAGTGACACTTTTTTAAGTTAGCAAGAAAGTTACATTCATTGAGTATTTATTGCAAAGCACTCTAATTCGTCGTTACATTTATTCTTCACAGCAGCTTTGTGAAGTATAGATACTATTATCTCTATCCCTCCACCTCATTTGCAAATGAGGAAACTGAAGCTTATAAAATAAAGTAACATCATGCAGCCAGAAAATGACAGAACCACAACTCAGAACCATTCAATTTTTTAATCATTCTTATGCCAATTTAAAAAGTATTCTAATTTTAAATCCATGGAAATATATTTTAGACACAATCTTCAGATTGTTAAAACGAACAAACAAAAGGTACTAGTATTTAACAATTTAAGTTTACTTTCTATTAATTTTATATGTAACCTGTTTGTCCTCAAACATGCCAGGTGAGTAAGATCTGTACAAGATGCCTTTTTCTTTTTTCTCTCTTCTTTTCAGCCATTGTATTTTAAGCTGTAAATACCGCTTACCTTTCTCTTGAACTAGAATATTTAATAATTTTTCCCTTGTAATACTTAATTAGTTCATTTGAGTTATTTGTGTATTTCTAGTTAATGTGCTGATTTGTAAATAAAACAATCTAGCATTGTTCATGCACTCTCTCCCAAGACTTTGTTTTGATCCTAAATGTAGATGCTGGATAATCTCGTATGATCTTATGAATAGCGTATTTAGATGTAGCTTATGATGCCTACAAAGCATTTTTTAATGACTGTAAAAAAGTTGATGCCTATTTGTTTAAAAATTGATTTCATCACTGTTTCTTAATTTGTTATTTATTATTCTAATCTCCCCTTTATTTTAAACAGTATAAATATTACAGGTCACGAATATGGTTGAAATTAAAAGGCTTATTTTGTGAATGTGTTTTTGTTATGTATTATGCTACCCCCTTAGCAACAGTACACTCGAATTTTATAACTTTTTAATGAAACAAGTATACTTTTATTTTAACAATAGTTATCTATAAATTAATTGACGTTGGTCTCTTTATGGCTTTCCATAAGGCCTTTCTGGAGCAATGCATTCTCAAGTGTTTCCTCACGCTCATTTTGGTAGGTGGCCACAATTAATATCTAGATTTGTGTGGCAATTTGTCTACCTGCTTGTGGAAGCTTCTGCTGGTGTTCTGGATCCCTGCATGTGGAATTAAGTTTTTTTCCATGTTTTAAAATGGAGTGGGCATGGATGTGTGGCATTGGGATTACATTGTATTTAAAATTACATGGAAATGTTTTTAGTGATTTATGTGTAAATGCTGAAAAGCATTACTGCTTACCTACATGGTCATATTAGAATGTTAATAGCCGTTTTGATTCTTTTTCTTGAGTTTGAATTCATGGTACTTTGAGTGACGCCTTTTTGATATACCAAACCATTTTACTGCATTATTCCATGGAGTTTGGTTTTGCTTAACTGTATTCAAGTTTTGCTTTTAAGTGCTCTCTTAAAGTGATTTGTCAAAGTTACGTCGGTGCATTGTTGTCTGTTATGAAGCCCTCCTGTTACCCTTGCAGTGTGCTTATTATTCTTTAATTCACCTGCTTCCCAATGGCCTGTTTTTCCTTTTTGTCGCATCAATAATAAAAAAGTAATTTTTTAATATTCTAATTAGGTTCATTGAGCAGAATTGCATTGTTACAAACATACGACTACAGGGATTACTTTGGGCAACATCTATAACTTGTTTTTCAGCTTTTTAAAAATAAAAGACATTCCGTGTAATATTTTTTAGTATTTAATTTCTGTGCCTTAAATCAATGAACAAATTGGTAAATTTGTTAAAATCAGGAAATTTAGTGAATTTTCATGGTATTTTGATTGCATCATGCTAAGAATATTTCATTATGTAATTACTAATAGTCTATATTCAAAGCAACATTATTGGCTCTTATTTTACTGAGACCCTTCCTAAAACACATAGTTGGAGGTTTTGTTTTTAATATTCACTAGTAATAAATAACATACTGTAAGTGAATAGTAAAGAGGGAAATGATGGCAGCATTCCACATATGTAGCAGTTGTTCACACACATTTCTCCCGATGTGGTAATACTCTGTCCACCAAGTAATACCAGCTAGGCATGGCAAGCCAAGGAAGAATACAGTAGCATTGAACACTTTGGCCATTTATTCTGCATTCTTCCTAGGAATGCTTATTTCACTTCTAATCTTTATGGATTTCACACTAATTTCAATAGCTCAGTTGCCCTAACCTTCCTTCAGTCTTGCAAAGCTGTCTTCATTTACCTTCCATAAGAGGGTGGGAGTCGTGTGTGTGTGTGTGTGTGTGTGTGTGTGTGTGTGTGTATGGAATTGATTTAATAGGAAAATATCCTTTTAATTGTGTTAGTGTTGTTAAGAGAATCTCCCTCTCTCTCTCTGGCTGTAGTTACAAAGCTGCATAGGTTCTGAGTGGTCTGCCTGTAACTAACTGTTTGTCCTATAAGTCCTGTTCTTTTTAGCGAACTATTTTTCAGCAGTTTAAAATTTTTTTTTGCAGGAACACATATTATGTTATGACAGATACTTCAGGAGATAAAATTTTGGCTGTTATTTTACTGCATATAACAAAACAAAAGTAAAAACAAAAATGTATACTAGTATACATATTAATTGCATGATCTTTAAAACACAAGACTACTGTTTAGACTTGAATTTATAATTTGAGAAATTGTCTTGGGATTTCAAACAACAGCTTTAGTAGTTAGTTTCATTCTGGTCATTGTGTTTTAGAAGAATAAAGTTTCTACAAGTTATGTTAAACTGTGTAGCACTAAAACTCATTGTTAACTTTGTTGGAATTTTGGAATTAACCCTGCCTTTAATGTACATCTTAGTATTTTTCAAGGTAAATGATGTCTTTTTTACAATGTTGTGAGAAACTAAACATATCCTGTTGTATGTAACTGATCAGCCCTTCTCTTCTGTCAGCGGCAACCTTTGGCACTGCATCCATGAGCATGCCCACGGGATTCGGCACTCCTGCTCCCTACAGTCTTCCCACCAGCTTTAGTGGCAGCTTTCAGCAGCCTGCCTTTCCAGCCCAAGCAGCTTTCCCTCAACAGACAGCTTTTTCTCAACAGCCCAATGGTAAGATCTAACATTTGGCGAGCTGTAAGTTCATTTTATGTATCCTTTTTATATCATAATGTTGTGTGCTTGGGCAGAAAGACTTTTCTAAAGAATACTGTAGTATTATCTACTGAGTGTTTACACAAAACTAAAAGCCTTTGGTGATTTGGACCTCAGAAAGCTAAGTGATTTTACAAGTTTTTGTGAGCAGGTTACAATTTATGGGAAATCAGTGACTATGTAAAGAGCATCCCGTCATTCTCAGAATTTTTATTGCCTTTTTCTGATTATTTCGTCTTACATGTTCTAATATGCCTCTTGATTTTAAAAGGAGAATTTATAGACCTAGAATGTTGGGATTTTTTTTTCCTTTCAGGACAGAAATGTGTACCTTTTTGTGTGTGAAATAGACTACTTTTCTAATTTGGTAACTATACTGTAGTTAGAGTTTGTTATTTGATTTTAGGAAGAGACAAGAAGATTAACTCGACACTTCTACATATTTCTGTCATTTGCTCCAGTTTGAAGTGCATAGATTTGAAGATTCTTGAATCACAACTATGTGTTTTCTTTTTTCTTTTTTTTTTTTTTTAAGTAAGTGGTTATTTAAAAATCTGAAATATGGGCTGGGCGTGGTGGCTTATGCCTGTAATCCCAGCACTTTGGGAGGCCGAAGTGGGCGGATCATCTGAGCTCGGGAGTTCAGGACCAGCCTGACCAACATAGAGAAACCCCGTCTCTACTAAAAATACAAAATTAGCCAGGCATGGTGGCACATGCCTGTAATCCCAGCTGTTCAGGAAGGCCGAGGCAGGAGAATTGCTTGAACCCGGGAGGCAGAGGTTGTGGTGAGCCGAGATCGCCATTGCACTCCAGCCTGGGTGACAAGAGCGAAATTCCATCTCAAAAAAAAAAAAAAAAAATCTGAAATATGGACCCTGGAAGAGCCATAAATAATAAAAATATTTCCTACAAAATACTGTGATATTTACATAGAAATCATTGTGTTGTCTGCACAGCCTGTTCCAAATAGTCACAAGCTCGTCTAGTAATGAAATCCTATAAATTTTAGTTATTAAGACAAGTTAGAATGAAAGAGCTGAATGAAAGTTGTCTTGGCCAGGTGTGATGGCTCACGCCTATAATCCCAGCCATTTGGGAGGCCAAGACAGGTGGATCACTCGAGTCCAGGAGATTGAGACCAGCCTGGGCAATGTAGTGAAACCCTGTCTACAAAAAATACAAAAATTAGCTGGACGTGCTGGCGTGTGCCTGTAGTTCCAGCTACTCAGGAAACTGAGGTGGAAGGATCACCTGAGCCCTGGAGGTTGAGGCTGCAGTGAGCCATGATCATGCCACTGGACTCTGGCCTGGATAATAGAGTGAGATCCTGTCTCAAAAAAAAAAAAAAAAAGTTATTTTAAGACATGCTACAGTAAGTTTGTCTTTGGTATCTGAAAGAGCTTGAGGCCTAACAACTTAACTTTAACATTTTATTTTTGCTGCTCTGGTAGGAAAGTCTCTGAAAGTTATTATGAGGCTTTATAAGCATCAGATTGTCTCTTGAAGGTATAGGTTATAATTGGTGGTTCTGTTTTAACAAGGTGCAGGTTTTGCAGCATTTGGACAAACAAAGCCAGTGGTAACCCCTTTTGGTCAAGTTGCAGCTGCTGGAGTATCTAGTAATCCTTTTATGGTAAGCAAAATTTAAAATTAAATACTTTATAAGTTGTTAAATCTTATTTTAAAATTAGGAATAGCAGGATGTTAATATTCGTAGATGGTATTTGGTGTTATATTGATATGAGTGACATCATAAGATTGTACAAATTGACACAGAGCCATTATGTGTGATCCTTTTCTGACCTTTTAAAAAATTAGTTGCAAATCAAAGCATTGATAGTTTTTAAAAAATTAGTTGCAAATCAAAGCATTGACAGTAGATCAGCTATTTTATAATATGAAACTTATCTGCTTTCTTGTCAAAATAACACTTTATGAGAGGCCCTAGGAATTAGTGAACATAAAAGAGAGATCTTAAGAGTCAGAAGTTTTGTTTGAATCACAAGTGCTTTTCTAAGACCATTCTAAGATTCTTCTTAGAATCTATTACAAGAACTGTTTGAAATACTGGATATGAAAGACGTAGCACAGTTCATGACACATAGTAGTTTGATATAGCTTATTGCCAATAACAAATATTATTGCCAATAATTAAAAAAATAATTCTTAACCAAAAAGTCTAATTAAAAAAATTAAATTCAGTTAAATGTTTTTAAATTTTGTATATGCACTACTTTTGTCTCTTTATTTATTTGTCTTATGTTTTCCTTTAGACTGGTGCACCAACAGGACAGTTTCCAACAGGAAGCTCATCAACCAATCCTTTCTTATAGCCTTATATAGACAATTTACTGGAACGAACTTTTATGTGGTCACATTACATCTCTCCACCTCTTGCACTGTTGTCTTGTTTCACTGATCTTAGCTTTAAACACAAGAGAAGTCTTTAAAAAGCCTGCATTGTGTATTAAACACCAGGTAATATGTGCAAAACCGAGGGCTCCAGTAACACCTTTTAACCTGTGAATTGGCAGAAAAGGGTAGCGGTATCATGTATATTAAAATTGGCTAATATTAAGTTATTGCAGATACCACATTCATTATGCTGCAGTACTGTACATATTTTTCTTAGAAATTAGCTATTTGTGCATATCAGTATTTGTAACTTTAACACATTGTTATGTGAGAAATGTTACTGGGGAAATAGATCAGCCACTTTTAAGGTGCTGTCATATATCTTGGAATGAATGACCTAAAATCATTTTAACCATTGCTACTGGAAAGTAACAGAGTCAAAATTGGAAGGTTTTATTCATTCTTGAATTTTTCCTTTCTAAAGAGCTCTTCTATTTATACATGCCTAAATTCTTTTAAAATGTAGAGGGATACCTGTCTGCATAATAAAGCTGATCATGTTTTGCTACAGTTTGCAGGTGAAAAAAAATAAATATTATAAAATATGCTATTGTTTTTGTGTTCTTGCTGCAATGCCTTTACCAAAGTGGCCTTAAATATGAGTAGTGAATTGAGAACATCTTGAATTCTTAAAAGACTTCTTAGTGACTTTTTATAAAAAGGCCATGTAGAAAATTTATTAAAACTACTATGACTGCTACATTCAGGAATATGCCAGTGGTAAAGCATTTAAATGTAGCTTGTCAGATTTACCATAATCCTACTAATTTCTTTGCAGCTTATTAATTTTGTGAAATTTGTATATATGAAGAATTTGCATGTATGTGTATTTACAAATTTTTCTAAGTATCTTGAATTCTCAGACTGCAAAAGGCCTATTTTAACTATTGATTTTTTTAAAAAAAAATTGTCTTTGAATGTATTGGAAGTAGACATGCATTAACTGTGACATTATTGCACCTCAGTTTTTTTCTTTTTTTGGGCAAACTGATAGTATCTATAGGATATTTGTTTATGTTTGTTTTTTGGGGGAAAGAAACTGGAACTCAGTGTTACCTTAAAGTTACGGAATACTTTGTTTTAAAGGAAAAGATAATAAGTTTAGTTATATCTTTTTGTTAATATTCAAATGAACTTGTTTAAGTATCTATGTACAGTAATGCCTCATTCATCTAGAGGTAATCTGGCAGTCTTGTGAAAACCGAACACAACTCAGAAACTTGGAATCGTTTTTTTAAAAAATGCCTCTGAGCAACCCATATAAGTCACAAAGTCTGTGTGTTAGAGCTTATGCATTTGTTTTTATGAGAGATTTTAATAAATTTAATTATTTGCTTGTCCAGACTATAGCATATTAGCTGTTTAGAAGGGATGGCTTGAAAGGAAGGAGACTGAAAAACACTCTGAGGAGCACACACTGTCCAAGGCCATTAGTGTAAGGACCGCTACCCGGCCTAGAGGACATCACTATACTACATCATCTAATGATCATTCTTTATTATGCCTGTAGGTAATTAAGTAAAGGTGAAATTGCATACACAGATATGTAGTACATATTTTAAAAGTTTTATCTTAAATTGATTAAAACTTTTTAAAAAGCGTTGGTATTAAAAGAGGTAAACATCAGTTTCCTCAAACATTTTATTCATGTTGAATGCCTTTTTGCAATGATGACTGAGTTGTTATCATAGTATTTTAAAAGCTGTATAGTGTTTTAGACTTGTTGAAACATTGCTGTCTAGTGTACATCTAGCTAAAAGTGTGGTTTATCTAAACCGTTTTAATAAGCAAGATGACTGGGAAATCTCTGCCCCTTTTCTGAGCAGTATGCCTCTTCTTTTAGAATTAAGTGAATGCTGCACAGGTCCAGATGTGTGTTGATGTAGACTTGAAATGTCTCCACATTTTGGAGGACTTCCTCAGCCCTTTTCATTGAGGGAAAATATATTTGAATTTCTGTTTTAGATTGTATCGGGTCCCAGTTGATTCATGTGCACAAAGTTATGCTACCTAATTACAGGCCATTACCCAAATATCCTACCAGGCTTTCCATCTGAATAGTAAATTAAACAGTTGTTATCAAAATAATTTTAAAGACTATTTCTTTTTCTGGGTAACTATTGAAGTTTGTAATTACATGGGAGCTCTTACTGACTTTAAATTAGCGCTTATAAAATAAAAATGTTTAGTTCAAGAAGAGACCCAAGCTGGGTATGGTGGTGTGAGAGCCTGTGAGTCCTAGCTACCTGGAGGTGAGGTGGAAACATCACTTGAGCCCAGGAGTTGGAGGCTGCAGTGCGCTATGATCACACCACTGCACACCAGCCTGGGGATAGAGTGAGATCCCATCTCTAAAAAATGAAAAAAAGAAGAGAGGTAGCTTTAAAGTGGTTTTTCTCATGATATTCACTGTTTATTATTAAAGAAAATCAGCTTTCGTTAGACTTTTACATTTAGATTTATTCTAGTTTTATATAGACCATCAAAATTATGTTGAGTACTAAAAAGGAGAAAAAAATCCTAGAAGGTAACAAGGCTGAAGACCTTCAAATTTCCTGGCTTACTGGTTTAGTCACATCATTTTTCCTGTTCAGGTATCTGCAGATATCCCTGTTCAGGAAAGATCTTTTTTCAGGATGGCAAACTTTTGACATAGTTTAAAGACTTTTTTTCCCCATTTTTTGAAATAGAGAATTTTTTTTTGTGAAAATAGAGTTTTGGTTATCACTTTGTTCCTTAAAATAAGTCCTTCTGTTAATTTGTAAAAGCACATTAGTGCTTTACCTGTGAAATTCCCCGCCCCCTGCACACACACCCACTTTAGTATGGTTCCTGTCAATTGGCGACATGGAGAGGGTGACCTGGCTGCTGGTTTACCACTGTACCAACATCTCTGGAGCATTTTAGTTTCAGAACCTTAACACTTACGAAGATCCCCAAACAGCTTTGTTGATGTAGCTTGTATCTCTGAGAATTTATTGTATTAAAATTAATACTGAGATATTTTTAAAACATGTTTATTTAAGTATAACAGTAATAAACTAATAACTTGCTAACATAAATACCATTTTTGATAAAAATAACTTTTCCAAAACAAACTAATGAGAACAGGAACATTGTTTTACATTTTATGCATTTAAATCTGGCTTAATAAAAGCAGTGAGATTTTCATGCTGCTTTTGCATTCCAACTTAAAAATTACACAGCATACACATGCTGGAAAAGTCCACTGTGCACTTGTGAGATCAGGAGAATGAAAACTATATAATGTTTCAGTAGTACAATGAAAATAGTTTGACTTTTCACAGCCTTTCAAAGAAAGGGTTGTAGGGACCATTAAGGGTCTCCAGACTCTTTGAGAACCACTATACTTTAAATTTGTGTATTTCTAGAACAGTATTTACTTGCAGGGCAAACATAACTATTCCCTGGGTTTTTTTTGTTTGCTATTGAGAAGAACTGAAATTACAGACTTTTTAACACTACTTCAAGGTAATAATAGCAGTGGTATTATGGGCTGTGTATGAGATAGTCATTTGTAAAACAATTTTGATATTTCATCTCTTACAATCCCTGCAGTGGACCTATACTTTTAGGATGAAAGAAGCAAAGCATAGAGAGGTTAAGCTAGTGGCAGCTTTTTGCTCTGGGGAACAGATTTGGATTAAATGCTATCACATTTATATATGAATGCATTCTTAATATTTTGAAATTCTGAACAAGTTAACGTTCTTGTCTTGTATATTTAAAAAAACTTTAATCACTTGAATTCCTTTCATAATTTGATGAAATCAGTACAGTTTATTCTTGGGTTTTTTTTTTTTTAACTTTAGAAGTAAATTAATATGGTAACTAGTGGAGCGTGCTTTAGATTGAAGACTCATCTGAAGTATCACAGACTCCTATTTTGTAAAGCATTCCACCTTTATTGATACAGTTTGTGGCCTATACACTTTTAAAATTTATTTTTTAAAAGGTGATATTAAAATTTGTATTTAATTAACCTGTTGTATTCATCCTCATTAGTTAAGTTTTTCTTTTTATGTTTTAAAACTTAGTGACATTAAACTTTTCACGTGGTTGTTTGTGAACAGATGAATATATAACCACGATGTAATCCAGTGTTGTGCTGCTGAATGTTTAACAACCATCTTTCATGAAAGAAAAAAGGCCCTGTTTTGTAGCATTTACTAATATTTATGGTATAAATACTGTCTTCATGGTGATTTTACCTGCCAATCTGATGTCATTAAATGCAGTTTGATGAAAGAGATAGCCAACCAGTGGCTTTCCCAAGCCTTTGCAAACCAGCTTCAGCACAGCAAAGGACATACAATTCCACAACTCATTAATTAAATGTATTGGTCATTTGATGATTATATCCAGTATTTGGAGAGCTTTTATATTGTTAATTCATTTAGCAAGCATTTGAACACTTGTTTATTTTTAGAGATAATACTGGGCCCTGAGGTATTTAATCTGCAAAGACCCAAGTATTGTGAACCTTGGTTTTAAAAAGTCCAATTATTGTGCTCTTATAGGGGTTGCACATTCAAGGCTTACACTGAATTCTGTCTGCAGTTCTGTTTTGTGTGACCAGCACAGTGTTTTAAAACGTTGCATTCTGAATCCATCTTTTTGAAATGGGGCATGTACTCTTAAGGTGGCCACTAGCTTACCACTCCCAATTTTTCTTAGTCTCAAACATTCACATGTTTTTCAAGGCCTTGGAGTTGGCAAATCCTGAATATATAGTGAAGGTAGGAAGTAGCTCTTCTTATGCCACATCTTAGTCTGATTTTGAAGTCAGTTGTGTAAGTTTGGGCTGACAGTGGTATTTTCCAGTGAAGACTATTGCCAAGAATGCATATCATTCTGCTTATTTTATTCTAGTGGATAAAAATTCAACGTATATTTAAGTGTATTTTTGACATCTGTGCTTGTCCAACACAGGGCTGTAGGGACTGATGAAAAGAGAATGTTGTGATTTGAGCTTTTATAAAAAAAGATACAGTGATCCTAGATAAAATATTTTAGATGGTGATTAAAATGCCCATAGATTAATTTTTTAATCGGTTCTCTGAAATCTTGAGATGTTATCCAAGTTACAATTTAAGCAATGAGAGTAAAATTTGAATTCTAAATTCTCAGCATCTTCCCTCATTCTTGAGTGGAGAGACAGAGGAAGCAAACGCCAAGGAGCCTTCTAATTTTGACTATATGATCATTAACTAAAGGCAGCAAGGGATTGTAAACTAATCTTACATAGTCAATGTTTCATAGAATGCTTTGGTTACAATCAGGTTTTTTAAAGACTTTAAAGGTTTTTTGTATGTTATAATATATGCTTATGATTTCTAAAAATTATGCAGTATACACAAAGGGCATAAAGTCAAAAAGTATGTCTCCCTCTGTGACTTTATTCTCACACCCCAGAGGTATATAATTTCTTGTATTCTTGTATAGTCTTTAAGAAATGTTATCATTTATTTTATATATGGCTCTCTCTCTATATGCCTCTTCCTGTTCTTATTTTAAATGTTCAATTTTGTGACTTGGTTCTTGTTTAACTTGGTTGTCTTTCCATATTGCCACCTTCCAGCTCTAACTCATTATTTTAATGTCTCCAGGATTCCATTATATGGATGTCCCTTTGGGAGAACATTTGTTTATAGACTTTTCTACTAAAAATATTGTTATAATGATAATATCCTTATGCATATATGAAGATTACTCTTGATTCTGCCTGACTGGAAACTTTATTAATAAAGTAGACCTTATTCTATTTTGAGGCTCACCAGCTGTGTAGGTATGATCTTGTGCTTCCATTTAAGAAATTCTTCCATTTAAAGAAGAAAAAAAATCTCTCTAATTGACTATCTGAAGATATATGAAAAATCCTATGCTTTTAAATTAAACTATTAAGACAGTCCATTGAAAGATTGTGGAAGTTCACATCTATTTTGCACCTTAATTTTTTCATTGTCCCTACTCATGACTCTAAAAAGTGCATGGCTTGGGGCTATACTTTGTTTTGCAGTTTGTTGGTATCGTGCCTTTCCTTATCTACATTAGCTTAGACTATACCTTATTTTTAAGAAGAGAAAGTGGAAATTAACTGGCAAAATCTATTTTGGCACAACCACATTTGTTCATTATACAAAATTAGCTTCCTATGCTTTAGAAAAAATGTGAGTTATTACTCTGAAAGTTGTGATTCTGATTCCTCATGGTTTGGAGCTCAGAAATTTCTTAACATGTCTTTGCTGTTAGTCAAGCACAGGATTTGTTTTCTGCAAAAGTTTATTTTCAATGAAGAATACTTGTCCTAATAGCTCATAAAAAGTACCTTTGCACTTTAAATCCTAGGAATAGGGAACAAGGAAACTTACTGGGAAGTTCAAAAGAAAGAATAACAGGACCTTCTAGTCAGCAGGGCATGTTTGGAAAATGTTAATACGCCATGATTTTTGAAGACCAATTTTAGTTCAGGAGGTGGTTTTAAATATTGGATGAAAACTTACAGGCTGTTTTCAATATTCATTTCTGAAATACTTTAGTATGATAGATAAATTTGGTTAAGTTCTTGTTCATTGTGAAATACTGTTGGAAGAATTTTTTTCAAAATAAAGACTTCTGAATTTGTGTACCATTTGGGAATAGCCTCTTTCATTTAAATGAGTGTCAAATCTGGAAAACTGGAAGAATATTTGTTCCTTTCATCACTCACATTATGCATTCCTGTAAAGCAGCTCATGCATTTACTTCCAGCTTAACCTGTCTTCCATTAATTAATAAGTTTTGCCATTTTTTTCTGTATTTTTAAATTAAAAAGTCTTCATTTTTAAAAAGCAGGATCTATTTGTTACTTAATTTGCAATATTTTTTTTTTCAAAGATGGATTTTTTTTTTCTCGAGTACACATTGATGGAAGTTGGTTTTAAGAAAGCATTGTAATGGGATTTTACCTACCTTACTACTGTTGAAGTTTAGAAGGTAAATACTGAACTGTGTTTGTCACATCCCTAATCTTATTTCTCTATAGTGGTCACTGACTATTATTTGTTATGAGTCCATCTTGATTATTCTGTGCATCTTGTTTAAATTATTTTCACTAACCATCACCAGAACACAGAAGAAAATTTTGTTTCCTTAGAATCAATGAGTATTTCCACCACCCGAGGGTGGGGGACAAGAAGGAGAGAACTAATGTTTGTTTTAGCCTCTTTAATGAGAAACTATTCAAATTATTTTTCTTCATTTTTTTTTCTCAAATGGTATGCTAATGATTTTTGCTGACCTCAAGATTTGGGGCTCTGTGAAAAGTACTATACCAGAGTTAAATTGCCTGTGTTCTTTTCTGCCATTAACTGGCTTTGGGTTGGGAAATTCAGATAATTCCACTTTTCCAAGTTTAAAATGAGATCTCTTTCAAAACAAAATTGCCCACAACCATTTGGAATATGTGTTTAAATTAGACAGTAATGCTTTGGAAATTGGAATTAAACATTTCAGAATAATAGCTGTTAGGCCAGGCTCAATGGCTCATGCCTGTAACCCCAATACTTTGGGAGGCCGAGGCAGGTGGATCACCTGAGGTCAGGAGTTCGAGACCAGCCTGGCCAACATGTTAAAACCCTATCTCTATTAAAAATACAAAAATTAGGCATGGTTGGCAGGTGCCTGTTGTCCCAGCTACTTGGGAGGCTGAGGCAGGAGAATTGCTTGAACCAGGGAGGTGGAGGTTGCAGTAAGCTGAGATTGCGCCACTGCACTCTAACTTGGGCAACAAGAGTGAGATTCTGTCTCAAAAAATAATAATAATTAAAAAATAATAGCTGTTACATTGAACATATAAAACACGTTTTTGTAGATAAAAATTGCCAAGTGTCAGCAACTTTGACAATTTTTAAATCACCAACTTGTGCCATTTACCTCATCTAATTGATCCCATTTAATGGACACAAAAACCCTTTAAGGCAGTATTTGTCAGAAGAAAAACACAAGTGTTCGCTTGACCAGGATTGCACAGCTAATTAGTAAGTGGCAGGAGTAGAATTCTGTCTGACTTTAAAATTAATCTTCCTGTCAATATTGTATTCCTGCTTTGAAGCTCCTCATTCTAGCAGTTTTAATGAGTATGGATATTTAAAAAAAAAAAAAAACACCTGTTTCACAAGCACTGTTGGAAACTGTAAGGACTACTCACAGCCTTCCTACCCCAAATTTGGAGTTTTTTCCTTCCACATTTGCTTCTTGCCAATGTGAAATATTTTGTGATCATAACCAGTTAATTTTTAACCCATTTATGCCTAGTGTTCCATTATTGGAACGCTAAGCTTGTGGGAATTATTTATATCCTACTGCTCAAGGTCATTGCCAAGGTCTAATTTTTCACAAAAAAAAATTTGCAACTTCCAGCATAACTGGATTAATGTTGAATTTTTCCTACATACGAGTTTTCTTCCAAACAAAATACATTTACATTTGTTATTTTTTCTGATGGTGAAAATACATAATTATTGTAAGGAATTTGAAAATAGAGAAAAGTTTGTAATCTTGTGCAGGTATAAGTATGTCTGGATTGTGTTTTATGGATAAGTATAAAGACTTCTTACAGAATGGCATCATATTATGCTTACTATTTTGTAACCTTTTCCTCAATATATCATGGTTTTCTTTCAGTGTCAAATATAGAACCAGATTCTCTTCCAATGAAGTTTCATTATATGGAGTTCTCATAATTAATCTCTATGACAAATGTTAATATTGTTTTCAATTTTCAACATCAGGAATTTTACCTGTGTTTTTATTTTTATTTTACCTGTACACATGATTTGGAGTCATGTTTTCTTAGAAATTGAATTGCTGAGTGAACAGTGTACATCTTAAGAACATTGATACGTCTCCTCTTCTGTACTGCAATGTAGATTTTGTGGTCATTTGTCATTTTTCATAATGTTAGTTGAATATCTCTAACTTTTCATTTGGATTATGTCTTGGAATTAAATATTTGTAAATCACACTATTGGCTTATAAGGATTAACATCCTCTCAACTTAATTACTATTTAAAGAGATTGTTTTAATTTATGGAATACCAAAAAAGGCACGTGGGCCATTTTTACTGCAGTTCTTTTTAATGATTGCTGATTTCAGGGGATTCTTCATTTTTTTCTTTTTTTTTTGATTACTAGTGAGTTGGATTTTTTTCATGATTTTCTACTTTCATTTTCTCATTTATGAATTGTCTTAAAAGTTTAAGGCATTAATTGGATCAACTAAATTTACGTTTTTATTCATTTATCTCGTTTTGGGATTTCAGAGGCACAAACTGGGACTTTCGTATTGCTAATGATGTCATTTAACTTTTAGGCTGAATAACGTAATCTGTAATCTAGAGATTGAAAAATCTAGATAACTGCTAAACTTCCTTCTAGTTTCATAATTTTTTAAAAATCAGAGAAGGATAACTTATTCAGATCCTCTGGTTGAACTGGTTGTTATGCAGACTTAAAAGCTTATTTCTTCACCCTACCCTATATCTAGAACACATAGAAATGGCTGTTGTATTTTTTTGTTTTTTTTTTGTTTTTTTGGTGTGTTAGTTTCACTGTGATGTGTCTGAATGTGGATATTTTATTTTTGTGTTTTGCGTGGGATTTGATATGCTTGAATCTGTATTGGGTGGGTGGGTGGGTGGGAGGGTGTGTGTGTGTGTGTGTGTGTTGCTACCAGCTCTGCAAGTTTCTCAGCCATCCTGTATTCAAGTATTAATTGCCCTATTTTCTGCATTAACTTTTAAGGTTTTTAAACGTTTTAAAGAAGGAACTAAGTAAAATTCTTTGGAATCCTTGAAGGGTTTTAAGCATTTAAAATGTTTATGGTTACCAGTATCAATTCAGACTAAATTTCTATAAAGGTATCAAAGAAGAATATAAATTTAGAATACATAAGTCATAATATGATTTTAGAACAATACTGTTTCTTTCAGCCTTTCTATTTTAGTTGCTAACTGTATTTGGGTAGGTCTCCCAAATAAGGAGAGAAGAGAGGAATTACCAGGCCTTCCAGATAAGATTTCCAGTATTCTAAACTATGGAAATGTTAGAGAAACTTGCAAATTCTAGCAGGCCAGAGACATTGAATGTTTTTTTTCTTATTAAGAAATAATACTTTAAAATGCAGAACAATTTTGACTTCAGTGATGTTTGAGAACTGCTCATGTAAAAGAAATCACACTAAATGCTGTATGTCCTTGTCTTAGTAGCTTCCATTTAGTAGGTGTTATATTTGGTGCCACTTTGCTAAGTGATTTTTAAAATAATATTTCCTATAATTTTCACAATCTTATATGTAGGTATGATTTCTATTTTACCAGACAAAACAGGCGTAGAAATGATGGTTTACTTGCTCAAGTAAAGTAAGTAGCAGAACTGAGCTTTGACTCTAGCTCCAGAGTAGGTATGCAGAACCACTCCACCACAGTGCCTTGAAGGAACTGGTCTTCTAGAAGGGAGTATGGTGTATATGTAAGTCCACACCAAGGGCAGGGAAGTGGGGCTGTGGGAGAGTAAAGACATCTCAATCCGACCTAATACAGATTTATGAAGGAGCAGTAGATGGAAGACTAAGGGGGAAGAGAAAAAAGGAAGCAGGAAGAAAAGAGGCCTGTATATTGGGGTTATGCTGTATTGGGGTCCAAAATACATTGGACAGGTTTTCTCTTCAGGGCATTTGATTAAAGGGTGGTAGGTGTGGGTATGGGTGTGGGGGTGTATGTGTGTGTGTGTGTGTGTGTGTGTCTGACTGTTGGTGTAAGTACTTAATGCAAAATACTTCCTTTCCAGATCTCTCTGGCATGAAGAACGTGGAACAAGGTATAAACAGTTAATAATAGTGGTGTTTAAAATTAGTGTGAAGTAGTATTAGATTGGAATTCTGTATAGCATATATTATTTCACCTAAGGCATTAAAGATGATTACAGTCATTTACTACTAAAAATGTGGTCTGAGGACCTACAGCCTGGATGTAGTCACCTCGAAGCTTGTTAATCATGCAGAATCTCAGGCCCCATCCCAGGGTAATAAATCAGAATCTGCATTTTAACAAAATCCCTAGGTGATTTGTATGCAAATTCAAGAAAAAGAGGCACTGATTTAGGCTCTGTCTATGTTAGGTAAATCATTTTTGTATATAGCTTTTAATTTGTTATACTAAAATCACTCTGGAGAATCTTAAAAAGGAGATTGAGAAAAAAATTCTGTGAAAGTACATTTGAATTAAGTTCCTTTTTGTGTGTGTTTAGTTTTATACATGTGTTGCTAGGAGTCAGGAGTTCGTGCAGAGAGTGATTTATTTATTTAAAAAGTAGAGAAATATGCTGGTATCAGCGTCACACACGTAAAGTCATTAAGCGATGCCGTGCAATGAAGATAAATGCAAAGGCAGTAGACTTCCTCTGGAAGATATTGTGGAAGAGGAAAATTGGAAGAACACAGGTTTTGCTATCACCATGAAGTCAGTCACTGGAAGAGGAAGGAAGCTCTGCAAATGACAAAAGCACCTGAGGACACCCGAAATATCTCTTGGTGCTGGCGCACATTTGAGCAGTAGCTCAGAGGAGTGGCATCATTGAGGAGGAGGATACATGTGTTAAGCACCCTGCTGGCCAAGGTATGGCCCGGATGTTGGAAACTGGCTGTAGAGCCGCAGTGGTTCCTGATATTAAAGAAATGTTGTTTAAAGCTGTTTTTCATACACCCTATTTACCTTTGAAATTTTAAAAGCATTCACTTTACACATCTGTTTTGCCTTTTTACAAAACTGTTTTTAAAGAGAGCCCTCTGCCACCAAAATATGCTTGACCTCATCATCCTGAGATCACTGCTATCAAAATATTTGGTGTATATTTTTTCCCTAGCTAATTTGTGTGTGTATATACATTATATATAATTGTTTTATTGTGTACAATTTGTGTAACTATTATCTGCTTTAAAGGTTTAACAGTACCTTTTTCTGTCATTAAATAGTGTGCAAAAGCATGTGTAGTAACTGCACTATATGACTGTCTCTGGTCAGAGCATACATTTCTTCACTAGTCTCCTGTACAGCGGTCTGCAAACTTTTAAGTGGCTAGCTAGTATATATTTTTAGACTTTGCTGGTGATATGGTCTCTGTCCTAACTACTGGACTCTGTTTTTTTAGAACAAAAACAGCCGCAGCTGTAAGCAAAAAAAAAGTGAGCTCAGCTTTGTCCCAGTGAAATTTTTCTTGCAAAAACCAGGCCTGCAGGTCATAGTTTGTCCTCCTTTGTCTAATGGAACCTTAGGTTGTTGACGTTGTTTCTGGTCATGAGCCTTCTTTTAGCATCTTTGTCCAACACTAGTTTCCACATAAATCAATCCCTACAGTGGATGTTTCTTTTAATTCATATACTCCTCCAGAAAGTTTTTCCAACTTTGGGTTCTTGTAAGTTTTTGAGGATGTTTATTCCTCTGGAATATTGATAACACTGGTTATTTTTAATTATCAATTTGATATGTCGAAGGTGATAACGAGTAATTCATGTTTCTTGAATTACTAGTGAGGTTGGTCATCTTTTCATGCTTTGTGAATTACCTTTTCATGAGATTTACTCTTCCCTAGTATACTCATGTTTTAAAAATTGTTATTAGACCTTCTTGTAGGAAAACCATGTTATGTATTTTTCATGTTTCAATTTACTGTTTTGATTTTTACATAAGTTTTATATTTGTGTAAAGTCACAGCTGTCCATCTTTTCTATAATTTTTTTTTCATTTATTTGGTACCAAAGGCAATCTTTTCTGTAATTTGCAAGTTTGAATTCATGCTTAAGAAACCCTTTACTAAACCACTGTTATGAAAATAGAAACCTGTGTTCTCATAGTATTTCTGTGGTTTAGTTTTGTATCAATATTGGAGGTTGATACAATTTTTTAACTTTTGGGGAAAGTTATTAGGAGTAATACTAGAGAGAAAGTCCAGTGTTTATAGGATAATACACATTTCTCATGGAAATTTAGAAGTCAAGGATATGAAGCTTATATCAAAAGCCTAAACAGGCTGGGCATAGTGGCACATGACTGTAGTCCCAGCTACTTGGGAGGCTGAGGTGGGAGGGTCGCTTGAGCCCAGGAGGCTGAGGCTGCGGTGAGCCAAAATCACACCACTGCACTCCAGCCTGGGTGACAGAGTGAGACCCTGTCTTCAAAAAAAAGGTGGGGGTGCTAAACAACAGTGGTATGATCTCTTGCAGCATAGAATGATTTCAGCTTCAAAATTTCAGAAATTCACAAAAGACAAAGGACAACTAGAAGGAAGTTAGGTGGATATATGTATTTTAAAAGGGACGGGAGCTCTTATAATGAAGAGGTGGTGATAGAGGGGTAGTAGGATGGGTGGAAGATAGACTGAGTGGGGGGCGGGCGGGGTGGGGGAAGGGATAGGCCAAGAGTAGCCTATTTGTGGGCAGACAAGACACCAAAAATGCCAGTATTCTAGAATGCTTATACTGTCCAAACAGCCTCTCCTGGAGAAGCACTTTGTTATTGCTAATCTGGAATTTAGTCATCTGTGTGAGGGAACTGCAGGGATTAAAATGCTAATTCACTGGATGAGCTGGATGATTTAGTTGGAAGTTTTTATAAGGAAGAGCCAGAAAGAGTTGCCCATTTGATAGCTTTAGAAAAATCCTCAAGAAAATGTGTTACGATCCCATGCTTGGTGCCGTGTCTTAGCTACAAGGGTTTGATCCTGGATTCACCATAGGTTATTAAGAAAGTAATCATTTATTTTTTAAAGGCAGCAAATACTTCCTGAGAATAGACAACTCATAAAGCATATAAGGGATAAAGAGAAGCATAAAGGGCCTGCCCAAAAGGAGATTATGACTTATTTTAAAAGAATAACATGCCAGGCGCAGTGGCTCACGCCGGTGGTCCCAGCACTTTGGGAGGCCGAGGCGGGCGGATCACTTGAAGTCAGGAGTTCGAGACCATCCTGGCCAACATGGTAAAACCCTGTCTACTAAAAATACAAAAATTAGCTGGGCATGGTGGTGCATGCCTGTAATCCCAGCTAGGAGGCTGAGGCAGGAGAATCACTTGAACCAGGAAGTTGGAGGTTGCAGTGAGCCGAGATCGCGCCACTGCACTCCAGCCTGGTGACAGAGCGAGACTGTCTTAAAAAAATAAACACATATACACATGGAGGGATAATTAAAAATAAGTTCCATTTTTTTTCCCATTTTCCTAGTATTCTAGAATCATTAAAAGGAATAATGACATGTTTTATTATAAAACTAATACACTTTCATGCTGGATCAGAGGTCAGTAAACTAGTGTACTGTCTGCTGGCTAAATCTGGCTAGCCACCTAACAAAGTTTTATTGGAACATAGTCACGCTCATTTCTTTACATATTGTCTATGTTGCTCTTGCCTTACAACAAGAGGTGTAGTTGTGATAGAGACCTATGGCCCACGAAATCTGAAGTATGCCTTTACAGAAAAACTTTGCTGACCTCTGCTTTAGATAATTAGGCAAATGCAGAAAGTATAAAAATTTTAAATTGTCCATAATTTCACTTTTTGTTAGTTTATGTATGAATATCTTATGCACCAAAATGTAAAATGGTTTATATGGTTGTATATGCATTTTTAACCACATATTGTGTCATTAAATATTGGGAAAACGAGATTTTTAATGCCTGAATAGTATAACGGATATACAGTAATTTAAACATTACCATTTCTAGTCTGCACTAGTACACATGATATTTTAATAAATACCATTCTACATAAATTTGTGTGTGTGTGCATATATATATATATATATATATATATATATATATAGTGTTGCTTTTTGTGAAAGGTTTTCAGGTGTAGACTTACTAGAATTAATATTTTCAAGATTTTTTTACCTCATGCCAAATTGCCCTCCAAAGACATTTTACCAAGTTTATGCTCCCACCATTAAAGAATATGAAAGTTCATTTTCCTGAACTTTTACTGTTGTGGAATTTATTTATTTATTTATTTATTTTGGAGACAGAGTCTCGCTCTGTCACCCAGGCTGGAGTGTAGTGGCCCAATCTCGGCTTACTGCAAGCTCCGCCTCCCGGGTTCAAGCAATTCTCCTGCCTCAGCCTTCCGATTAGCTGGGATTACCGGCATGTGCCACCAAGCCCGGCTAATTTTTTTTGTATTTTTAGTAGACACGGGGGTTTCACCATGTTGGCCAGGCTGGTCTCGGACTCCTCACCTTGTGATCCACCCACCTCAACCTCCCAAAGTGCTGGGATTACAGGCGTGAGCCACCGTGCCCGGCCCCTCAGTTGTGGAATTTTTAAGTAGCCTTAGGCATTACTTTAAGCAAAAACAGTGTCTCATTGTCATTAAATTGCTAGAGAAGCTATTTTTCCAAATGTTAATTTGCTTGTTCTAGATCCACTTTTTGGATTTGCCTATTTATGCCCTGAGCACATTTAATTGCTTGTGTAAATGCAATATTTTTTCTGCTTGGAAACTCTTACATTCCCCAGTGTTAATTCCAAATGTAATTTTATTACCATCAGCTGTTATTTCTAGTTACTTATTCATGCTTCTGCTTTAGCATGATATTTATAATTCATTTATTCATTTGCTTCCAAACTAGGCTGTGAACTCTTCCATGGCAGTAGCTCTGTGTCAGTTACCTCTGGATTACTGTGACCACCACTGGACTAGGCACGTGCTGAACACTCAATAGATGTAGGTTGAATGAATGAATGGCTTTTGGATGAACCCGTGGCAAGATGAGAGTTGGCACTGGTAATATAACAGTTCTGAAAAGAGTTATCACTTCATACCTTTTGAAAATGTTATCTTCAGCACATCAAGTATATGCTATGAACCAAGAGCCATGTTCGGTCCTGGGATTTAACAGTAAATAATACACAGTGGCTGTCCCGAGTTCTAGTGGAAAACTTGAAATTGTAAGTTACGGTGTAGTGAGAGATATAAACACAAGTGCTCAATAAAATAACTATGATAGAAGCTCAGGCACTGTGAATACACATTGGAGAGGCATCCAACCTAAACTGCAGCATTGAGAGAGGTTTCCTATAAAAGGAAATACTGAGTTAAGGCTTGAAAAATGAGGAAGAATTATCTAGTTCAGTGTCGAGAAATGCAGGCATTGAAATCACCTAGTGCAAAAATCTAGGGCTTGCAGGAAATGAGGCTTTAGAGGAATTTCAAAGTAGGGAAGAATGTAAGGAAGCTGGGGGCAAAATGATGAGAGACCAGGCTGCACAGATAGAAGTCAGATCTTGAAAGACTGCTGTTTCTTTTTAGGAGTTTTGGCTTGTTTTAGAGCAGAGTGAAGGACGAGTGATTAAGCATTGAAGGGTTTAAGCAGTTGAATATGATCAGATTTGCAATTTAGAAATATGACTTTGGATTTGCTGCAGAGTGGAGAATGGATTTGCTACAGGAATAAGACTGGAGGCAAGGAGACACTTGGTTTATAGAAGAACTTCCAGCTTCAGGTAATGGAGGAGTAATTCCTTTCTGACCAGGCCTCCCGTAACTCATTCTCAATTCTGGAAAAATACTGAAAATAAAAGCACTGGAGAGCAACCAATAACAGGCAGAAACTGGAGGGGGAGTTGACACTGGAAAAAAATAGCACTGTGTGTTCTGTCTTTATAGCTTGTTGCCTGAGCACAGGCCCCAGTTAACTTCATGTGAAACAACTAAAGCTTGACAAAAAATAAATAACTGTAATTGAACTCTACTTGTATATTTGACTGAATTTGGTATACACAAGGCAGACTCCAAGCAGCCCAGCCAAGGCTGAAAGAAAGAAACACAGATTTCTCCTGATGTTAATCTCAGGAATGATAGTTTGGACTTTTGAGTCCAGCAAAGTTTACTGCTTGGTAAAACAATAGTTTTCAGAGGAATATAATAGAATCCAGAGTCTTGGCAACAAATTAACACAATGTTCAAGATTGAATAAGAAACTAGGTGTACCAGAGGCCGATCTGAACAAAAAAATGTTCAGATAAGTATTTTAGGTGTTACAAGTATTTTAGACCTCTGGTGCAATTGCTCAACTCTGCCACTGTAGAATAAATACAGCCATGTATAATATGTAAACGAATGGGCATGACTGTATCCCAATAAAACTTTATTAAAATGAACCACATACTGGATTTGGCCAGCAGGTCAGTTTGCCAACCCCTCAAGTATACAAAGAAATAGGAAAACTTGAGCCATACTCAAGAGAAAAGGTAGTGAATAGAGACCAACACAGAAATAACCCAGACAAGGATTTTAAAGCAGCAAACACAATTATGCTTAAGCATGTAAAGGAAATATAAACAATGAATAAAAAGATAGGGGGAGGCGAAGGTGGGCGGATCACAATGTCAGGAGACAGAGACCATCCTGGCTAACACAGTGAAACCCCATCTCTACTAAAAATACAAAAAATTAGCCAGGCATGGTGGTGGGTGCCTATAGTCCCAGCTACTCGGGAGGCTGAGGCAGGAGAATGGCGTGAACCTGGGAGGCGGAGCTTGCACTCCAGCCTGGGCAACAGTGCGAGACTCTGTCTCCAAAAAAAAAAGGGGGGGGGTGGTGTGTGAAATTTTAGAGAAACTACCAGAGGGGTAAATGGGAATGATTAAGCTAAAAAATAGTCTCTGAAATTACAAAAAAAGAAAAACAAACAAAAAAAAAACACTACTTGATGGATTTAACAGTAGATTTGAGATGACAAAGAGTCTGGGGCCTTGAAGATAGATCAATAGAAATTATCCATGAAAGGAAAAAGATTTAAAAGAAAACAAAAAGCCTGAGTTAGCCATGAAATAATACCAAAAGATCTCATTTATATGTAATTAAGTTCTAGGAAGAAAAAAGAGTAGGATGACAGAAGAAAAAATATTTGATGAAATAATGGCTAAAAATTTGCCCTCCTGAAAGCTATAGATATGAGTCCAAAAAGGTTTGGAATCCCAAAAAGAAGAAGAAAAGTCTATTTGGCAAAACTATGGAGACAGTAAAAGGATGAGTGGTTGCCAGGAGTTACCTGGGGGAAAAGGATGAATCGAGGGCACAGGTTATTTTCTAGTCTTTTGATACAAGAAATTGTACAGTGGAAAAGTATTATAAACATAGAGTATCGTGCAACAAAAATGATGGACAGATTCCTATGCAATTAAGACTTAAGGCCATAAAGTATAGCACTACTAAGTCCTTGAGAGTGTAATTTTTGTCCGATAGTACATGCAGAAAAGACAAGAACTTGGATTAATCTAGGGTTGGAGTTTTGCTGGGCATGTGCAAGAAAAGGATAGTTGAGGATATTGGAAAGGAAATGATTGTCCTAGGAATGAAAGATGAATTAGGAAAGAATAAAGAACTAAAGGGATGCATTGAGCCAAAAATAGAGGGTTCAAATGGATAGGAGCTCTTCTAATGGTATCGAAGAACAGATGCATATCTGAATGGAAGGACTTAAAAGGATAAAAGTTGTCTGGGGAAGTATGTTTGGACTTGAAATTTTAATGTAATTCAAAGTGATGACAAGTTTAAGATCTGACCTTGATGATTAAGTAGCTAAAATTCAGTGGGGGTGTGGTCTGTTAAGGATATTAAGGAAGTACGGTTAGGGTGCCTGATGGATTTTACGCGAAGATATAGGGGATCTACTGCTCATCAGCCTCAGTGATGGTGGTGGAGTTGGGAGGTGATAATCACCATTGAATTGGAGGATTACCAGAGGTTAATAGATGACAGAAGAGACAGAAGGTAGAAATTTTATATGAGGAATAAAATCTGGCAGGGGCAATGGGGAAAGGAACACCCATCCTGGATAAATGCAGTGTGAGGACATGATCAGTTTCCACTGGAGAAGACAGTAGGGTCAGATTTCACTTGAACCCTGCGGAGGGTTGGGGGTGGAGGGCAGTGTGAAGATGGAGTATAGGCTCCATGGAGTATAGGCTGGGAGCTTCCCTGAAGTCCTGAGCATGTAATGGACTTGAGCCTGGAAAGCAGATTCTAGAGGTCAGCAATAAAGGTTTAACAAAAGAGAAGTGGTGCAAGGTTAGGTCTGGGAGGGAGCACTTGGAACAGTAAGGAGACAAGAATATTACAGGTGGAATAACTTGAGAAGTTTTCATCCAGTAATGTGAGGTATGGTTGAAACTGGCCACATTTCCCAAAGAATGAGTCCCAGCAGGGTGGGGCAGGAGAGGATGGGACCTTTCCTCTAAGACCAAATTGATTGCATTTCCAAAGGAGGCCTAGTTTGCATGCAGAGCACCCATAGATTTTGGTGAGAGGGACTCTTGCCATGGGTCCTGAGTTTTAAGGGGCTTAATTCTGATCCTCCTCTTCCATTCATGTGCCCACATTGGGGAAGGAATCCATGAAATGACCCCCTCCCTGGCTTGTCTTTCTTGTAGACCATGCCCCAGGCAACGAGGAACCCAGGGATCTTAGCTCTAACAGCCCCAAGCCCACTTCCAGGTGTTTGTAGCTCATCTAGATCCAAAGCATAGCCTAGTAGCTGCTGCTTGCCAGGAGGCAGGGGCTGATATGTGGCCAGAGCCTTCTTTTCCTTTTGGGCAAATTTATGATAAAATATGGAATACCCAGTTTACTTTGAATTTCAGAAAAACAATAAACAGAAGTATGTTCCATACAGTATTTTGGACATGCTTATACCAAAAATTTCTTTATTGTTTATTTGAAATTCGAATTTAACTGGGCATCCTGCATTTTTATTTGCTAAATCTAACAACTCTACTTCCTCTTGTTTTTCACAGGAAATAAAAAGAACACATAAACTAACATGAGAATGTATTTATATAAACAACTTTTAGGCTGTGTCAATTATGGCTGCACTACCATATAGTGAGAAGTCATGTTGATATGTCAGGGGTAGGATAATTGGTAGTTGCTCTTTCAAATGTAGATTTTTGTGCCCAGTGGTGAATTCTGCTCCCACATGTTACCAAGGACTCTACTTGCATGGGTTCCAGCACACACGGACTGGGCTCTTGGCCGCTTCTCCCCAGGACCCTCAGTACACATAGGTAAGAATGCTCTGTTCTTTCAGCTTGTCCCCCACCCCCTTTCAGGCTTCCAGCTTTACGTTTATTTATTCACTCAACAAATATTTGCTGAAGATATACCGTGTATCTATATTGTACCACAGGCTAGGATAAACAACAGTGAAGACAAAAAGCAAGACCCCTACCTTTATGGGACTTAGTCCTAGTGAGGGAGAGGTTTTCCATCCGCTATTATCTTCACCGTGCCCTTTAGTTTAGCACACGAGTTAGTTTCTCTTGGCTTTGATTTTGGCCTCCATCTAGCCATGTTGTCCTTGGTTTAGTGCATTCTCAACAACTCTTGGGGTGACTCTCGTCTCACTCTGACAAGGCCCTGAAATGAATGTCCCTGTTCATCCTAGTGAGCAGCCCCTGTCTTACCTGGTCTGGCCTCACTTGGGAGCCAGGACCTGGAGAGTATATATGCAGAAACACCCAATCATTGGGAGTAATTCAGAATTATCTATAGGGTTAAATATAAAAATCCATTTGAGGTGGTAGAGAAAAAAGTACCATTTTAAAACTTTGAAATCATTTCTGCTAAGACTCCAAGATAGCTCAATATCTCAAAGATTGAAAACTATACTGGAAGAAGATGTTCCATCTTAAAAATGAAATAGTTTACATTCCTGATGAGCTATTATAATAAATACGCATAACATTTGTCTTGGCATCTTGAGAAAAGAGTGTTACTGAAATTGACTAGACAAAGATTTGTGAACAAATTATAAGAAGACTCATTAATCAAGTACTGATGGCTGCTAAACATCTAATTGCTTATCACTGGAAAAGTTATGTGGACAGTCTACAAAGAGCTTAATAGATAACTCAATATCATGGCTGTTGAGAAATTGCTTATTCTTCTGTATTGAAATCTAAATATATTTGTCACTTTTTTTTTTTTACTATCTGTCTCATTTTTTATTTGTAAAGATTTTAGCACATCTTTTTTTTGAGACGGAGTCTTGCTCTGTCACCTAGGCTGGAGTGCAGTGGCACAATCTGAGCTCACTGCAACCTCCACCTCCTGGGTTCAAGCGATTCTCCTGCCTCAGCCTCCCGAGTAGCTGGGATTACAAGTGTGTGCCACCACGCCCGGCTAATTTTTATATATTTAGTAGAGACAGGGTTTCACTATGTTGACCTGGCTGGTCTCGAACTCCTGACTTCAAGTGATCTGCCCGCCTCAGCCTCCCAAAATGCTGGGATTACAGGCATGAGCTGCTGTGCCTGGCCTGAGATTTTAGCACTTCTTATGTCTTTTTTATAATAACTGTGAATGGAGCCCAATTTCCTAAATACTAATTTATAAATTATCCAAATTGTAAGACAAGGATGTTATGCTTATATATTAGTTTTAAGCCTGTATTTGAAACTTGGGTTAATATAATGTGTAATATATTCCTTTTTATACCTTTGTATGGAGTAACTTTTACCACTTAACAATAAAAAGACAACCAAACTAAAAAAAAAAAAAATGAACAAAGGATATGAATAGACATTTCCCTGAAAAAGATATACAAATGGCCAAGAAGCCCTTGAGGAAATGTTCAACATCATGAGTCATTAGTGAAGTACAAATCAAAAATGAGATACCACTTCACACCAACTGGGATGGCTCTCATCAAAAAGATGGACAACAACAACCGTTAACAAGGATGTGGAGAAATTGGACTCCTCATACATTGCTGTTGAGGATGCAAAATGATGCAGCAGCTTTAGAGAATGGCCTGGCAGCTCCTCAAAAAGTTAAATACAGAGTTGCCATATGACCCAGCAATTCCACTGTTAGGTATATACCCAAGAGGAATAAAAACATATGTTGATACAGAAACTTGTATGTACAAGTGTTCGTAGCTGCGTTTACAGGAGCCAAAAAGTGGGAACAACCCAACTGTACATCCACTGATAAATGGTGTAGCCATACGATGGAATATCATTCAGCCTATAACTGATGCTGCATCATGGATGAACCTTGAAAACAAGTGCATGAAGCCAAATGCAAATGGCCACATATTTATGTTTCCATTTATATGAAGTGTTCAGAATAGGCAAATCCAAAGAGACAAAATGTAGAGCAGTGGTTTCCAGGACCAGTGGGGAGGGAGGAATAGGAGATGGCTACTAATGGGTACAAGATTTCTTTATGGGATGATAGAAATATTCTGAAATTAAATAAGGAATTTTGCAAATTTATGAAAAACCATTGAATTGTACACTAAAGAACCGTATGTGTGGATAAAAATATTCAAATACTTATTCTCCTTTACTGAACAATGGGAATTTATCTAAACTTCTGGCACAAAGCCAGCAGGTTGTAGGCACTCTCTCTCTCTCCCCTTTTTTTCTTTTTCCTTTTATTTATTTATTTTTAGCAATTTAACAAGTGAATGAATGAGTGAACTAAATGCAGATATCCTAAATAAAATTCCTTTGACTCTCTTCCCAGGGGTGATAAAATTGGGTCCCTATGACTCCTGTCCCAGCGCTGATGTCTGTTCTCCCTGTTGGTGGTTCTACCACTTTCCTTCCTAAAATGGCTTTTGCCATCAGCCACTTACCCAGTACGATCCACTTGTTCAAGTGATGTGAGCAGCCTCGTCATCATGATAATGTTCCAGCACTTTGTTGATGATGATTCTAGGGTTTCATATAGAACAGCAGGATAACATGGATCAAGAAACCAGATGGAATGTTTTTGTCATGAAAGAATCCAACTTCTTACATCAAAGGTCAGGGGAGGAAGAGAAGATACAAATGGCAGTGAGAAAAGAAAGGGGGCGACGACTAGCCAAGGTACAAATGGAAAATCATCCTCCCCTAATTTAGAACCTGGTGTGTGTTTCTCTGCTACTTTTCATGTAATAGTAAGCTGACACAGCTCAAATCAAGAATTTAGTTGTCTTTCAAGTATTTCCTGACAAGTTGATTCTCCTTATCCAAAAAGAATGAACAATGCTAGTAGTTACTGCTAAAATATACACAAGTGCCTAGTCGTCCCCACCCTGTCATTTGCCCTTGTTTATCCAGGAACCCACTGTTTCTGTAACTCTGCTGGTGTTTACAGTACAGGAACAAAGAGTGTGAGCTGTAAAATCTCTCAAATCTTGATTCAAATTCCAGCTCCATACCTCTGAAGACTTGCACTTTTGGCAGCTTATTTAGTTTCCCTGAATTTCAGTTTTTCTAGTTGTAAAATTTGGATCATGATAACGATTTCATGGTTGTCATCAGAGTTAAATTAGATCGATGTATGTATGCCCTCAATAAATGTTAACTATTATTCAATTATTAACCATTTAACTATTCCTACCTGTCAACATAGGCTTTATTTTCAAGTTCAGAGTCTAAATTTCTTTTAGGTCTAGACTGACTTTTAAGAGTAAGATTGGGGCCTATATTCTTAAATTAGTTTACATTGTAATTCTAGCATTATCTGCTTAACCTCTCTCCATGAAAAGAAATTTGACTAAAATCATTTTGTACACTAGTTGTATGTATCAAGGGCATAAAAATGAAAATTTCAACCCAGATCAAATAAAAATAACCCCTTCTACCCTCTTTAGACAAATCTCCTTAATAAGCATATATCCAGGGAATACTTTTTAGTTAACATGGATCATTCTGTATTATTACTGAACTCAAGAATTTAAGAGCTAGAAAGAACCCTTGGGAGAGTCTGACCTCCAGTGTTTACAAGGGAAGAAATGGAGACTTAGACTTATTAGAAATGGAGATTTGGTGACTTATTGATGAGAAGATAGCTGCACAGTGATATGGACAAAACCCGAGTATACTGCCTCCCACTCCCATTCCATGTTCATTCCAAGGCACCAGCTCCTGTATTAAGAAAAAGATAAATAGTGAGACAGGTCACTTGCCCTTAAGGCTCTATATTATGTGACCCTTCAATGCCCTGTCTGCACACTCAAGTACACATCACCTATCTCATATCTTTCTGACCCATCCTGGTTCATTGGCCTTACAACACCCAGGCTCTTTTCTGACCTCAAATTCAAAAGGCTTCTTAGAGCTGCTGGTGGCAATTATGGCCTCCCACACAGTGTTCCCACAGTCTTATGAACAATTACAGAGCTGGTTATTTCTGGGCAAAAGTGCTCAGCCCCATATCCCATGGCTCTCATTGAGAAATGTTTGATGAAGATTTTGGTACCACCTGCTGGCTCCTAGTGGGTTGGCAATGTTGCCCAGACACCTGCATTTTATGTTCCCTTAAATGGCTCTTAGTTTCTAATTCTTTATTCCATTTTGTGTCAGAATAACTCAGAGGGAAAAGAATATCCATTAACGTCCTCCTTGAAAAATAGTCAAAAGCCATTTTGAAGACCTTGGGTCCCAGGAAAGAGTATGTCTCTTTGTTCTTGCTTTGGTCTTGCTGGCAAAACATTTTACCCCAGGATCAAGAGGCTGGTGGTTGAACTGAACAAAGGAGCTCCAGGCTGGTCACAGGATGGGCATCATTTGCCAGTGCTGGCTTGGTGGGAGGCAACTGGCGGACAAGTCTCTCTGGAGGGTGAGTTTCCAGACTATTGAAAACCTATTGAGGCAGTTAAATGGAGGGCATTATGAAGTATCCATGTAGATTAGACATTTTAGGCACTTCATTGCGAAGGTTTTCTTTTCATTGCCCACATATTTGGCCTGGTTTTTGTTTGGTTTTGTAACTCAGTTTTGCTTGTATCTAATTATAGTTTTTTTGGGTAACAAGCAATAAAAATTACAGTAACAACAAATACTCTAAATGAATTGGGGAATCAACTTAATGGTTTTCTTTTTTTTTTTAAGCATCAGCATGATCTTATGATAGCAGGAATTATAAGAAGGAGTATCTGCTTTCAAGATGACTTTATTATTGAGTTTCCATCACCCGTTATGTTGACCTACTGGAATCTTGGTAGACTCCCAGAGGTCACTTAGACATTGATTTTGAAAACTATTGATTTTATTTTGAATGAAATTCATTGTATTGTTATTATGAGCCCTGCTTTTGTCTGATGTTTTAGACATTGTGCCTTTTTTTTAAGAAAGTTTTAACTCAAAATATTCCTGTAAGATTCAATTGTGCTTTTGGTTTGTAGCTTTGCAGCTTTGCTGCTTTGTTTTGGGAGTTTTCTGTGTAGAATGTCTTAGGCCATAAACTTAGTGACACAGCTGTATTTTGTGCTTTAGTGAGAAGGGAAGTGTTAGGTCTTCTGTCTCTGGCCCATATACCTTACATAATACACTGTTCGATACCCATCATCACTGGCCTTGTAAATGGCTTTAAATGGATTCTTGGTGATGTGACCACCTGATGTCATCCTCTGGAAAGAGGGTGAAGTCATTCACTCATCAAATATTTATTGATGCCATATACTGTGAAAGGACCTGGGAATTCAAAAAAAACACATGGTTTCTGCCCTCAAGAACTTCAAGGTCTTGTAAATAGGCATGTGTGTTACAGTGCCAATGTGGCAGGAAGATTAGCTATACCATTTTACATTCCTACTAACAATGTATGAGTGATCGACCCAGTTTGTCTGCATCCTCACCAAAATTTGGTGTTGTCACTATGTTTTAAATTTTAGCCTTTCTGATAGCTGTGTGGTGGTATCTCATTGTGGTTTTAATTTGCATTTCCCTAACATCTAATGATGTCAGACAACTTTTCATGTGCTTATTTGCCAGCAATATGTCCTCTTTGTAATCATTTTCTCACAGTCTGTAGTTTTTCTTCTCATCCCCTCAACAGGGTCTTTCACAAAATAAACATTTTTAATTTTGGTAAGATCCATTCTATCGATTTTTCCTGTTATGGTTCTTGCTTTTGGTGTTAAGTCTAAGAACCACTCACCTAGCCCTAGATCCCAAATATTTTCTTCTTTGCTTTTTTGTCTAAAGATTTTCTAGTTTTATATTTAAATCCATGATCAATTTTCAGTTAATTTTTGTATAAGTGTGAAGTTTAGGTTGAGATTCTTTTTTTTTGCCTATGGATGTCCAATTGCTCCAACATTGTCTGTTGAAAAGACAATCCTTCTTCTATTGAATTGTTTTTGTTCCTTTGGTAAAAAAAAAAAAAAAAGGAAAAATATTATCTGGGCACATTTGTGTTGGTCTGTTTCTAGAGTCTTTATTCTGTTCCACTGATCTCTGTGCCTGTCCCTCTTCTTATCCGTACTGTCTTGATCACTGTATGTGAATGATAATCCTGGACTAAGGTAGAGTGATTCTTCTCACTTTATTATTTCTTTTTCAAAAATTGTTTTAGCTATTTTTGAAAGGAAGGTCCTGTGCCTTCTCATACAAGTTTTAGAATAAACTTGTCTATGTCTACAAAAACTCTTGCTAGAAATTGGGAATTGCATTAAACCTGTAGATCAATCTGGGGAGGACTGATATCTTCACTATGTTGAGTCTTCCCCGACCCATGAATGTGATACAGCTCTGCATTTATTGAGGTCTTCTTTGATTTATTTCATCTGTGTTTTGTGATTTTTAGGATACAGATTATGTTTTTGTTTTGTTAGATTTACACTTAAGTATTTCATTTTTTTTGGAGCAATTGTAAGTATTATTGGTTTACATTTGTTTCTGTGTGTTTGTTGTTAATATGCAGTTCATTTTTAGTGCTCCTTTCTGTTTTCAACCTTTTCTTAGGTGGAAGATTGTACCTTTTTTATGAATGTAAAACACTAAGAGGATTGCTAGTCCCAAAATTGTGATTTTTCAAACATGATTCAAATCCTAAATTTCTGGAATCTTCATCTGGGTAAGGATTAGAATACCTCTGCATCCATGGGAGCCCGTGATATTTGGTTGTGGTTCATTGTGAGTTTGTGTGTGTTGGGGAAGAGGGACCATGGCCTCTAGAGAAAGAGATTTTGTTGTTTTTCAGGCAGCCACACTACTCTCTGAGTTAGGTATTTTTGGCTCTTCTGATGTGTCTAGAACGAGACAGCTGGCCTAAAAGAACTTTCATGCAAGCTATATATCTTTCTAAGCTTTTTTACATTCTCTATAAAAAAAGGACTGAATGTACTTACTCTAAGAACATGCTTTATATTTTTTTACTTATTAATTTAAGAACCGATGACAAGGTAAGTAATTTTGGGGTTATCAACACTGATCATTGAGGATAGGACCAGTGTGCAATTTACCAGCAGCTGTGAAGCCAAGAATTGTTCTTGCATTTCTTGTTGTATAATTGACTGACATCATTAGAAGAGTGTTCAATGCCTGGAGTTGTTAGAGTAAACATACTTCCAAACCCCGAATTGGGCATTATAGTTGAGAAAATGAGATCTGAGTTATTATTTGTTCATATTAAAATTGCATATATGTTATGTGTTCAGATATGAGCCTATAGTCCTTTCCTAATTCCACTGAAAGCTAAAAAAAAATTGGGCTTGTCAGATTGATATGGTTTTGGTATTTGTCCTCTCCAAATCTCATGTTGAAGTGTGACCTCCAATGTTGGAGGTGAGGCCTAGTGGGAGGTGTTTGGAATGTGGGGGCTGATCCCTCATAAATGGCTTGGTGCCTTCCCCATGGTAATGAGTTCAGATGAGATCTAATTGTTAAAAAGAGAAAGAGAGAAAGAAAGAGACTGGGCCCTCCCTCTCTCTCTTGCTGTCTCTCTCACCATGTGACATGGCTGCTCCCCCTATGCCTTCCACCATGGATAAAAGCTTTCTGAGACCTCACCAAAAGAGAAGCAGATGATGGTGCCATGCTTGTATAGCCTACAGAACTGTGAGCCAAGTGCTTTTGTTTATAAATACCAGTCCCAGGTATTCCATTATAGCAATGCAAAATGGACTAACACAAAAAATTGGTACCAGGAGCAGGCTGTTGCAATAAAGATACCTAAAGGTGTGCAAGAAGCTTTGGAACTGGGTAATGGGCAGAGGTTAGAAGAATTAGCAGGCTCAGAAAAAGGCAGGAAGATAAGGAAAAGTTTGAAATGTCTTAGAGACTGGTTAAGTGGTTGTGACCAAAATGCTGATAGAAATATGGATAGTGAAGGCCAGGCTGATGAGCTCTCAGGTGGAAATGAGGAATTCACTGGGGACTGGAGTAAAAGATCACCCTTGTTATGTCTTAGCAAAGCACTTGGCTGCATTGTATCCATGCCCTAGTGATTTGTGAGAGGTTGAACTTAGGTGTCATAACGTAGGATATCTGATGGAATTAATTTCTAAGCAGCAGAGCACTCAAGAGGTGGCCTGGCTGCTTCTAACAACCTATGATCAGATTTGGAAACAAATGAATGACTTAAAGTTGGAACTTAAAAGAGAAGCAGAGTGTAAAATTTTGGAAAATTTGCAGCCTAGCTGTGTGGTAAAAAAGGAAAAATTATTTTCAGATTTTCAGGAGAAGAATTCAGGCGGACCATGGAGCAACCATTTGCTAGAGAGATTTTCATGACTAAAAGGTAGCCAGGTGCTAATAGCCAAGACAATGAGAAAAAGGCCTTGAAGACATTTCAGAAGTCTTTGAGGCAGCTCCTCCCATCATAGGCCCAGAGGCTAGGAGGAAAGAATGGTTTCAGGGGTCAGTCCTGGGGCTCCACTGCCCTGTTCAGCCTTGGGACACTGCTTCCCGAATCCTGGCGGCTCTGGCTCCAGCCTCAGCTCAAAGGGTAAATGGTACAGCTCTGGTCACACTGCAGATGGCACAAACTGTAAGCCTTAGTGTCCTTTGCGTGGTGTTAAGCCTGCAGGCATGCAGAATGCAGAGGTTTGGCAGCTTCCACCTAGATTTCAGAGGATGTATGAAAAAGCCTAAGTTCCCAGGCAGAAGCCTGCTGCAGGGGCAGAGCCCTCACAGAGAGGCTCTACTAGGGCAGTGCTGATGGGAAGATTAGAGTTGGAGCCCCGTATTAGGCTATTGCATCACTGTAAAGAAAACCTGAGACTGGGTAATTTATAAAGGACAGTAGTTTAATTGGCTCACAGTTCTGCAGGCTGTACAAGCATGGCACTGGCATCTGTGTGGCTTCTGGGGAGTCCTCAGAAAGCTTTTACTCATGGCAATAGGCAAAGTGGGAGCAGGCATGTCACACTGCAAAAGCAGGAGCAAGAGACAGAGTTGGAGGGGGAGGTGCCACACATTTTTAAACGACTAGATCTCACAGGAACTCACTCACTGTCACAAGAACAGCACCAAGCCATGAAGGATCTGCACTCATGATCCAATCACTTCCCACAATGCCCCACCTCCAACATTGCAGATTACATTTCAACATGAGATTTGGATGGAACAAGTATCTAAACCACATCAAGCCCCCACACAGAGTCCCCGGCAGGGCACTGCCTAGTGGAGCTGTGGGAAGGGGGCCACCACCCTCCAGACCCCAAAATGGTAGTGCTACCAGCAGCTTACACCCTGAGCCTAGAAAAGCCACAGAGTCAATTATGACCCATGAGAATATCCATGGGAGCTGCACTCTGCAAAGCCACAGCGGTGGAGCTGCCCAAGCCTTGGGAGCCCACCCCTTGCACCAGTGTGCCCAGGATATGAGGAGACCTGGAGTCAAACATTATTTTGGAGCTTTAAAGTTTAATGCCTGCTTGCTGTGTTTTGAATTTGTGTCTGGCCTGTTGCCACTTTCTTTTTGCCAGTTTCTCTCTTTTGGAATGGGGATATTTACCCAATGCCTGTACCACTATTATGTCTTGAAAGTAAATAATTTGATTTTGGTCTTACAAGCTCATAGGAGGAAGGAACTTGCCTTAAGTCTCAAATGAGACTTTGGAATTCTGAACTGTTGCTAGAATGAGTTAACACTTTTGGGGACTCTTGGGAAGGGATGATTGTATTTTGCATTGTGAGAAGGACATGAGATTTAGGAGGCAAAGGGCAGAATGATATGGTTTGCGTATTTGTTCCCTCCAAATCTCATGTTGAAGTGTGACCTCCAGTGTTGGAGGGGGGTCTAGTGCGACGTGTTTGGATCATGGAGGCGGATCCCTCATGAATGGCTTGGTGCCTTCCCTACAGTAATGAGTTCACACGAGATCTGGTTGTTAAAAACACCAGACTGTCCCAGGTCTATAAAGGGTTTTGTTGAGCAGATCTTTAGATGTTGTTCTTTGGTCTACAGAGGACAAGAGGAAACACAAAAGCAGGGAAGATTTCAATCATGTGTATGGAAGACTTTTAAGTGGAGGATAATAGTACATTGAAATCGGCTAGCAATGGAGGGCATGGATTTTCTATACCTGGACTCCTTCTAAAGAGAACAGGCACCCTTTATCCTGAATTTTTTAGAAATTCTCCTGTCTAAAGGTAAATGATTAAGTTATTAAAATGTAGGATATATCACAAAATCGGTGTAGATTAATTCTTTCCAATTTCTAAGTCTACTAGGTGTTGCCATTGAATTCTTCAGTTATGTAGATGTTTTCTTTCTGTTTAATTTTTCTAACTTACTATTTATTTTTCTTTTTTTGAGACAGGGTCTCACTGTGTCACCTAGGCTGGAGTGCAGTGGCGTGTTCTCAACTCACTGCAACCTCACCTCCCCGGGTTCAAGCGACTCTCTTGCCCCAGACATCCAAGTAGCTAGGATTACAGGTGTGCGCCACCAAGCCTGGCTAATTTTTATACTTTTAGTAGAGATGGGGTTTCACCATGTTGCCCAGGCTAGTCTTGAACTTTTGAGTTCAAGTGATCCACCCGCCTCTGCTCCCAAAGTGCTGGGATTATAGGCATAAGCCACTGTGCCAGGCCTCTGTTTAACTTATATTCTGTTAGCTACACACGAGGAACAACTTCCTGGGTCATGAACAATCAGGTACTTATATTATATTCTTAGTTTGGATTGGCTAAGTGTAATTTCAGTTTTTATTTGCATGTTGCAGAGAGACTTTAAAAAATCTTCATGCCCTTGCACGTGAATGCATGTAAATAGTATGGTGGATCCTTGATCAACATCTTAGATCCATTTTGTACTTTTGCTTTGTTCTCCTCATGGGAATGAGGTGAAGAATTGCTCTTAGAAACTGGCAAATATAAAATTAAGCCATTATCACCATTTCTAAGATTAATGCTAGAGTAAAAACAAAGAGATTGAAACCTCTACTTCTTCAGGGTGGGCCTAACCTGGGCTGATTAGACTTTGTCAGTACCTGCATGCACATCTGCTCCCAATACGTCTCAACCCATCCCAGCACAGAGCCAATTCTGCATGAGGCAGATACCTGCTGGCCTGACCTGGTTGTGGCCTCTTCTGAAAATCCTTCTCTGTGATAAGTATTTTGTATCCAAGGTCATATACTTCCTTTTTTTTATTTTTATATTTTTTGAGTCGGAATTTTGCTCTGTCACCCAGGCTGGAGTGCAGTGGTGCAATCTTGGCTTACTGCAACCTCCAGCTCCTAGGTTCAAGCAATCCTCCTGAGTAGCTGGGATTACAGGCACCTGCCACCATGCCCACCTAATTTTTCTATTTTTAGTAGAGATGTGATTTCACCATGTTGGCCGGGCTGGTCTCAAACTCCTGACTTCAGGTGATTCACCCACCTCGGCCTCCCAAAGTTTTGGGATTATAGGCGTGAGCCATTGTGCCCAGCCCTAAGGTCATATACTTCTAATTGGGATTAGAAAAGGAAAGATTTAAGGCAGATTTGAAAATGTATTACATTTGTTTTAAGGTTATTTTCAGGGATGGGTTAGGCTGATTTGGGGTAAAGCACCTGCTATTCTTTTGGCATGTCAGCAACCCAAATTGGGTTCATGCTCCCTTGACCTGACCCAATGAGTGGAAGTGAGATGTAGGCAATTTGGGAGTAAATTACATTAACATTGACTCCAAAGAAATGACTGTCACAAACAGTGAGACAGGGAAATTGAAGTTGGGTAAATAAGGCTTCCCTGAGACCTGCTCCACATGCGAAGTGTTTCTGCCCTGGATATTGAGCCCATAATACATTTTAGCACAAGTTTGATCATAAAAGAAATGAATCTCACAGTAGAGGAAATTCTTCCCAACAGGGTTTCTTTATTTAACTTGCGTGAATTTATACAGCACAAAAAAGGTCCTTTTATAGCAAGACAATAAGTAAAAGAGATGGTTAGCCATCAATATATGGTACATTATTCTGTGCATTTAGTTTTTAGCAGTACAGAACTGCTGGATATGAGAATAGAGTAGAAATAGCATGTAATTTACAGCACAGTGAAAAGAAGGCAGGCACTGAAGTTTGTGTTAAGGAATTTCAGAAATACATAAAAAAGTTAGTAACTATGATTTCATTTTCCATTTCTTCAACCATGAATTGTTTGCAGGAGCTGGGCTGTCCCTTGCTTTCATAGTTTTCATTGTTCACATGAATATCACTCAATATTTTGAAATTATAGATTTGTGATGTGACAGAGAGGAGGGTATCAAATCTACAGCCCTTGCGTGACTCCCAGTCACGTGACTCCCAGTGATGGAAAGAGAACCAGGGCGAGGTGGGGGGAAGGCTTACAATGGGCAAGCAAGATGCAGCAAACTCTTCCAGAGGCAGGTGCCCTGCCTAGCAGCAGCATTGCTTTTGGCAGCAGGATTTCTGTTGGCAACAGCCCTTCCCACAGCCGCAGCCACACGAGCTGCAGGTACGGCGGCAGCAGCAGATCACGGGTGTGCTGCAGCAGCCTCCACAGCAGCCGCGGCAGCAGGGGCAGCAGCTGGAGCAGCAGCCCACCCGGTAGTACCTGCAGGTGGTGCAGCTGCCACAGCCACCACCGCAGCCACCACCGCAGCTACCACCACAGCCACCACCACAGCCACCACCGCAGCCACCACAACTTCCACAACCACAGCAACACATGGTGTCAGTAGAGAGGACTCAGGTGAAGTGAGGAGGGAGGATGTGAGAGGTGACGAGGTCTGATGTTTGCCTCTGCACGGGACCCTTAAATACTGCTGCTGGGGCTTGGCACATGACTATAGTCACTTCCTTGTTGTTTTGGCCACTTTCCGTGGCAAACTTTTGTTTCCTGTTTATTACTTCCTCAGGGGTGTACACAACTTGATTTTTATTTCAATTTTAGATAAATTCACTTCTATTTCAAAAACGGAATCAGAACTGACTTTTTTTTTTTCAGAAAACACTGCATTGTTTCAATCTGTCTACCTGAGGGTAAAATTATTTTGGTAGTAGTCAATGGTCTAAGCCAAAGAAATCCAGCTGTTCCTCGTCTTTCGCAAATCAGTAATAGCTGCCCAGAGGAAAGAGTCCTCTTCAAAATGTATCTGTCTTTTACTCTAAGTATATACATTTTATGTGTATTATCCTTAATCACCCTTTATAAAAACCCCAACACATTAGGTATATAGAGTCTTTATTAAAATGAGTTTTGTCATCAAAGAAGCCCAGGAAATGTTGCATATTGTTTCCATTTGGGAAATTCACATTAATATATTAAAGGTAATAGGAAGTCCTGGAGGAAAAGGGAGTCTCAAAAATCAATATTCAACATAAAGAGATTTCATATCAAATAGAAAATGTAATTTAAAAATTACTTTTTGAATGGGTTTACTCCAAACAAGGATTTAGAGAATCCATTTAAAATAGCAACAAAAATAAAATTAAAGTATAATGATATACGACTCCAATGTCATGCAGGATCTTGATGGAAAAAATTTTTAAATTCTACTGAGGGACATAAAAGAAGAAAGAAATAGAGGTTTGTGGATGGAACATCTCAACTGACATCTAAAAGATGTCAGTCCTTTCCAAATACATTCATGAATTCATTGCAATTCTATTAAAAACACTAAGAGATGTACAAACTTTTCTTGTTTTGATTTAACTTGACAGCTGCCCCCAAAATACATTTGACAAAACAAAAGGTCAATAATATCAAATACATGTTTTAAGAGGAATGAGAAGGACAGTTTGCCCTATCAGATGTTGGGACTCCTTCTAAGGCCATGGTCATTAAAACAGTGAGAAATTTTGTTGCTGAGAGAGATAGACTAACGGAGAGGAATAGAGAGCCCAGAAATGGAATCACATAGATTTTGGAATTTGATATATGGCAGAACAGTTACAAATCAGAAGAAAATATTGACTATTCAATATTAGTACTGAAATAACAGGTTATCCGTATGGATAAAAATAACACTAGCATCCTTCTTCACACCATACATAAAAGAAAGTTCCAGATGATTTTTGAGATCTAAAAGTGAAAAGCAAAGCTTGATATTTTAAGAAGACACAATAAATTCTTTTTCTTTTTTTTTTAACTTTTAGGTTCAGGAGTACATGTGCAGGTTTGTTATAGGTAAACTCATGTCATGAGGGTTTGGTTTACAGATTATTTCATTACCTGGGTGCTAAACTTAGTACTCAATAGTTATTTTTTCTGATCCCCTTCCTCCTCCCAGCTTCCACCCTCAAGTAGACTCCAGTGTCTGCTGTTCTTCTATTCATATCCATATGTTCTTATAATTTAGCTCCCCCTTATAAGTGAGAAAAAGCGGTATTTGGTTTTCTGTTCCTGCATTAGCTTGCTAAGGATAATCACCTCCAGCTCCATCCATGCCCCTGCATGATCTTGTTCTTTTTTATGGCTGCATAATATTCCATAATAGTAGACTGGATAAAGAAATTTCTAAATGGATAAATTTCATTATCCAGTCTACCACTGATGGGCATTTAGGTTGATTCCATGTCTTTGCTATAGTGAATAGTGCTGCAATGAACATGTGTGTATGTATCTTTATGGTAGAGTGATTTATATTCCTTTGGGTATGTACCCAGTAATGGGATTGCTGGGTCAAATGGTAGTTTTGTTTTTAGCTCTTTGAGGAATCACCAGACTACTTTCCACAATGGTTGAACTAATTTACACTCCAACCAACAGTATATAAGCATTTCCTTTCCTCTGCATCCTCACCAGCATCTGTTACATTTTGACTTTTTGATAATAGCCATTCTGACTTGTGAGACAGTATCTCATTGTAATTTCGATTTGCATTTCTCTAATGATTAGTGATACTGAGCTTTTCTTCATATGCTTGTTGGCTGCATATATGACTTCTTTTGAAACGTGTCCATTCATTTCCTTTGCCCACTTTTTAATGAGGTTGTTTTTTGCTTGTGCATTTGTTCAAGTTCCTTACAGATGCTGGATATTTGACCTTTGTTAGATGCATAGTTTGCAAATAATTTCTCTCATTCTGTAGGTTTTCTATTTACTCTGTTGATAGTTTCTTTTGTTGCATGGAACCTCTTTAGTTTAATTAGATCCCATTTGTCAATTTTTGCTTTTGTCACAATTGCTTTTGGCATCTTCGGCATGAAATCTTTGCCCATGCAGATGTCCTGAAAGGTACTGCCTAGATTTTCTTTTAGGGTTTTTATAGTTTTGGGTTTCACATTTAAGTCTTTAATCCATCTTGAGTTGATTTTGTTGATTTTTGTATATGGTGTAAGGTAGGGGTCCAGTTTCAATCTTCTGCATATGGCTAGCCAGTTATCCCAGCACCATTTATTGAATAGGGAGTCCTTTCTCTATTGCTTGTTTTTGTCAGCTTTGTCAAAGATCAGATGGTTGTAGGTGAGCAGCATTATTTCTGGGCTCTCTATTCGGTTTCATTGGTCTATGTGTCTGTTTTAGTGCCAGTACCATTCTGTTTTGGTTACTGTAGCCTTGTAACATAGTTTGAAGTTGGGTAACATGTTGCCTCCAGCTTCTTTCTTTTTGCTTAGGATTACTTTGGCTGTTCAGACACTTTTTTGGTTCTATGTGAATTTTAAAATAATTTTTTCTAGTTCTGTAAAGAATGTCATTGGTAGTTTGATAGGAAAGAATTGAATCTGTAAATTTCTTTGGGCAGTATGGCCATTTTAATGATTTTGATTCTTCCTATCTATGAGCATAAGGTGTTTTTCCATGTGTTTGTGTCATCTCTGATTTCTTTGAGAAGTGCTTTGTAATTCTCATTGTAGAACTCTTTCACCTCCCTGGTTAACTGTATTCCTAAGTATTTTATTCTTTTTGTTGCAATTGTGAATGGGATTGCATTCCTGACTTGGCTCTCAGCTTGACTGTTGTTGGTGTATAGGAATGCTGCTGATTTTTGTTCATTGATTTTTGTATCCTAAAGCTTTGCTGAAATTGTTTATCAGCTTAAGGAGCTTTGGGGCAGAGACTGTGGGGTTTTCTAGATGTAGGATTATGTTATCTGCAAACAGGGATAGTCTGACTTCCTCTCTTTCTATTTTGATGCCCTTTATTTATCTTTTTATTATTATTTTTTGAGACGTAGTTTCACTCCTGTTGCCCAGGCTGGAGTGCAATGGCACGATCTCGGCTCACTGCAACCTCCACCTCCCAGGTTCAAGCGATTCTCCTGTCTCAGCCTCCCAAGTAGCTGGGATTACAGGCATTCACCACCATGCCTGGCTAATTTTGTATTTTTAATAGAGATGGGGTTTCTCCTGTTGGTCAGGCTGGTCTCGAACTCCTGACCTCAGGTGCTCTGCCCACCTAGGCCTTCCAAAGTGCTGGGTTGCCTTTATTTATTTCTCTTGCCTGATTGCTCTGTCCAGAACTTGCAATACTATGTTGAATAGGAATGGTGAGAGAGGGCATCCTTGTCTTTTGCCAGTTTTGAAGGGGAATACTTCCAGCTTTTGCCCATTCAGTATAATATTGGCTGTGGGTTTGTCTTAGATGACTCTTATTATTTTGAGATATGTTTCTTCAATACCTAGTTTATTGAGAGTTTTTAATGTGAAAGGATGTTGAATTTTATTAATAGCCTTTTCTGCATCTATTGGGATAATCAAGTGGTTTTTGTCTTTAGTTTTGTTTATGTGATGAATCCCACTTATTGATTTGCATGTGTTGAACCAACATTTTATCCCAGGGATAAAGCCTACTTGATCATGGTGGATAAGCTTTTTGATGTGCTGTGGGATTTGGTTTGCAGTATTTTGTTGAGCATTTCTGCATCTATGTTCATCAAGGATAAATTATTTCTTAGAATAGAGAAATCCAAACAATAAAGAAAAATATGAATTAAATAGAAAATACTTCAAATGAAAGAGAAGAAAACATTTTCACATAAAAACATGCTGAAAATTGGCTGGGCGCAGTGGCTCATGCCTGTAATCCCAGCACTTTGGGAGGCTGAGGTGGGCAGATCACCTGAGGTCAGGTGGGCAGATCACCTGAGGTCAGGAGTTCTAGACTAGCCTGACTAACATGTTGAAACCCCGTTTCTACTAAAAATATAAAAAATTAGCCGGGTGTGGTGGCACATACCTGTAATCCCAGCTACTCGGGCATCTGAGGCAGGAGAATCACTTGAACCCGGGAGGCAGAGGTTTCAGTGAGCCAAGATCGTGCCATTGCACTCCAACCTGGCAAACAAGAGCAAAACTCCATCTCAAAAAAAAACAAAAAGAAAAACAAAAACAAAAAACAAACCAAAAAAATGCTGAAAATAAAGATTAAAATAAACTTTAGCCTAAAGAACAAATTAATTTTAAAAAGAAAACAACTTATTAGAAAAATGAATGAAGAATATGAATTGAGGAGTTATAGAAGACAAAATTCAACACAGAAAGATGCTCAACCTCACTGGTAATCAGAAAAGTGCAAATTGAAACCACACCATGGTTTTAATTTTATACCCACCTGATTATCAAAATGTTCAAGTCTGACAATGCCAAATATTGGTGAGAATGTCAAACAATTGGAATTCTCATACTTTGTTGGGTGGGAGTGTAAATTGCTATAACCAATTCTGAGAGCAATTAAGCAACGTCTGGCTAGGTCAAAGATATGCATTCTCCTGTTTAATCATTTATATCAATATTGGCTGATCGAACCCTATTCTATTCATTGAGTTATAAATCTGTTACTGTCATTATTCTGATACTCAAGTTGTCCCAAATTTTGCCATTGGTAGCACCTTCAAGCTGGTCTGTGGTTTTAAAAAATATCTCCATAATTTTTGAAGTACTAACTTAAATTCTGGCGCAAGATGTTCAAGGTCCCATTTCATCCTTTTCCTGTCCCAGATCTGGAATCAGCCTGTTCTCCAAGGATTCTGGTTCCTTTTATTGGATAGTGATATTTAGAATCCAAGATCTGGGTACTAACTGCACTCATTGCTAGGATTTTTTTTCTGCACCTACAGTCAGTTCTTCTATAACACAACATATGTGCTCCTAAAAATCATGAGACTGTACAAAATTGTGCAATAAAAGCATAGGACTCATGGCTAACACTGAGCTTTGGGAACAGCACTCAAAAAACTTCATCAGTGACTCATTAAAGAAAAGATGGAGAACTTAGTAAAAAGGGTGCACAGTTCTATACATAACATGTGTGTATATATGTGTGTGTGTGTGTATTACAGGATATACATATATCATGTAATAAATGTGGCATTTTACCTGAAGTTTGCTTATGGAAGTGGACATAATAAGGGTTGCAGCTTGTGGTATTGTCAAGTGATAGGAAGGGAGTGGTATCTGAAATGAAACAGAAAGTTGTAACTGTTATGTGCGGATGGGTTTCATTCACAGCACATTGGTGAGCAGGTAGCTAGTAGGTAGTTGTTTGAAGTATGCATGCGTGCATTTTAGCTGGGTGCAGTTTTCTGTATCTACTTGGTATTTCTCTTGGACAAAATCACATATAAGCAAATGCAAAATTTGCATTATGTTCCAGTTGTTTCTCAATACATCAGCCTCCTTGGAACACATTTACATTTTCAAAAACAAGTGTTACACCAGAACTGACTGTATTACATATTAGGAACCGTGCTAGGCATTGGGAATTTGAATAATTGATCCCCTGTATGTTTTCCACTTGGCTTTCTGTTTCAGGGCTTTTCATATTAAGTTCTTATGGTTTGCTTTTGTGTTTGTCTTATTTGATGGACCTTACATGCTTCTTTAGGGCCAGTTTCATCTCTCATTCATCTTACTCTCCCAAGTGCTACACAGTGTCTGAAATGTATAACAGTATCATTAAACTTTTGGTAAATTGATATCAGTAAGGATAATGTATAGTTCCTCCTTTCAAAGAACTACAGTCTGGAATTGTTCTGTCCAATATGGCAGCCACTTACAATGTAGGCTAATTCAGTTCAAATTAATCAAAATTAAATAAAGTAAACAATTTTGTTCTTCAGCTTCATTAGCTACATTTACGTACTCAATAGACACATGTGGTAAGTGGCTACCATATTGGTCAGCTCAGAATAGAACATTTCCATCTTCCCAGAAAGTCCAACTGGGCAGCTCTGGTCCAGATCCAAGTGGATGGAGAATTACAGCTGCCTTATTATTCAGATCATTATCGGAAGACCTGGTGATGACCTGCCTCCTGTCCCCACAGAAAGAAAAAATGACCCTACATGTAGGAAGATATAATTGAAAATATTTGAGACTGGAGGTCTTCTGAAAAATCAGAATTTTAAAAAGGTAGATCCATGTAATAAAGCCTAAAGTATTCAACAAAGAAGTCAATGAGATCTAAAGAAAGTGAAATTCTCCCAAAGACATAACAAGGAAGACTTACTTACCAAGTTTCAAACCTCCCAGAGTCATTTTCTGCAAAGTGGACTGGAGAAGAATAACAGAAGTAGTAGGAGAAAAACAAGGAATTTTGTCTCGTAAAAGTCAACAGATGAGAATGTGTTAAGAAGGATTTGTCAACTGCATAGTGCTGAGAAGTCATCTTGCAACATTGTCAAAGAGCATATTGTGGACTCCGCCGCAGTGGAGGTCACGGGGGATTTGAGTTAGAGCATTTCACATGCAGGGGTTGTCTAGGGAGAAGTGGGGAAGTTTTGGAGGATTTTTGGTGAAGATTCTTATTTTTTATAGTAAGTGAAAAAACAATGACTCAATATATGTACCATAATCCCCAATTTTGTTTTTAAGTAGTGCAGATGGGTGGACATAAAATTCTGGAAAAAAAATAAAAAGTGAAGAATGGTTATTTCCATAAGGTGTGATTGTGGATAATTTTTTTCTTCATATTTCCGTGTATTTTTCAATTTTCTGCAATAAGCATGTATAACTTTCATAGTAGAAAAATATCACTAATTATACTTAAATAGAATTATAGGTAATATTTTGTTTCTTCATATTTTTTATATTTTAAAAGACATGTCAACACATTTTATTATGTATAATCTTTTAAAAGTTTTTTTATTTATTCTTTCTAAGAGAAGGAGTCTTGCTATTTTGCCCAGACTGGCCTAAAATTCCTGGGCTAAAGGGATTCTCCAGCCTCAGCCTTTCAAATAGCTGGGACTACAGACATGCTCCACTGTGCCTGGCTTTTTGTGTATAAGCTTTGAGATGGAGTTGTGCTCTGTTGCCCAGGTTGGAGTGCAGTGGTGTGATCTTGGCTTACTGGAACCTCCACCTTCCAAGTTCAAGCCATTCTCCAGCCATTCTCCTGCCTCATCTTCCCAAGTAGCTGGGACTACAGGTGTGTGCCACCATGCCTGGCTAATTTTTGTATTTTTGGTAGAGACAGAGTTTCGCCATGTTGGCCAGGCTGGTCTCGAACTCCTGGCCTCAAGTGATCTGCCCGCCTTGGCCTCCCAAAGTGTTGGGATTACAGGCGTGAGCCACTGCACCTGGCCGCTGTATATAATCCTATGTGTACTTTGCTGACTCCTCATCCCACATTCCTGCTTCCTCACCCAACACCTATTTTTTAGTGTCACTGTTCTCCTGCCTATCATCTAGAGGGAGGTTTTTTGTTGTTGTTGTTTTCTTGGCTTTTTTTGGACAATGCTTTCTGCAAGTGTGGCTGTCAAGGGGAGGAGAGACAAAGGCAGTAGCTGGAGGGGCACTGGACTCAACAGTGTGCTTTTTTTGCTTGAAGGTAGAAGAAATGCCACTTACAAGGTTTTGATGTGGATGGAAGAATCTGGAAGGTTGGGAGAGTGTTCATTGCTGTGTTTGTAGTGTCTAGGATGGGTGGCACTTCACAGGTGCTCAGCAAATACCCATGGAGTAAGGGAATGAGAGGAAGAGATACCTGAGAAAGGAGATTTAGAAAGCCAGATGGAGGTGGTTTCAAGTGCGCAGGTGCAGGGGCCAGTCTTGGATGGTGGGAGTGGGATCCACACCCACCTCCTCCTCCATGGTTAACCCAAGAAGAGGATGACCGACTGGATTCCAGCACTTTTTTGCACAGTATGGTAGGAAGTGCCTTCTTGGAGTGAAGGGGTTGGAGAAGGCATCCAACATCTGAAGAAAGGGGAGAAGATAGGAAGTAGTCATTGTAGGAAGAGGGCAGGCCAGCTGATGGGAGAAGGGGAGAGCCTGGAGGAGGGCAGGCAGCTCCCTCTGCTGCTGCCATCTGTGGTGGTGATGACAGATCCCAGCCCCCTCTTTATTCTCCTGCCTCCACACCATTGCCTCCTCATTTTCCCACTGTTGCTCTCCCTTCTTTTGTTATAATTTAATGGAGATATGACCAAAACAGAAGGGGGAGAAAAAGAGACAGCTAAGTTTCAATTGGGGTGATTGGGGATTGATGACATTTGAACTGTGTCTTTGAGGAAGGCTTGGGACGTCCCTGCTGGAAGAGGGCCCTTTAAATTAAGGCACAGCCACAAGGGAGGTGGGGGAGGAGGCAAGTTCAGGTTATGGAGATGTGGCTGGCTGGCGTGTTTCTTGTGTGAAAGCAAAAGGTCTGTGTCAGAGGAGCAACCTGGTGCCTGCCCTGCATTTGCTCCCTTACTCCCAAGTGTCCTTTGCTTTGTTGGTTTCGTTCCTGACCAATGGCCTGTCCTTTGGTGAATCTTGCCCCCTTCATTGTTCTTGTCTCTGTCTCATTTCTAAGAGTGTGGTACAGTGTTGAACACGTGGTACCTGCACTGTAGATATTAACTTCTACTAGTAGTCATGATGTTAATTACAAACTTGCCCTTCTCATGCAGCCTTGGGCTACTCTAGAGACTCAGACAGGAGATTAAGCTGCAAAGATAAATTGAAGCTAGATTATTTATTATTATTATTATTATTTGAGATGGAGTCTCGCTCTGTCACCCAGGCTGGAGCACAATGGCATGATCTTGGCTCACTGCAACCTCTGCCTCCCAGGTTCAAGCGATTCTCCTGCCTTAGCCTCTCGACTAGCTGGGACTACAGGACTGCACCACCACGCAGGGCTAATTTTTGTATTTTTGGTAGAGACGGGGTTTCACCATGTTGGCCAGGCTGGTCTCAAACTCCTGTCTTTAAGTGATCCGCCTGCCTCGGCCTCCCAAAGTGTTAGGATTACAGGCATGAGCCACTGCACCTGGCCTGAAGCTGGATTGTTGAGGGCATTTTAATGCCATACTAGTGAGTCTGAATTGTTGAGTAGGAAAGAAATGTTGAACATTAGAATATAGAGCAGCACAAGATAGCTTTTAAAATACAGAAGCACAAAAATTTCATAAAATTGTGTTAACATCATTATACCATATACTGACCATGTATAAGGATTTATACTTCATGAGGTCATAGTTAATAATAGGGACTATTTTAAAGTAGTTTGTTTCCTCAAGGACCAAAATCTTTCCAAGTCTCTGCTCTGGCAGTCTTCAAAGTGTGATCTAAGGACCTCTGGAGGCCCTGAGCTTATTAAGATACTCCTCCTTTTTCCAACTGCATATCTGTGTCAGGCTGGATTTTTACTCCAGCCAAAACACTGTAGGATAATAGATTCATCACAGAAGGAGAATGAGAATCCAGCTGTCTTTGATCAAGACAGACATTAAAGAGATTGGCAAAAATATAAAATAATGGCCACTGTACTCATTAATTCTTTTTTATTTTGGAAAATGGAGTTTTTTTCCAAAATGTATTATGTGTGTGATCATGTAATGGGCTTATATTATTTTAAAATGAATTAATAAACTTTTTAAAAGTCTTAGTGTTAATTTAGAATGCAATAAATATCTATGGATTTAAGCCATATAACAAGGACAATTTGGAGTTCTCAATACTTTTTAGGAGCATAGGGATCCCGAGAGTAATAAGTTTGAGAACCGCTGCTCTAACCTTTCTCTTCTCTTTGGTCAATGTGTGAATGTGCTTTTCCAAATCCACCGTTAAAATCTGAACGTAGGACGTCCTGGGACTCCACACCTGAGAAGTAAATGAAAGCCTTGCTTTCCAGACTGAAAGGAAGTTCGGGGCGGGGTGAGGGGTGCGGAGTGCGGTACTCCCCCTCCCACTTAGAGAGTCACAGAGCACGTGACAAAGGCAAGCCACTGAGGACAGAGTCAAAAAGCCTGTCTGGCTTTATTTAAATTCATTATTTCTCAAAAATAGCCAAACCTTTTTTGTGTGTTGCCTTTTAATGTCCTGTGGAACGAATCTTCTACCAAATGTGTTTTGGGAAGCCTGGCATTGAGTAGTCCCCTTCGTCCTGAGTTCTGAGCAGCATTGCAAGGCCAGATGAGGGCATCTCTGGGGACAGTGGAGCTTCCTGGGGCCTCTGGACCCTTACTTTGGGGTTGCCTTGCTGCCAGCTCTGTCATTAAGGTGGGACCTACAAAGCGTGACTCGTGCGAGAAGAATTCATTAGGAGGCAGAAACCCGAGGACCAGAAGGTACTGAAGCCGGATCTGAGGGCTGTGGGCTTCTCTAATGAGGCTGATCTTGATAATTCCCTAAATGAGCTCACTGTGTGTGCTGAGGGCTCTCCCAGGTAGAATAATCAGACATAGCCACTAACCTAGATGCAGGTGGCCTCTTTGAATTGTGACTTCCAGACCAGTGATAGAAAATAGCAAAGATTGGGAACTTCCTTTATGTTAGCTTCTGTGTTCTCCTTCTACTCAAGTAAACCCTAGGAATCTTTTTTGGAGAGATGTCAAGGGAAATATATGATTCTCCTGGGAAAATATTAGTAAGCAAGGAAACCATCAATGACAGATATATCTCTCTGGCTCATCTATTCAAGACTGGCTGTATTTGAAAATAGGGATAGGTCCTTGGCTGAATATTCCCACTGGATGGAACAGAGGTTAATTTAGCTGAACTGAAGATAAGTGACTTAATGAGATGAAAGTTGCCTAATAGGGACATAAACAGGAGGTTTCCCTGTGGAAACTGAAATAAACAATAACAAGGAAGTGGTCATGTGTCTTCCCTCTCCTCTCCCCAGAGTTGGTACATAAGGGCCTCCCCCAGCAGAAGGAGGCATCAGACCTCCTCACCTCTCCTGAGTCCTCCTCACTTCACCTGAGTCCTCTCTACTGACACCATGGGTTGCTGTGGTTGTGGAGGTTGTGGTGGCTGCGGTGGCCGCTGTGGTGGCTGTGGTGGTGGCTGTGGTGGTGGCTGCGGTGGTGGCTGTGGTGGTGGCTGTGGTGGTGGCTGCGGTGGTGGCTGTGGTGGTGGCTGTGGCAGCTGCACCACCTGCAGGTGCTACCGGGTGGGCTGCTGCTCCAGCTGCTGCCCCTGCTGCCGCGGCTGCTGTGGGGGCTGCTGCAGCACTCCCGTGATCTGCTGCTGCCGCCGCACCTGCAGCTCGTGTGGCTGTGGCTGTGGGAAGGGCTGTTGCCAGCAGAAATGCTGCTGCCAGAAGCAATGCTGCTGCTAGGTGGCCGGCCTGGTTCCACCCCTGCCCAGGAGCTGTGGGAACCCTCGCTGTCTCCTGCTGGCAAGGCTCTGCTTAACCCCATTCTGTCTAATCCTTTTTCTAACCTATCTGTCACCGGCAGATCCCCTTGGCTTCTGCCTCATGTGCCTTGTGCTTTGTCCTTCTGGGATCTTCCTTTGCCCACACATGGCACAAACTTGCCCAGACCACGCAATGTGAAACAAACAGGCAACCGAGCAGCCGGTGATAACCAGATAAAGTCAGAGCCAACCAGGAAACTTAGTATTTTATTATTTTGTAATGTTCAATCTTTCCTAAATAGTCAGTCCTGGATTTCACCATTTTTCTGTTCACTGCCTGTGTGCAATCTTTTCCATTGCTTTTGTCTATATTTGCTCTTTAAAATTTCCCAATAAAATGACTTGGTATGTCACAAAAATCTCTTCATTAGTCATTTTTTTTTTTAGTCGGTTCCTTTGTTGGCTTATCCATCCCTGTGCTATGAGTCCAATTCTGGCCCTCACACTCCTGCAACCTCCTGAAGCTGGCCATGGGCCCAGCCGCTGAACTTGTAGCTGTTTATCAGAGAGGCACAGAGCTCCCTGTGCTGCTGCTGTGACATGATGTCTTACCTGTGGGGTCTGTGTACTCAGACTCTCCCAAGGATTTTCTAGGGTGGGATGAGGGTGGTGCGAATTGATGGTGGTGATAGGTCTCTGTTTCTCCTTGAAATTTATCTAGGAGGCTGGGTGTGGTGGCTCATGTCTGTAGTCCCAGCACTTTGGGAGCCCAAGATGGGCGGATCCCTTGAGACCAGTTGTTTGAGACCAGCCTGGGCAATATAGGAGACCTCATCTCTGAAAAAAAAAAACAAAATCTTAGGTGGGTATGATGAAGTGCTCCTATAGTATCAGCTACTTGGGAGGCTGAGGCAGGAGGATCGCTTGATCTCAGGAGGCTGAAGCTGCAATGAACTGTGACAACATCACTGCACTCCAGCCTGGGTGACAGAGTGAGACACTATCTAAAACAAATTATGTAGGAAATGAAAAATGAGCCCCAAAGGAGGGGGGAATGGATGTAGCCTCTACCTTGCTGTGCTCAGTGGTTTCTGAAAAGACTGGAAAGTGTTTGCTAGGACAAGGAGGTTGAGCACTGTGTGGGGTGGGGCAGTTCCATGTAGCTCATGTCCTTGCCGGTGTTCTCGGCATGGCCTCTGAGACCACTACTAGGCATCAGTAGTCATAAAGACTTGTAAATAAATAAGAAAGTTGGGGCTGGGTGTGGTGGCTCATGCCTGTAATCCCAGCACTTTGGGAGGCTGAGGTGGGAGAATCACCTGAGTCCAGGAGTTTGAGACCAGCCTGGGCAATATAGTGAGACCCTATCTTTACAAATAATCAAAAATTAGCCAAGCATAGTGGTGCACACCTGTAGTCCCAGCTACTTGGGAGGCTGAGGCAGGAGAATTACTTGAGCCCAGGAAGTCGAGGCTATAGTGAGCCATGATCACCAGCAGTCAGCTTGAGCAACAGAGTGAGACCCTGTCTCTAAATAAATAAATAAATAGGAAAGTCATTCTAACCCTGGTTATGGCAACGAAACAGATTCCACTTAGGAGGGAGGTTGGCTACAAAAGCTTAGAAAAGTGTCATGCTCATTCAAGGTGGGAGAAAGAACAAACTCGCCAAACTCGTATTAGATTGGAGCTCACCACAGTGTACCAGGCCCAAGGCAGTTTGCTTGCACTCAAAAATCTTTTTTTGACTAAATGTTCTTCATGATCTAGACTACGCTTTGGCAATTTTTTTTGTGAAGTATCAGATGTAAATATTTTCAGCCTTTCAGGCCACATGATTTGTTGCAACTTGTCAACTCAGCCATTCTACCTTTAAAACAGCCACTGACAACAATTAAATGTGTAAGTGGCTGTGTTCCAAGAAAATATTGTGTACAAAAGCAGGTGGCAGGCCAAAAGTGGGCATCAGTTTGTTGACCCCTGGTCTTGACATTGAACGGTGAAGATGAGTGCAATGTTGCACAGTGGTTAAGAGGGCTGGCTCTGAGGTCAGCCTGCCTGGGCCTGTTTTCCAACTCTCCCATTTAACAGTATATGCTTTGCAAAGTTATTTCAAGAATTAAATCAAATGATACATGTAAAATACCTAGAATTGTGCCTGCAACATTAGAAGACCTCAAAAAGATTTCTACAGAGAACCAGAAAGGTTTAAGCATTGTGGAAGTACTCGTAATATAGATTTGACTTTCTTAGCGACTGGGGGAACACGTTCTCTGTGCTCCAATGTCCTGGTAGACCCTGATCTTGGCAGGACCACGTGGGGCGCCAGAGCTCTTTCAGGGAGTTGGTTCTCCTCTCCTTCCTCAGGGTTCAGCTCAGATCTCATCTCCCTCCATAGACAGGGCCTGCGACTGCTCTCCCAGTGACCAATGGGCCCCTCACATATCTTTAGCAAAACTTTTTCGCTGGGCGCGGTGGCTCATGCCTGTAAGCCCAGCACTTTGGGAGGCCGAGGTGGGCGGATCACAAGGTCAGGAGATCGAGACCATCCTGGCTCACACGGTGAAACTCCCTCTCTACTAAAAATACAAAAAATTAGCCAGGGGTAGTAGCGGGCGCCTGTAGTCCCAGCTACTCGGGAGGCTGAGGCAGGAGAATGGCGTGAACCCGGGAGGCGGATCTTGCAGTGAGCCGAGATCGCGAGGCTGCACTCCAGCCTGGGTGACAGAGCGAGACTCCGTCTCAAAAAAACAAACAAAAAAAAAACCTGTTTGACGTTGGACTAGGAACATCTGCTCAGTCTGCCCTCAGCCTATGAGAACCATTTCCTTTTTCCGTTTCCTCATTTCCCATCTTTATCTTCCCGAGTTCATGCACACACGTGCCGTCATGAAGCTGTCTCAGTCACCTTCGTAGATCATCCCTCTCACTCCCACCCATGCCCAGCGCCCAGCACAACACCTGGCAAAGAAGCCTGCAGCATGGTGTGATTGTTCTGTCGGCAAAGAATAACAGGGCACATGTTCAGCTTGTGTTTCTGTTGTTGACTGTAATCGCTTTGGGGAATTATCTTTATTGTATTCATTACTGTAATATAGTAAGATGAACAAGAATTTCAAGAAGACTGTTGGCATTTGAGAATTTTTAATGGGAATGAAGTTCTCTAAAGCCATCTAACTGACCCATCTCTAGGTTTTCTTTTTTAATTTGATCCTACAAGCTGCTGTCAGATATATCTTCCTGAAATGCTATATATTCATTTTTTATTGTGCTATATAATTCACTTGCAAAAGAAACATCAAAGTCTTCACAGTCTAAAGTTCATAACTACTCTCAAATTTTATTTCCAGCTTAAATATCTATTAACTCCATTGGATAAACTTTCTACTGTAGGTAAATTGCTTTCCTTCCTGTTTCCTGAATAAGTCTTCTATTTTCCCTTAACAACGTGTAGCCTACGTTAAAATTCTAATAATAACTAACATTTATTGAGTGATTACTATGTCCCAAGCCCTATTCTATGTGTTTTATATGTGTTATCACATTTCCATTTCATAGTAACCCTATGATATAGATACTATTTTTCCATCAGGGAATTGAGGTATAAAAAGATCAGGTCACATCTTTCTAGAAGCAGAGGATCAGTTTACATAGGATAATCCCAGACTGCACTGCACCATACCCTCTACCCTCTGCTTCTCCTTCCTCTCCACCTATTCAAGTCCAGTTTTCCATTCAAGAAGGCTCTGCCTTCTTCATAAAACCTCCCTTTCTTCTATCTAATTGGAAGTAATTTGTCTCTTCTCTTGTAAGTCTTGATATTCACCAGCAACTACTTTGAGACAACTCTTATTGGGCTATTAGTTAAATCTTTTTTCTTCCTTACTTTTCCCAATTATTTCTTCTCATCTCTCTTTTTTATGTATTTATTTGAGACCGAGTTTCACTCTTGTTGCCCAGGCTGGAGTGCAATGGAGTTTTACTCTTGCCGCCCAGGCTGGAGTACAATAATGCAATCTCGGTTCACTGCAACCTCTGCCTCCCTGGTTCAAGTGATCCTCCTGCCTTAGCCTCCCGAGTAGCTGGGTTTATAGGCACCCACTTGTATTTTTAGTAGAGACGGGGTTTCATCACGTTGGCCAGACTGGTCTTGAACTTCTGACCTCAGGTGATCCACCCCCCTTGGCCTCCCAAAGTGCTGGGATTACATGCGTGAGCCACCATGCCCGCTATCATCTCTCTCATTAATTTGAAGTAATTTAGACATATATATCTTTATATCACCTGTATTGCCTTGCACATTACAAGGTTTCAGCAAATGCTTGTTGATTAGGTTTGATTTTGCCCAAATGTTTATCTTTCACAATAGGATTACAAGCAGGAAGTTAATGGATAGATGCACTGAATAGCATCCTCTATTTAGGACAGCAACACCTGGTTATATTTAACTGGCATGCTTATGCACTTGAACCATGCTTTATGTAGGAACTTATGCTACTGACTAATAGGTCACATATTTGAATCCCCTGTGGTTTCCAATGACCTGGATTTTACAGGTTGGCTGATTGGGGCTTGGGACCGCTGTGTATCCCCAAGAAGCCGAGCAGAGCTGCCTGCCTGTATGTAGGTGAATCTGAATGTAAATACACTTTGAATGAGTTCTAGTTATTGCCCAATATAATTTTTTTTTCTAATTTTGGTTTAAAAGTTCAAGAAAAGCAAAGAACCTATTAGATGGTATCTGTGATCTGTGTAGGAGTCTAGTCTAGTCTTTGGGTAATTAGTCTTTGGGATTCCTCTTATAATGGAAGGCATTATTGTTAGTATTAAATACGGTGGTGGGCAATATATCCATGCAACAAACCTACACATGTAACCCCTACATCTAAAATTAAAAATATGTGCATGGGGCTGAGGCAGGAGAATCACTTGAACCTGGGAGGCGGAGGTTGCAGTGAGCCGAGATTGTGCCATTGTGCTCCAGCCTGGGCAACAAGAGCAAAACTCTGTCCATATATATACACACACGCACACACACACACACACACACACACAGACACACACATATATATACACACGCAGATACATATATATGTGTGTGTATATATGTATATACACACATATTTATACAACATATAACATATATATTATATATGTATATATATGTGTGGTGGTCCAGGATTCACCAGAATGTTGGAGTGCCCTGAGTCCACATTTCTTCACCCTCTGTCTACCTTTTCTCAACTTAACCCGTCCAATCCATCATCTCTTTGGCTCTGTGAAATGTCCCTAATGGACATCCTTTTGCCACATCCATTGATGTCTATTTTTCCTCTAGGGCAGTGTAGCAGTGTACAGAACCCTTCTTTCCTTTCCTATAAGAAGGAAAGAGAAGCAGATTACTTTTTTTTCTTAAATAAGCGTGCTCTCCCACTACTTACAAAATATAGAAAAAGTACACAGTTACAATGTTCAAGGTACAAACAAATAATTCAATTTTGTTTAGAGAAAACAAGAAACTTTAAATTGTTGTTAATCCATTCGATATTAATTCAGTCAAGAGCAGAGCCTCTGAATGGCAATTTCCACATTACTGTGATACTTGTTCATACCTCATTAATTATCTGAATACCTAGTTTGAAAGTTGGCTGTGGGGGTGGGGAAACCTAATGAAACAATTCTCGCTACTTGACTTGTAATAAATACACTTTCTAGCACGTTCACTGCATGTAGAAATTTACATTTTGACCTAATTGTATGGAGCATTGGTAGGAAAACAGTGAGCAGTTGCAAGTAGGTGATTCCCGACTACTCCTCATATTTCCCTGTCTCCAGTCTTTTTTTTTTTTTGAGATGGAGTTTCACCTAGGCTGGAGTGCAATGGCACAATCTTGGCTCACTGCAACTTCTGCCTCCTGGGTTCAACTGATTCTCCTGCCTCAGCCTCCCAAGTAACTGGGATTACAGGTGCCTGCCACCACGCTTGGCTATTTTTTGTATTTTTAGTAGAGACAGGATTTTGCCATGTTGGCCATGCTGGTCTCAAACCCTGACCTCGGTGATCTGCCTGCCTTGGCCTCCCAAAGTGCTGGGATTATAGGTGTGAGACACCACGCCCAGCCCCCTGTCTCCAATCTTTACTGAAGCCCTTTCCTGTGATAGACAGTCCCTGTCAGAGTTCCTCCAATTCCCCTTCTCCCACAGACACTCAGACTTGATTTATTTTTCCCCACACATCTAAGAAAGTCATTCGGTAGGGTTCTTGTTGCAGGTGCTTTTATTGGAATCTCTTTTCATGCATTTCTTATCAGACCGGGAGCTTGTGGATTCATCTTGTTAGGTCCTCACAGTGCCCTGCGGAGCCACTTTCTCCTAAGAGGAGGACAATCCAACAACTGTTTGTTAAATTGACTACACTGCTCCCTGCAAGTTTATATGATGGGAAAGTATTATGGTGCATCAAAGTAGAGGTTCATGGGCCTCTTTAAGTAAAAACAGACAAATCCTGGAGATTAGAAGGTTGGAAAGAAATGTATACTAGGTGAAGGCATGGAAGAAATGCTTGTTTAATGTGTATTTTACAATATGGTTATTGAAGCAATTTAACTGTTCTGTCTTTAATCTTGAATATTGGAAAAAATTACCAAACATTGGCAGGAAATTATTACATTCCAAAATTTGAGGGAAAAATATGAACCAAAAACTAACTATTTTACACAGGGGCTCATCCTTGAAACATGGTACCTGAAGCCAACTAAGTATAGGCAGGACTTAGAGGGCTGTACAACAGAACCACAGTGCTGAACCACTTCATTATCTTTCTGGATTGAAAAGTAGTACGCAGTTGCACTCTCAAAAAAGTAATCTTTAAGACTTCTTGTACAGTAACTAAAAATTAATCTGAAGAAAGGCCAGTGTTAAAGATCTAGCTCATATGGCTGAGTGCGGTGGCTCATGCCTGTAATCCTAGCACTCTGGGAGGCTGAGGTGGGTGGATTGTCTAAACTCAGGAGTTCAAGACCAGCCTGGGCAACACACTGAAACCCCATCTCTACTAAAGTACAAAAAATTAGCCAGGTGTGGTGGCACGCGCCTGTAGTCCCAGCTACCTGGGAGGCTGAGGCATGAGAATTGCTTGAACATGAGAGGCGGAGATTGCAGTAAGCCAAGATCACACCACTGCACTCCAGCCCCAGTGACAGAGCAAGACTCTAACTTAAAAAAAGATCCAGATCATAATATTATTCCAGGGTATTATTATTCAGAGGTCTCCTGAGAAACGGAACCAGTAGGAAACATGCATAGATAAATGAGATTTATTATGGGAATTGGCTCATGTGATTATGGATGCCAAGAAGTCCCATGATCTGCTCTCTGCCAGGAAAGCCACTGGTGCAATTCAGTCCAAGTCAGAAGGGCTGAGAACAAGGGCAGCCAATGGTGTAAGTCCCAATCAGAGTCCGATTGAAACTCAAGAACCAGGGTGCTGATGTCTGAGAGCAGGAGATGGATGTTCTAGCTTAAGAGGAGGGAGAGAGAATTCCCCTCACTCTATCTTTTGTTCTATTTGGGCCCTTAATGGACTGGATGATGCCTTAGTCCATTTTTTTGTTGCTATAACAGAATACCTGAGACTGGGTAATTTATAAAGAACAGAAATTTATTCTCTTACAGTTTGGCTGGGAAGTCGAAGATTAAAGCACTGGCATCTGGTGAGGCCTTTCTGCAGCTTCCCATGATAGAAGGCAAAAGGGCAAGAGAGAGATAAACTATGTGCCCTCTCTTGGCAGAAGAGCAGAAGAGGGTGAACTCACTCTCACGGGCCCTTTTTTTTTTTTTCTTTTTGAGATGGAGTCTGGCTCTGTCACCCAGGCTGGAGTGCGATCTGGGCTCACTGCAACCTCCAACTCCCAGGTTCAAGTGATTCTCCTGACTCAGCCTCCTGAGTAGCTATTACAGGCACCCACCACCATGCCTGGCTAATTTTTGTACTGTTAGTAGAGATGGGGTTTCACCATGTTGGCCAGGCTGGTCTCGAACTCCTGACCTAAAGCGATCCACCCACCTTGGCCTCCCAAAGTGTTAGGATTACAGGCGTGAGCCACCACACACGGCCTCACAGGCCCCTGTTTATAGTGGTATTAGTTCCTTCATGAGGGCAGAGTCCTCACGATCTAAACACCTCCCATTAGGCCCCACCTTCCAACACTATTGCATTGGGATTATTTCCAACACGTGACTTTTGGGGAGCACGTTCAGACCATAGCAATGCCCACGGTGAAGGTGATCTTCTTTACTCAGTCCACTGATTCAAATGCTAATATCTTTTAGAAATACCCTAACAGACATATCCAGAAATAATGCTTACCAGGTATCTGGACATCCCTTAACCCAGTCAAGTTGACACATAAAATTTACCATCATGCAGGGGAATCAGAGTTCCTCCAACTCTGGGGCCTGCGGGGACCTGAGAGGACTCTTGGGTTCTCCTTGTCTTGTGCTCCTTGGCATGGCCTGGGGTGAGTGATAAGAGCACTATATTCTGAGAACAGATACGCAGGGCTAGAACCTGTAGATTTCATTGATGGCCTTCACTATTCTATTTTTCATTTTCATTTTTCCTTTGACAGGAAAGAGTAGTCTGCATAGGGATGGCCAATTGGAACTAATCATTTCAAGTCAGCATTCCATGGGGGACTGGTCCAGGATCAACCAGGCTCCAGGGGACTGCCAGAAACATGCCTTCAGCATTATCCTCCTTTCTTAACAGGCTGATGATAACAGAAGCCTCTTTGAGTTTGGAAAGTGACTTGGAAACATTCTGCTCAGGATATGCTTTTATCATCTGCACAACACGAAGGATGCCCTGTCATAACCCTTGATAATGCAGGATCCCCTCTTCTCTGAATCAGAGAGTCCTGACTCATGTTACAGGGCTAGCAAATAGCCGAGGAGCTCTGCCTGGGGAAGACAAAATAACATAACCTGAGACCACTCTTTCCTTTTCCATATTCCAAGTGCTCTCCTCCATCTAAAGGGATGTTTTGCAAATTAATAAATAGTTACAAATAACGTTGGAATGAAAAAATCTTTGTCCTGGGCTGATACAATGGAGAAATGTACAATAGCTAAGGGAAATTGTAACCCCACTCTGACTTTTCCAATCACCAAAAAAAAAAAAGGGAGTTGTTAGATGTTTACTGTTCTATATTATAGATGGCTTTAAAAAAACAAGTGAAAGCTAAATTTAGCAAATTGTTGAAGTCAGAAGGACCCATTAAGGAAGTGTACAAAAGGCCACGTGAGATTCTGCTTTGGATATTTGCCAAAGGGAAGTGGCAACAACAGAGAAGTGGCATTGAGTCTTAGGTCAATATTCTCCCCCAGAGTTAGTATATAAGCTCCACCCCCAGCAGAAAGAGGCATCGTATCTCCCTCACCTCTCCTGAGTCCTCTCTTCTCACTTCACCTGAGACCTCTCTACTGACGCCATGGGTTGCTGTGGTTGTGGTGGCTGCGGTGGCCGCTGCAGTGGTGGCTGTGGTGGTGGCTGTGGTGGTGGCTGTGGTGGTGGCTGCGGTGGTGGCTGTGGTGGCTGTGGTGGTGGCTGTGGCAGCTACACCACCTGCAGGTGCTACCGGGTGGGCTGCTGCTCCAGCTGCTGCCCCTGCTGCCGCGGCTGCTGTGGGGGCTGCTGCAGCACACCCGTGATCTGCTGCTGCCGCCGCACCTGCCGCTCATGTGGCTGCGGCTGTGGGAAGGGCTGTTGCCAGCAGAAATGCTGCTGCCAGAAGCAATGCTGCTGTTAGGTGGGCTGGCCTGGCCTCCGTCCTGTGGTAGGATATGCTGGGGACTTTCCTTCACCCCATTCACCTGCCTTACCCATCCTCTGGGTATCCTAGCACTTATGCTCTTGGACTGTAACTTTGCTCCTGTATTCTGGGTTCGTGTATTTTCTGCTTTGGGTGTTTCCAGTCTGCCTACATGAAAAGTTTCCTCTCTGATATCAAGCAGCCAAAACAAAGACACGAGGACAACCTACCTCTTCAGGAAGAGTCCACATCACTGAGCTCAATCAAAGAGGATCATGATTCCCAACAGACTTTTTGATGTATATGATCATTTCATTTCCATTAGTGTGCTTTTCTCTGCTCCTTTTCTACCTTGTATTCCTATTTGTCAATAGCTACTTTCTAAATTTCCTAATAAAATAAAAATATATTATTAAAAGTTTATCTTTGCCTTTTTTTTTGGTTTGAACATATCTCACATTCTAGAAAATCTTAATCTCTCTTAGAAAGCCTTTGGTGAATGGGCAGTGATCGTGGAGCAAGTTAAAGACCCTGAGAGTAGCTTCCTGCCTCTGTTGTTTGTGCCCTCTAGTTACCAAACAGAATACTTGAATGTCCAGCTTCTCTCTACAGTTCGTATTCAATTTTGAGATGTGAGGTTCCTTTAAAAATAGACAAGCTGGGCCAGGCGCAGTGGCTCACATCTGTAATCCCAGCACTTTGGGAGGTCGAGGCGGGCAGATCACCTGAGGTTGGGAGTTCAAGACCAGCCTGGCCAACATGGCAAAACCCCATCTCTACTAAAAATACAAAAAAATTAGCCGGGCGTGGTGGCGCACACCTGTAATCCCAGCTACTCGGGAGGCTGAGGCAGGAGAATCGCTTGAACTCGGGAGACAGAGGTTGTAGTGAGCCGAGATTGTGCTACTGCACTCCAGCCTGGGCCACAGAGCGAGACTCTGTAAAAAAAAAAAAAAAAAAAAAAAGACAAGCTTCCTGAATGCATTCAAAATCCTGTTTTGTTTACAAAGAACTAATTCAAACAAATTCTCAGAAACACACCTATTTGCAAAATGCAGGTGATTACATTTGCTGTAGTTTTCCATCTGCCGGGGCCATTTACTCCTTGCCTGGAGGGCAGAGTCCCATCCTTTCTCAGAAGCCTAATTTTTATCACCTTCCACCACACCATAAGTTCAGCCAACAGTGCACATTTAGAACTGTGGTATTACCGATTTCACTGTCACATTTCCCCAACCACAGAATTAATGCCATCAGGTTGTACTGAATGTGTAGGCATTGGCGAACATTGGATTTGGGATTTATCTTAGCCCTCCTGGATTTCTTGTATCCACCTTCGGCCCCACTTCTTATTTTCAAGTCAATTGCTATTTGCTTTTCTGTCTAAATTAATTTAACTGTGATTGGAGTATTGTTAAGGCTTATGGTTTCTTTCTAATTCATTTCAGATATTACTTAATAACAAACTGTGATTTATGTTTTTGTTCATTTCTTCTATTTTTTTTTTGAATTCATAAGCCTAAGGGGCCTTGAGATTAGAATAATCTAATCTGTGTCCTTTTGCCAGGCGAGTGAGTCCATTTCTGATAGAAAAACCATTTTTGTGTGTATAGGATCTATGGTGTTTTTTATACCTAGAGAGAAAAGTAGATAATAATTAGATAATCCTCAATAATCATATTCACTTGGAAGGTATAAATTGAAAGGCAAATGATGTTTTATGACTCAGACTATGAGTAGTCTATAAAAGCATTAACAATTTTTAGAAGAGACTTCTTTCTGTCGACCAATGCTCATCAAGAGACTCCTAGATATAGGCTGGGCCTGGTGGCTCACACCTGTAATCCCAGCACTTTGGGAGGCTGAGGCGGGCGGATCACTTGAAGTCAAGAGTTTGAGACCAGCCTGGCCAACATGGTGAAACCTCATCTCTACTAAAAATATAAAAATTGGCCAGGCATGGTGGCACGTGCCTTTAATCCCAGCTACTTGGGAGGCTGAGGCACAAGAATCACTTGAACCCAGGAGGTGGAGGTTGCAGTGAGCTGAGATCACGCCGCTGCAGTCCAGCCTGGGCAATGGAGCGAGACTCTGTCTCAAAAAAATAAAATAAAGAAACTCCTAGATATAAAGGCAGGTTTAAGGGGGTAAGACCAGTTCAGAGATGGAGCAAGTCCTGCTGTGGACTGTCTTTGGGATGGGATGCATTGTGCACAAAGAATTATAATCCTAGGCAAAGAGTGGTATTTGCCATGGTATCCCTGTCAGAGGTGGGAAGCTAGTTACCCTGAAACCATCTAGAATGGCTTCAGAGCACCGAATCTTGTGGCTTCTTGTTCTCTGTGGACTTTTCATTACATGCTCCCTCCCTCACACTTGGTCTGTTTAGGGCAGTGCTGGAGAGAGTTTCGGCTGAAGCCTGTGCAGTTGGATGGCAGAGGCCATGGCCCGCAGGGTGAATGAAGGTCAGCCCGCATGTCTGTACAGTAAGTTTCCTCATCCCTGGGTCCCAAGGCTCTAGTTTCTCAGATGGACTTAATACTGAAAAAAGAAAAAAAGATAGTCAGAATTTAAAGAAGATATTTCTGTAGTTCGATTGTGCCCAACAAATTGTTTTCATTTTTCAATCTGCTAGTATTCTCACTTGCTTTGCAAATCCCTATAAGCCCTGCCTATAAATTCCCCTACAGTAAGGGATAGTTGACTACATTTGTGCTAATTATTCAGACAGCCTAAACCAAGACTCCAACTCACAATTGGATTACAGGGAGGTACCTACAGCCACTCCTCTGCGGAGGTGAGATGCAGACAGGTGCCCCCAGTGCACTGCATTGTAAGTTTTGTGCATCTCTCCCAGGTGAGCCCCAGCGTGGTACGTTTAGCCCCTGCCACAGGTTCACCTCCCTGTCCTCCCCTGACTGAGACCCAGTAACATTCAGATGCACTGATGGACACCCTGCACCTCTTGCTCATATATTCCACCCTGACACCCGTGAGCAAGCCTATGGGTCCTTTCTCCCTGTCTGCCTGGCTGAGACCACTCCCCCGGTGCTGTCTCCCATGTGACCCCCTCTTGGCATGCAGTGACTCCATCTCTTTAGGACCTGTGATGGGAATACACTGTTTTCCTGAACCTATCCTTTGTCTCTTCTTTTTATTTATTTATTTATTTAATTTTTGAGATAAAGTCTCGCTCTGTTGCCCAGGCTGGAGTGCAGTGGCACGATCTTGGCTCACTGCAACCTCCACCTCATGGGTTCAAGTAATTCTCTGTCTCAGCTTCCCGAGTAGTTGGAACTACAGGCACATGCCACCGTGCCCAGCTAATTTTTGTATATATATTTTTAGTAGAGTTGGGGTTTCACCATATTGGTCAGGCTGGTCTTGAACTACTGACCTCAGGTGATCCAACCACCTCGGCCTCACAAACTGCTACGATTACAAGCATGAGCCACCGTGCCCAGCCGCCTTTGCCTCTTCTTGTGGCCGTGCCTGACGGACCATCTGACTATCTCATAATATATGTACATATATACACACACAACACAAACCCCATACCAGGCCACCTGGGTTCTTTTTTCACAAATCTATGTCAACATGAGTATTGAGACCCAGCAAATCCTGGCAGACAGCCACGTCTTCTATTTACGCTGACTGGAAACAAACTCACATTTTCAGTGAGTGGGACAGGAGGAGCAAGTGCCTAAGAAGTGTTGGGTCTTGGTGGCTGGAAAAACCACATGTCCCAGAATTCTGCCCATTAGGTTGGTCAACATTACTGGGAAAAGTGACTTGAGGGCTCCTCCCTCAGTGGGGAAAAGCGGATGCCACTTGCCTTAGCGTAAGATGGATGAACTGGCACTTCTCTCCTGACCCCGCGCTTCCAGCTGAGAACCATCACAAGGGAGGGGGCAGTTCTACAGGTGAAGCCTGGGAGGGAAGAATGAGTGAGAGGGTGGAGCCCCAGAGGTAATTCCTAAAGGCTGAGAGTAACTAAGGGGCTTTGGGTAGCCTGAGGGTATTAGAGGCTCAGGGCTCTTGGAGCTGGAAAGGGAATAGAGACAGAGCCAGATGAGTGCCCAAAACCACTTTGTCAACTTAGACTTCAGAGGGCTCATCTCGCACCTGCCTCCAAACCCTCTCTTCTGAATTTCAAGGTGGAAGGAAAACTGTCTTTCTGTGACAGCATCTTCCCCTCTTTGGAAATCTTATTTGACATGGTTATTTGACTTGTGTTCCCTTTGGTTATAACATTCATTTGGTCAGTTCAACCTGTTTAAGCTTCTGTCCAGAGCCAAACTCTGCTTAGAGTAACAAGGAAACACCCTAAGTGGTCCTCGTGGGGCTGGTGCAAGAACCAGCTTCTCCGGGAGACACACCCAAGGAGCTTGGCTTCCCTCGGCCCCCGCCCCACTGCTCACCCAAGCTGGGATTCCCCGCTCTCTGCCTTGTTTCCTTCTCACTTTGCTGCTAAACTAGCCACAATAAATCAAGAATCTGAAGTCTGCAAAGAAAAGGATCAGGGAATCTCTATGAAAAATTAGCAAAATGGGTGTTTGGGGACATTTTTTATTGTGCATGGGGACACTCTCAGTAGGGTGTATGATTATTTTGATTCTAATGCTGATAGTCTCACATTACAACTGAAAGCTAATTTTGTAGTTTGAAGTGGTTGATACCACAGACTTCCATGATACCTAACATGGCTAAGAGCCAAATTTCATCATTGCCCAAAAGTGATCAGGCTCCTGAATGATCATATGACCATTTGGAGTCTGAACAGGTATTTATGAGTCCAGACTTCTGTTTCTAAGACTCTATCAAGAGAGAGATTTGGGGAAAGTTTTGGTTTATGATAATGAAGTATCAGGCTGAGTATGTGCCCCCCAAGTCCCTTCCTTCTTTACAAACCCACAGTGGATTAATCATCCACAAATCTATGTGTCTAGTGTAAAGAATTCATCTAGTTTTTTATTCTTTGATTTATCTTTTGGGATAAAACTCATTTTTCCCCATGGACAGACAGTTTAGAGACTGGAAAGAACAAAAGAGATAGCTCTTTGAGAATGATTTAGTATAATTTATTAAGATAAGTGTTGCTTTGTGTATACAAATATACCCAGGCAGCGGTAAAAACAGCACAGAAATGAAAGCAACCTTAGAGGCATTTCAAGGTCTAACTATCTTCACTCCATTTTGTTGAGGTCATGACTTGAGTTGTAATCAACATAGAAGGCTGCATGGTTGTTATTTTTGTTGGTGATGATGATTGAATGCAGGCAGAATCACAAAAAACTATAGAAATGTGAAATACTCACGGGCAGGTGACAGGTTCAGGTCATGCTTGTGTCCTATTAGTCAGTGGCAGCCAGAATGGGAAAGCTTACCTACAGCAGTTACCTGCAGCAGCTGCCAGAGGCTGAGGGCCCTACCTAACAGCAGCATTGCTTCTGGCTGCAGCACTTCTGCTGGCAACAGCCCTTCCTACAGCCGCAGCCACATGAGCGGCAGGTGCGGCGGTAGCAGCAGATCACGGGTGTGCTGCAACAGCCCCCACAGCAGCCGCGGCAGCAGGGACAGCAGCTGGAGCAGCAGCCCACCCGGTAGCACCTGCAGGTGGTGCAGCTGCCACAGCCACCACCACAGCCACCACCGCAGCCACCACCGCAGCCACCACCGCAGCCACCACAGCCGCCACCACAGCCACCACAACTTCCACAACCACAGCAGCCCATGGTGTCAGTAGACAGGATGCGGATGAAGTGAAGAAGGAGGACTCAGGAGAGGTGAGGAGGTCTGATGCCTCCTTCTCCTGGAGGAGGCCCTTATATACCAACTCTGGAGACAGGAGAGGGAAGGCACATGACCACTTCCTTGTTGTCATTTGACTTGATGTACATGGAAGAATCCCTCCATCTCATATTGACTTTCCTTTCAGACATCTTTGTCTTCACTACATTTTTGGTTTTGTTTATTTTTTTCATAAAACTATATGCCAGTATAAGTTAAAAAGGCCTTAAAGTTCTAGGGAAGCATTCTGGGAGCTGACGTGTGGTGAGGCTGTCCTTAGTAATGACAGCCTTCTCCTCCTTCCTAAGATGCCCTGGGAATACGCACCATGTGCATAGGTCCATGAGTTGTTAGCAGGGCTTACAAACCCCACACAGCACCAGGCAGTCCCTGCACTGAACAGTCTGAGAGCTTCTCAGCGATAGGTACAGTGATATTGAAGGCAGAGTCCCTGACTTCAAAGGGCTTGCAATAGTAAGTAACAACGCAAGCTGGGAGGTGTAAATGGCCACAGATTCAAAGATCACTGCCAAAGTCAGATGCCATCATCCCATTTATTGACCAGTGAAGGCATTGGGGCTGCTCCCTCCCTCCTCATCTGAAGCACATCATTGTGATTTGTCTTCTGCACACCAGGTCTTAATGATTATTTCAAAAGCAGAAATCAGTCCTCTTAGGAGTCTGCATTTTGGTGATGTAATTCTTGGTCTGGTTCACTGTAAACTCCACCTCCCGGTTTTAAGCAATTCTCCTGCCTCAGCCTCCCGAGTAGCTGGGATTACAGGCATGTGCCACCATGCCTGGCTGATTTTTGTATTTTTAGTAGAGACAGAGTTTCACCATGTTGGCCAGGCTGGTCTCGAACTCCTGAGTTCAAGCAATCCTCCTGCCTTGGCCTCCCAAAGTGCTGGGATTACAGGCACGAGGCACTGCGCCCAGCCAGGAATTCATTTTTGTCCTTGATTAGGTGATGTCAATTGATGGCTGAGAGAAAAAAGTCTGTGCTAAATAGCCTGGCCTGGGCTCCCTAGAGAGCAGGCTCTTGGGCTATTGGGAGAGCGCAGGGTGGGAACATCGAGGGACACATGGTCCAGAGGTCAGAGAAGCTTGCTGAGCTGAATGAAGGCCCAGCATGGGGAGGAAAGGAGTTTATGGCTCCAAGGAGAAGCCTGTGGCTGTGGATCATGGTGGAGTGTGAGAATTTGTGACCAACAAGAAGCCTGTAAAAAAGGCAAGAAAAATATGAGTGCAAGCAGGGTCTTCTCCATGCATGCTGAGGTAGAGGCTTCTGGCGATCAGTCAGTGCTCAGCAGACAGCAGTCAGCATCTCTGCTGCAGACGAGATCATCCTCCAACTCATTTTGTAACAGGCTCGCTGCCCAAAGCCTGTTTTCCCAACTTGGTAAAATTGTTCTTCAGAAATTTGAGCAAGAGAAAGTGCTGCCACGTCCCTGTGGCGGATTAGAGTTGTTTATTAATGACCCCAAGCTGTCTCTGTGGTATATGGACTAAACAGAGCATTTTCAACTTGTCAGGGAGTTGCTTGAACTGGGGTTGCGGGGACAGTGGAGCTAGAGAGACGTGAATAGGTTTGAAGTTATTAACGAGGCAGAAGCAACAGAATTTGGTGAAAGACTAGAAATGGAACTAAGAGAAAAGAAAGATTCAAAGATAATTTTTAACATGGATTCGTATCTTGATGGATACGGAGCAGTGGAGGAAAAACACAGTTTTATTTTGGTGGCTAGTTGGTGATCAGGCAGGGAGAATTATGACTTGAGTCTGGAGCATGTGACCATTGGAGGTGTCCCTGAAACTCCAAGGGGAGAAGATGGAATGGAGAGTGGCTATTGATGGATTTTGTAGTCTGCAGGAGAGTCTGAGCTGGAGGCACCCCGTGGAGAAACTAACCAGGGAATATGCATATGGAAATCTACACCATGGGTGTGAATGTGAACACTCTGGGAGGCGGGACAGAGTGAGAAGGGAAGGGAGTGTTGCCTCAAGCCTTATCATAGACAATTGTGAGCGGAAACAAAACAGAAAAAAGAGTCGTTTACTATAAAGATCCCTTCAGAAATATAGTTGGCAAGTGAGCATTTTTGCAAAAATGACATGTTTTATTTGGATGCTCTTATTTACTCTTTTGCATCTCGGGAATTTCCATGAAAGCAGGGTGATTTCCTGGAGAGAAGCCATGGCAGAGAGATGGAAAAGCAGCTGGCAGCCACCTTGGGTTCCGGCTTAACCCGAAGTCTCAAGGATTCAAGTGGTTTCTGAGAAAATGAAGATCCTCTCCTACATGTTAGCATCTCTTGGCTTGCTTTTAATCTGGTTTTAACAGAGACAAGTGAAAATTAGCAAATGTTTTGGGTCAAATATAGTCCATAAGGATGTAAACAAGGAATAGTCCTAGATAACCTTATCATGGAAACTGCAGTAGCAACGACAAGGAAGTGACCACTGGTCATGTGTCCTGGGTCACTCCCTCTTCCTTTCCCCAAGATGGTACATAAGGGTGTCCCCCAGCAGGAGGAGGCATCAGACCTCCTCACCTCTCCTGAGTCCTCTCTGCTCACTTCACCTGAGTCCTCTACTGACACCATGGGTTGCTGTGGTTGTGGAAGTTGTGGTGGCTGTGGTGGCCGCTGCGGTGGTGGCTGTGGTGGTGGCTGCGGTGGTGGCTGCGGTGGTGGCTGTGGCAGCTGCACCACTTGCAGGTGCTACCGGGTGGGCTGCTGCTCCAGCTGCTGCCCCTGCTGCCGCGGCTGCTGTGGGGGCTGCTGCAGCACTCCCGTGATCTGCTATTGCCGCCGCACCTGCGGCTCGTGTGGCTGTGGCTATGGGAAGGGCTGTTGCCAGCAGAAATGCTGCTGCCAGAAGCAATGCTGCTGCTAGGCGGGCCCCCGGCCTCTGGGCAGGGGCTGCAGGTATCTGTCCTGTAGGTAAGACTCCCATCCTTCCCATCCTGTCTGGTCTCCCCCTCCTCTGTGGTCTTGAACTCTGTTGCTGTTTTTCTTTGGTGTTTCATGTCTTTCCGTCTGAAAAGCTTCCAAACTAATAAGAACGATCTCATGGAAAAATATGAGAACAGTGCAGCAGCTGTGAAACTGTCCAGGTCACTGACCTCAGGGAAATGAAATCACAACTCCTCGTGTTTGGTCTGATGGACATGCTCATGGCGATGCAGCTCCGTCTTAGTTCCACTTTTCCCATCGGCATGCGATGCTTCTTTTGTTTCTTTGCTTTTGTGTTCTTAGTTATCACATAACATTGTCCAAATTTCCTAATAAAATAAACTAAGTGCCCATAAAAACTTCTCTTTTTGCCTTTCTTCCACTTGATCACACTGAATTCTGGTTTGTCTGTTCAGAAACTGGAGAGATATTTTATCTTTTTTATCTTGGAACAAAGCCTTTGAAACACTTATGCCCTGGCTCATCCCTGTACTCCCATCACTTTGGGAGGCCAAGGCAGGAAAGTCCAGGAGTTCAAGACCAACCTGGGCAACATGGTGAGTTCCCCCGTCTCTACAAAAAATACAAAAATTAGCCAGGTGTGGTGGTGCGTGCCTGTAGTCTCAGCTACTCGGGAGGCTGGGGCAGGAGGATCACTTGAGCCTAAGAGGTTGAGGCTGCAGTGAGCCGAGATCACGCCACTGCACTACAGTCTGGGTGACCCAGCAAGACCCTGACACACACACACACACACACACACACTAAACAATAACCAAAAAAAAAAAAAAAAGGAAAAAGATGAAAAACACTTGCTATGGCAGCAATGCAGCAAAGGATCATGTAAGAAGCTGTGGCCGGGCCTCTGGGGACCAGCCCTGCTCAGTGACACATCATGTTGCCTCAGAACAAGCCTGCAGTGTGTCTTCCTCCCTGGAGATCCAGGGTCCCTGTTTTTGTTTTTGTTTTTGTTTTTGTTTTGAGATAGAGTCTCACTCTGTTCCTCAGGCTGTAGTGTAGTGGGATGATCTCGGCTCACTGCAACCTCTGCCTCCCAGGTTCGAGTGATTAGCCTGCCTCAGCCTCCCAAGTAGCTGGGACTATAGGCATGAGCCACCATGCCCAGCTGATTTTTGTATTTTTAGTACAGACAAGGTTTCGCCATGCTGGCCAGACTGGTCTCGAACTACTGACCTCAAGTGATCCACCCGCCTCAGCCTCCCAAGGTGCTGGGATTATAGGCATGAGCCACAGGACCCGGCCTGGGGCCCCTGTTTTATTGATGTAAGACGACACAGCCCTTCAGTGATAGACCCACATGCCAAGCTCAGGCGTTGCAATCAAGAACAAATATGGAATTTAATGGTGGGGTAAGCTCAGCTGGGTTTCGCCGGATTTCTTTCATTCATATGTTTCATATTCTTCTTTCTTCTTCCTCCCTTTCTCCTGTGTGTGAGGTTTTCTTCTTTTCCTTTTTTTCCATACACTGCAACATTTTGTGGAAGATATTTGAAACCTTTTATTTATTTATTTATTTTGAGACAGAGTCTTGCTTTGTCACTCAGGCTGGAGTGCAATGGCGTGATCTTGGCTCACTGCAACCTCCGCCTCCCAGGGTCAAGCGATTCTCCTGCTTCAGCCTCCTGAGTAGCTGGGATTACAGGCGCCTGCCCCCATACCTGGCTAATATTTGTTGAAACATTTTAAAACCAAATACATTCGATTGTGGAAAAATTCTCTCAGTGACACCGTCTTCTGTATTACCTTTAGTAAAAGTAAGAAATGAAATCAGGGCCTAATAAAAGAAAGCCGGTGGGAAGGGGGTTTTCAAACTTCTTTGAAGGAGGAAGTCTTTTCTTCAGTGCTTCAATTTAACGAAGAGCATGTTGCTCTTTCCTTTCCCTTCCTTTTTTCTTGTTGATTATTTTCTCCAGCTTCCACACTTTTTCTGACTGTCGAGATTCTATGGTTCTGTTCGCTGAAGAGACTTCAGGCTAAGGAGATTTGGGATCAAGATGGTTTCATGTGTTCACACATTGATGCGGCCTCTGTTCAAAACAGGAAAAAGAAAGTTTGTTTTTGTGTTATATACACAGGATGGATACGTGTATATAACATATAAAAATAAAATAACAACATAGCTGAACTCAAAAACAAGACATCTATTTCTGTGGATCACAGACTGAAAATGTAAAATGCAGGGCTGGAGCTGTGGGCTTGCTGGGTTCTGGGTCACAGGCATGACATGCGTAGGATACAAGAGAGGCCAAACACCTCATGAGAGTGGGGGATCAGAGCCAGTCTCACTTTTGAAGATAGGTGTCAGAGTGGGGCCCCCTTCGTCTTGGAATAAACCTGCTGTCCTTGCTGCCCAGGGCTGTGGATTCTGAACTGCTAACCCCTTATACCAGGTGTCCCCAAACACCAGGCCACGGACCAGGACTCACAGCAGGAGGTGAGAGCGGTGGGCAAGTGAGCGAAGCTTCATCTGTATTTACAGCCGCTCCCCATCGTTCATATTACCACCCAAGCTCCGCCTCCTGTCAGATCAGCAGCCACAGCATTAGCTTCTCATAGGAGCACAAACCCTATTGTGATCTCCACATGTGAGGGATCTAGGTTGTACATACCTTATGAGAATCCAATGCCTATTGATCTGTCACTGTCTCTCATCACCCCCAGATGGGACCATCTATTTGCAGGAAAACAACCTCAGGGCTCCCACTGATTCTACATTACGGTGAGTTGTACAATTATTTAATTATATATTACATTGTAATAATAATAGAAATAAAATTCACAGTAAGTGTAATGTGCTTGAATCATCCTGAAACCATCTCCCCACTTCCCATGGAAAAACTGTCTTCCACAAAACCAGTCCCTGATGCCAAAAAGTTGGGGACCACTGCCTTAGAGAGACTGGAAGATACAGGCACAGTCTTTTTTTTTTTTGAGACAGAGTCTTACTCTGTCACCCAGGCTGGAGTGCAGTGGTGGGATCTCAGCTCACTGCAACCTCTGCTTCCTGAGTTCAGGCGATTCTCCTGTCTCAGCCTCCTGAGCAGCTGGGATTACAGGTGCCTGCCACCACACCTGACTAATTTTTTCTTCTTCTTATTTTTAGTAGAGACGGGGTTTCACCATGTTGGACAGGCTGGTCTCGAACTCCTGATCTCTGGTCATCTGCCTGCCTCGGCCTCCCAAAGTGTTGGAATTACAAACATGAGCCAACACGCCCAGCCCAGACACAGTCTTAGGCTACAGATTGACCTAAATCCTCCGCAGGCTTGAGAATAATCTATTATTATCCCCATTAGCACTACGGGATGGGGCCTGGGGATGGGACAGGAAAAGACAACTGCAAAACTGCTAGATGGGTAGAGGCAGGTGGTGCTGGGTCGGGGTGTGTGTGTGATTGGGATGAGGAGAGAAAGTGAGAGCTATGGAAACAAAAACACCTTGCACTGAAAATTATGACACTCATGGACTTCATCTGCCTCTCATGGCTTCCTGAGCCCGGCTTCTTGATCATGATGAATCTCAGGCTTCTGATGCCCCTTGCTGCCTGCCTATAAGTAATCAACCTGCTTCATGTCATTCATTGTGTGTGTGGGTGTGAGCCTCCCTGGACTCAGAAAAATTGGTAATCAGTGCACAGTGAATTTGCTCCCCAAAACTGACACAGCAGGCAGGGTCCAGTCTGACAGAATCATGGCTTATTGGTGAAGCAGGGGGCAAAACCCCCGAGTACCTGATTGAAGGTGGAGACGTCAGCCTGGGGGCACAAGAGCTGGACGGTACTGCTGGACATGTTATGGGTCAGGAGGGGTTATATGTGGGACTCCTGGATGTGAGTGAGCTGGACATGGACTGAGGCTGCCAGGACGGCACGTGGAAACGAGATTGTGGCACACGGCCCTGATTGTTGGGCACTGATGTGATCCTTCATTCCTGGGGCTGCAGATCTCAGGAAGAGAATGCTCAGATGGACCCTGAGGCACCTGAGAAGGATGTGGTCCTGAGGCATCTGAGCAGGAACCAACCATGCAATGCAGGCCGCCACAGAAGAGGAGACTCTCTAGCTAAAGGACAGGTATGGAGATGGTTCAGAGACGCCTTATGCAGCCTGGTTGATGTGTTTGTTTGATAAAAGGACGTTGCAGACCCGATGTCTCAGGCTAAATGGTATGGTTAGATTGAGGCCAAGGTCTCTGGGTCTCCACTGGAGGTCAATGGCGCTATACTCCAGTCCATACAGAAAGGGAAAGAAGGGGAATTCAGACTTTTCTGGGGTTCTTGGATACTGGAATCCATATGGCAATATTTCCAGGTCCCCTTAGGGGAAAAATTAGCCTGGTGACATTGGGATGTTTGAGGACAAACATGATGACCTGTGGTGCTTATCTGCTTCCAGGTGGGGCCCTCGGGCCATTTTGGGTGCTGGTGACCATGGTTCCTACCACTTCGTGTATTACAAGCACTAACATAGGCTGCTTGTGGCACAGACCATCACTGTGGCCTGAGGGGGTACAGCCCCCTACAGCTAAGAATTTGAGCTGTAATAGTGGAACATATCCACTGCTGCTGGCTACCTAAGCTCCCAAGCCTGATGGATTATTCAACAAATTAGTGCTACAAACTAAGTGAAAGAAAGTACATTACTTGTTTAAATCTACATCAGTCAGGGTTCAACCTGAGATGCAGAACACATAGGAGATATAAATTAAGAAATTAATTTTAAAAAGTTGGCTTCCATGGTGATGGAGGCTGGTAAGGCAGTCCAAAATTCACAGGACAGGCCATCAGAATGGGTGAGCTAGGACTCACAGGCATAGGCTGAAGCTCCCGAACACAGACCAAATCTCCCTTTTCAGAGGAACTTCAGCACTGCTGGTAAGGCCTTTCCCCTGACTGAATCAGGTCTACCCAGATTATTGAATCAGGTCCTCTAGGATTGTATTTAAAATCAACTGATTATGGACTTTAATCACATCTGTAAAACACTAGCATGACCGAGGTTAGTGCTCTTAGATGGTCCCACTCTTTTGGTTTCCATGTTGTTTTGGGGGTGGACTTGAATGTGTTGAAACTGTATTTTGGGTTTCGTTTGCTCACTGAGGCCATGTAGATGGTTTGTTTCAATCTGTTCCATTAAATAATTTGATTGTGCCCAGTTCACTGGCTGATGGATGTGGTTTCGATGGGGCTCATGATGGCCCAGTCTTTCATGGTACCCAGTTTCATCAATTATCAACTCATGGCCAATCTAGTTTCATCAATGACCCAACCATTTACCCTTTCCCCCCATGGGTTAATTTGAATCCTGTATTATATAATTTAATAATATTTATTAATTTAATATTTAATATTTAATAAATATTTCAGTTTGTATTTTTAAAAATAAGGACCCAGAATGTAGACACAAAGATTCAGAAAGACTGTATTACAAGGTAAGAAGAGATGCAAATTTAAATATGATCATCATGGCAGGCCTCATTGAAAAGGAGACATTTGAACAAAGACTTAAAGGAAGTGAGTCACAGAGCAATATCTGGGGGAAAGAGCATTCCAGGGAAAGGAAGCTAAAGTCCAAAGATGGTTTCTGAAATATTTAAAGACTCTCAAGGAGCCCAGTGTAGCTGAACTGAGTGAGAGGAAGAATAGTAGAAAATGAGACCAGACAGGTAAAGGAGAGGGCAGGAATATCAGGTGGGGTTTGCAGGTTATCCTCAGGCCTGTGGTTTTTTTACTGTGTATGAACTGAAAAGCCATTGGAGAGTTCAGAGCAGAAAAGTGACATGATCTCATGTATATTGTATGAAGAGCTCTGGCTGCTATTTTGAGGCTAGGTTGAGGAGGGCAAAGGATTAAAGCAGAGATGAGTTAGAAGGTCTTGCAATAATCCATGTGGAAAAGATAGTGACAACTCAGAACAGAGTGGTAGCCATGGAGGTGATGAGAAGCAACTATCTCCTAGAATTACTTTGAAAATAAAGAAAAGAATACTTTTTGACACATTATATCTGAGATGAGAGAGAACAGGAGGAGTCAAGGAGTCAAGTCAACAGGAGGACTTCAAGGTTTTGGGCCTAAGCAACTTGCAAGATGGGGAAAAACCGTAGATAGCACCGTTTTGAGCAAGATGACGATTCCATCTGGAGCATGCTGAATTGCAGGTGTCTACTAGACATCCCAATGGAAATGCTGAGTAGTAGGCAGCTGGACACAGTGGTCTGAAGTTCAGGGGGAGAAGTCAAGGTCTGAGCTATCATTTTTTTGGTGTCATCGGTATACAAATATAGAGATTGCATGAAACCATCAAAGACTATATAGAGAAAAGAGTTTGTAAGCACTTAACCTTAGGAGCTCCAGGGTTAAAAGCCTCTGAAAAAAGAGGAGAGGCCAGCAAAGGAGACAGAAAGGAGCATCTAGCGAAGAAAGAGTAAAATTAAGAATGCATGGTGCCCTGGAAGCGAGTATGGAACTGTTTCAAGGAGGAGAGAGTGATAATGGTGACAATGCTACCAAAGGATGAAGTGAGATGCGTGAAGTGAGGTGAGCACTGATGAACGACTGCTGGATCGACATCGGTGATCTGGACAGGAATGGTTTTGGCAAAGTATTGAAGATGAAAGATGGATATCAATGGGTTTAAGAAAAAGTGTGAAGAGAGGAATTAGAGCGACAGGAAGTAGATAACACTTCCATAAATTTTTGCCTTAAAGGGAAGCAAAGAAATGACTTAATTTCACAAACATAATGTTAAGCAAAACAATCTATGTAAGAATGCCCAACAATATTCATATAAAATATTTTTATATATGTGTATGGGTATAAACACATATACATATACACACATTTTAGAGACAGGGTCTTGCTCTGTTGCCCAGGCTGCGTGAACCCTATAGTGAATTGTGCATGTGAGGGATCTAGGTTGCACACTCCTTATGACAACCATAGCTCATTGCAGCCTTGAACTCCTAGGCTCAAGTGATCCTCCTGTCTCAGCCTCCCCACTAGCTAGGACTATAGTGGTGGTGATGAAGTGGTCTTCCCTAGGTACAGGCAGTAAGGAGGAGAATTACCTGTAGAGAATTTAAAAGCAATAGTAAAACTGATGAAGGGCCTGTCTGCATTTTATTGTTGCCATGTACCAGCAATTCTAAATAATGATGGTGATAAAGTATGCTCCCCACCAGGTGGGCTGCTACCCCTCCTGGCTTGGCATGCCACCCTGGCAGTGTCTAATTAATAACTTTTACCTTCTCCAGAACAGTACAAAAATCTTTGGTTTTGAACATTCTTCTAATTTCTAATTTATTATTGTCCAGGATGTTAGTCTTATGTTTTTCAAAACTGTTCAAGATATAAAACGTTACTACTGTTTGACATGGCCAGTGTTGAGATTTACTCACGTGTTTTCCGTTTCACACTCCCTCTTGCATCATGTGCCTTCCTTTTGGGGTAATTTTCCTTCTTTCTTGAATGCATCCTTTAGAAATTGCTTTTGGAAGGGTCTGTTACACTCTTACAAAGCGAGTGTGCCTCACTCACTCCATTTCTCTTTGTCTGAAAATGTCTTTATTTTATTCTCAATTTTTGAAATGTTTTTCTCTTTGTGTACAACCCTAAGCTGGCAATTATTTTCCCCAGCACTTTGAAGGCATTATTCCATGATCTTTCTGGCTTCCCTTGTGTGCCATTGAGAAGTCATTTGTCAATCTAATTATCATTTTTCTGTAGGTGATGCTCTTTTTATTTTTCTGACTGTTTATAAGATTTCTTTTTCTTTGGTATTCTGCAGTTTCACTACGGTGTGTTTAGATTTGAATTTCTTTTCATTTACTCTTTTGGAGAGCTGTTAGGCTTCCTAAATCTAATTTATGCCTTTCATCTCATCTGCAAAATTCTCCATGGATATTTCTTTGTCTGTCTCTCACTTCTATCCTATTATCTCCCCAAGGAACGTCAAATAGACATTTGTGAAACTTTCTCACTCTAACCTCCATGTGTGTTAATTTTTTCCACTTTCATCTCTGTGCTATATTCTAAATGAGTTCTTACAGTTTAATATTTTCTTCTTTATTGCTCTTAACTTCTACATAGCTCTTAACTTGTTTATTAAGCTTCTATTCTTGACTACAGTAATGCATCCTTAATAACAGGGATATTTCTTGAGAAATGCATTGCCAGGTGATTTTGTCATTGTGCAAACATCATATGGTATACTTATACAAACCTAGATGGCATAGCATACTACATACTTAGGCTAAATGGCATAGCCTATTGTTCCTAGGCTGTAAACTTGTACAGCATGTTACTGTACTGAATGCTGTAGACAATTGTAACACAATGGTAAGCATTTGTGTATCTAAACATATTTACACATAGAAAAGATACAGTAAAAATACACATAAGAGATAAAACATGGTACACCCATATAGGGCACTTACATGAGTGGAGCTTCAGGGCTGGAAGTTGCTCTTTCAGGGTCTTGATCCATCACCCAGGCTGGAGTGCAGTGGTGCGATCTCGACTCACTGCAACCTCCACCTCCCAGGTTCAAGTGATTCTCCCTGCCTCAGCCTCCGAGTAGCTGGGATTACAGGCACCTGCCACCATGGCTGGCTAAGTTTTGTATTATTTTTTTTAGTAGTGACAGGGTTTCACCACATTGGCCATGCTGGTCTCAAACTCCTGACCTCGGGTTATCTGCCCGCCTCGGCCTCCCAAAGTGTTGGGATTACAGGCGTGAGCCACCGCACCTGGCCATTTATTATAATTATCAAGTATTATATACTGTACGTAATTGCATGTGCTAGACTTTTATAAGACTGGCAGTGCAGTAGGTTTGTTTACACCAGCATCACCACAAACTCATGAGTAATGCTTTGTGATACAACATCACGATGGCTACGATGTCACTGGGTGATAGGGATTTTTCAGTTCCACTACAATCTTATGGGACCACTGTCCTATATGCCAGGGGTTCTCAACCTCCAGTCCAAGGGCCTGTACTAGGGTCCATGGCCTGTTAGGAACCAAGCCACCAGCAGGAGGTGAGTGGCGGGTGTGCAAGAGAAGCTTCATCTGTATTTACAGCCACTCCCCATTGCTCACATTACTGCCTGAGCTCTGCTTCCTGTCAGATCAGTGATGGCATGAAATTCTCATAGGAGCAGGAACCCTATTGTGAACTGTGCATGCGAGGGATCTAGGTTGTGCACTCTTTATGAGAATCTAATGCCTTATGATCTGTCACTGTCTCCCAGGAAAACAAACTCAGGGCTCCCACCGATTCTACATTATGGTGAGTTGTATAATTACTTCATTATATATTACAATGCAATAATAATAGAAATAAAATGTACAAAAATATAATGCACTTGAAACCATCCTGAAACCATCCCCCTGCCCTGGTTTGTGGAAAAATTGTCTTCCACGAAACCAGTCCCTGGTATCAAAAAGGGTGGGGACTGCTGATACGCATGGTCCATCATTAACCGAAACATAGTTATGCTTCCCATGACTGTAGTTCTATTTTTTCCCCAAATTCATGATTATTTTGTTCTATTCTTATGATGTTCTATTTACATACCTTGTTCTATTCTTATGATGTTATTTTCCTCCATGTGTAAACATATTAAACATTTTATTTTATATTCTAATACTGATAATTCTTCTATGTCAAATCTTTGTTAGTCTGATTTTGCTATTTATTACTTCAGTTGGCTTGTTCATGAAACTTTATATCCTTGTTTGATTCTGAATTTTTAAAAATCATAATCTCATATTCGATGGAATTTTATTTGTGGCAATATTTTGATTCCTGTATTGAGGTACATTCTTTCAGAAACCATTTGCCTTTGTTACATATAGGTGCCTGGAGACACTGCCAATCAGGACCACTTTAAACTAAATTTTCAGCTTGGAAAAAAAGTTTAGCCTATAGGAATAGGACTCCAGAATTACGTGAGTGCTGGTTTATAAAGGCAAATGCTGAGGGTATATTCTCCAGACTCCACCCAGATTAGTCTTCTTCATGAGGGATTTTCCCCCTGTCATTTTGTATTTTGTTCTGATTCACCATTCACTGAGGATGTGACCCTTTGGGGTTGCCACTAAAACCAAAACTCTAGGTTCTAGGGGAACCAGCAGATGCCTTGAGCACACCACAGAGTCAATGCTTCCTTAGCTATCTGGCTTCGTGTTCTTGCTTTGGCATCTGAGGATTTTTCTTAGTTTCTTACCAGTTCAGCCGTTTATGTTTTTTAAATTAAATTTATATCCATGAAATCCAAGGGTTTTGTGGTGTAAAGATTTTTCTGATATCCAGTCTCTTGTTGCCTAATGAAAGTAAGCTTTTCTTACTTTAATATTTTTTAAAAAGTCTGTTGCCTTTAATAAATAAGCTTTTCTTAATAAAAAAATTTAAAAACATTTACTGAAATTTGTTTAAATTTCAAACAACCCTAAAGTCCCCATCTTAGTCCATTTTCTGTTGACTGAGAATACCTGAGACTAAAACATTTGTTTAAAAAAGAAGCTTATTTAGCTCACAGTTCTGGAAGCTGGGAGGTCCAAGATCAGGTGGCAGCATCTGGCTGGCTTTTGGCGAGGGCTTTGCTTTGTGCTGTCATAACATGGTGGAGAAGGAAGGGGAAGCGCATGTTTAGAGACCAAACATGAGAGGCAGCCTTGCTTATAACAATTCACTCAAGTGGTAACTAATCCATTCCCAAGCGGGCAAGAGCTTACTTTCAGGAGAAAGGCATCGATCCCTCTTGAATGACCTAATCACCTCTTAAAGACACCAATTCTCAACACTGCCACATTAGGGACCAAGCCTCAGCACGAGATTTGGTGTCATATTCCAGCCATGGCACCCCTTTCTCCTTTAAGCTCAACCCCTCAATCCCATTCCTCCTAAGGTAATTGCATGGAGACCATCTCCATTAGGATAGAAAAGTAAGAAAACAAGGCAATGTCTAAATGATCAGGACCCAAACTCACTCAAAATCCTTTTAAGGAGTTTATTTTGTTTGATAATGAAAATGTGGGCCACGTACGATGGCTCATGCCTATAATTGCAGCACTTTGGGAGGGCGAGGTGGGTGTATCACCTGAGGTCAGGAGTTCGAGTCCAGCCTGGCCAACATGGCGAAACCCTGCCTCTACTAAAAATACAAAAATTAGCCAGGTGTGGTTGCGTGTGCCTGTAATCCCAGCTACTCGGGAGGTGGAGGTGGCAGTGAGCCGAGATTGCACTCCAGCCTAGGCGACAAAGCAAGACTGTGTCAAAAAAGAAAAGAAAAGAAAGAAAATCTGGCCTTTGACTTCAGCTGTCCTTTGAGTTAAGACACCAAAAAATAGTTTGTGAAATAGTGGAACCTAAGCCTGATGGACCACACACAACCTGCATTTGAGTCCATGAATATGAAGTGAGAACACTCATCTGGGCTATCTGGAATGTCAAATAGCACATACTCCACACACACTGAAAAATATCCATTTTGATGTATGTGAGCCTATTCCAAATCCAGACGAATCCCCATTTCATGCACTTAAAATAATATCATCACTGTGTTTGACGTTTCGGGAGGTAATCTTTCTACGCAGAGTGCCCCTCTCCTTACTAATCCCTTTGGGGTTGCAACTAAAATTCCATTTTCATGATTCTAACTTTTATTTAATTAAAGGTAGATTAAAGTACCAGTTATGCTAACTGGTTAATCCAATGGAGGGTGCAATCAGAGGCCATCAGCTGGTCCCAGAGTGGCTGAGTGCAACGGCTGCTGGCTGTGAGCACTGGGCAGGGTCACTGTGTTATTTCCCAGTGAGGAAAATGAAGGCAGAGGAGCACAGCAGCTGCGGTTTCTGTGATATCAAAGGGGCACCTGGCGCCACTGGCCTTTCCCTTTTCTTTTTTGTGTGTACTCCCCAAACTTGGTGATAAGAGTTGCTTTTCATGTCTTAAGCCTCAAGACCATCCAGGGAGGAGGAGGGTGAAGGCAAAGAAATTAGTGAATGACGGAGGAGTCTTACTGTCAACTCCCTTGATCAAGAAGAAATGGGCACTTAGTCTGTTTCTCATTCCAAAAGTTATCGCTGCAAATTGGGGGGTGAAAGTGGGGAAGTGGGGGGTGATGAGAGGGATGAAGAGGTCTGGTAACACGTAACCAAGAGGTGGGTGTACTGGTGCAAACTTGTGGGGTGTTATTACTTCATTTACCTAATTAAAGGCTTATTTTAAAAAATTAACCTTATTTGAGATGTTGTATGGTTATTTACCCACCCCCTCCAAATCCCTCTTATATTCAAACTTGTGAATTTCATCTATTTTTGGAAACAAGATTCTGCCAGAAAATCATTTTATATCATTAGTCAACCACAGTATAGTCTTATGCCTTCAGTAAAGACAATTATATCTACCACTCTCTCCATAACCGGCTTGGTGATTATTACTAAATTACTCTTCAGCTTTTTCTAGTTGAGATAAAAATCCTTCTTTTAGCTTTTCTCATGGGCCTCTTCCCTTAATCTTTCAGTCATCTTCAAAGATGTGTCTTGAAGCCCCTTTTTAAGATCTTCATAAATCCATTAAGACCTTTGAAACTCCATAAATAGCTTATGTTGTGACAGCAGTTTGAGAGATGCTGGGAAAATGAAGGAATCGCTTCTGGAAGTCTCGATGCATCCTACTCTTTGCTGAATCTCTGTGTCAGAGAAAAATGCTGATTCAGTTTGTATTTTCTACTTTTTAGATTCCAATTTTTAAAAATGGCTTTTGGCATCCTATTAGTGGAATATCATGAGTGCAGACAGAGTCAATGATGAATGGACATTTATGATTGAGATTTGGGAGTTACTAATCAATGCACTTCCATATTACTGGCTCTTAAAAACTTAATGAAAGCATATTTAATTAGATTCCTACCAAAAATCAATTTTTAAGAAGCACAGTTTTCAAAACCAGCCATTCATAATAACATCTTTTTTTCTTGGTATATAGGAATAGGGTTTGTCTTCTGTTATGCCTTTGAGCTGTACGTTTTTGCTCATCCTGCTCTGTACCTGGGTCAACTGTTCTCTTCTTTAGCAACTAAACTTTAAAATAGCTTTCCATGGAAGAACCGAATTGAAAGTTGTTCCAGCATTGAGGATGTCAGCAGAGACTAGCAGAGAAGATACGGTAGCAATACAAAGATTTTAAAGGAGTGACTTAAATCTATTCCTCTTGGTCAAGAAGGTAAAAGGATTCGGAAACATTGAAGTATCAGGGGATACAAAAGGTAAAGCTTGAATTTTTCTGCCAAATTTTAGATTTGTTTTCAGCTGTTCATGCCTGTGTGACCCCCTGCCTTTTGAAGAAAGAGCAAAAGGTGTTGATCTGCCAACAAAGAAGACACTGAAATTTTAAATTAGGTTACACAAAATAGTGGCAGAAAGGAGAATAGAAGGATTAATGGGTCGTTTTTATTTCTAGTCCTATTTTACCTAATTCAGTTATAGGAATTCATTCATTTCAACTTAGGATATAATGGATTTGTTGAAAAGTAGGGGAAATATCTGGAACTGATTAATGTAAAAGTCTTTAGAAAAGGTAAGTGCCTCCTAACCATGTTGATTAATGTAAATAGATGTTATTTTTTCAATTAGGAAAACAGAGATGTTTGTTTATTGACAACACTAAAGGCCAGGAATAGTGTGGTTTAGAGGCCAGCACTTAACCTGTGTAAGAACTCATGCAGTAAGTCTTATATTCTCCATTTTACTCATAAGAAAATTGAGACATTAAGAAAATATTACATCTTTAGGGTTTACTTTAAAATAATTTAGAAGCAGGGGTGAGAAATTTCACTGGGAGTGGAGTACAGATGAAACAAGATTGGCCACAAATTGATATTTGTTAAAGTTGAGTAAGGAGAAAATGAGGTTTCATTATACTATTTTTTCAAAATGTTGTATGTATTTGAAATTTTCCAGAATGAAAAAATTTTAATATGTCACTATAAACATCAAGATTCAAAACCAGATTTTGCTGATTTCAAGCTTGTTCTCTCGCTAACATATGATACACAGAATAATTTCTGAAAAACTGAAGAGCAATTTGCCAACCAGATGGTAAATTAGGAATTTACATTTTATTTTAGAAAGTAATGCTTACACGTCGAATAGCCTCAAACAAGCATATTGTATCGAACAAGTGTGTAGTACTGAATCTACATGAATCTTAGTGTTAAGATTTATTAAATGGAAGCAATCCTTTCCTCTGTTGAACAAGTGCGACTACAAAATAGATTTTTAAAAAATGTCCTGGCATTACTTCATTTAATTTTGTATTCTGAAATGATTTCTTTTTGCCTTTTTGCTTTTAAACAAGATAGCTTCTAAATATTTTGTAGGAATTCTTATCTATTTATAGAGAGGTAAGAATGACGATTTTGTCCATGAGACAGAGTAGATTTACAGAATTTGGGAACTAAGCTTTAATAAGATTGAACTTTAGCTAGGGCAAGGAAAAACCTTCAGCTGTAGCTAATGAGAACCACTTCCACTGGAATGACTTCATGGCTTTAATTTTACGCAGTTCTTTCATTCCTTCACCTCTTTAGTGAAAAGGTCACCTGTTTAATGAAAAGGTTTCTTAAGAAATAGAACCTTAACTACACCATATTTCTATTTCTCAATATAAAATTATTCTATTGAAGACATCAAGCTAAAGGAAAGAAACCAGAAACAAAAGGCTATATAAAAAATAATTCCATTGATATGGCATTCTATAATGACAAACTGTATGGATAGAAAACCAATCAGTTGTTGCCAGGGACGAGGGGTGGGGAGGGGATTGCTGGCAGAGAAACACAAGGGCACTGTTTGGGTTGATGTTTATCTTCATTGTGGTGGTGGTCACACAGCTGTACATTTGCCCTAATTCATAGAACTGTACATAAAAAGTGTGAACTTACTGCAAGTATATTATTTATCAATAACTCTGATTTTTAAAAGTATAAAGATAAATAGATATAGATATATAGTTTTGAAAATATGCCTCTTTGTCCATGAGAGCACAGTGGCCCATGCACTTACCTGAATGTCAACAGGAAGCCCCAGTCCTTGGTTGTCAACCACAGTCATCGTCACGATGGGTTGAATCATCAAGGCAATGAAGGGATTAATTCCAAACGTCAGGGCATAGTCTTCCATGCTCAGATTAACTCCAATCTGAAATCTGTCATTGTACAAATGGAAAGAGTTTTAAAAGGACACACACATGTGCGTTCAAATACAAAACAGCGAATTGTGTTCTTCTCAAGGCTTTGGTCTGCTGAGGAAGCCCAGGTTTCTATTGACAGTTTCTTTCTGAAAGCTCTTTTAGCAGAGATAGACTGAAGAAATAGACAAGTGGGATGGTGCAATGTATTTTAACATTCCGTGGAATGGGATATAGTATGCTAAGAATTTAAAACTAGTTAACCAATTCTAAAATTAAACCAAATTTTCAAAATACTCTGCAACTAGAAAACATTCAACATTATTTGAGATAAATATGGCTTAGCAAGTCACTTTTAAAATCAGACGTATCAGGCCGGTCACTGTGGCTCAGGCCTGTAATCCCAGCACTTTGGGAGGCTGAGGCAGGCAGATCACTTGAGGTCAGGAGTTTGAAACCAGCCTGGTCAACATGGTGAAACCCTGTCTCTACCAAAAAATACAAAAATTGGCTGGGTGTGGTGGCGCATGCCTGTAGTCCCAGCTACTCAGGAGGCTAAGGCAGGAGAATCCCTTGAACCTGGGAGACAAAGGCTGCAGTGAGCTGAGATCGTGTCACTGCACTCCAGCCTGGGAGACAGAGGGAGACTCTGTTTCAAAAAAAAAAAAAAAAAAAAAAAATTAAGCTTATCAATAAGTGAAAACAGGTCAGCATGAAGAATTTTTTACTTATTTAAAGATTTAATCACTGGATTATTGATTGAGTTAGCAATTTCAGAGTCTAATTAGTGAATATTTCTCTGCAAAATCCACAAATTATTTCCTTTCATAATTCATTCAATCTGGTAATTAATTCATTTTAAATAATTGTACTGGGATGTTAAATTTAGTCAGTCAAGACTGACATATATAGTTAAAGTTCTTCCATGCAATTTAGCTAAAACATTTGTAATGTGAATCTATTTACAAAATGAACCAAATGAAAAATGTTAACTATTTTTATGTCCCTTCCAAAATTCTTTACATAAAAAAACAAATACAAGCAATTTAAAACTATGTGATTCAACGAAAGGCATTATTTCCATGCAAGATACTACCAACTAAACATAGCAAAACCCACAAATGACCTTAGGTCCCACGCAGTGAATATGACAGGTGGTTCAAATGGGACTTGTAATTTCAGGTCTTTCTTGTTCAGCTAACAGTTTTTCCCTTGAACAAATGTGGAACTACATTGATGCTTTTGAAACTTAGATGAAATCAAATGGCAGATTCCCTTTTAGTATGCAAATTATTTCATGTTGGAATCTTGATTTAATCCGTTCAGATGCCTAAGCAGCTTGACAGTGACTTATTTGGTTTTGGATAAGACCTCTACATGTGGTGGATTAGAAAAAAACACAGTTCTGATGGTGGGCTGAGAGCGGCTTTGAATCCTAAGATTTTTAGTCCAAACCCCCAAATTATTTCCAAGATACCTGAAATTACATGTAATCATACTATTTAAAATCTTATCTTGAAGCTCCGGCTGGGTTATTTCACAGTGGCCTTCACTTGGTCGCTGTGGAGACATTGAGCTACCACGCAGAGAACATTGCCTAGGACTAGCAAGTTCTTAGAAAAGTAATTGTTGTATTTATATTCTTCCATTGGGCATTTGGCAGTAAGTACCGATGAGCCTCTGGGGGATTGTCTGTAATTTAAAAAATAGAAATACCTTGAAGTTTTATTCAATCATTTATATATCGTGTATTATGGAAGTATGAGATTAGCATTTCCCAATTTACTCTGTAACTTAAAGGAAAGTAATAGGAACATTTGCTGAAGCATAAAAAAATTAGGTTGTGCCTGTATCACAATGAAATTGTTAAATTAAAAAAATTTCAGGCTGGGCTCAGTGGCTCATGCCTGTAATCCCAGCACTTTGGGAGGCCGAGGCGGGCAGATCACGAGGTCAAGAGATCAAGATCATTCTGGCCAACACAGTGAAACCCCATCTCTACTAAAAATACAAAAATTAGCCAGGCATGGCGGCACGTGCCTGTAGTCCCACCTACTCGGGAGGCTGAGGCAGGAGAATCGCTTGAACCCGGGAGGCAGAGGTTGCAGTGAGCCGAGATCATGCCACTGCACTCCAGCCTGGCGACAGAGAGAGACTACGCCACAAAAAAAAAAAAAAAAAAATCAACAGCTCAAAGTTTTACTTTCATATTGCATGTATTTATTTTTTATTTTTTGGAGGAAATGCTAACCAAGTACCTACATAAAGCGAGAACTGGAGGAAACACCAGGGGGCATAACAGGGAACAAACTAGACAATGAGGGCACCCACGGAGCTTGCACTCCATCAGGGAATAAATTAGGACCAGATAATTGCTTTGATTAATTGTTAATTAAATTTATCAGTTTTTATGTCATGAAAAAATGCAAAGTAAATATCTTTTTATATAATAATCACAAATTAGGCCAGGCGCAGTGGCTCACACATGTAATCCCAGCAGTTAAGAAGGCAGAGGCGGGCGGATCACTGGAGGTCGGGCGTTTGAGACCAGCTTGACCAACATGGCGAAACCAACATGGCGAAACCCCATCTCTACTAAAAATACAAAATTAGCCAGGCATGGTGGTGCATGCCTGTAATCCCAGCTACTCAGGAGGCAGAGGCACAAGAATCACTTGAACCCGGGAGGTGGAGGTTGCAGTGAGCTGAAATCGCACCACTGCACTCCAGCCTGGATGATGCAGCCAGACTCCAAAAAAAAAAAAAAAAAAAAAAAAATCACAAATTATTTTATGTAAACTTCTATCACATAATGATTGAAATCATGGATGGTCAACAGTCTTAGAATTTCTTCTAAACCTCAATACTAACCCTTTGCATGAGATAAATTTATTCTACACTTGCTAAATTTATAAGTTGCCTAAAAGTTGGAGCAGTAATTAGATGTAAATGAACTTGCAGAGATTGAATTCACATATGTAGAAAATGATATTTTGTCAGTATGTTGAGTTAGATATGTAAATGATCATTTTATTTAGTGCCAAAGTTCACACAACTATTTGGTCAAGTTCCCTTTGTTTCTCTACTGAGTATGTCTCCAGACACTAAAATACTAGGTTTATTCAATTCTTGCCCAGTAATTAATTTTAAAAATGTAACCCAAATTAATTATGTCTGAAATAATTTTTCTCTTCACTAAACTTACTGACCATCTGACTGAATTGACAAATTAGATAAAAGATGATTGTGCAGGACTTTGGTGGAAAGCTCTGAACATATTCTCTGAGAAAACCCTAACAGTCAGATAACGAGTCTCATTTTACGGCCTCTTAGAATCTCAGGATTCTCGCTATTCACGTGGCTTAACCTTTCACCGCTTTCGTGTCCATAACAAAACATTCTGAGCATTTCTTAATTCATCAAAAGATTTTTTTTCTAAATATTTCACATCCTGACAGTTCATTATTAATATTTTTCCAATTTCCCTATTTGTTTCCTCAGTAGAATGATGTTAACTTGCATCCATCAGTAGAATGAGATTAACATGCAATAGAAACGCAATACGGCTGTGAACCAATATGTTCTGAAATATTCAAGAATAATATACATTTATCTTTTAACAACATGGAAGTTATAGTCATGAATAGTAAAAATAACTGAAAAATCATTATCATTTTTACTAACTTTCAGGTTCTCCTTCCCAAGTATAGCCATTGACCATGAAACGAAACTGATTTAGGTTTGGCTGGAATTATTTTTTCCTAATCAAGAGATTGCTAAGTGAAAACAAAATATTTAGAATGAATATTGGGGGAAGATAGAGATTTGCTTCCTGTTACAGTAAGAAAATAACAAGGTAAGCTAAAAATCATATTTTCCCATAAAGAGAAAATAGGCATAAACTGCTGAAAATCAAATAAAAACAGAAAATCTAAAAGCAATTGCAGGCTGGGTGCGGTGGCTCACGCCCATAATCCCAACACTTTGGGGGGTGGGATCACCTGACGGGGGTGGGATCACCTGAGGTCAGGAGTTCGAGACCAGCCTGGCCAACATGGTGAAACCCCATCGCTACTAAAAATACAAAAAGTAGCCGGGTGTGGTGTCTCACACCTGTAGTCCCAGCTACTCGAGAGGCTGAGGCAGGAGAATTGCTTGAACCTGGGAGGTGGAGCTTGTAGTGAGCCGAGATGGTGCCACTGCCCTCCAGCCTGGGCAACAAAGTAAGACTGGGTCTCAAAAAAATAAATAAATAGTCCGGGCACGGTGGCTCACTCCTGTAATCCCAGCACTTTGGGAGGCCGAGACGGGCGAATCATGAGGTCAGGAGCTCGAGACCAGCCTGGCCAACATGGTGGAACACCGTCTCTACTAAAAATACAAAAAAGTAGCTGGGCGTAGTGGCGGGTGCCTGTAATCCCAGCTACATGGGAGGCTGAGGCAGGAGAATTGTTTGAACCCGGGAGGTGGAGGTTGCAGTGAGCCGAGATCATGCCGCTGCACTCCAGCTCCAGCAAAAGAGTGAAACTCTGTCTCAAAAAAATTAAATAAATAAAAATAAAATAAAATAAAAGCAACTGCAACAAAAACAAAAATTGACAAATGGGATCTAACTAAACTAAAGAGCTTCTGTACAGCAAAAGAAGCTATCAACGGAGTAAACAGGCAACCTACAAAATGGGAGAAAATATTTGCAAACTATGCATCCAATAAAAGTCTGATATCCATAGTCTATAAGGAACTTACACAAATTAATGAGCCAAAATCAAAGAACCCGATTAAAAAGTGGGCAAAAGAGGCCAGGCATGGTGGCTCACACCTGTAATCCCAGCACTTTGGGAGGCTGAGGCAGGCAGATTGCTTGAGCTCAGGAGTTCCAGACCAGTCTGAGCAACATGGTGTAACCCTGTCTCTACAAAATATACAAAAATCAGCTGGGTGTGGTGGCACGCACCTGTGGTCCCAGCTATTTGGAAGGCTGAGGGGGGAGAATCACTTGAACTCTGGGGGCAGAAGTTGCAGTGAACTGAGAAAGAGATGTAGTCATCTCCCTTTTTTCATTTCTGATATTGATAAATTGTATTTTTTTCCATTCTATGCACGAGCACTCTCTCTCACATTTATTAGACTTTTCAAATGACTGATTTGGCTTTGGTAATTTTTCCTATTGTACTATTTTCTATTCCATTGATTTTATTTTTTGTTATCTCTAACATTTTCTTCTTTTCTTTGAGTTTCATTTGCTGTTCTCTTCTAGCTTCTGAAGATGAATGTTTAAGTAACTTAATTTGTGTCCTTTCTTTTTTTAAAAAATAAATTCATTGGAGACTGTATGTTTCTCTCCTTGCACTGCTTAAGTGCATCCTATAAGTTGTGATTTTTCATATTTTCCTTGTCATTCAGTTCAAATTATTTTCTAACTCCAAGTATAATTTTTTGACCATGTTCTATCTTTAATTATAAAATATTTGGGTATTTTTAAATTACAATTTTGCTAACAATTTTAGCTTAATTATGGTTGTCAGAATACTTTTTCCATATGATTTCAATCTTTTGATATTTATTGAGGGCTACTTTTTGGCCCAGTCCAAGCCTGTTTTTGGTCACTCTTCTATGTTCACTTGAAAATAATGTTTATCCTGCAGTGTGTACAGTTTCCACATATCCATCACTGCAACTTTATTCGACATGTAGTTTCAATCTTCCTAATCCTCACTGATGTTTTTTGTCTACTTGTTATTGAGAGAGCTGTGTTCACATTTGCAACTGTGAGTGTGGACTTTTTTATTTCCCTAAAATTTTTTTGGCATTTTGCTTAATACATTTTGAGGCTGTATTTTTCGTGCATACAAATTTAGAATAGCTTTATTGGCTGGGCACGGTGGCTCACGCCTGTAATCCCAGCACTTTGGGAGGCCGAGGCGGGTGGATCACTTGAGGTCAGGAGTTTGAGACCAGCTTGGCCAACATGGCGAAACCCCATCTCTACTAAAAATACAAAAATTAGTTGGGTGTGTTGGCACACGCCTGTAATCTCAGCTACTCGGGAGGCAAAGGCAGGAGAATCGCTTGAACCTGGGAAACAGAGGTTGCAGTGAGCCGAGATCGTGCCACTGCACTCCAGCCTGGGTGACAGAGCAAGACTCCCTCAAAAAAAAAAAAAAAAAGAAGAATAGCTTTATTTATCTAGTTGTTGATGAACGCTTTTATCATTATAAAACGACTATGAAACTTGTAATGCAAAGACAAATCACTCTGGTGTTATTGCTTATTTCATCTGATATTGGGATACCTAAACTAGCTTTCCTTGTATTAGCATTTGTACAGTTTATCTTTTCCCATATTTGCACTTTCAGCCTTTTGGAGACCTTATTTTCAAGAAGTGTGTCTTGAAAGCAACATAATTAGGTTTTGAGTTTTAAAATCCATTCAGCTGACTTTTGTCTTATAATTGGAGTAATTAGTTCAGGTACATTTTAATGATTTTGCTGCTATATTGGGTTTTAAATTTACCATTTATTTGTCCTGCCTGATTTACGTTCCTTGTTCTGTTTCTTGTCTTTTGTTGCCTTAATTAAGTTTAAAAACACTTTCCCTCCCTTCATTAGCTTGTTAGTACTATCTTATTGTATTATTCTTTTAGTAGTTACCATATATATTATAGCATGAATTTTTGACCTAGCAGAGTCTACCCTAAAATAGTACTTTCACCACTTCTTTGACAATATAAGGATTTTGCAATACTTTAAATTTATTATTTCCCCTTCCTTTTGTGCTATTACCATCATAAATTTTAACTGTACATATATTTTTATTTATTTATTTTCTTGAGATGGAGTCTTGTTCTGTCACCCAGGCTGGAGTGCAATAGTGGGATCTCGGCTCACTGCAACGTCCGCCTCCCAGGCTCAAGTGATTATCCTGCCTCAGCTTCTACAGTAGCTGGGATTCCAGGCACCTACCACCACGCCCAGCTAATTTTTGTATTTTAGTAGAGATGGGGTTTCACCATGTTGGCCAGGCTGGTCTCAAACTCCTGACCTCAAGTGATCTGCCCACCTTGGCCTCCCAAAGTGCTGAGACTACAGGTATTAACCATCGTGCCCAGCCTCTACATATATTTTTAAAACTAGAAACATTAGGCCAGGTGCGGTGGCTCACATCTGTAATCCCAGAATTTTGGGAGGCTGAGGCAGGTGGATCACTTGAGGCCAGGAGTTGGAGACCAGCCTGGCCAACACGGTGAAACTCCTTCTCTACAAAAACTACAAAAAATTTAGCCAGGTATGGTGGTGCACACCTGTCATCCCAGCTACTTGAGTGGCTGAGGCTCGAGAATTGCTTGAACCTGGGAGGCAGAGCTTGCAGTGAGCTGAGATTGCACCACTTCACTCCAGCCTGGGCGACTATGTCTCAAAAATCAAGATTTGCTTAGATTTACTTATATGTTTATTCTTTCCAGTATTATTTTTCCTATATTATTGCAATGCTAATGGTGATCATTTTCATTCTGCCTAAAGAATTCCCTTTGTATTTCTTTTAGAGTAAGCCACAATAATTTTGCTTAATTTTTTTGTCTTAAAAATTCTTTATTTTGACTTAATTTTTGAGGAATATCTTTGCTAGTATAAAATTCTAGGCTAGCAGTTCTTTACTTTTCACACTTTAAAAATATTCTTGGGAGGAGGGCAAAAGTTGAAAAACTACCAATTGGGTACCATGCTCACTAGCTGGGTGATGGGATCAACTGTATCCCAAACCTCAGCCTCAAGCAATATACCCATGTAACAAACCTGCACATGTACTCCCTGAATCTAAACCAAAAGGTGCAATTATTTTTAAAAGATAAAAATAAAAATAACAGGCTGGGCTTGGTGGCTTACGCCTGTAATCCCAGCACTTTGGGAGGCCAAGGTGGGCAGTTCATGAGGTCAGGAGTTCGAGACCAGCCTGGCCAATATGGTGAAACCCCGTTTCTACTAAAAATACAAAAGTTAGCCGGGCATGGTGGCATGCACCTGTAGTCCCAGCTACTTGGGAGTCTGAGGCAGAAGAATCGCTCGAACCCGGGAGGCAGAGGTTGCAGTGAGCTGAGATCGTGCACTGCACTCCAGCCTGGACAATGGAGCAAGACTCCGTCTCTAAATAAATAAATAAATAGAAATAAAAATTAAAATGTTGTTTCATTGTTTTCTGGCTTCCAGTATTTCTGTTGAAAATTCAGATGTCATTATTACTAATACTCCCTAGAAAGAAACGCATCTCACCTTCGTTTTATAGACAAACAGACTAGAAAACTTTAAGGCCACAGAGCATGTCAAAGATTATGCTGCCAGTAATGTTCAGCCAAGGAAAATATTTTCAGATGTTTATTTCGGATTAACTTGGTATATAGAATGAAATACATTGTTACACAGGAAACGAGAAGCAACATCGAATTCCTTGAAGTGTTCTCCAACCAGCGTCCGCCACCTCCTTAGCTCATTTTCTTTACTTTATGATTAATCTAAATCAAATAGTTCATATTTTTAAACTACTGTGTGATATAGTATTTAGACATAGTTTTATAGAACAGCTTCACTTCTGTAACAGGCCTCAGAATATTTGATAAGTTGTTTCAAAAAGAAATAGATACGCTCTGACTATACAAGCAGGACAATTGGGAGTGAAAACTAAACTTAGTCAAAATTAGAATCGCATCCTATTATACTGTGTCGCTAAATCAGACAAAATAAAAGCCTAACAATATATTATTGCTTAAGAACTTCAGGTATCCTCCTGATTAGGAATCTTAGTCAAGTCGTAAGAGAAAGTTGATTCAAATGGGAATATAGTTTCATTGCCTCTTGTAGGAAGCCTTAGGTATAACATTGCAAAATGCTATTCAGAGGAACTGGAAGAATAAATAAACATGTTTTGTTGTTTCAGGTTTAGGTAGTTAAAAGAAAGAAATGGTAAATACTTACACGGCTATGGTTATAAAGAGCATAAAACTTGACTTGAATATCAAGAGACCAGCATAGCGCACCCAAATATTAGTTGTGAAATGCATGGGACATAGAGAACCTCCATCTGCTCCTGAGAAGATCACCAAGGGCAACTCACCCAGAAGATCCCAGATGACTTTGATGTAGCTGCTGTGAAGGCTGCCACGGCTCCTAAAATAAAATAAAAAAAAAATAAACTACATCTTGTTAATCCATGTACAGTAAAATAGCACACAGTTTTGTTAAAATCCACAGTTACAGAAGCACTGAAGCGTTTTCAGACTACAGTAAAAAATAATGCTGACTTATTGTGAACTTTGAATGAAAAATTGCTTGATCCACCTCCGTGCACTGTACATATCATTTTCTCTTAAGGGTTGAAATAGACCAATTGAATTTAGTCTTTCATAAATCATAGACTGGAGAGGACCCATGGAGAGGGCCATTTTTTCTTTCCTCTTCTCTTTGCAGATGTTAAAACTCAGGCTTAGAAACCTGGTGTCAAATAAAAAAAAATATATGTGACTTAGATAGGAGAGGCTTTATTTAGAAGAAAGGCTATGGCAATAAAAAAGAACTCTCTGATTGCAGAAATCTGCATGACTCAAGATCAAACAGAAAAAGGATTTTCTTTTATAGGGTAAAGAGGGTACAAGCAGACATAAGCAGAATCTCTGCAGAGGAAGCTGGATTCACAAGGGGAAATGGTCAGTGGCGTTTGACAGGAAAGTATCCCACTGTGGTCAGCCAATTCCCGTTTGGAGCTGATAAGGGGGACACATTGCACATTTTTTTGTGTTTGCTCAGGGTTTGGAGTAAGCAACATTTAGGGGTCTGTAGGAAAGCCAGGAGCCTGACTAAAGTCTGGTCAAGACAAACAGAGGGTAAGAAATGGGAAACTGAATGCTTGGTCATTGGCTTGAGGTGCACAAGGTCTGCAGCCTAAAGTTTCCTAATGTGTGGTGCCTGCTCTTTTCTCCCACGCCCTTTCTGTGAGCCTATTACCAATACCCTAGGAAGGATGGCCTCTCTCTCTTTGCCCTTGTCTCTCTTTTCTCTTTCCTTTCTGTAACACCATTTAAACATTTTCCTCAAGATCCCTGGCAGATGCCAAACTTTTCTCTCTCTCTCTCTCTCTATAGAAATATATAGAAATAAATAAATAAATAAATATATATATATATATATACATGTATATATATATATATATATACATGTATATATATATGGAGAGACAGAGAGAGAGATGGGGTCTCGCTATATTGACCAGGCTGGTCTCAAACTCCTGGCTTCAAGCAATCCTCCCATCTTGGCCTCTCAAATATTAGGATTACAGGTGTGAGCCACTATGCCTGGCCTGGTCATTCCCTTCTTTATTTGTTCCTTCCTTCCTTCTTTTTTTCCTTCCTTCTTTCCTTCATTTGTTAAACCAGCAAGTACTTTTGAGGTTCTCTGTGGAACAACATAGTGGTAAATTTTGGGTCCTTGCTTTGAAAACAATGCAGCCTAGTGGGGAAATTAGATAAATAAATTTAAGTTAATAAATAAATAAATAAATACAGTATGATAAACATTATAAAAGAGTTCTGTTGGGATGCCGAGGCGGGTGGATCACCTGAGGTCAAGAGTTCGAGACCAGCCTGACCAACATGGTGAAACCCCATCTCTACTAAAGATACAAAAATTAGGGGGGCTGAGGCAGGAGAATTGCTTGAACCCGGGAGGCGGAGGTTGTAGTGAGCCTAGATCACGCCATTGCACTCTAGCCTGGGCGACAAAGCGAGACTCATTACCTCCCTCAACCCCCACCCAAAAGCTCTGACCCTAATCCAAATCTGATCTAGTGGTTGTGAACCAGGGGTATTTTTGCCTTCTAGCAGACAGGTGGCAATATTTGAAGACAGTTTTGGTTGTCACAATGGGGTGCATCCTGGCACCTAGTGGCTTACAGGCATACAATGTTGCTGAACATCCTACAGAGCTCAGAACAGTGCCCTCGACAAAGAATTGCCCAGCCCAAGAGGCCAGCAATGCAGAGGATGAAACAGCGATCCGATCCCTGACCTAATCAACCAAGTGTTAGGAATTTTCAGGGAGGGAAATGACAAGAATGTGAGCTCAACAATGGGCCCCGCCATGTTCAATAAACAGGTGGGTGTGGAACAACCTAGCTTTAAAATAAACAGCTTCAAAGTCTCATTTGATGTGAAAGCTTTGTTTTGTCAGGAAAATACATGCAGATTGTTGGGCTAACTTCAAAGACAGCTCTGCGGCCTGCCCTTTGTACCCTGGAGTATTAATGCCTGTGTCAGCCCACCTCTCCCTCCTTGCACCACACTGCCTTTGGAAGAGTGTTTTAAAGCTCACAAAGTATATTCTGGGAGAGACGAGGAGTGCCTGGACAAGCATCTCAAACTCTCCAAACTACTGTAGCTTCTGAGCCAGGAGGAAGGTTTTGCCCAAGCGGAAGGCCCAGGATGGGGCTTGAAGGGTGAACCCAGGAGTGGGAGCTGAAAACCCTCAATACCCCAGAGACCTCCCCAAGATTTCTCTTGGTTGCTCAGTCTTCCTGCCTTTTTCCTGTCAGACAACACACAATATCAGAAATTCATCTTTAGATAAGGAGGAAGGAGACACCAGCCAACTCAAGGGACAGCAATGATACTCAGGCTGGGAACCTTGATATTTATAAGATAGCTCCAAGAGCAGAAGCTTTCAAACTTCTTTGACCATAGACTGAGAAAAATATATTTTATATATTAATTAGTACATATATATGTGTGTGAACAGAATTTTTGCAAAACAAAATGTATCCTTACAAGCTGATATGCTCCCTATTCTATACTAGACAAGTCTACTCCGATTTAAAAATGCTGGTCAGTAACCCACTATACTGAATTCAAGATCCACAATCTCTAAAGGGCCAGATAGTGAATACTTACGGCTTATAAGCCACATATCCTGTTTTACAAGTCTTGTTGCATATTTTTTTTTTCTACAATCCCTTAAAAAGGTAAAACTATTAGCTGCGGTCAACTTTGGCTTAGGTCAGTTTATGCATATCAGGTTTGAAGACCATTACCGTGATTGTGCCCACCTTATGGTAACATAGTCTGCAAACCACATTTTATTATTATTTTTTGACACAGCGTCTCACTTTGTCATCCAGGATGGAGTGCAGTGGTGCGATCTTGGCTCTCTGCGGGCTTGACCTCCTGGGTTCAAGTGACTCTCTTGCCTCAGCCTCCTGAGTGGCTGGGACAACAGGCGAACGCCACCAAACCCGGCTAATTTTTTTACGTTTTTTGTAGAGATGGGGTTTCATCATGTTGCCCAGGCTGGTCCACCTGCCTCGGCCTCCCAAAGTGTTAGGATTACAGGCATGAGCCACCACACCTGGCCTTTCAAACCACATTTTAAAGACTAGAGTTATTGAAAGATTCCAGAAAGAAAAAAAGTTTTTTTTTGTTATTTTTTTTCCCAAGACAAGAGTCTTGCTCTGTTGCCCAGGCTGGAGTGCAGTGGCAAGATCTCAGCTCACTGCAACCTCCACCTACCAGGTTCAAGTGATTCTTGTGCCTCCCGAATAGTTGAGATTACAGGTGCATGCCAGCATGCCTGGCTAATTTTTGTATTTTTAGTAGAGATGGGGTTTCACCACGTTGGCCAGGCTGGTCTTGAACTCCTGACCTCATGATCCACCCACCTCGGTTTCCCAAAGTGCTGGGATTACAGGTGTGAACCACCGTGCCCAGCCTGTTTGTTTTACGAGACAAAGTCTCACTCTGTCACCCAGGCGGGAGTGCAGTGGCACAATCATAGCTCACTGAAGCCTAGAACTCCCGGGCTCAAGTGACCCTCCTGGCCTCAGCTTCCCCAGTTGCTAGGACTACAGGCACACACCACCATGCCCAGCTAATTAAAACAAATTTTTTTTTTTATATATAGAGACAGGGTCTCACTATGTTGGCTGGGCTGGTCTTAAACTCCTGGCCTCCCCACCTCAGCCTCCCAAAGCTCTGGGATTACAGGCATGAGCCACCTTGCCTGCCTGAAAAGAGTTTTGATAGTTTAACCTTAAACCATCTAACTCTTCATGGTCAAACCATATTTGCCCAGCAGGACACCAGTTTGTAGCTCCTGTTTTTAGGGATGAGTGTAACTTTATCTTCCATGTATACCTTTTTCAATGTTTTCTTACATTAGTTGCCTCTTTTAAATTTGTGACAAAACTCTTCTTTTTCAAACAACTTGGTAGTTGGTGTTGAAATCACTGCAACAGGATTATTGAAGAATACAATTTGAAAGTTGTGTTATTTATTTTATGTTCAAGAAAATTAAATAAAAACAACTATTTTTTACCTAAGATACTACAGTACACAATTACTTCCGAATGCATGATATCTTTTGATCTTTAAAGCAATCCTGTGCGGCTACCCAGGAGGCTGAGGCAGGAGAATGGCTTGAACCAGGGAGCTGGAGGTTGCAGTGAGCCGAGATCGTGCCACTGCACTCCAACCTGGTGACAGAGCGAGACCCATCTCAAAAAAAAAAAAAAAAAGAAAAGAAAAAAAGCAATCCTGTGAAATAATCTAGTAGATATTGTTCTGGCCTTTTAAGAGAAGAGAAAATGGATTGCTAGAATTTTCATTGATTTGCCTACTTGGCAAATGATAGAACATAGATAAAAAAAATTGAGCCCAGGGGCCAGGCACGGTGGCTCACGCCTGTAATCCCAGCACTTTGGGAGGCTGAGGTGGGTGGATCACGAGGTCAGGAGTTCAAGACCAGTCTGGCCAACACAGTGAAACCCTGTCTCTACTAAAAATACAGAAAATTAGCCAGGCGTGGTAGTGTGCACATGTAATCCCAGCTACTCGGGAGGCTGAGGCAGGAGAATCGCTTGAACCCAGGAGGTGGAGGTGGCAGTGAGCTGAGATGGTGCCACTGCACTCCCTCCTGGGCGACAGAGCGAGACTCTTTCTCAAAGAAAAAAAAAATTGAGCCCAGTGTTTTTTTGTTTTTATTTTTTAATCTAGTCATTAGCTTCATTATAAACAGCAAAAATATCAATTAAATATGTGTTGTATACTTGACGTAGCGTAGGTCTTGTGATATCAGTTCTTACTATCCTACTTTTTTCAGGGCTCTATTGCACTGAAATGCATTGATTGGAGTTACTTCCGAACAGGTCTAATTTTTTACTATGGAGTATCTTACAACATGGAGCAGCACATTTTCTGCACACTGATGAGATAAAGTCTTATATACCTAGACCCAAAGGTTTCAAGGGCTTCTACTGCTCCATTATATATTGATAGGGTTTGACTGTATCCCCATCCAAATCTCTTCTTGAATTGCAGCTCCCATAATTCCCAAGCGTTGTGGGAGGGACCCAGTGGGAGATAATTGAATCATGGGGGCAGTTTCCCCCGTACTGTTCTCGTGATAGCAAATAACTCTCATAAGAGCTGACAGTTTTATAAGGGGTTTCCCCTTTTGCTTGGCTCTCATTCTCTCTTGCCTGCTGCGATGTAAGCAGTGACTTTGCTCCTCCTTTACCTTCTGCCATGATTGTGAGGCCTCTGCAGCCATGCTGAACTGTGACTCAATTAAATCTCTTTCCTTATAAATTACCCAGTCTTGGGTATGTCTTTGTCAGCAGCATGAAAATCGACTGATACATGTATTGTGAAACTTTGAGATGGTGCCTTGTAATCCCATAGGATTTGAACATAGTTTAACATCTGGTTAAAACCTGTTGTGGAAAAAGCCCACCACAGGGGTCAGTAAAAGAGATGCTTCGAGGAGTAGCACTCCTGCAAATCCCGGGACCACTGCACAAAATCTCTCAAAGCCACATTGCTTGGCTTTGGGGTGCCCCACTGCTGGCATCCAGGTCCCCTGAAACAGTGAATAATTCCGAGTGAACTGCTTTGTGATCCTTTTGAGATTCCTCTAAGATGGCGTCCTCTCCCGGTGGCTTTTGAGGAGTTTCTTTTTTGGGTTTTGCATGAAAAAAACATGCTCTTCTTGGGCATTGGTAGAAAAGGTGAGAAAAGGAAGGCCACGGAGACAGAGGCCAAGGATATGACGTTGAGGTAAAAGTACGACAGGTTCGCCAGGGATACCAAGAGTTGGGCCAGCACGGACCCTGCCGTGTAGGCGGCCAGCGTGACACTCCTGCAGTAGCCGCTCACTCTCTGGTAGTGCTCGGGGCTGACCACGCTGTATGTGTAGGCGTAGTAGGCCACCTCGGCGGCGGTGACCATCCCGTAGAAGAACTCTACAACCTGCACGGTCTTCACTCCTTGGCCAAACAACAGCAGCAGCCAGGTAATGATGAAACTAATACTTTGCAAGATGATGACTGGCTTGTAGCAGACATAATCGGTGAGGACAAACACAGGCAGCAGCAGCACCAGGTAGGAGTATGTCTAAATGGGGAAGATCTCATTTGTTATCTGCAAGATTAAGTGGGGAGAGTGCAAAGACAAAAAAAATCAGGACTTGAAATACACCCTGGGCCTCTGACACTTAACATTATCAAGATGACATGTATCAACCCTAGGACGCACTGCTTGGCCTTTGCCAAAGTGGGTCTAGTTTCATGGTTTACATGAATTTCTAACAATACTTTGGAAAGCAATGGAAAACTGAAATTCAGGGAAACAAATTGAACGACAGATATTCATAAGGTGTGAATTTATACTTCCAGGTGTAAAAGACACAGCAGCTATTATCTTAGTTATCTGCCTTTTAAACTTTATAAATGTAATTTGATCTGCAATAAGCTATGGAGGCTAGGAAAAGAGGCCATAATGGATAAATTAATCTTTTTACACTTGACAGGATTTCCAGAACAATCTAGGGCTGCTCAGATACTGTTGCTTACTAGCATGTAACAAAATAGTTTATTCTTCTTCACAGTGAGAACCCAAAGGTCAAAAAGGATGTTTCAGTACTAGAAAAACCTGACCGCCTTCTTTCCCTTTGATATCCATCAGTACAAAAGTGAGGAGCCCATTGCGATACCATCTCGGTAATCAGGAAAATATGGAACAAATGACCAGTTTGAGATTGAATGTCAGAGGAAGAAACGTGTGTGTTTATCTTCTACTCTTCCGTTTTCTTCACTTTACTTTTTTGGGCTGCCCTGGAGGAACCATAAGAAACTACTTAGTAGCTCTCTCATTCAAGACAATTTTGGCCACAGTTCCTCTTGGAACTGCTGGCACTGGCCAATTATCGGAGCCCATCTGTAGTAAGTGATTATTTCACTTTCTATAAGGGGAATGTACAGTGGGTGGAGGATGACATAAAGGCGGTTGGGGTAGACCTTCTCAAATCCCTGTCCTCTGAATTTCTAGACTACCAAAATAAATCCACAGATTTACTGAGCCTGAGAATGCCCTTTGCTATGACCTAATCTGTGTCCTCCTGCTTTGGGTTCCCAGGTAGACTTTTACCCAAGCACTCTCGAAGTTTGGTAGAACTTTATTCTTGCTGTTTTTGGCTTTTGGGTATAGTCACTAACATGGTAAAAGCTGTATGCCAGATATGCTTTTTGTGACAATCTCTGGTATTTGAATCCAGCCCAGTCATAGCTTCTAGCTAAACCAGTTTGTACCTAATGGGATGTACTGGTGTTTATTGTGAAGAAAGAAGGTGGATTGATTTAGAAGGCAAAATCTACTTGGTGTGAGGTGGGTGAATGTAGATGGTGGCTAGGAAAGAGAGGCAAAATAAGATAAAATTGTTGGGTGCAACGGCTCATGCCTGTAATCCCAGCACTTTGAAAGACCAAGGTGGGAGGATTGCTTGAGCCTGGGAGTTCCAGACCAGCCTAGGCAACATAGTGAGACCCTCTCTCTACAAAAAAAAAAAAAAGTAAAAATTAGCCTGGCACCTATAGTCCTAGCAGCTTGGGAGGCTGAGGCAGGAGGATTGCTTGAGCCCAGGAGTTTGAGGCTGCAGTGAGCTATGATCATGCCACTGCACTCCAGCCTGGGCATGCCATTTAAGACCATGGATTCTGCAGTCAGACAGTCAGGTCCAAATCCTTCTCTGCTGCTTACAAACATGTGACCTTTGGTAAGTTACTGGACCTCTTTATACCTTAGATTCCTCATCTGTAAAGTGGGGATGATAATATGTTTTGAGGATTCCATTTGCTAGTACATGTTAAAACAATGCCTGGCACACACTACGCAGTCATCAGTCATAAGCTATACAATTTGCCATACTGATGGCTTTGAAAGGTATTGATGTGCTGACACGCACATCTTACCACTAGCCTGGGATCTCCTTGAGAGCAGGGATTCAGTTTTGTCACCTTAGAGTCTAGCACAGTGTCTGACCCATCAAAGGTATCGAGCTGGGAGCAGTGGCTCATACTTATAATCCCAGCACTTTGGGAGGTAGAGGCAGGTGGATCACTTGAGGCCAGGGGTTCAAGACCTGCCTGGTCAACATGGCAAAACTCTGTCTCTACTAAAAATACAAAAATTAGCCAGGCATGGTGGCACATGCTTGTAGTGCCAGCTACTCTGGAAGCTGAGGCACAAGAATTGCCTGAGCCTGGGAGGCAGAGGTTGCAGTGAGCCATGATCTCGCCACTGTACTCCAGCCTGGGCAGCAGAGTGAGACCCCGTCTCAAAAAAAAAAAAAAGTATCCTAGAAGCACTTGTTGAAAGTACAGTCATCAAACCAGACTTTTCTAACTGACCATAAAAATTCAAATAATAATATGTTTTCCAAGCGTTTAACTTATTTAAAGTTGTTCTCTGGCGTGAGAACTACAAGCCACCATCTGATTCTGAAGAATATGCTGGTTACTTACTCCTAAAACAGCTCTGGAATAAGGAAAAGAGGATTTCCTGGTGGGAAGAACATGGGCATTGTAGTTGAGTAAATTTAAATCTCTAATCCACTCTTTCAAGTCATGTGATCCTGTCCGAGTTTCTCTGTGTCTTGGGGCCTCAGTTTCCCTTACCTGAAGAGGGAGCTTGTAATGCACATCACACAGGCGTAGTCGTAAAGAAATTTCCTGGCCTAATGCTTTCATGGTAGCAGGTGCATAATGTGGGTTACATTCCACGTTATGCCACCTCTACGTGGGAATCCACATCTAGCTTCTGTGGCCGTGGAAGAGAGAAGGACCATCTTTCAGAGCGTGGAGACACTGGTCATCATCCAGCTCGTATAAGTCACAGGCAGGTGCTGGAGCCTGAAACCATTAAGTTTTAAGTGAGTTTAGCAATTGAGATTGTTATTTACACTGATTAGTCCCGCTAGCGATTAAGGGGAATAGCCAGGGGAGACCTGTATTCATTAGAAATAATCCTCTGGAAAGTGAGATATTAAATAATTGCATACTTTAGAAAAATGCATAATTTCTTGTCAGCAGATCAGATCCATTGCAGTTTTACAACTGTATTTTGGAGAACATTAATTCCTGGGTTACTTCTAATAAAATAGAGAGTAGAAATGATTTCTAGGGCCAGGCACAGTGGCTCACATCTATCATCCCAGAGTTTTGGGAGGCCAAGGCAGGAGGATCACTTGAGCCCAGGTGATGGAGGCTGCAGGGAGGTATGATCGTGCCACTGCACTCCAGCCTGAGTAATAGTGTGAGACCTTGTCTCAAATAAAACCCCCAAAATTAGCCAGGAAATCTCAAATCCTCTTTCTGAATCAGTCATGGACAAAACATCACTCACCATTTTTGAGGACCAGGAGAGACCATGGCTTCAGGTTTTTACATTGGAAATAACTCCTGATTCCTCCCCTAATGCTAGCAGCAGAATGTTTAACTCAAGATGGTTGGATGGGTTGGTTCAACTAAATTAGGAAGTCCATCACCAGCACAGTGAAAAGACTCAAAGAATATGAGTGATCACATGGAGAAATAGCTACAACAAATCCTCTTCAGTGTGAGATTTCCACAACTCTGATTAGGATGGGCACCAAGTTTGCCCCCTGCTAGTATCTTCATTTATTATAAAAAGACGGTGAATGGTATATTATTTTATTTGTCAGCATTCTGCTTACATGGCCCCTCTGAACTGAATGCTTTTCCTTATGGACTGCAGAAAACGAATGACTACCTAGGAAAAACTTTGAAAACATAAAGAATACAATATCCCTTGATTATGTGGTCTCTCTGAGATGGAAGGGAGCAAAAAACAGCCTGAAAGATTCAAACATTCTTTCCTTAGGGCTATTTTTCTAACTTCAAGGCATTCTTCTATTTTTACAATTAAAGGCAGAGTTATAACTATGTAACAAAAAAGACAAACAGTGAACTTACAATCCCATGTTACGCCAGTGGCATACTTTTTAATATATCAAGCAGGTGTTAATTTTTATTTACTGTTTAACCTCTGCTTCAAAGGTCATTGGTTAACATGGTCATTGGTTAAAACGTCACCGAAGAAATGCTCTGATTTGCTCCTAATTATATTAGAATGTAAATTTCTAACCATTGCAAGGAAGATGGGTGCAGAGAAAGCAGTGGACTTCTGGTCTGGGCCACTGGTCTATCCTAGTGTTGCTATAGACAGGGAATCCGGGAACTTGGGGGTTCTGGCTATTGCAGAGCTGATGGGCTGCTCTGAGCAGCTTGGTATTTCATAAACATCCCAGGTATTACTGTGATGTGGCCATCAGATATTTTTTTCTGTTGTACTTAATCACAGCTAGCTGAACTTACTCAGATTCCTTAACTTTTCTGAGTCCCACTGATTAAGAGAAGATAAAAATTATCCACTATTTTGTTTGTAAGGAGTAAATAAGATCAATAGGGGAGGAATCCAAGCAGCACCTAGTATAATAAATACAGCTGTCTTTCCCTTGCTTTTCCTTGAAAATCTCGTCTAGTCCCAGTCACCCAGAAGATCACAAGGACCAATGAATTGGTGATAAAATAAAAGCTCATAATGTCAGACCCAGCTAATATAGATTGTTGATCATCTTTACAAAAATCAATGTAAAAGGTTACAAAATCAATTTCAAGGCTATCCTGTAAGAATAGAGAGAGATTGAAAAAGTAAATTTATGACTTAATTAAGGTTGCAAGGAAAACTGTTTCTTTAAGGAATTACATTGTTTGAAAGCGCTTTATAAATACTAACTTATGTAAGAATAGCAATAAATCATTCTTAACTGCTCTTTAATCAAATGTTCAGTCCTTCATTCCATAGTTCCTTCCATAGGGAACCCTTGGTCAGCTTCGTTAAATTCTGCTCAGAATACATGCTTTCCACACCCATACTTCCCTATTTGGATGTTTTACTGATTCATTTTGATTCTTCTCTACATAGTCTAAATCAGCAAATATTTACCATACGTACTTTTTAAAGAGTTGAAAGGAAGTTATCCCTATATTCTAGCTCCTCATGACTCGTGTCTCAGCACGAAAAGTATTTTTTATCCGGATTACTTAAATCAACATTGCATGCCAACATTTCCCATCTGAACCTTGGCCTGCGCGTTTTTCCTGGCAATGTTGCTTAACACCCACTGACCATGTAGTCTCATCATTTTTAATGGTGATGAGGCAGACTTCCTCCTAGTTCACATTGAATAGTCTTTGTCACTGATCTTGCTATTTGGATGCCATGAGCTAGGACTAGGGACTCATTTCAATGGCCTGTTTCTCTGTCACCCAGGAAATCACAAGGCTCAATGAATTGCTGATAGCAATTTTGGTACTGAAAAGTAGGGCGGGGCTATACCAAATATGTAAAAGTGTGGAAGTGCCTTTGGAATTCTGTAATGGGTAGAGGCTAGAAGTGTTTTGAAGCACTTCATAGAAAAAGCCTAGATCACATGTCCGAAATTGTTGGTAGAAATACAGACATTAAAGGCAATTCTGGGCCGGGTGCAGTGGCTTATGCCTGTAATCCCAGCACTTTGGGAGGCCGAGGCAGGTGGATCATGAGGTCAGGAGTTCGAGAGCAGCCTGGCCAACATGGTGAAATCCCATCTCTACTAAAAATACAAAAATTAGTTGGGCGTGGTGGTGCGTGCCTGTAATCCCAGCCACTCAGAAGGCTGAGGCAGGAGAATTGCCTGAACCTAGGAGGCAGAGGTTGCAGTGAGCCGAGATCATGCCACTGTACTCCAGCCTGGGTGACAGAGCAAGACTGCCTGGTGGAGTGGGGGTGGGCTGGGGGAAAGACAATTCTGATGAGGGCTCAAAAGGAAGAGGAGAGCTACAAAGAAAGCTTCTATTGTCTTAGAGAATACATGTACCACCATGTACTGAATGTTTCTAGAATTATGCACATTACAAGGTGTTTCTGGTGAGGTCTCAGATGGAAAGGGGGAGCTTTTATTGGACACTGAAGGAAAGGTGATTGATCTGTGTTATAAAGCAGCAGAGAACTTGGCTGTATTATGTTGTGCTGTTGGAAGGAAAGTAGAACTTGTAAGTGATGATGCACTTGGATATTTAGCTGAGGAGAATCCCAAGCAAAGTGTGCAAAGGGGAAGCCTGATGTCTCCTTGTTGCTTGTAATAAAATGTGAGAAGAAAGAGATAAATTGAAGAAGGAACTGCTAGGCAAAAAGGAAGCAGTACCTGATTTGGAAAATTCTCCACCTGTCCAAATAGTATACTATAGAAATGTCAAAAGTATGGCTGAACAAGTGTTTGCTAAATAAATGAGGTGTGTGGCTCATGGATCCAATCATTTATCTCATCAGAAGCCAGGAATAGAGATGTAGTTGTTCAGGAAAGATCTGTGCAGGGCCCTCTTGTCTGATGGCTTAGATCACCATGAATTTCTTGGGAGGCTGACAACGTTTTTGAGAATTTTATACCAGGAGAAACATTGCCATTCTGTACTGAAAGAGACCATAAAATTTACAAGAATGAGTTAAAGGCTGGAGTGCTGGATGCAGAGGCCGGTCTCGAACTCCTGACCAGTTTGAGACCAGCCTAGCCAACATGGTGAAACCCCATCTGTACTAAAAATACAGAAATTAGCCAGATGTGGTGGCGGGCACCTGTAATCCCAGCTACTCAGGAGGCTGAGACAGGAGAATCGCTTGAACCTGGGAGGCAGAGGTTGCAGTGAGCTGAGATCACGCCATTGCACTCCAGCCTGGGTGACAAGAGTAAAACTCCATCGCAAAAACAAACAAACAAACAAAAACATTGTAGTCTTTTATGAGAACATCTAAGTTTTTAAACAACCACCATACGGGTGTAAAAGATCATCAGGCCATAGAGGATTATGCTCAGGCCTTGAAATCTTTTTTTTTTTTTTTAATTGTAAGTTTTCTTCAGTCTCAGAAGGTATCAGGCCTTGAAATCTAATGGAACTTGCCTTCCTAGGTTTCAGACTTGCTTGGGACCCATGACCCCTTTTTTCTTTCCAATTTCTCCCTTTTGCAATGAAAATGTCTGTCCTATGCCTAGATATTGTATTGTGTAAGCAGATGACTCATTGTCTGACTTCACGGGTTCATGGATGAAGAAGAGTTTGCCCCAGGGTGATTCATACTCTGAGTCTCAGCCATCAATGATGTAGATGACAACATTTGGGACTTTGAGTTCATGACATTTAGATGAAATTTTGGACTTAGAGTTGATACTGGAATGGTTAAGACTTTTGGGAATATTTGGAAGGGGTGGATATATTTTGCATGTGGGAAAGATGAATTTTGGGGCAAAGGGGAAGACTATTATGGGTTGCTTGTGTCCCCCAGAAAGACACGTTGAAGTCCTAACCCCCAGCATCTCAGAATGTGACTTTATTTGAAAATAGGGTTGATGTAGATGTAATTAGTTAGGTTATGATAAAGTCATGGTGGAGTAGGGTGTGTTCTTAATCCAATCACTTGGTGTCCTTATAAGAAAGGGAAAAGAGACACAGAGACAGACCTGACAGTGAGAAGACAGCCATGTGAAGACCAAGGCAGAGATTGGAATGATGGATCTACATGCCATGGAACACCGAGAATTGCTGGTAAACACCGGAAGCTGAAAGATGCAAGGAAGGGCTCTCCCCGATAGGTTTCAGAGGGTACATGGCCCTGTTGACATCTTGAATTCAGACTTCTAGCCTCCAAAACTGTGAGACAATAAACTTATGTTGTTTTAATCCAGCCAGTATTTATGGTATGTCATTAAAACCACCCTAGGAAGCTGACACAGATTGTGGTACACCTAATTTGAATTTTTAATCATTTGCACAAAATGTGGGATTAAATCTTTAATTAAAATATTTCATTTAAATCTACTATATTCTGATTTTCCATGTATCGATACTTTCATTATTGTTAAATAAAAATAGGACAGATGAATCTATATATACATATGGAGTGAAATTTTCCAGTTTGTTTTTGTTATCTTTAGCTAGGTAATAAATGTTAGTTACACCCCATATGGTGGTTGTTTGAAAACTTAGATGTTCACATAAAGGACTACAATGTTATTTATTTATTTATTTGTTTGTTTGTTTGTTTTGAGACAGAGTCTTGCTCTGTTGCCCAGGCTGGAGTGCAATGACGCGATCTCGCCTCACTGCAACCTCTGCCTCCCAGGTTCAAGCGATTCTCCTGCCTCAGCCTCCCAAGTAGCTGGAATTACAGGTGCATGCCACCACGCCTGGCTAATTTTTGTATTTTTAGTAGAGGCGGGGTTTCACTATGTTGACCAGGCTGGTCTCAAACTCCTGACCTCCCACCTCAGCCTCCCAAAGTGCTGGGATTACAGGCGTGAGCTACTGCGCCTGGCCTACAGTGTTATTTTTAAAAACTAGATACTATATGAAATGCAGACATGATAAAGTGGTGCTTAACCCTTTTAGGTGACCTGCCTTTTTAAGAAAATTGCAATTTTCATAAAAAAAATTATACATTTTTAAATAGTTTAGTCATTACTCATTTTGTAATTTATTTTATATTGATTTTCCCCTCTGAGATTCAAATGTTTGTAACCATTGCTGTCTTTTTTACAGGTCTCTCTTCTTTATCAAGTTATCATATTTGGGAACAAGTGTAACATGGTAGAAATGAAGATGTCTCTTGCGTGGGAGGCTGATGCTCCAAGGGAACCTTGGGCAGGATCCATGCTTTCTGCTAACACAGGCTTCATCCACCCTAAGTGCTCAGGCAGCATTTGGAGAAGGAAGAAGGATGACTGGAAGGAAGAAAGTTACTTTTTTTTTTTTTTTTGCAGTTGTGGGGAAATTGCACTGATTCACGCATGTACTTTTATCCAGTCTCCCCGGTCACGAACAGAGCGTAATTGCTGCACGTCTGGCCAGAACAAACACTTGAGCTGGAAATACCAAACTGTATATATGTTAAACACAGGCTAGTTTTACAGAATTTTCACCTCTACTTCTCAATACAAAACCTGTTTTTCACAACTAGCATTACCCCCACACGCAGAAATTTTTAAAGAAAAGATGACTAGGTCTATTCTAGAACCTTTTGTTATTCCTGGCAGTAGTACAATGAAATTGGGTCTAGTGGTATTTATTGTTGGGGTGGATGTAACTCCTATTGAATCTGAAAGCACAGCATCAAGTGAAAACTGCTGAACAAATGCTAAGCATAGAAACTCTTCTGTTTATGAACTTTTTGGTTTTCAATAGGCTGCCCTGAGTCTGCTTTTTTGTTCTTAATTGAACACAACATGGTACAAAAAATTACTACCCCTGGCCGGGCGCAGTGGCTCACGCCTGTAATCCCAGCATTTTGGGAGACCGAGGCAGGCGGATTCCAAGGTCAGGACTTCGAGACCAGCCTGGCCAACATAGTGAAACCCCGTCTCTACTAAAAAATATAAAAATTAGCTGGGCATGGGGGTACATGCCTGTAGTCCCAGCTACTCAGGAGGCTGAGGCAGGAGAATCACTTGAACCCGGGAGGCGGAGGTTGCAGTGAGCCAATATCGTGCCACTGCACTCCAGCCTGGGTGACAGAGTGAGACTCTGTCTAAAAAAAAAAAAAAAAAAAAAATTACCTGTGGGTGCTGGGCTGAGCCATGATTTTGTTCCTCATCTGGAGGGATTAAGGACTGCTTGGCTAAGCTCATCCCCAGTTATTGACTCAGTGGGACTTGTGGGGAGGGTGTGAAACCAAAATTTTTTATTTCTAACAAATTCCCAGGTGTTGCTGCTGCTGCTGCTGGTTGTGGACCTCACCTTGAGAACCACTGCGTAGCTCACAGCCGTCTTGGCCAGCTCTCAGGCTGAAAGTTTGAAAGAGATTTCTATAGTCATTTTAGCTGTAATTCCCCCGAGGGTTACACTAGAGGGCAGTGTGATTACAGCTACTGCGATGGAGAGCAGGTTGACTTCACACTGAATCCAGACCGAGGTTTTATATTTTGTTTCCGGATGTTTCATGTAGGCATTTGTAGGTAGAAAAGATTCTGCTGCTAAAAAGAAGTTAAAAGTTTGCTCTCTCTCCTGTCTTTTTATTTTATTTACTTATTTTTTTGAGACGGAGTTTCGCTCTTTTTGCCCAGGCTGGAGTGTAATGGCACGATCTCGTCTCACTGCAACCTCTGCCTCCTGGGTTCAAGTGATTCTCTTGCCTCAGCCTACCAAGTAGCTGGGATTACAGGCATGCACCACCACTCCTGGCTAATTTCATATTTTTGGTAGAGATGGGGTTTCACCATGTTGGCCAGGCTGGTCTCGAACTCCTGACCTCAGGTGATCCGCCCGCCTCGGCCTCCCAAAGTGCTGGGGTTACAGGCGTGAGCCACCACGCCCAGCCTTTTTATTTTAAACTCATATATATTTATTAGCTGGAGAGCTGAGGCTATTGAGGTGTACAATTTTATTTTCCATTATTCAGAGAATGTTAGAGATCAATTTGCTATTTGAGCTCACTTTTCTAAACGTGTTTTCAGTGACTCCTGTTTTGTTAGTAGTAGAAATAGGGTTTGAGACCAAATAAAGCTGGAAACACTGAGTTAAAGTTACACAGACTCCTTTATTAAAATGGTCCTTAGAGCCTGTATTTGTACATTGGAAACCACTGGGAGGAGGATGTGGAAGGCAGGACCGCTGTGGGAGTAATGCCTTCTGGGTATTTTGGACAGGAAACACCTGCCTGGTCCTGATTCTTCGTCTTTTCCATAAGGAATTAAAAACTGGAAGAGAAAAATGACTGCTATGTAGTGACAGGACCTGTCTCCGGACTGTAGCCCAGGGTACTTTCCGTAGGACCAAAATATTATTACTTGCAGTTTTATGTGCAATGACAATAACCAGGCCAGTCAAATGCACTCCGTCTTCGGGCCTTGGGTCTTCCTATTCCACCTGTTAGAACGCTCTTACTCCAGGCACCTGCAGCCTTGCCTCCTCACTGCATGCAGAGTGCTTAAATAGCACCTTATTAAAGAGGACCTCCCAGACCACTCTCCAAAATGGGCCTCCTTGGGTCACTCTCTATTTTCGTACCTTGCTTTGTCACCACCTGGTATGTGCTTAATTATTTTTTGTTTGCTTCTTCTCTCTAAAATAGAGCTAGAACAGAAGGGACTTTATCTATCTTAGTGTCTGCTATATCCCTAGTACTTTGTAGGTGCTCAGTGAACATATACTGGTTGAATTAATATTTTCAAAGTATAGAACATAAGATTGGTTATTCTATTAGCCAGAGTTCTCCAGAGAAATGGAACCAACATATTGATATATAAGTATACATAACACATTATATATATATATATATATAATGTTAAATATGTTAAAATGGTAAAAACTGGTATCTTTTATTAAATGGTTCTAACAGTACCCAGATAATGTGAACATTATATACATTTACAGAAAAATTTCCACTTGCACTTCTGGGTTTAAAAGTGCAATATCTGGCCAGGCGCGGTAGCTCACACCTGTAATCCTAGCAATTTGGGAGGTCGGGGCAGGCGGATCTTTTCAGCCCGTGAGTTCAAGACCAGCTTGGGCAACATGGCAAGACCTCATCTCTACGAAAAAATACAAAAAGTAGCCGGGTGTTGTGGCGGGCGCCTGTGGTCCTAGCTACATGGCTAAGATTATACCTAGACCTACACTATACCTATGCTGAGGTGGGAGGATCACCTGAGCCTGGGAAGTTGAGGCTGCAGAGAGCCATGATTGTGCCATTGCACTCCAGCTTGGATGACAGAGTGACACCATGTCTCAAAAAATAAGATAATAAAAGTGCAACATCTGACACTTTCTAGTAATTGTTTAAATGTAATGATATTGTATACTCTGGTTTCTCTTCAAATTGTGTACATCTTTTGCCTTTTAAATGTAATGGTATTTTATTTTATTTTATTTTTTTTTGAGATGGAGTTTTGCTTTGTTGCCCAGGCTGGAGTGCAATGGTGCGATCTCGGCTTACTGAAACATCTGCCTCCCAGGTTCAAGTGATTCTCCTGTCTCAGCCTCCCAAGTAGCTGGGATTACAGGCATGCGCCACTACGCCCAGCTAATTTTGTATTTTTAGTAGAGATGGGGTTTCTCCATGTTGGTCAGGCTGGTCTCCAACTCCTAACCTCAGGTGATCTGCCCGCCTCTGCCTCCCAAAGTGCTGGGATTATAGGCGTGAGTCACCATGCCTGGCCAGTATTTTATTTTTATATACTCTGGTTATGTTAGAGAATATCCTTCTAGGCTTCAGGGAGTTTGAATTTAAATATTATTGAGGTAAGGGGTATTTATATTTACCCAAAGGCCTCTCTGAGAAGGAATTCTATACTGGGTTTGACTGTAATTAAGGTAGCTGCCTTGGAGAATACTGGTCATTTTAATTTTCCACTCTCCAAATTTCACAGAAGTGTTTCTCATTGTCAGACTGACCTACAGTCATACAGGGAAAGGAATCCAGGCAACATCATCCCAGGTTTCTTCCATAAAGGAAGGAGGAGACTCTAGAAGGTGGTGGTGGTGGTGGTGGTGGTGATGCCAACAGACATGAAGTACAGGACCTTTCAAATGAGAATTTGAAGTTCACACACCTTCCATAAGGCCCACCTTCCCCTCCTCCACTGAGCATCATGGGGTTGCATTGTCTGTCCCTGAGCCACAAGGCCCCTCCTCTCCTGCTGACTGCAAGGCAGTGGGGGTGGGGAGTGGAGTGTGTGTGGTCTTAGATAGAAAAGAAAGCCTGAAAAGAAACATAATGTGCTAAACAACTGATGTGTTAAACACCTGCCTTCTGATATTCTTAAATGGCAGTCCTGTCTCCAGTGAGAAATAAATGTCTTTTGATAAATGCATTTACGCTTACTCTCTAGTCACGATCAGCCAGTCCTCTGGGTAATGTCACTTTGAAGGAAGTTTGGATGCTTATCAGGAGAGAGTGAGTGGCCTTGGGTGGAATCCAGCACCCAGTGGGGGACAGCTTTAGGGGGATGACCTTCCAGATCACACCACACTGGCTGCCACCCGCTCTGCCCTGCACAAAGTGGACCCAGGTGAAATAGCCCTTCTTGGAGACCCATTAGATGAATTCTTGTCTTCCTTAAAGTAAAGTTATTACTGTTCCAAGTTATATCAACCAAACTCTTGCTTACGTGGAGTAGGTGGCAATGACAGTTAGAAACTGAATTATACCCATAAAGAGCAATGCTGATAAGGAGAAAAAACTGTCAGTGGTTGAATTGACACTGGCTGCTTCCCATCTACTTTGACTTCACAGAAAGTGGGGAAATGCTCTTTTTTTGTGGGATACTTCTGAGGTTTCCTGGGTCTTTCCTGTGCAAATGAATGATGAAATAACTATCTGCGGAGTCACTTAGGAGCCTTACTGGGGTCAGCCATTTTCTGTGCTCCAGAAAGCCCACCCTCTTTTTTCTTCCATTATATTTCTACCTCGTCTGACCACGTGTTGTTGCACAACTCCAAGGCTGAACTTGGAACTGAGCTTCCAATCTTTTCTTCCTCATGCTCTCATGCTTTTCAGAGACCTGGAGATGCTGAAATTCCCCTGCCTTTTCTTGTCTCTTTGCCTGCTCTAGCACTTCTGTCCTCTGAATTTGGTGGGAGAAAGTCAGAAGAAATAAATCTCACAGAATAAACAGAATAACAGTCTCCTTAGAGAGAGGAGGTGATGAAGAGGAAAAAATACAGACATGGAGGTAGATGGTCTTAAAGGAGAAGGGAGATTGGAAGCCAGTCCCCACAACTAACAAGGAGAGTAATAATGCTGCCTTTTCAGGATTTTTTTTTGGGTTGGGGGGGACAGGATCTTACTCTGTTGCACAGGCTGGAGTGCAGTGGTGCATTCACAGCTCACAGCTCACTGCAGCCTTGACTTCCCCAAGCTCAAGCAATCTTCCCACCTCAGCTTCCCAAGTAGCTGGGACTACAGGCACACGCCACCATGCCTGGCTAATTTTTGTATTTTTTGTAGTAGAGACAGGGTTTCATTATGATTCCCAGGCTGGTGTCGAACTCCTGGGCTCAAGCAACCCACCTGCCTCAGCCTCCCAAAGTACTGGGATTGCAGGCGTCAGCCACTGCACCCGGCCTCTTTTTCAGGTTCTTGAGCTCAAATGTCAGCATCATCACTTTCTAGCTATGATCTTGGGAACTTAGATGTGGTCACTGATATTGTCCTTGCTTCTCATTGCTGCCTCCGGACAATTATTCCCAACTCCTTGGGAGAAAATGAAAATGTCAATCTATTTGAAACTCAATCAGCTAGAGCACTGTCTCCTCGGCGCTGACATCTACTGACTCCCTGGTCCGTCTTCCTCAGTCATCAAACCCTTTGGCATCAATTCTCCATCCTAGGTCCTGCCATTATCTTGCAGCTTTTCAGTATCCACATGTGATACATCTCGTCTTTTTTGTTCCTCAATCCCCTCATTTCTAGACTCCCTTTCCACTCTACCTCAGCTCCCCATTCTTGTGGCCACATCCTGTCCTCCCTCCAATGTAAGGAACTGTGTCACCTGGCTCTGTCTACAGGGATCTCACCTTCTTGCTTACTCGATCATCTACTTCCACGGAACCATTCTTCAGTGTTATCGGGACATCCTTGTTCTCCTCCCAACCTCCCTGCCTGTCCTTTCTTCACTTCCCTTATTTCCTCTACAGCAATCACACCAACCCCCAAAGCTCCATGGCCTCCCTGTGTTTCAGTCACATCTGTATGGAAAAAAACCAATCCCAGGAAAAACCTTTGATCTGCTTGCTAGAGAAAGTCACACAATACAGCAAAATAATTCCATCATAAGCTCACAATCACCAGCTTCAAGTGGGATTTAATCAGGCAGTCCTGTGAGGTTTCTCTAGTTGGCTAGTTATTATTATTATTTTGAGACGGAGTCACACTCTGTTGCCCAGGCTGGAGTACAGTGGTGCAATCTTGGCTCGCTGCAGCCTCCACCTCCTGGGTTCAAGTGATTCTCCTGCCTCAGCCTCCCAAGTAGCTGGGACTATGGGCGCATGCCACCACACCCAGCTAATTTTTTGTATTTTTAGTAGAGACGAGGTTTCACTGTGTTAGCCAGGATGGTCTCTATCTCCTGACCTCGCGATCCACCCTCCTCAGCCTCCCAAAGTGCTGGGATTGCAGGTGTGAGCCACTGTGCCCACCTGGCTAGTTCTTACTCTCCATCTTGGCCATATTACACTGTGTCTGTATTTCTCAGTCCTCAAATTCCCCTACTCTGCCTTCATTCCCAGAGACTATAACCTACTTTATAGAGAAAAAGGAAGTCACCAGCTGCCATCTCCCTCAAGCTCCCAGCAACATGCAAACTACTCTCCATCTGCCTCCGTTCACCATGTCACCAGTCTGTAACACGAGGCAGCCGTTCCTTCTCACTAGAGCCAGTCCCTTCATCGGGACCTGGAATTTCCGCTCCTTCCCCTCTGAGCACATTTGCACTACATTTTTTTTTTGTTTACAAAAATAAATATTTCACTTCTTTTACTTAAATTGCCTCTCCTTATTTAAAAATTTATTTGACATCTTCCATTTTAGAAAATCCTCTCTTGACCCGGCAACGCTCCTCAATGACAGTCTGACCTCTCTTCCTTCATCAAAGACAAACCTCCTGAGCAAGTTTTCTACATTAACTGTCTCTACCTGCTCTCCTCCCTCTCATTTTAAATCTCACCTGCAGGTATCCTGTCTCCTAAATAGAAACATCTCTTGCTGAGGTCAAAAATAACCTCCATGTTTGCAACTGCAGTGAAAACATTCCACAGCCTGTTACTTGATTTCTCATTTTCATTGGCCACTACTGATCACTTCTTCCCACTTCAAACATTCTCCTCCCCGGGCAGCCAAACCCTTTCTGTTTTCCTGCTTTTTCCTCCTGTCCTCTCCTTAGACCACAGTGCATGCTCCTTCTTCTCTAAATAATTGTATTTCTTCAAAAGTCTGTCCTTGAGCCAGGCTCACGCCTGTAATCTCAGCACTTTGGGAGGCCGAGGCCGGTGAATCACCTGAGATCAGGAGTTCGAGACCAGCCTGGCCAACATGGTGAAACCCCGTCTCTACTAAAAATACAAAAAAAAAAAAAAAAAAAAAAATGAGCCGGGTGTGGTGGTACACACTTGTAATCCCAGCTACTTGGGAGGCTGAGGCAGGAGAATCACTTGAATCTGGGAGGCGGAGGTTGCAGTGAGCTGAAATCACACCATTGCATGCCAGCCTGGGCAATAGAGTGAGACTCCATCTCAAAAAAAAAAACAAAAAACAAAAACAAAAACAAAAAAAAAGAAACTTCACTCTTACATGTCACCAAGAAAGATACCAGGATCTCTTTTTAACAGACGAGTGTTCCTGTAGTCTCCTGCTGTAGAGCAATACTTTTTTCTTTTTGTTTAATACCTTGAGGGTACAGACAAAGTCTTGTCCATCTTCAGAAACTGATTAAAGATCTAGCACTTTTTCTTGAAATTTCCCTGCAATCTGAATCAAGGCTTATGCTTTAGGACTATAGTGGGAGGAACCAGGGAGACAGTATATTAGCTTGCACTGCTGTAACAAAATACAACAGGTTGGGTGGCTTAAACACCAAAAGAAATAGATTTTCTTAAAGTTCTGGAAACTGGAAGTCTAAGATCAAGATACCATCAGGATTCGGTTCTGGTGAGACTTCTCTTCCAGTCTTGTAGAAAGCTGCCTTCTTACTGTGTCTTCACCTGATCTTTTCTCTGTCAGATGGAAAGAGCTCTGGAATCTTTTCCTCTTTTTATAGGAACACCAGTCCTGTAGGATGAGGGCACCACCCTTATGACCTTACTTGACTTTAATTATGCCCTTAAGGGCCCTGTCTCCAAGTGCAATCACGTTGGGAGTTGGGGCGTTCACATATGAGTTTTGGAAGTACACAATTCAGTCCATAACAGATGGTAACTCTAACAGAATTCAAAATTGAAAGGAAAATCTAGTCGGTACACCACGTAATGTATTTCAATTACACAAGTTATATCTGTAATTTCTAGAATTCTATTTTATCAATCCATGGCACTATCTTTTACTTTGCAAGTTAATACTTCAGGTATGGGTTATATAATATGTACTGAATGATGTTTCCATGTTACTCACTGTCAGAAGGATGTGTACTTTCAACTGTGTGTCCAAAGGTGGTGATAATTTGCTTTGAGTAATACACATTTCCCTATCCAGTCAATCTGCCAAACAATGGTACAGAAGACAACAGGGTACAATCTGTGGATATGATAATGGAATACAGCTAAGCGGCCCACAGAACAGTAGAATCTCTTCTCTGGCCCCAGTCAAGATCTTGTGGTCCTTCCTTGAGAACACAGTCTCCATCTGGTTCTCTCTGGTGCTGCCAATAGCCTGGAAGATGGGCTGCATTCTCCACTGATCATGGTCCTGCCTGGCTGCCCTGAGGCCCTTTGTTCCTTGATCATTTCACTCCTGCCATGGTGACACCTTGGCACCTCATCAGCCAGCTTCCTCGGCTGTCCTCTCTGTTCCATTGTGCAAGGAGATGTTCTGGGTCTCTTCCATTCCCCATGGGATCGGGGGAGCCTTGTGGATCACTCTCTGAAGTTGAGCAGGCCATCCCAGGAAGAGGATAAGATACACATCCACATATTTCTTCTACCTCTATTTTTCTTTTTCTTCTTGTCCGCATATCCTGAGTCAGAAGGCATTCATATCCCCCTTTCCTGTATATCACACTTTCTGAGTTTTTTCTTTTTTAATCTTTGAAGCCTGGTTCTTCATATGTAAACAGGAGCTTTAAAATTTTAGAAAAATTTCTTCTAAACTGTAATTCTTTTTTAAAGCCAAATGTTTCCAGAGTGGATATAGATGAAAAAGAACTCTAGATTCCTTTATGCATACTGGAATAAATAGTAACAAGAAAGTAGCTATTTGTCATGTGCCCTGGGTCACTCCATCACCATCCTCAGGATGGTACATAAGGGCTTCCCCCAGCAGGAGAAGGCATCAGACCTCCTCACCTGGGAAAAATGTCAAGATTCCAGAAGAGGAGAGAGTGGAAAGAGGAAAGAAGATGGGATAGGACATACTTCACGGGAAAAGGTTTGACTTATTCGTGCAAGCCATGAAATGACTGTGATATTGAGCAAACACCCTTCTACCCTTTGGGCCTCAGTATCCTGAGTCCTCCCTCCTCACTTCCCTCGAGTCTTCTCTACTGACACCATGGGTTGCTGTGGTTGTGGAAGTTGTGGTGGCTGTGGTGGCTGCGGTGGTGGCTGCGGTGGTGGCTGTGGTGGTGGCTGTGGTGGTGGCTGTGGCAGCTGCACCACCTGCAGGTGCTACCGGGTGGGCTGCTGCTCCAGCTGCTGCCCCTGCTGCCGCGGCTGCTGTGGGGGCTGCTGCAGCACACCCGTGATCTGCTGCTGCGGCCGCACCTGCGGCTCATGTGGCTGCGGCTGTGGGAAGGGCTGTTGCCAGCAGAAAGGCTGCTGCCAGAAGCAATGCTGCTGCTAGGCGGCCGGCCTGGCTCTGCTTCTAGACTGAGGTGCGTAGTCCTGCTTTCTCCAGGTAATGAGACTTTCCCCCATGCCCCTGCCTGCTTCTCTCCCAGACCTCCCCATCTGGTATCACCTGGGTGTCCAGGGACTTGCTCCTTTGGACTCAATAACCCCCTCTTTGAACCTAGTGGTTTAAAATCTTTTTATTAAAAAAAAATCCAAATAGGAAATGGCCATTACCAAAATACAACCCCAGACTCATCCCTAAAGATCAGTCCGCCTTGCTGAGCCCAGCCAAGAAGATCATGATCCCAAGCGTTCCGTTTCCTGGGTGTCCAGATGGCCTGCACCTTTGTGTTTCTACTTCTCTGCACCTGCATGGGCACCATTTCCCACCTTTTCTATGAGTTTTGTTTCCAGTCACCACATAGCTACTGCTTATTTCCCTAATAAAACAATGTCAACAACCCTGAGTGCTTCTGTATTTATTCTGCCACGTCAACAGGGGGAACGTAAGAGATTTCTTACGTTGGCTCACACCTGTAATCCCAGCACTTTGGGAGGCCGAGGCGGGTGGATCACTTGAGGTCGAGAGTTCAAGATCAGCCTGGCCAACATGGTGAAACCCCGTCTCTACTACAAATACAAAAATTAGCCACATGTGGTAGTGCGCGCCTGTAGTTCCAGCTAATTGGGAGGCTGAGGCAGGAGAATTGATTGAACCCAGGAGGCAGAGGTTGCAGTGAGTCGAGATAGCACCACTGCACTCCAGCCTGAGCAGAAAGAGTGAGACTCCATCTCAAAAGAAAAACAAAAAAAGAGAGAGAGATTTCTATCTCCTTGAACAAGTTGAGTGACAGATGCACCATGACCGGACCGCAATGCCAGCACAGGGCTGCTGGGGAGGCCACCACCAGGCCTCTGGGGACCTGGCCTCCCTGTCACCTGCCCTTTCTCCATCTCTTGAGATCGGCACTTCCCTCAGGTATTTCCACACCTGCTGCCACGTACCCCTGTTCTTCGAAAGACCCCAAGACCCAGCTTACTTGTCAAAAAGGAACCATGCACCTCTCCAGATGCAAGTTCCTCAAAACAAATCTAAATATTTCACATAAGTCCATGTCGAACTGTAAACAAAAGGCAGGTCTAAACAAGCTAGAAAAATGGCCTATCGTTTTTTCTAAGGATGGTTATTCTCTTGCCTTTTCTATTCCCTTATTTCTGTTCTTTGTCTGTGAACTCTTGTTTTTGTGGTTGTTGTCTCAGAGTTGTTCTGTGTACAAACTAAAGCCCTTAAAATGTTTCTCCATAGGGTATTCCTATGAGCCACAAAACTACTATCTCTTACGAAGCAAACCTACATTCTCATATTTTTTCTACCTTATTTTTTATTTCCAACTATATTTTTCTTTTCTTTTATTTATTTATTTTTAAGACCGGGTCTCACTCTGTCACCCAGGCTGGAGTACAGTGTCATGATCACGGCTCACTGAAGGCTTGAACTTGTGGGCTCAGGTGATCCTCCCTCCTCAGCCTCCCAAATAGCTGGGACTACAGGTGTACGCCACCAGGCTTGGCTAATTTCTTCTGATTTTTTGTAGACTCAAGGCCTTACTATGTTGCCGAGGCTAGCCTTGTACTCCTGGGCTCAAGTGATCCTCCTGCCTCGGCCTCCCAAGCTGCTGTGATTACAAGCTTGAGCCACAGTGCCCAACATCTTCAAACTTTATTAAGAGTGAGAAAACTGCAAAGGACTAAAAACTTGTAGCCAATAGAACAAAGAATATTTTTGGTGCTTTTTCAAAGGCATGTTTCCCTCTACTGGTGTATTCCAGAGAGGAAAGGAACTACAATCAGTTTATTTAGTAAATTAAGCAAAGATGCGATATGAGGCACCTTTCACTGGGAGTGACTAAGGTTGAGTACTCAATCTTTTACTTACATTGACTTTGAATACCAAGTGAGTTGACCAAAGCATTTGTGACTATTATTATACTAACCGCAAAGTAACCTTTGTTATGTTGTATAGTTGGTTAACAAATATGAACACAGAAACCAAGAGCACTTACATGACCTCCAAGGGCAAGTAATTAATATGAACGACATGTTCAGTGTCACTGTTAAGAATTTTGAGCCCCATTAGCCAATTTTTGTAGGACCCTATGCTTTACTAGTATAAATATACATGGAAACTTTGGAATCAATACCTCTTTATTTAAACTAGTGGCTCTTGGCCGGGTGCAGTGGCTCATACCTGTAATCCCAGCACTTTGGGAGGCCAAGCCAGGAGGATCACCTGCGGTCAGGAGTTTGAGACCATCCTGGGCAACATGGTGAGACCCAACCTCTACTAAAATACAAATATTAGCCAGGTGTGGTGGTGTGCACCTGTAATCCCAGTTACTTGGGAGGCTGAGGCACAAGAAGCACTTGAACCCAGGAAGCTGAGGTTGCAGTGAGCCAAGATCGTGCCACTGCACTCCAGCCTGGGCAACAGAGTGAGACTCTGTCTCAAAAAATAAATAAAATAAAATAAAATAAAATAAACTAGTGGCTTTCCAGGAGGTGGTACTGCCCCCGTGGGGTGCTTGGGAATTTGCAGAAGTAGTTTTTGGTTGTCACAATCAGAAGTACACTACTGGTATCTAGTGGGCAGGTGCAGGGATAGTAGATCCTGCCGTAGACAGGCTATCCCCACAACAAAGGCTTGTTTTGTGACACATATGATTTTCAAAAGTCTCTTTGGCATTCAAATAAATGAAGTCCCTGTGTATAATTATTGGAACCTATAAGTAACTCCACTCTACACATAAACAGAGTATTTTTCACATTAGCTTAATGTATAGTGAAGATTCTAGGAAAGCAATAGATAGTAAATTAAGAGAAGATTCCATTCTGGTGGTTGGAAGTTTTACCAAGCATGGTTCTTAATTTCAGCCAATCATGTCATTGATTGTCCCTCCACAAAACAGAATTCATTTGCATGTCCACAGACAAGAATCAATTGCATTATTATCATTTCTTGGTATTCCCATTAGTTCTCTGCATTGTTTTCAGTTCTCTATTACAGAGTTATGAAATAGCTCAAAGGCAGTAGAAGGCTAACATCAGAAAACCCAGAAGGATGTACTATAAACAATGCGTGGTTCCCTGCTGGAGACACCCAGTAATATTTTTGCTTATTCCAAATTTCCTTAGGCATTTGAATTAGTTATAGTAGATTAGTTTCAGGTGTTCTATTAACAGTAATGTTATGTTGATCTTTCTATGTATTTTTTGTGCCAGGGGCACACTGTCTTCATTATTTTAGCTCTGTAATAGGCTTTAATGTCTATTTGCAGAAAGCCCTTTCTCATTTCTTTTTTTTTTTTTTCCAAATTATCCATCTATTTTTCCTCTGTGTCCACATAAGCTTTTTGTTTAGGTTTCTGTAGTGCAGTGGTTAGCCTGTTCACCTTACACATACATATGCTCTAGGATCATTTCATTACAGGGAAACAGCATCTTTAGACTTCGAAATTATAGAAAAGCTCATAGATTGATGAGGAAGGAATCAACATTTTTGCAATAATCCATGTTGTTATCCAAGGGAGGTAGGTATATAATTATAGTTATTTTTAAAGCTTTCGGAATTTTCAAGCTTAAGCAAAAAGCTTTTGCTTCTTTAAAGGATTCAATTCTCAAATCAATCTAGTTCAGGGAAAATTATTATTGGTTTTCATTTTTATAGTTGAGGAAAGGAAGATCACAGAAGTTAAAGTGCTTGTTGAGATTCGCACAATTAGTGTGTGGCAGGTGTAGGATCTGACCTCCCATACCAAGGTCTGTGTTCTGCGTCATTACATCTGGGAGAACCAAAACCTAGGGTGGTTGCAGGTTTATCTGATATTCATGTTTGCTACATTTTAGAAATTGGAGAAAGACTGATTTGAATCACAGTCATCATGAGCGCATCTTTCATTTGGTCTTGTGGTCCTCTAAGAAACTCTAGAGTTTTTAACATGAACAATACAGAGAGACACAAGACTTCCCTTGAGAGCATTCAAATGAAGACAAGAATCATGATTTTTAATATTTGTAAATATGACTTACTACAAAATGACAACACTTCAAAGTTTAACTTTAATCCCACAGTTTTCTTACCTAGACAGGCATCCAAAAATCTCACAAAATACTTAATGAACATGAGTCAGTCCGTTTAAAAAAAAAAACTTACCACATTTATACCATAGTCAGCAATCATAAGGCTGTAGTCATTTACATAATCACAAATGTCTCAATTTTTATGTTGTTTTTTCTATCTTTCACAATAGGAAAATTTACAAAAGAAGAGATCATTGTTCTCCCAAGGCCCTCAAGGGTGAAAGAGAATTCGATGCCTGAAGAATAGGAGTGTTTTTTTAAATTTTTCATCTTCTTACTTTTTGGTGGCAAGAACAAAGATCCACTTTACTTAAAATTTTTATTTTTATTTTGTCATAGAGACAGGGTCTTGCTATGTTGCCCAGGCTAGTTTCAAACTCCTGAGCTCAAGCAATCCTCCTGCCTTAGCCTCCCAAAGTGCTGGGATTACAGGCGTGTGCCACCATTCCCGGCCAAGAATAGGAGTTTTGAAATCTACTCTTAGCTTGGGGACTTCAGAAAACACAGCTTGATAAATTAGATAATGATAAATTATGAAGAGAATCAAATAACCAGCTGATAACATTTCAGCATTTCGAGGTTGAAAAAACTTCCTTGGAAAGAGACTTAAAAATTGGAAGTAAAATAGAGACAGATATACTCTTGATCAAGCTCGTCCAACCCATGGCCCAGGATAGCTTTGAATGTGGCCCAGCACAAATTTGCAAACTTTCTTAAAACATTATGAGGTTGTGTTTTGTTTTTTGTTTGTTTTGTGCATCAGCCATGGTTAGGGTTAGTGTATTTTACGTGTGGCCCAAGACAATTCATCCTCTTCCAGTGTGGCACAGGGAAGCCAAGATTGGATACCCCTGCTCTAGATAATGAAAAATGACTCAGAGTCAAAAGAAATATCTCACGGTTTTATTGATAAAGCCTATAAACTATCTTAACCAGGGAACATTGGTCATTCCATGTGGCACTTTTCTTGGATAAAGAGAGCTACTTGTGATTACTTGGAGTATGTTGATGGATTGTGCCCATATTGGTTAGAGAATCCTGGGTGTCCTGGTTTGCTGAGTCATGTTTGCCCATCTTTGGGAGTGGTGACAATGGTGTTATGGATCCTGGTGAACAGACCACTTTAATGTGGGTAGCAGACTTTTTGATGAGGTTCATTGGAATCCATATTTTAAAAGTACCGAATAAACATAAAACATAAAAATGCATTTTGGTACTATAAATTTGCTACTAGAATATCTGTGTGACATGCCAAAGAGATGCTCATGGACCAGGAGGAATCAGCAAATAAGGTGGAACTTTGCTTCTTTTCTTGTGTCTGGTGATTCCTCTAGTCCTGGCCCACATGAATTCTGACCAGTGGTGGGGCACCTTCTTCCTTTTTGACTTTAAGAGATTATGTATGTGCTTCCTATCAGGAAAACTCTAACAATGAGTACAAAATAACCTCCGTGAACTATATAACTGGAAAAACTCAAAATTCACAATGCACAAATTAATTCTAAAGACAGATAAAGTACGATTTGCTTGCTTAAATGATGAGGTAACAAAGATCCAGGATCCGATATTGGTCCATTCAGTTTGAGAACTTTTTCACGACAACTCACCATGCAGTATACACACATTTTTTTATCCAGGGAAAGAGTGTTTTTTATAGAGAGAGTTCGACTCTTACTATTAAAATGGTGGAAAAGTAACCGTGGTTTTTGGTATTACTTTTAATGACAAAAACCGCAATAACTTTTGCACCAACTTAATACTACCTAGGACTTCATATTTTTGCTTTTCTCTCTAGCCTGGCCAGCATATATTACTTTACTAATATCACTAAAATAAAATTGTTGAACCTATGATGACATTTAAAGAAACTTCTAGTACAGCCGAAATCTAATTTCACTGTGAAGTCCTATGTAGTACTGTCAGCTTCAGAAGTCCTTTTTGATACAATTCACAGCATGGCACTGATAAGGTGTCAAGTGAAATATGTGATGCCTGTTTCAGACTGAAGGCAAATTTTATGATAGGCAAGAATTTCTTAAAATGCAGCATCAGCCAATCATCATTAAATCTCTGTATTGAACACTTGAATGAAAGTTGTTACTCTCCATAACTTGATGAGGTAGGAGAAGTGCTTGAGTTGATCCAGATTATAGGACCCTAGATTCATATGGAAGGAATATTTATTTGATAGGAAACAACTAGGTTGGCAATAATGAGGGGTGAAGGCTAATAAAAAACTGGAACCCAAAAAGCTAGGGGAGTGTTACTCTTTTCTTAATTTTCTAAAGGAATCAGAAGATTTAAGAGTTTTCTCCCTCACTTACTGCTGCAAAATTAAAATGAGCTAATTAAAATAATTGAGCTTTCTCCACACAGCACTAGGTTTGTAATAGGGTTCAAGAAATATCTGACTCATTTTCTAACCAAAGGCACCAGATCATGATGATATGATTGGGTCCTGCAGTGTCAGACTGAGGATACTTTTCCAGATTTGTTGCTTTATTACTAGTCAGCTTGATCATTAATCTAAGAACACATGATCTAACAGAAAAGTGGCACTTCATTGCTTTAATGTGCTTTCCAAGTGGCCTAAGGGCCCCTTAATTCTTCAGCTCACTTACCTAACTCAGACTTGACTTTATCTTCTCTTTGTGGGTACAAGTGTTCTTTTAGACTTTGTAAACTTTCATGGAATTTAGCATTTCTTGTAATCTTTGCATTTAGTTTTTTTTTTTTTTTGACGTCCTTGAGAACATGTTGCAATTTGTTTTTCAAAGAAATAGTTGCGCAGGAATTACTAAAGCAGACAAGAAAAACTGGGTGTGACGGCAAACAGGAAAGATATATCAAAACTGGAGACAGTATCACTGCTTACTGATCATAAGCATCAATATAAGTTTCCTATTCTTATATTCAGACAGCATTATGGTATCTAGCATGTGGTATTTAATACAATACCATAAATAACTTATAAAATGCTATTCTTGGAACTGAAATTACTAAGATAAAATAATACTGTATAATTAGGGGCTATAACTAAATGGACAATGATGCATATGTAACTGTAACCTGAATGAATATTAAATAACTAACAAAGCTTGGCCACTTCTGAGGGTAACAGCTGGTAAGATTCCCCAAAGCCCACTCCCCCAGAAGATCCCTGTGGACTTTCACATGGCCCACTGTGAAGATATAGCCGTGTCCCCTGAAAGGAAGGAATAAACATATCTGTATCTTGGTAGCCAAAGTGTGAAAGGGCTTTATCCATTGTTGTCAACACCCATACTACAACAAAACACAGATTTTTTTTGCTTGAATTTTGATTTGATGAAAAGCAACCTTGTGTCAGAGACAAGTCTGACAGAAGAAAAAAGAAAAAAAGAAAAGAAAAGAAAAGAAAGAAAAGCAACTTGATTCAGCTCTACCAGATGTTAATAACCTTTTCCTTTACTTATTGTTTTCTTCTCCTTTTCCTTAATTCATTGGCGTGAGGCAGCAGCCAAGGCCTGCAATGGTTCTGTCTTCTCCTGGATCTTCCTTTGGCTTCTGTGACCTTTTGGTTAGCTACATACCTGGTTAGCTCCATAACAAAGGGTTCCTTTTCCTGCAGGACACCCATGCCACCAAGGTCAGGGGCAACAAGAACTGACAAGGGGGGCTGTCTGTCCTCCTGGGCCCCAGCTCATAATGGTGAGCCCCAGCTAGTTCTTCCTCTCCTCCCCTTATATCCATTTTTCTGCCCTCACTTCTTGATCTGCGCATCTCAAGCTCCAGCAGAAGGACACAGCCTGGCAGAGAACACGTAGCCAGGTCCTCAATGGCCTAAGTTCCTGAGGAAGCTTGAGTCTATGATACAGCAGTCACACCTTACTTTGCTTATTGGTCCTCAGCCCAATTCCTTGTAGGTCTGCTTTAATTTACTGGAAGTGCTAGAACCACATATCTACATATCTATTCTCTAAATTGATTTAATAAAGACATTTTCTATAATTAGGGCTTTTTTTTTTAATGTCATGAGAATTTATTTGTGTTTAAAATAAAAACTGATTTTCTGGGCACTGTGGCTTACATCTATAATCCCAGTGCTTTGGGAGACAGAGGTGAGAGATGATGTGAGGCCAGGAGTTCAAGACCAACGTGGGCAATAACATGACTCTGTTTCCAAAAATAAAAATAAGGCTGGGCGCGGTGGCTCATGTCTGTAATCCCAGCACTTTGGGAGGCTGAGGTGGACAGATCACTTGAGGCCAGGAGTTCAAGATCGACCTGGCCAACATGGTGAAATCCCGTCTCTACTAAAAATACAAAAATTAGACGGCTGTGGTGGCGTGTGCCTGTAATCCCAGCTACTCGGGAGGCTGAGGCACAAGAACCACTTGAACCTGAGAGGTGGAGGCTGCAGTGAGCAGAGACTGTGCCACTGCACTCCACCCTGGGTGACAGAGTGAGACTCTGTCTCAATAAATAAATAAATAATAAAATAAAATAAAATAAACTACCTGAGTGATATGGTTTGGCTGTGTGTCCCCACCCAAATCTCATGTCGAATTGTAATCCCCAGTGTTGGAGAAGGGGCCAGGTGGGAGATGATTGAATCATGGGGGCAGACTTTTCTCATGGTAGTGAGTGAGTTCTCATGAGATCTGGTTGTTGAAAAGTGTGTAGCACTTCCCCCTTCGCTCTCTTCCTCCTGCTCCCACCATGTAAGTCGTGCCCCTTTCGACTTCTCCTTCCGCCATGATTCTAAGTTTCCTGAGGCCTCCCCAGCCATGCTTCCTGTACAGGCTGCAGAATCGTGAGCCAATTAAACCTCTTTTCTTTATAAATTGCCCAGTCTCAGGTATGTCTTTATAACAGTGTGAGAACAAACTAATACAACGGGTGTGGTGGCACACGCTGTAGTTCCAGAGACTTGGGAAGCTGAGGCAGGAGGATCACTTGAGCCCAGATTAGAGCTGCAGTGAGTCGTGACCGCACCACTGCACTCTAGCCTGGGCAACAGACTGAGACCTTGTCTCTAAAAACATAAATTAATAAAAATATAATAAAATAGTTAAAATGGTACATAAAAAAAAAAGGCTGGGTGCCGTGGCTCATACCTGTAATCCCAGCACTTTGGAAGGCTGAGGTGGGAGGACTGTTTGCGGCCAGGAGTTCGAGACCAACCTGTGCAACACAGTGAGACCCTATCTCAAAAAAATTAAAAAATAAAATAAATTGAGAATGACATGAAATATACTTAAAGAATAAAAAATAAATTTAAAAAGGAATAAAAAATAAATATTTACCTCCTATTTCAAACTTGCATGTAGGAACAACAACAACAAAAAATCCCAGAGTAATGCCAGATTCCAGAGCTAGACTGGAATTTCACAAGTTGGAGGCAATGAGAAAATAAGCCCAAGGTTTTCTTGCAAAATGTCAACAAACACGAGTGTAGAACATTCCAGTTTCTTAGAAAATGTCTTCAAAAACAGAACAATCGGAAAATAAATGCAGATAGTTGGATTAACCTCTGACTCCTATCATGTGCTTCCCTCTGGCCTCCGAAGGAAATGTGAGAAGGGTCACAAGCTGCCTCAGGAGGAAAAGGCAAGAGTGTGACCAAGGTCCTGTCAACCTCATGCCTATTTTAACTCCTCAGCTGAGAGGAAGGATACAACGGGCAGGAAGAAAGCTCCCCAATGAGGAAACTATGATGAAAATTGGAGACCCTCACATCCATTCTTGTTTTTGTTTGTTTGTTTTGAGACTGAGTCTCGCTCTGTCGCCCAGGCTGGAGTGCAGTGGTGGGCTCTCGGGTCACTGCCACCTCCGCCTCCCGGGTTCAAGTGATTCTCCTGCCTCAGCCTCAGAAGCAGCTGGTATTACAGGTGCCCGCCACCATGCCCGGCTAATTTTTGCAGTTTTAGTGGAGATGGGATTTCGCCATGTTGGCCAGGCTGGTCTCAAACTCCTGACCTCAGGTGATCCGCCCGCTTCGGCCTCCCAAAGTGCTGGGATTACAGGCATGAGCCACCGCACCTGGCCACCATTCTTTAGAACTTCCTTCTGCAGTTTCTCCAGGTCCCGATGCTGGCTAAGACCACATTGTCACTATCAATTCAACCTTTTCATTTTCTTTCTCTGTATTCATCTTTTTCTCTCTGTCATCTCCATAATCAAATGGTGTTTGTTAAAAAGTAATATGTTCTGAGGCCTGCCACAGTGGCTCATGCCTGTAATCTCAGCACTATAGGAGGCTGAAGGCAGTTGGATTGCTTGAGCCCAGGAGTTTGAGACCAGCCTGGGCAACACGGAGAAACCTCGTGACTACAAAACAAAACAAAACAAAACACAAAAATTAGCCAGGCATGGTAGCGTATGCCCGTAGTCCCAGCCACCTGAGAGGCTGAGGTGGGAGAATTGCTTGAGCCCCAGAGGCAGAGGCTGCAGTGAGCAGAGATTATGCCACTGTACTCCAGCCTGGGTGATGGGAGTGAGACCCTGTCTCAAACAAACAAACAAACAAAGAAACAAACAAACAAACGTAAAACATAAGCAGGATATATAGAATAGATGGTATCTCTTAATTTTACACTGATGAAATGCAGCCTCAAAGAGTATTATACAACTTACACACTTGTAAGGAATAGAATATGATTGAGAATTAGTCTGTCCGATTAAGGTTTAATCACATGCTCCCTTGATAAAGGATATAACAAAAGTAGAATTGTTGGGTTCCCTGCTTTCTAATCATGCCTTTCTTAATAAGAAGTATTCTTGGCTGGGCATGGTGGCTCAAGCCTGTAATCCCAGCACTTTGGGAGGCCAAGGCAGATGGATCACCTGAGGTCAGGAGTTCAAGACCAGCTTGGCCAACGTGGCCAAACCCCATCTCTACAAAAAATCAAAAATTAGCTGGGCGTGGTGGCACATGCTTGTAATTCCAGCTACTCAGGAGGCTGAGGCAGGAGAATCACTTGAACCCGGGAGGCGGAGGTTGCAGTGACCTGAGATCATGCCACTGCACTCCAGCCTGGGTGACAGAGCAAGACTCCATCACAATTAAAAAAAAAAGTGTTCTTGACATTGACCTCTGAATGCGCACAGATAGCACAGCCATTTTGTGAAACTGACTTAAAGAATGTTTACTTTGACAAGGTAAAGTAAAAACACCTTACACTTCAATAGCTTCTCTTGCCTTTTATATATGTGAGAATTATACAATGATGCCTTATGATTCCATAAAACTTGAATTATAATATGCTGGGTAGATACAAAGGGACAATAACCTCTTTTCCCCCACATAATACTGTTCTGGTTTCGGTCCACTCTGGTCACAATTTAACATGGATTGCCTAAGAGACTCAGAAGAGCTTTGGTTCTCGGAATCTCAATTTCTAGAAAAGAGAAGGACAATTGGCAGAAGAAGGCATAGAGGAAGGTGCAGATGTCCACTCCAAATTGGTTCTCCTTTCCTTCTGTCTGAACTTGGGGGAATAGAAGCCACATGTAGAGCCACAGAGAAGGCAGAGCAGTGAAGGAGCTACTGGCAATAATCTACCAATGTCTTCCTTTAAGAGTGGGCGAATTGGCTGGGCACAGTGGCTCATGCCTGTAATCCCAGCACTTTGGAAGGCCTAGGTAGGAGGATCACTTGAGCCCAGGAGTTCAAGATCAGTCGGGGCAACACAGGGAGACCGCCATCTCTATTTATTAATATAAAATTTTAAAAAGGGTAGTTGAATTGAGGCTGCAGAGGATCTCCTGGGCTGAATTTCGGCTGTGCTTCTTTTTCCCATGTGTGTGTGTGTGTGTGTGTGTGTGTGTAAATTTATGGGCACAATGTAATTTTGTTACATGAATATACAGTCCAGTGGTGAAGTCAAGGCTTTTAGTGTATCCATCACAAGAATAATATACATTATACACCTTAAGTAATTTCTCATCATCCACCCCTCCCAGGACCCCCACCCTTCATGAAATGCAATTCAGGCATAAAAAAGAATAAAATCATGTCTTTTGCAACAACATGGATGGAACTGGAAGCCATTATCTTAAACGAAATACCTTAGATACAGAAAGACAAACAGTGCATGTTCTCACTTATAAGAAGCAGCTAAATAATGTGCATACATGGACGTAGAGCTTCTCTTTTGTTTTGACTTGATCCTTCTCACCCTAGAGCTGTCTGAGATGTAACTGTATCTACATTTCTATTTCTGAGGCAAACTGCATTCCTCCCCCATTTTGCCTTTAGTCTAGCCACCAAGAGTAGTGGTATTTAGGCTTCCAATCAATGTCATTCTCCATGCACTATCTTCTTGGCTTTACTTGGAGAATATAAAACTAGCCCAGTGGTTCAAGTCTTCATTTAGGACAGACAAATCAAGTGAACCAAGGTGTTTTCTCATTTTGATTTTAACAAGGACAACTGGTGGATCATTTAAATGAGGGAAGGTGATCGTGGGGAAGAAAATGGATCTTGGGAAAAGAAAGGGTAAATTTCTGATTTAAGTGACATTTCTATCCCAAAGCAAGTGAACTGCTGCAGCCTCTTACCTTCTCCTACTTGTATTTCCATGACCTGCAGATATATTGGGACAAATCCTGGGAGCAGATGATGTACCTTCTAGTATTGCTTAAAAAAAAGAATGGTGAGATGACCTCGAAGAAGAATAAATACTCCCTTTGGGGAAATATTTGTTCAAGTATTCCTTTACTTTGTAAGTCTTTAATTTTAGGTCAAGGGCAATAGGATCATCTGGTCAGAATTTACAATTTGAGGTACTGTATATATAAGGCATTTGAACATTTTGAATCCCAATCATCCTCCACTAGTTTTGTGTGTGTGGAAAAGCAAACAGGTGAGACTAAGCTTCCCCGAAATGAATCCTGGTTAAGATGAATAAAATAATGTGAATCTTTGTTATTTATTATCCAAGAATCATAAATGTCTGTGAGCGTAAACTTAAGCATATATTCTTCTTTGAGGTCACATAAAAATCTATATACACAGATGATTACTGTAGGAACAACCCCAGACAGGCTTAACAAATTTTGGCAGTGATCCATGTCTGAAACAAAGCCAAAAGCAGGTAAGCAGTTTGGCCATTGGAATATCCTTGTTAAAAACTAGACTGACTTTATTTTACAAAACTGGAATGAACACTGCAAACACTTTCCTAGTTTAGATCATGGTTTTAGGATGATTCTGCGTAGTACTAATCTGTTCGGTAAATCTTCGTGTATCTTTTCCTTCATGAAAAAAATTAAAATTGACAAATGGGATATAATTAAACTAAAGAGCTTCTGCACAGCAAAAGAAACTACCATCAGAGTGAACAGGCAACCTACAGAATGGGAGAAAATTTTCACAACCTACTCATCTGACAAAGGGCTAATATCCAAAGTCTACAATGAACTCAAACAAATTTATACGAAAAAAACAAACAACCCCATCAACAAGTGGGCAAAGGATATGAACAGACACTTCTCAAAAGAAGACATTTATGCAGCCAAAAGACACATGAAAAAATGTTCATCATCACTGGCCATCAGAGAAATGCAAATCAAGACCACAGTGAGATACCATCTCACACCAGTTAGAATGGCAATCATTAAAAAGTCAGGAAACAACAGGTGCTGGAGAGGATGTGGAGAAACAGGAACACTTTTACACTGTTGGTGGGACTGTAAACTAGTTCAACCATTGTGGAAGTCGGTGTGGCGATTCCTCAGGGATCTAGAACTAGAAATACCATTTGACCCAGCCATCCCATTACTGGGTATATACCCAAAGGATTATAAATCATGCTGCTGTAAAGACACATGCACACATATGTTTATTGCGGCACTATTCACAATAGCAAAGACTTGGAACCAACCCAAATGTCCAACAATGATAGACTGGATTAAGAAAATATGGCACATATACACCATGGAATACTATGCAGCCATAAAAAATGATGAGTTCATGTCCTTTGTAGGGACATGGATGAAATTGGAAATCATCATTCTCAGTAAACTATCACAAGGACAAAAAACCAAACACCGCATGTTCTCACTCATAGATGGGAATTGAACAATGAGAACACATGGATACAGGAAGGGGAACATCACACTCTGGGGACTGTTGTGGGGTGGGGGGAGGGGGAGGGATAGCATTAGGAGATATACTTAATGCTAAATGAAGAGTTAATGGGTGCAACACGCCAGCATGGCACATGTATACATATGTAACTAACCTGCACATTGTGCACATGTACCCTAAAACTTAAAGTATAATAATAATAAAAAAGGAAAAAAAATTAATGATTATTTTGAAACAGCTTATAGGTCAAGACTAAGTTTTGTCGACCCACAAGTGAAACGGAGGGATCACTAATAAATCATTACTCCAAGATAATGTTTTCCATAGTGCATCTGTGACAGTCTTCTAGGGTGGAATGAAAATGATAAACTAGAGTCCACAGAATTTTGCTAGGAAGGGAAAGAAGGTAGTAGGCATGAGGTATCTTAAGTGTTAAACCCTGAAGGAGACTTTCCATTCTTGCCAATAAAATGGACACATAGTGTGTAGCTGTTAATAAATTGAAAACAGGTAGTCAGATATACATGTTCTTTAAAATGTGTTTTAAGGCTGGTCAGACTACCAGTGGAGAATAAGATAATAGATACAGACATGGTAGGCTGGGCGCAGTGGCTGACGCCTATAATCCCAGCACTTTGGGAGGCCGAGGTGGGCAGATCACTTGAGGTCAGGAGTTTGAGACCAGCCTGGCCAACATGGTGAAAGCCCATCTCCATTAAAAATACAAAAAATTAGCAGGGTGTAGTGGCACACATCTGAATTCCTGGCTAATCAAGAGGCTGAGGCAGGAGAATTGCAAGAACCTGGGAGGAGTAGGTTGCAGTGAGCTGGGATCACACTACTGCACTCCAGCCTAGGCGACAAAGTAAGACTCAATTTCAAAAAAAAAAAAAAGATACAGACATGGTAAAAGTTTCTTCTAGAGCATTACAGTTAAAGTGAATATAGGTGGACCACAGGATTATGTCTCTTTTTTTTTTTTTTTTTTTTTTTGAGAGCTAGTCTCACTCTGTCACCCAGGCTGGAGTGTAATGGTACGGTCTCGGCTCACTGCAACCTCCTCCTCCCAGGTTCAAGCTATTCTCCTGCCTCAGCCTCCCAAGTAGCTGGGACTACAGGTGCGTGCCACCACACCTGGCTAATTTTTGTATTTTTAGTAGAGATGGGGTTTCACTACATTGGCCAGGCTGTTCTTGAACTCCTAACCTTGTGATTTGCCTGCCTCGGCCTCCCAAAGTGCTGGGATTATAGGCATGAGCCACTGTGCCCAGCCATAGGATTATGTCTCTTTTTTGTTTGTTTGTTTTCTTTTGTTTTTTGTTTTTGAGATGGAGTCTCACTCTGTCGCCCAGGCTGGAGTGCAATGGCATGGCTCACCGCAAGTTCCAGCTCCCGGGATCAAGTGATTCTCCTGCCTCAGCCTCCCAAGTAGCTGGGATTATAGGCACACACCACCACGCCTGGCTAATTTTGTATTTTTAGTAGAGACGGGGTTTCTCCATGTTGGTCAGGCTGTTCTCAAACTCCTGACCTCAGGCGATCCTCCCGCCTCGGCCTCCCAAAGTGTTGATGTTACAGGCGTGAGCCACCATGCCTGGCCGCGTCTCTTAATTGGAATAGTTTCCTATTCAGATAATCATTGTTTTAATTTTAGAAAAGAAGCATAGCAACCAAAAAAGGCCATATCAAGAAGGAAATAATTGAAAATTAACTTTTTTCCTTAGGTTCAAAATATATCTCCATTTAAAAACCAACGTGTATTAGTCTGTTCTCACACTGCTATGAAGAAATACTTGAGAGTGGGTAATTTATCAAGGAAAGAGGTTTAATTGACTCACAGCTCAGCGTGGTTGGGGTTGCCTCAGGAAACTTACAATCATGGTGGAAAGCAAAGGGGAAGTAAGGCATCTTCACAAGGTGGCAGGACAGAGTGAGTGCAAGCAGTGGAAATGCCAGATGCTTATAAAACCATCACATCTCGTGAGAACTCAATCACTATCATGAGAACAGCATGGAGGAAACCACCCCCATGACTCAATAACCTCCACCTGGTCCTGCCCTTGACACATAAGGATTATGGGGATTACAATTCAAGGTGAGATTTGGGTGGACACAGAGTCAAATATCACATCCTTAAAAAAATTAAAATAAAATAAAATAGAAGCCATCCCTATATATAATTTAAACACTAAAAGGGGAGGGCTGGTGTTCAGAGTTATGAATCACAATGATTTTATACATTATTCCATCAGATTTAGTCTACTGAATCTGAAAAAAACACAAGTACCCAGATAATCTTAAATGTTCTAAAAGTTCTCAAAATCTCACACTCAGGACTCAGTTCAGTGATCAGTAGTTTCTTTTTGTCAGGAATTCCTTGCCCTGATCAGGTAGAGTTGATCGGCCCTCCTAGCATGCATCTGGGAATGTGCTCTTTTGGCCTCAACCTCTCTCTGGAACAGCATGCATTTGGCTACTGATCCTATTTATATTACTGCTGGTCTCTAAGTGAGTCCCTTAAGAGGGGACCATGCCATCCTTTTTACTTTAACTTCACTGATTTTTTTTTTCTTTAGAATATGGGGTCTCTGTCAGACTCCTGGGCTCAAATGATCCTCCTGCCTCAGACTCCTGAGTAGCCAAGACTACAGACGCACACCACCACATCCAGCAAAGTTTTAAAAAAGTTTTTTGTAGAGACGTGGTCTCACTATGTTGCCCAGGTTGGTCTTGACCTTCTGGCCTCAAGCAACCCTACTGCCTTCGCCTCTCAAAGTGCTGGGATTGCAGGCATGAGCCACTACACCTGGCCAACCCTCACTGATTTTTATGGTACCCAGTAAAGGGCAGTTATGTAAGAAACTTTTTGAAATATAAAGATTCTTTAGATCAAAATGTTTTCTGGCTACTCCTGAGTTAATCTAAAATATACTTTAAAATTCACAACACTTAATTTCCTTGCAATCCTATGAGTTGGAATTTTGCTGGTTATGGGGATCCTCTACAGCAGTGGTCCCCAAACTTTTTGGCACCAGGGATTGGTTTTGTGGAGGACAATTTTTCCACGGACTGGGTGGGGGTGGGGGTGGTTTCAGGATGATTCAAGCACATTACATTTATTGTGCACTGTATTTATTTTTTCTTTTTCTTTTTTTTTTTTTTTAGACAGAGTCTTACTCTGTCACCCAGGCTGGAGTGCAGTGGCGTGATCTTGGCTCACTGCAACCTCTGCCTCCCAGGTTCAAGCAATTCTCCTGCCTCAGCCTCCCGAGTAGCTGGGATTACAGGTGCCCACCACCACACCAGGCTAATTTTTGTATTTTTAGTAGACATGGTATTTCACCATGTTGGGCAGGCTGATCTCGATCTCCTGACCTCAAGTGATCTGCCTGCCTTGGCCTCCCAAAGTGCTGAGATTACAGGAGTAAGCGACTGCGCCTGGCCTTGTGCACTGTATTTCCATTACTATTTCATTTTAATATGTAATGAAATAATTATACAACTCACCATAACGTAGAATTGGTGGGAGCCCTGAGCTTGTTTTCCTGCAACCATTTAGCCCCATCTGGGGGTGATGGGGGACAGTGACAGATATCAGGCATTAGATTCTAATAAGGAGCATGCAAGCTTGATCTCTAGCATGCACTGCTCACAGTAGGATTCCCACTCCTGTGAGAATCTAATGCCTCCACTGATCTGATAGGAGGCAGAGCTCAGGTGAGCAATGGGGAACAGCTGTAAATACAGATGAAGTTTGCTCACTCACCTGCCGCTCACCTCCTGCTGTGAGGCCTAGTTCCTAACAGGCCACCAACCAGTACCAGTCCGTGGACCGGGGAAATAGGGACCCCGCTCTGAATTTTATTTTCATGAGTGGACACAATACTCTCCTGTGATGAGTATAGAGCAGGGTGGTATTGTAGAAAGACCATAGTTTTTGTGGTCAGACATACTTGAATTCAAATTGCACCTTCACTATTTCCTGTGTGCTTGACTTTGAACCAGTTTCATATGCCTATGAGCCTCTTTCCTGATTGAGGAATCACAGTTGGGATTGATAATCAAATGACACCCCAAAGTGGCTGGTACTTATATGAGGGGTCATTATTTAAAAAATTTTTTTCATTACTGAGATACTAAATAAAAAATTTTAATTTAATTTTTCAATGTCAGGTCTACTTATTAATTTTTTTGAGATGGAGTCTCACTATGTTGCCCAGGGTGGTCTTAAACTCCTGGGCTCAAGCGATCCTCCCTCCTCAGCCTCCCAAAGTGGTGGGATTCCAGGCACAAGCCACGGTGCCCGACCAGGCCTACTTATTTTTTTTCTTCTGTTGTTTGTTCCTTTTAATTATAAATGCACATTTAGTAATCCATTCACATTGCCAAAAATATAAAACTATCATAATGGTTGCATGGCAAATCTCCAGCTCCTTATTCTTCAATGCGAATTTATTTCCCAAGAGGTTAAATGCTTTTTTGTAAAAGTAGTATTTTAATTTACTGGTGGGTTATTCATTTGGTGCAAGCATCAAACGCCATGAGAATGTGATGTCTCCCTCCCATTTCCCATTACTCTACAGTAGGCAATCATTGGTATGAGTTTCATTTATTTATTTATTTATTTGTTTGATTGTTGGTTTGTTTGTTCAAGACAGGGTCTCACTCTGTCACCCAGGATGGAGTGCAGTGGCATGATCTCAGCTCACTGCAACCTCCACCTCCTGGGCTCAAGCGATCCTCCCTTCTCATCCCCTCAAGTAGCTGGGAGTCCAGGTGCAAGCCACCATGCCCAGCTAATTTTTGTATTTTTTGTAGAGACAGGGTTTTGCCATGTTGCCTAGGCTGGTTTTGAACTCCTGAACTCAAGAAATCCACCTGCCTCAGCCTCCCAAAGTGCTAGGATTACAGGCATGAGCCACCGTGCCAGGCCTCATTTGTCTTTTTAGAAAAGTTATATGCATATATAAGCCAATACAGATATTTTTGTCCTTTTTATACAAATGCTGAGTTGCCGCGTTCATTATTATTTTGGTGCTTGACTTTTTTCCACTTGATAGTAGAGCTCTTAGAGTTCTGTGTCACTAAAGATCTTCCTCATTTTTCAGCAGTTAATTTTGTTATAGGTGAATATGTGAAGGAATCATAATGCATTTTTTAATCCACTTTGGGTCTCACTCTGTTGCTCAGGCTGGAGTGCAGTGGCACAATCTCAACTCACTGCAACCTCTGCCTCCTGGGTTTAAGTGACTCTTATGCTTCAGCCATCGAGTGGCTGGGATTACAGGCATGGACCACACCCGGCTAATTTTGTTGTTTTTAGTACATACAGGGTTTCATCATGTTGCCCAGGCTTGCCTCCAATTCCTGGCCTCATGTGATCTGACCGCCTCAGCCTCCCAAAGTGTTGGGATTACAGGTGTGAGCCACTGCACCTGGCCTCTTTTCCAATTTTTGACCTCTGATTTTTCTTGCTTGTCTAATTGTGATGCCTAATGCTTCCAGAATAATAAGTTAAAAAAGAATGATAATAGACTGGGTGCGAGGTGGCTGAAGCCTGTAATCCCAACATTTTGGGAGAACGAGATGGGTGGATCACCTGAGACCAGGAGTTTGAAACCAGCCTGACCAACATGGTGAAACCCCGTCTCTACTAAATATACAAAAATCAGCCGGGCATGGTGGAGCATGCCTGTAATCCCAGCTACTCAGGAGGCTGAGGCAGGAGAATTGCTTGAACCCGGGAGGCGGAGGTTGCAGTGAGCTGAGATTGCGTCATTGCACTCCAGCCTGGGTGACAGAACAAGATTCTATCAAAAAAAAAAAAAAAAAAAAAAAAAAAAAGAAGAAGAAGAAGAAAAAGAATAGCGGCCATTCCTTCCTTGCCTTTAATGTAAGTAGGAATGTTATTAGTTTTCTCCACTAAGTGAGTGCATTGATTCTTGGGCTGGATCTTAGTCCAGTGAAGAATTTGGGGATTTGGAGAGAAGTATACTTGAGAAACATATTAGTCCATTATCACATTGCTATAAAGAAACACCTGAGACTAGATAGTTTGTAAGAAAAGGGGTTTAATTAGCTCACAGGCTATATAGGAAGCGTGGCAGCATCTGCTTCTAGGGAGTCCTCAGGGAGTTTTTACTCATGGCAGAAGGCAAAGTGGGAGCAGGCATCTTCACGTGGCCAAAGCAGAAGAAAGAGAGAGTGGGGAGGTGCTACACACTTTTAAACAACCAGATCTTGCGATAACTCACTGTCATGAGAACAGCACTGAGGGGATGGTGCTAAACCATTCATGAAGGCTTCACCCCCATGATCCAGTCGCCTCCCAGCCGGCCCCACCTCTAACATTGGGGATTACACTTCAACATGAGATTTGGTGGGGACACAGATCCAAACCATATCAAAATCCAATTAAAATTTTTTTTGTTTGTTTTAGAGACAGGGTCTTGCTGTGTTGGCCAAGATGGTCTCATACCCCTACCCTCAAATTAACCTCTCACTTCAGCCTCCCCAAATGCTGGGATTACAGGTGTGAGCCACAGCTTCCAGCCCTAATATAAATCTTGACTCAGAATTCTTTATTCTCACTGTCAGACTACTCAATGCATCCCTTATTGAAGTTTCTTGAAGTTTCGAAAAACAGGTATGTTCAGATAATTTTCAGCAGAATTCATCAAAAAATGTTAACAACTCTTTAAAATTTTGACACATTTTATTTAGCACAATTGCTACCATTTAAAAATCAGGTGTTTTGGCCAGGCATGGTGGCTGACGCCTGTAATCTCAGCTCTTTGGGAGGCCGAGGCAGGCAGATCACCTGAAGTCAGGAGTTTGAGACCAGCCTGGCCAACATGGTGAAACCCCATCTCTACTAAAAATACAAAAATTAGCCAGGCGTGGTGGTGTGCACCCATAGTCCCAGCTACTCGGGAGGCTGAGGTAGGAGAATGGCTTGAACTCAGGAGGTGGAGTTTGCAGTGAGCCAAGATCACGCCATTGCATTGCAGCCTGGGTGAGAGAGCGAGACTGTCTCAAAAAACAAAACAAAACAAAATCGGGTGTTTTATTCCACTCCCCCCATCAGTGTTTTCTTATTTCTAATACTTCTAGAAACCTCCTTTAAGTTTTCCTATTTTAGACAGACATCACACAGGTGCTCTTTTTTGGGAGGAGGGGGATAAGAGTCTTACTCTGTTGCCCAGGCTGGAGTGCAATGGTGCAATCATAGCTCACTGCAGCCTCTGACTCCTGTGCTCAGCCCATCCTCCCACCATGGCCTCCCAAGTAGCTGAGACTACAGGAACACACCACGCTGCCCAGCTAATTTTTAAATTTTTTAGTAGAGTCAAGTGTCACTGTGTTGCCCAGGCTGGTCTTGAACCTCTGGCCTCAAGAAAACTCCCACGTTGGCCTCCCAAATTGCTGGGATTACAGGAGTGAGCCACTGCACCTGGCCCATAGATGCATTAACACCTGTCTATGGTGGTGGAGAGAAGGCTCACTGCCTCTCCCAGGCCACTGGGAAATGACCTTGTGTATTCTGCAAATACACAAGAGGATCTGAAGCTATTCTTGAGGTAGACTTTCAACAGCAAAACTCAGAGCACAAAATGGAAAATAATCATAAAAAAATTAAATAATACTATCAAATCATAACTTGTGAATAATGCTGTTATTAGAGTTGAAGAGAAGCCCTTAGAAATGGGACAAACATTGTAATTCTCTTAGAGAACTGTAACTTAAACAGAAATACACTTAATAGAAGAGGAAAGAAAATGGCTCATGTGACACAAAGGTCCCATGTGTTGACTTCTTTGGTAAGATCAAATAAGTATTTAAGCCAAGCAATAGGGTCAGTCCAGTTAGTATTTCTCCTCACAAATGGTGAATATCAACTCCAGGATGGCTGGAGTTTTCTCATGGTTTGGTTCCACGCCATCTGCATGTCCTTACAAGTGATAAAAACCAGAATTTTCCAGCTGCTACTAGTCACAGGGGGTCCCCAATATGGGTTGTTTAATTATGATGACGGGTCCTGTCAATTGCATCCAGTAAAATTGGTCACATAGAGAACTCATCTAAAACTGAGGTTTTGTTGTGGTTTTGAAAGGTCCATTGGAATCCAGATTTGCAAAGCATGTCAAGTTATGGCAAAACATATGCCACCCATCTCAAAATCTTTCCTTATTATTGCATAACTTTGAAAGCCACTGTTGCGTTTGTTGCGATGAGGTTAGAGTTTTGTTGACATGATGATATTACTCTCTTCCTCTGGGTGAGACACATCTGGATTCTCACTTGGAGCAGGGCTCTGTACATCCTTCTGGGATTTGGTTGAGTAGATAATATACATGCTTCTCATTAGGAAAATTCCAGCAATTACTGCAAAATAGCTCCCATAAACTAAAAACTGGAGAAAAACAAATAATTAGCCACATATAAAATATGACCATCTATGTCAATGATAATACATCATAATACTGTTGGTTTGCTTGGATTATGGGGTAACTGAGACCCAGGTTTTTTAATATGGGTTATTTAGTTGAACGATACTCTCCTATCAAGTAAGAAATCAAGATCAAGTAAGAAGGTGTAAGCAATACGGTGACTAAGAGTCTTGGCTTTAGAGCAGGTTGCTTGGGTTAAAATCATAGTTACTATCATCAATAGTAAAAAACAAAACAAAACAAAAAAAACCCAAAAAAACACTAAAACTCATTGATCTGTCTCTATGTCTTTGTTTGGAGGCTGGTGCAATGCTACATTCAATGTCTCCAAGAATAAATGTAAGCATTGAGGTTACTTCTTACCTGCCTTATCCATGTAAATGTTGTCCTAGTTGCAATTATTGCTCAAAACCTACTTGGTGTGTTATAATATGATAATTAAGGAATTATGTATTTTCTAATTGCTTAACCAAGGAACTCAAGAAATTTAAATATTGCTTGTTGTAAGGTTGAGAAACTTTTGAGGTTACCTAGTTGAAAACAGAAGTATTGCAGCTTACCTGAATGCTGACTGGCAAGTTGAGCCCTCTCTGATCTACTACAATCACAGTCATGATGGTCTGAATCACCAAGGCAATAAAGGTGTTGATTCCAAATACCAAGGCATAGCGTTCCACATTCAGATTAACTGCAATCTGAAATCTATCATTAAACATAAATAAGCATTTTAACTATAATATACATGGATGGAAGTCTTAAAAAGATAGAACATATTGGCCACAGGGGTATTTGTGTCACCCACCTCCAGCTCCAGGTAGTCCAGCAAAGTGAGAGAGAGACTGTCTGGAAGAAAGTAAAGGAAAAGAACAAGTGTCTCTGTCTGGTAATCCAGAGAATTCTTCTGGATCTTATCCAAGACCACCAAAGCAGTAGCTCTAAGAGTCTGCTAGAAACACAGTGTTACTGGGCTTGGGGTGCTCCCTAATGTAGATACAGTTTAGATCACAACACCCAAATCCTTCTGAATACCTGGAAAGCCTTCCCACGGAGGACAGGTACAAAAAAGCCCAGACAGCAAAGACTACAATAAATACAACTCTTCAATACCCTGACACTGATGAACATCCATAAGCATCAAGATCATCCAGGTAAACGTTCTCACCAAACAAACTAAATAAGGCACCAGGGACCAATCCTGGAGAAACATATATGACCTTTTAGACACAGAATTCAAAATAGCTGTGTTAAGAAAACGCAAAGAAATTCAAGATAACACAAAGAAGGAATTCAGAATTCTGTCAGATAAATTTAGTAAAGAGATTGAAATAATTAAAAAGAATCAAGCAGAAATGCTGCGGTTGAAAAATGCAATTGACATACTGAGAATGCATCAGAATCTCATACCAGCAGAACTGATCAAGCAGAAGAAATAATTAGCAAGCTTGAAGACAAGCTATTTAAAAATACAGTCAGGAGACAACAGAAAAAAGAAGAATGAGGCACACCTACAATACGTAGAAAACAGCCTCAAAAAGGAAAATCTAAGTTATTGGCCTTAAAGAGGAGGTAAAGAAATAGAAAGAGGTAGAAAGTTTATTCAAAGGGATAATATCAGAGAGCTTCCCAAACCTAAAGAGATCAATATCCAAGGACAAGGTTACAGAACACCAAGCAGATTTAACCCAAAGAAGACTACTTAAAGGTATTTAATAATCAAACTCCCAAAGGTTAAGGATAGAGAAAGGATTCTAAAAGGAGCAAGAGAAAGGAAATAAATAACATACAATAGAGCTCCAATGTCTGGCAGCAGTCTTTTCAGTAGAAACTTTAGAACCAGGGAGTGGCATGACATATTTAAAGTGCTGAAGGAGAAAAACTTTTACCCTAGAATAGTATATCCATTGAAAATATCAAACCTGAAGAAGAAATAAAGACCATCCCAGACAAATAGAAGCTGAGGGATTTCATCAACACCAGACCTGTCCTACAAGAAATGCTGAAGGGAGTACTTCCATCTCTAAGAAAAGGACGTTCATGCGCAATAAGAAAACATGTAAAGGCACAAAACTCACTTGTAATAATAGGTACATAGAACAACACAGAATATTATCACACTGTAACTGGGGTATGTAAGCTACTCTCATAAGTAGAAAGACTAAAAGATGAACCAATCAAAAATAGTAACTACAAATTTTCAAGACAAATAGTACAATAAGATATAAAGAGAAACAACAACAAGTTAAAAAGCAGGAGGACAAAGCTACACTGTAGAGTTTTTATTAGTTTTCTTTTTGCTTGTTTGTTTATGCAAATAGTCTTCAGTTGTTATCAGCTTAAAATAATGGGTTATAAGATAGTATTTGCAAGCCTCATGGTAACCTCAAATTGAAAAACATGCAATGGATACCCAAAAAGTAAAAAAGAAATTAAATTATATCACCAGAGAAAATCACCTTCACTAAAAGGAAGAAAGAAAAGGAAAAACACCACAAAACCAGAAAAGAAATAACAAAATAACAGGAGTAAGTCCTTACTTATCAGTCTAAACTCTTCAAAAGAGAGTGGTTGAATGGATTTTTAAAAAGACCCAATGACCTGTTGCCTACAAGAAATACATTTTACCTATAAAGACATACACAGACTGAAAATGAAGGGACGGACAAAGACATGCCATGCCAATGGAAACAAACAAAAAAAGAGGACTTGTAGCTATACATATAGCAGAGAAAATACATTTCAAGACAGAAACTGTAAGAGACACAGGTCATTATACAATGATAAAAGGGTCAATTCAGCAAGAGAATATAAAAATTATAAATATGGCCAGGTGCGGTGGCTCATGCCTGTAATCCCAGCACTTTGGGAGGCCGAGGTGGGTGGATCACGAGGTCAGGAGATCAAGGCCATCCTGGCTAACACGATGAAACCCCGTCTCTACTAAAAATACAAAAAATTAGCTGGGCATGGTGGCAGGCGCCTGTAGTCCCAGCTACTCGGGAGGCTGAGGCAGGAGAATGGCGTGAACCCGGGAGGTGGAGCTTGCAGTGAGCTGAGATCACGCCACTGCACTCCAGCCTGGGCGACAGACTGAGACTCCATCTCAAAAAAAAAAAAAAAAAAAAAAAAATTGTAAATTTTTTTTATGTATGGTGCACCCATATATAAAGCAAATATTAGAGCTAGAAAGAGATAAGAGAATCCAATACAGTAATAGTTGGAGACTTTAAAACCCCACTTTCAGCACTGGACAGATCTTCCAGAGAGAAAATCAATAAAGAAACATCAGACTTAATCTGCACTATAGAAAAAATGGACCTAATAGATATTTACAGAACTTTTCATCCAATGGCCACAGAATACACATTGTTCTCAGCATATGGATCATTGTCAAGGATAAACCATGTTAGGTTACAAAACGACTCTTAAAACATATTCAAAAATTTGAAATAATTAATATCAAACATCGTCTCTGACCACAATAGAATAAAACTAGAAATCAACAACAAGAGGAATTTTGGAAACTATAGAAACACATGGAAATTAAACAATATGCCCCTGAATGACCAGTGGGTCAATGAAGAAATTGAGAGAGACTGAAAAATTTCTTGAAACAAATGATAATGGAAACACAACATGCCAAAACCTATAGGACACAGTGAAAGCAGTATTAAGAGGGAAGTTTATAGTTACAAGTGCCTACATAAAAAAAGAGGAGAGGCCGGGTGTGGTGGCCCATGTGTATAATTCCAGCACTCTGTGAGGCTGAGGCAGATGAATCACTTGAGCTAGACCAGAGTTCTAGACCAGCCTGGGCAATATGGTGAAACCCTGTCTCTACCAAAAATACACAAAAATTAGCCAGGTGTGGTGGTGCATGTTTGTGATCCCAGCTTCTCAGGAGTCTGAGGCAGGAGGATCACTTGAGCCCAGGAGGCAGAAGTTGCAGTGAGTAGAGATTATCACGCCAGTGCAGTCCAGCCTGGAGAACATAGTAATACCCTGTCTCTTAAAAAAAAGAAGAAAAAAAAAAGAGTCATCTCAAATAAATAACTTAATGATGCATCATAAAGAACTAGAAAAGTAAGAGTAAACTTAACCCAAAATTAGTAGAAGAAAGGAAATAATAAATATCAGATCAGAAAGAAATGAAATTGAAATGAAGAAAACAATACAAAATGTCAATGAACAAAAAGTTGGGTTTTAGAAAAGATAAAACTGACAAACCTTTAGCCAGACTAAGAAAAAGAGAGAAGTCCCAAGTAAATAAAACTAGAGATGTAAAAGGAGACATTACAACCAATACTGCAGAAATTCAAAGGATCATCAGTGGCTACTATGAGCAAGTATATGCCAATAAATTGGAAAATCTAGAAGAAATGGATAAATTCCTATATACAAACAACCTATCCAGATTGAACCATGAAGAAATCCAAAACCTGAGAAGACCAATAATAAGTAATAAGATTGAAGTCATAATAAAAAGCCTCCCACTAAAGAAAAGCCCAGGACCCAATGGCTTCATTGCTGAATTCTATCAAAGAAAAACAATTCCAATCCTAACCAAACTATTCTAAAAAACAGAGGAGGGAATACTTCCAAACTCATTCTACAAGGCCAGTGTTACTCTAACACCAAACCAGACACATTAAAAACAAAAAACAACTACAGGCCAATCTCTGATGACTATTGATGCAAAAATTCTCAACAAAATACTAGCAAACTGAATTCAATAATGCATTAGAAAGATAATCTATCATGACTAAGTGGGATTTATCCCAGGGATGCAAGGATCATTTAACATATGTAAATCAATCAGTGTGATAAATCACATCGACAGAATGAAGGACAAAAACTATGATCATTCAACTGATGCTAAACAAAGTATGTGATACAATTCAACATTCCTTCTGGATAAATACCCTCAAAAAACTGGGTATAGAAGGAACATAGTCAACATAATAAAAGCCATATATGACAGGCCTACAGCTAGGACCAGATTGAATGGGAAAAAGCTGAAATGCTTTACTCTCTAAGATTTGGAACATGACAAGGATGCCTACTTTTACCACTGCTATTCAACATAGCACTGGAAGTCTTCTCTAGAGCAATCAGACAAGAGAAAGAAATAAAGGGCATCCACATTGGAAAGGATCAAGTCAAATTATCCTTGCTTGCAGACGATATGATCTTACATTTAGGAAAACTTAAAGACTCTTACCAATAAACTATTAGAACTGATAAATAAGTTCAGTATATTTGCAGGACATAAAATCAACATACAAAACTCCATAACATTTCTATATGCAAACAGAACAATCTGGAAAAGAAATCAAGAAAGTAATCCTATTTACAATAGCTACAGATAAAATACCTAAGAATTAACTAAAGAAGTGAAAGATCTTTGTAATGAAAACTATAAAACACTGATACAAGAAATTGAAGAGGACACACACACACAAAATGGAATGATATTCCATATTCACGGACTGGAGGAATCAATATTGTTAAAATGCCCATACTATCCAAAGCAATCTACAGATTCAATGCAATCCCTATTAAAATGCAAGGATATTCTTCACAGAAATAGAAAAAGCAATTCTAAAATTTATATGAAACCACAGAAGACCCAGAATAGTCAAAGCTATCCTAAGCAAAACAAAACAAAATGAAACAACAACAACAACAAAAAACTGGAGGAATCACATTGCCTGACTTTGAATTACACTATAGAGCTATAGTAACCTAAACAGCATAGTTCTGGAATAAAAGCAGACATGTAGACCAATGGAACAGAAGAGTGAACCCAGAAACCCAATAGTGAACACACAGACCTACAGTAAACTCATTTTCAACAAAGATGCCAGGAACATACATTGGGGAAAAGACAGTCTCTTCAACAAATGGTGCTGGGAAAACTGAATATCCATATACAGAAGAATGAATGAAAGTAGACCCCTATCTCTCACTATATACAAAATAAAATCAAAATGGATTAATGACCTAAATCTAAGACCTCAAATTATGAAACAACTACAAGAAAACATTGGGGAAACTCTCTGGGACATTGGAGTGGGCAAAGATTTCTTGAGTACCCCACAAACACAGGCAACCAAAGCAAAAATGGACAAACGGGATCACATCAAGTTAAAAGGCTCCTGCACAGCCAAGGAAAGAGGCCACCCACAGAATGGAAAAACAAATTTGCAAACTACCCATGTGACAAGGGGTTAAAAACCAGAATATATAAGGAGTTCAAACAACTCTATAGGGAAAAAAAGTCTAATAATCAGATTAAAAATGGGCAAAAATCTGAACAGATGTTTCTTTAAAGACATGCAAATGGCAAATAGGTATATGAAAAGGTGCTCAACATCATTGATAAGAGAATTATAAATCAAAACTACAATGAGATATTATCTCACTTCAATTTGAATGGCTTTTATCCAAAAAACAAGCAATAAATGCTGATGAGAATGTGCAACCTCTGCCTCCCAGGTTCAAGGGATTCTCCTGCCTCAGCCTCCCCAGTAGCAGGGATTACAGGTTCTCACCACCATGCCCAGCTAATTTTTGTATTTTTAGTACATACGGGGTTTAATCATATTGGCCAGGCTGGTCTCGAACTCCTGACCTCAGGTGATCCACCTGCTTTGGAATCCCAAAGTGCTGGGATTACAGGCGGGAGCCACTGTGCCCAGCCGTGAATATTTTTTTTTAATGCAAAGAAATGATATAATCCTACTTTAACAAAATCTTCACATTTAAAAAAAAGCAACCTAAGATACATGATTCTGATTAAATTAAGACATTTCCATGAAGAAAATAAACATACCAACTAATTGTTTTTTCCTTTGTCTGATGATTTTTTTCCCGGAGTGCTCATATTTCTGTGTTGTAAATTGTTTATAAAACATTCTTCACAAATTGAAAGCAAAACTTGATGAAGCTTTTGTCTCCACTTCTTTCATGCAATTTGAAATTCAAATGTTTCTCATTTTTTTTGGTTAATAGCAAAGCATATTTTCTGTAGTCAGCTTTAGCTGTACTTTTATATGAAACCGAATGGTTTTTTAATCATTTCCTTAAAGAGATCTCTGAGAAAAAAGTAGAAGCAAAAATGATGGGAAATTCTAAATCCCAGAAATTATTTTTAGAAAATGACTGAAAACTAGATCTGGCGTGGTGGCTCACACTTGTAATCCTACCACTTTGGGAAGCTGAGGCCAGAGGATTACTTGAGCCCAGGAGTTTGAGACCAGCCTGGGGAACATAGTGACACTCTGTCTCTACAAAAATGAAAATTAAAAATTTAGCCAGGCATGGTGGTGTGCACCAGTAGTTTCAGCTACTCAGGAGGCTGAGGTGGGAGGACTGCTTGAGCCCAGGAGATCAAGGTTGTGGTGTGCTATGATTGCACCACTGCACTCCTGCCTGGGTGAGACCCTGTCTCAAAAAGAACAAAAGAAAAGAAAAACTGCTTGGTTCCATACACGACTGCAGCTAAAGGTTTCTTGTTATCTTTGCATCTACTTCTTTTAGTATCCAACTTTTTAATAACTTTCCTGAGAATCTTTTGTGTCATAAAAGTATGTGCTTAGAATTTCTCAAGCAACCAAATGAAAGTAGGAATGAAATCTAAACCTAACCATTTGAAAGCAGATCACATCACACTTTATGTAGAAAGTTGCTGGAAATAAACAAATCAAATCCTGACAATGGTGCCAGATGTAGTGGCTCACACCTGTAATTCCAGCACTTTGGGAAGCCAAGGCAGGTGGATCGCTTGAGCCCAGGAGTTTGGGACCAGCCTGAGCAACATGGTGAAACCCCATCTCTACAAAATACGAAAAATTAGCTAGGCATGGTGGCACATGCTTGTCATCCCAGCTACTCAGGAGGTTGAGGTTGGGGACTCACCTGAGCCTGGGAAGTCAAGGCTGCATTGAGCCGTGATCGTGATCACACCACTGCTCTCCAGCCTGGGCAAGAGAACCAGGCCATCTCTCAAACAAAACAAAACAAAAAGAAAAACCTGACAATGTATCACTGCTTTTGGTCTATAAACCTACAGAGTTTTTTCCCTTGATGACTAAAGGTATATTGTAGCAATATTCAGAGAGCAAATAGTTAAATGAAAAGTTGGCTTAGTTGTGTCTAATTTAATATAAAGCAGTCAACATTTAATATTGCAATTGACTAAAATCCTTCTGAAGTTCTTAGAGAAAGTTTAGAAAGACAGAAGAGAGAGGAATACAGTTCAGTTTTAGGAGTGGTTGGTAAAACTTACACTGCTATGGTTATAAGAAGCATATAGCTGGACTTGAATATCAAATAGCCAGCATAGCACGCCCAGATATTGGCTGTGTAATGCATGAGAAATAAAGAACCGGCATTGACAACTGAGAAGACTGCCAGAGCCAGCTCTCCCAGAAGGTCCCAGTTGACTTTCACATAGCCCACTGCAAAGGCAGCCACAGCCCCTGAAAAAAAACATTGAAGGCAATCAAACATAATGACTTAGCATGCAGGAAAATATCAACACCCTCTCTTAAAAACCCAGGTCTTGGGTAATTCTGAAAGATAAATATATTGCTTTCACAAAATTGTGTGATCGACCTGAATGCGGATCTATCCTTTTCTCAACCATGTCTTCTTTTGGCTTTTCTTTTCACTTGCTATTCTTTCGGTCACTTAGTCATCATACTTTTAATTAGTATCAACTACACGCCAGGCACTGTATTCTGCAGAGGGGCCAGAAAGGTTCCTAACCACAGCAGTGTAAGGAGAAATGATACATTAACCTAGTCACTCAATACAACATGCAGGGATGGAAAAGGATGAAATAAATTCTCTGGGAATACACTGGCCTCTCTATTTGCCTTTCTTTTCTCAGTTTTTGCTGTAAGTCTTTTTCAGTGATGAGTATCAGATGTGTTACATTGATAGTTTTAGTCTTTTTTCTTGCCCTACCCAGTTTTAGTCTTTATTATGAACCTTCAGTAATCTTAGTCTTATTTCCAATCTCCACTCTAAAGTCTTCAACATCTGACATAATTTACTTGAGAAGCTTTGGGTGAAAATATCTATATAGACTTACAGAGTTCAAGAAATTGAAATAATTGACATTAATTAGGGTTAGTACTTTTGTGTGGTTCTCTTTAACAAAGGTAAAAGGTATTTAGGGCTGGGGACAGTGGTGCACTCCTGTAATCCCAGCACTTTGGGAGGCTGAAGGGGGTGGATCACTTGAGGTCAGGAGTTAGAGACCAGCCTGGCCAACATGGTGAAACTCCGGCTCTACTAAAAATACAAAAATTAGCCAGCATGGTGGCGGGCACCTGCAATCCCAGCTACTCAGGAGGCTGAGGCAGGAGAATCACTTGAACCCTGGAGGCAGAGTTTGTAATGAGCTGAAATCATGCCACTGCAATCCAGCCTGGGTGACAGAGTAAGACTCTGTCTAAAATAAATAAATAAACAAAAGGTATTTAGATTTCAAATTACTACACTGACATATGACTAACCTTCCCACATGTGATCATGACTACAGAGGAAGAAAAAATAACTATTTTTCCCCCATGGATTTGGAATGTAGGAGCAATGATTTCAGTGAAGCAATTCTGGCACAGTCCTGGTTTCCAGGAGTTAAACTGAAGCTTCCCAAAAGGGAGATAATAATAAAATAGAGGCCACACGGGTTTTCTAAAGCTTTTTGTAAATGAGGGTGGGGCGAATTCTCACTTCCTAAAAAATATCTTCAAAGTCTCATTTGACATTTAAGCTTCCAGTTACTAGGAAATAAACATTTATTGTAGATTAAACTTCAAAGACAGATTTCCCTCTGATATTAAAATCCTGACTTTCACATCTCTTCCACCCCTCATTTAAATACCATGAGAAAGCTGCTTTTGAAAGTTGTTGGTGTATAGCCTAGAATTGTTATAGGTGCACGCTGGCTAGTTCAAATCCTGTATTAACAAAACTCTCAGTGAGAATTTGGAATCCTTAATTTATTTTCTAAAATAATAAAAACATATACACATATATGTATATATTTTGATATTAAAAATAATCCTAAAAGAACAGGGCATGTTATTAACCTTTGTGCTAATGATGAATTGGAATCTTAGGGATTCAAGTAGAATTTCATTGTTTGGTGCTAAGCCCTGAGCTCCTAAGAGTTACTTCTTGTGGCTAGGCGTGGTGGCTCACGCCTGTAATCCCAGCACTTTGGGAGGCTGAGGCGGGTAGATCATGAGGTCAAGAGATTGAGACCATCCTGGGCAACATGGTGAAACCCCGTCTCTACTAAAAATACAAAAAAATTTAGCTGGGCATGGTGGCACGTGCCTGTAGTCCCAGCTACTCAGGAGGCTGAGGCAGGAGAATAGCTTGGACCTGGGAGGCAGAGGTTGCAGTGAGCTGAGATCGCACCACTGCATTCCAGCTTGGTGACAGAGTGAGGCTCTGTCTCAAAAAATAAAAAAGTTACTTGTTGTAACTACATCACAATAGAAAGTCACAGTATTCTTATTTTTCCAGTGGCTTTCATTCTTTTTATTTTTCTTTTTATTTTTTTGAGAGGAGTCTCGCTCTGTCACCCAGGCTGGAGTGCAGTGGCACGATCTAGGCTCACTGCAAGCTCAGCCTCCCAGGTTCATGCCATTCTCCTGCCTCAGCCTCCCAAGTAGCTGGGACTACAGGCATCCGCCACCATGACCGGCTAATTTCTTTGTATTTTTAGTAGAGATGGGGTTTCACCGTGTTAGCCAGGATGGTCTCCATCTCCTGTCCTCGTGATTCGCCAGCCTCGGCCTCCCAAAGTGCTGGGACTACAGGTGCCCGCCACCACGCCTACCTATTTTATTTTTTGTATTTTTAGTGGAGACGGGGTTTCACTGCATTAGCCAGGATAGTCTCGATCTCCTGACCTCGTGATCCACCCGTCTCAGCCTCCCAAAGTGCTGGGATTACAGGCATAAGCCACCATGCCCAGCCGTGACTTTCATTCTTGATTGAAAAAAGTTATGCTTCCTTCTGAACAGAGCTAATTCGCTGCCATGAAGTTCGGTGCCTGGAGAAATGGACTTAAGGGGGTAAAGCCAACAAAGGAAGATTAAGTGACATTTGCTTACCTCCAAAGGTTGCAATAGCTTCTACGGCCCCATTATAGATAGAAGAATCTTGGGATGGCGCCTTGTAATCCCACAGGATTTGAACATAGTTCAAAACCTGGTTAAAACCTGCTGTGGCGAAAGCCCACCATAGAGACCAGTAGAAAAGACGTTTTGAGGAGTAGCACTCCTTCAAATCTTGGAACCACTGCACAAAAACGTCCACAGTCACATTGCTTGGTTTCAGGCTGTTCAGCTGGCCCTTATTCAGCTTCCCTGAAGTGCTGAGTATTTCTGATGTGGGTTTCTGCTCTTCACAGCCTGGTGCTTCACCTTCGTGAGTTTCCTCTAATACTGGATTCACGCTTGATGACTTCTTTATTTCTCTGCTGGGTTTTGCATGAAAAAACATGCTTTTCTTGGGCATTGGTAGGAAAAGTGAGAAAAGGAAGGCCACAGAGACAGAGGCCAAGGATATGACGTTGAGGTAAAAGTACGACAGGTTCACCAGGGATACCAAGAGTTGAGCCAGCACCGACCCTGCTGTGTAGGCGGCCAGCGTGACACTCCTGCAGTAGCCGCTCACTCTCTGGTAGTGCTCGGGGCTGACCACGCTGTATATGTAGGCGTAGTAGGCCACCTCGGCGGCGGTGACCATCCCATAGAAGAACTCTACAACCTGCATGGTCTTCACTCCTTGGCCAAACAACAGCAGCAGCCAGGTAATGATGAAACTGATACCTTGCAAGATGATGACCGGCTTGTAGCGGACGTAATCGGTGAGGACAAACACAGGCAGCAGCAGCACCAGGTAGGAGTATGTCCAAACGGGGAAGATCTCATTTGTTATCTGCAAAGTTGGTAAATTGCATGACCACGAAGCACTGGTACTTTACTAAGGTACCTGTGGTTTGTATCTCAAATTCTGCCTCCAATTGGAAATTATTCGCATTACGGAGAAACATAATGAGAAAACTGATTTTCAAGGAAATCACGAGAAAAGATAGTCTCCTTTCCCATTGGTAAAAACCAACCAATGTACACACTTAGATAAACCCCGGTAGAAGAATATATTGGCTTATTGTGCAATCTGAATTATGTATTAAGTTTAGATAGTATGTACAGTTGAGTAGATGAGTTAAAAAGTTTTTGGACACTTCTAAGTTTTTCCGATTCTTTTTTTTTGAGGTGGAGTCTTGTTCAGCTGCCCAGGCTGGAGTGCAGTGGCCGGATCTTGGCTCACTGCAGCCACCGTCTCCCAGGTTCAAGCCATTCTCCCATCTCAGCCTCCCGAGTAGCTGGGATTACAGGCACCCGCCATCATGCCTGGCTAATTTTTGTATTTTAGAAGAGACGGGGTTTCACCATGTTGATCAGGTTGATCTTGAACTCCTGACCTTAGGTGATCCGCCCGCCTTGGACTCCCAAAGTGCTGGGATTATAGGCGTGAGCCATCGCGCCCGGCCCAAGATTCTTAAAAAATATAATTTCCTTCTTGTTTGAATATTAACATTAGACAAGTAGACCACAATGTTAAAAGAATCCAGGCCAGGCATGGTGGCTCACACCTGTAATCCCAGCACCTTGGGAGGCTGAGGCAGGCAGATCACGAGGTCAGGAGTTCGAGACCAGCCTGGCCAACATGATGAAACCCCGTCTACACTAAAAACACAAAAATTAGCCACGAATGGTGGCAGACACCTGTAATCCCAGCTACTTGGGAGGCTGAGGCAGGAGAATCGCTTGAACCCAGGAGGCAGAGGTTGCAGAGAGCCGAGATTGTGCCACTGCACTCCAGCCTGGGCAACAGAGCAAGACTCCATCTGAACAACAACAACAAAAAGAATCCAACAGCCTTTATTTTCATGTGATCTATCGCTACATCAAACATTTCAGCCCTTTCAACATCTGGAAAGATATGGGAAAATAGGGAAAGAGTAAATAACCTTGCCGCATTATAGAGTGGAAGCAAATAATGTATCTCATTTTCCTTCCTGGGCAAATTTGCTAGGTTCCCAACCTTCCCCCTGCTCCCCTTAACAATTCTGCTGATTTGTCTACGGCTCAATTTAATATGGATCATCTCACAGATTTAGTCAGAAATGCATGGGATCTCAATTTTCATAGTTGGAAGGACTGGAGTTGCTGATCTGTAGGGATGGGTGAGTGCCACAGCCTCTCAAATCACTGAACGTACCCACCTTGACACCTGGATCACTGAGGTTGCTGGAGAAAGCAGGAGGCCACAGAGCAAAGACCACACAACTGAGCTGCTCCTTGGAGGGAGGGTCTATTAACTGGTCCATAGTGGCTCAAGAAGCAGACCCCAGTGGATTCATTGAGTTGCTTCTGACCCTGCATCTGTCCTTTGTTGTCTTAATTGTGGCATGCTTCAACCTGAGCAACTCGGAAACAGGGTTGTCCCTAAGTGATCGGATACTACAGAACAAGCTTGCCTTTCTGTCTTTGCCACCTCACCACCCGAGGCACCAATTAGCCTTGCAGGCGAAGCCACACACTTTACACAGTGTTTTCAAGGCTAAGGCTGGAGATTGTAAAATCAGCCCAGGGTAATTTTGCAGTTAGGTCAGTGCATTTTCTTGTTGTACTTCTTATGAAGAAATGCGAGGCCGGTGGCGGTGGCTCACGCCTGTAATCCCAGCGTTTTGGGAGGCCGAGGCGAGTGGATCTCTTGAGGCCAGAAGTTCGAGACCAGCCTGGCCAACATGGGGAAACCCTGTCTCTACTAAAAATACAAAAATTAGCCGAGCATGGTGGCTCATGCCTGTAGTCCCAGCTACTCAGGATGCTGAGGTAGGACAATTGTTTGAACCTGGGAGGCGGAGGTTGCAGTGAGCCAAAATCACCACGTTGCACTCTAGCCTGCACAACAGAGTGAGACTCCATCTCAAACAAAAACAATAAAAAAAAAAAAAAAAAAAAGAAAGAAAGAAAAAGAAAGGTGTTGCTCTTTTAAGTAAGAGAAACTGGCATTCCAGAGAAGGAGGCAAGGGCTGGGAGATAAAGCTGTTAATGGCTCACCTGCTGGCAAACAGTGTCATAAAGAAATACCACAATTTTTTATGAGATCCTGCTTATCCCTCAGCAGCCTGAGAGTTTATTTAGATCTAGATCCTGTGCCTGCCAGTGATGCTGTTTTAGGATTAGTATAACAGAATCAACAGAGAACTGAAAGTCTCCTATCATTAACACAAATGTTAGGACTCTGTGCAAGTTAAAAATTTGTTAACACATGTAATATGTTTTGGCTGCAATTTTTTGCAAGTAAGAAGAGGAAATAGTTTGAAAGGTTCTATATGGGACACATATTATGAAAATCAGGCTCACTGAGTTTAATGTGTTCATCTTATATCAAGTTGAGGGAAGCCCTGGATCCTTGTTCAAGTCCTATAAAATTTAAAAAACCACATTAAGATATGTATGTATGTTAACTTACCTCTGCACTGGTCAAGTTTTTATCTGGTCCAGATAAATATGGGATAAGGAATGGTTCTGAGGGTCTCATCATGGAGAAAAAACCAAATAAGCAGAGGATCACAGTGGGGTAAATCCAGGAACTGCTTAATGAAGTTCTGTAACAATCCATGGCTGATCAAATGGAAACAAAGAGAAAATTAAGTGATGCTTATTCTTTTTAGCATCCTTGATGCAATGAAAACCTGATTTTTTTTTTTTTTTTTGAGACGGAGGGTCGCTCTGTTGTTCAGGCTGAAGTGCAGTGGCATGATCTCAGCCCATTGCAACCTGCGCCTCCCGGGCTCAAGCCATTCTCCTGCCTCAGCCTCCCAAGTAGCTGGGATTACAGGTGCCTGCCACCATGACTGGATAATTTTGTATTTTTAGTAGAGATGGGGTTTCACCATTCTGGCCAGGCTGGTCTTGAACTCCTGACCTCGAGTGAGGAAATTGCTTGAAATGCAAGCTTTAGACATAAAGCCCAATAGAGGATCTCATTTGTCACTGCACAGAAGAAACAAAAAACAAAAAACAATCATTGTATGGCAGCTATATTTGAAAACATCTTGCTATCTCATGTGAATTATCATGTGCACAGGAAAATTCACTAATTCCTCCACATTTTAGCTCAAGCTTTGCCTTATTGTAACACTTATAGATTTTTGATGGTCCTGCATGTGGCTAAGTTCTCTGAGATAAATTTATAGGAAGGAAACTAATTTGTTGTATGACGCTTTTCTGCATACTATCTCCTTAAATCTACATAATAACTGTAAGACAGATATCATTTTCCCACATTCCCAGAGAAGTATATGGAAGATCCAAGATGCCCAAACACTGGCTTCAAACCACATGATCAAGATCTGAATCCAGGTCTCCCTACTCCCATCAGGAATCTTTCACCTACTCCACTCTCCCTCATTCTGGAGGCCCCCTCAGCTACTGGTATTAACCTAATAACAACCACAGTGAGGGAAAAAACGTGTATTTATGAACACATTCATACTAAAGATTATGGTTACATATATAGAGCTTTTAGGGTCAATTGCAGTTTGAAAGCAGACTAGAGAGAAGGAAAAGCATTCTCATTCTGGAATAGCAAGTCACCTGGGTGGAATTCCAGGTATCCAGTGGGTGGGGAGCTTTACTAGGGGTTGGGGAGGTAGGAAGGATCTACTAGGTCACATCATTGTGGCTTGCCACTCACCCTACCCTTTCCCAAGGTGACCCCGACAGCTGCATAATTCCTCTCTTAAGTTCAATAGGGTAAACACTGTTTATGTCAACAAAGCCCTTGATTAAGCAGTGGAGAGACAAGAGCGATTAGATTTTGAAACTAGGATTACAGCATCAGTGAGCAATGCTGACAATGTGAAAATTTTGCCAAAGGCAAATTACAGTGACTGTTAACCTACTCCCTTAGTCCAGAAAACAGGGCTTTCTCTTCTTCCTGGAATGCTGCTGGGTTTGCTGGTGCTTTCTGTCTTCGTTGTTAATGATCTTATAGAAATGGCTGTCCTGGACAGGTGATCACTGAGGCTTGGTCATCTTCTGAAGAGTGGTCTTGCCGGGGTAGCATCTGCTGGCTCTATATCCAGAGCCTCCTCTCCACCTTTGCTGACCACGGATTTGTTCTCGAAATCCAGGTCATCATCTTCTCCGTGCATCTGAAACCTAGGACTATGCCACAGTGATCCACAGGCTGCTAAAAGCCTGCTGGATTATCTACCTTTTTATTTCTTTAGGGTTCTAATACAGCTGTCCAAATCGATTTAGTTGGGATGGTTAAGCAGAAAAAAAGCCTATAATAAGACATGCCCTACTAAAGCACAAGCCCAGGAGGGCAGGGCGTATTGCCTGGTCCACCACATCGTCTTAAGTGCCTAGCATAGCACCTAATACATAGCACTCAAGGAAGATGCTGAATGAATTGAATAAACAAACCACCACAGTCTACTTGAAGAAGGGTAAGGGTGAAAAGAGAGAAGTGTCAGGAACAGGCAAGAATCCAGGAGTTAGGGAAGACAATCTTATAGAAGGAAGGGCATGAGTCACGCCTCACCACTGAGAATAAATTCAAGTGCTGCCTGGTTTTCGTGAGTGCATCTCACTTCCTAGCTGCATGCCTTAAAGGACAGAAAGGTCCTCAGATCTCCAAGTGTTTTACCATTTATGACTAAGACTATGATAACTGAATTACTTACTCAATCTTTTAAAATAATTTTTACGTTTTGAAAATGATTTAATTTTTCTTTGAGCATTCTGTGAGGCACATGGAGGTGGTATGGTTGTCACTGGATGGATGGGGAAATGGAGGACTAAAGGTAGTAGGATTTGTGCTCATTTTCACCTTTAGCAAACATCAGAGCCTGGACTTGGCCTCAGTTTCCTAATTCCAAGTTCAGCTATCTTTCCTCTTACCCTCTGTTTGAGAGAGCCTGGCTATATCCTCAAAATTCCCATTCTAAACTGAGCATGGTGCCCAGCACTTTGGGAGGCTGAGGCAGGAGGGTCACTTGAGGCCAGGAGATCAAGGTGTCCATGAGCTGTGATCACACCACTGCACTCCAGTCTGGGTGAGAGTGAGATCTTGTCTCAAAAATAAAAACAAAAATCCAATTTCAGTTTATTTTAAAACAGTGATTTTCATATTGTGGTGTCAAGGAAATTTAGTATGGGGTTGCAAACAGCATTATTATTATTATTATTTGAGATGGAGTCTCACTGTTTTGCCCAGGGTGGAGTGCAGTGGCACGATTTCAGCTCACTGCAACCTCCACCTCCTGGGTTCAAGTGATTCTCCTGCCTCAGCCTCCAGAGTAGCTGGGATTACAGGCACCCATCATGCCTGGCTAATTTTTGTGTTTTTAGTAGAGATGGGGTTTCGCCATGTTGGCCAGGCTGGTCTCAAACTCCTGACCTCAGGTGATCCGCCCGCCTCAGCCTCCCAAAGTGTTGGATTTTTTTAATGGTACAAAAAATGTTAACTATCAGAATGCATTGCAGAGAAAGGCTAAGCTTTTTTTCTGAAACTTCTGTTTGGGTCAGCAATATATAAATACAAATATATAATCATAATGTACACTATCTTACTATGGGACACGGTACTAAGTTAGAAGTTGTAGAGGAAGACTGGGCTCAGTGGCTCATGCCTGTCATCTCAACACTTTGGGAGGCCAGGGCAGGATGACTGCTTGAGGTCAGGTGTTTGAGACCAGCCTGGACAACATAGCGAGGCCCTATCTCTTAAAAAAAAAAAAAAAAGGTGTACATGTTCATGTATCTTTATAGTACAATGATTTCTATTTCTTGGGGGTATATACCCAGTAACAGGAATGATGGGTCAAATGGTATTTCTGTTTCTAGATCTTTGAGGAATCGCCACATTGTCTTCCACAATGGTTGAAGTAATTTACGTTCCCACCAACAATGTAAAAGCATTTATTTTTCTTGGCAACATGGCCAGTGGGAATGGAACGACGAGAACGCATGGATACATGGGGCGAACAACATGCCCTTGGGTCTGTCGGGGAAATGGGGAGGCGGGGTAGGAAGAATGGCTAATGGATGCTTGGCTTATACCAAGGTGATGGGTTGATTTCTGCAGCAAACCACCATGGCAAACGTTTACCTGTGTAACAAACCTGCACATCCTGCACATGTACCCCAGAACTTAAAATAAAAGTTGATGAAAAAACAAACAAACAAAGATTTAGCGTGGTGTGGTGAAGCATGCCTGTAATCCTAGCTACTTGGGAGGCTGAGGTGAGAGGATGACTTTAGCTCAGGAGTTCAAGGCTGCAGTGAGCTGTAATCATGCTGCTGCACTCCACTCTAGGCGACAGAGTGAGATTCTGTCTGAAAAAAAAAATGCAGAAGAAAAAATGCACTAAATATGAACACATGTCCCTTATAAACATAGTAACCACCTGTGCTGTTTGGGAGGATCACCTCCTCCACAACAAAGTATTATTCTGGAATAGACTGTTCTTTTGTCTTTTTTCCATTTATCATTCCATTTTGATCCCGTAATATTATCTGCCTCTAAAAAGTGCTCTAAACGTCCCTTTGCTTCCACTGCTTCTAGGGTGAGGACATGAATTGACTTGATTTTCTGAGTTCATACCTGTGAAAGCCAGATGTTTACCTTTCCCCTTCATTTTCTGTGCGTTCCAAATCACAAGATAGTCCTTTTAAAAGTTACTCCTGTAGCAGTCATCTTCACCCATTACTATAAGCTCTATCACTTTTTAAAAAGGTATAAGAACACTGTGTAAACAGTAGATTAAAAATTTTAAAAGGGTGGGTGTAGTGGCTCATGCTTGTAATCCCAGTGCTTTGGGAGGCTGAGGCAGGTGGATCACCTGAGGTCAGGAGTTCAAGACTAGCCTGGCCAACATAGTGAAACCCCATCTCTACTAATAACACAAAAATTAGTCGGTTGTGGTGGTGGGTGCCTGTAATCCCAGCTACTTGGGTGGCTGAGGCAGGAGAATCACTTGAACCCGGGAGATGGAGGTTGCAGTGAGTGGAGATCATGCCACTGCACCCCAACCTGGGCAACAGAGAATGACTGTGTTAATAACAACAACAAAAGGCACATTCCCTAAACAAAAGTCAGCCTATCAGGCTTTCACGATTTGAAACATGCAGTGAAGATGCTGAAAGTAGAAAGAAAGAGTCAATTCATCAGCTGCTCTTTTTAGCAGAGACTCAGAGCAGCTAAACCCACAACAGACCTTACCTTGGTGGACTTGGACGCACAGGAGAGAGTTTACAGTGGCACAGTGTTAGCTACAACAGCAGATTGAGGAGGTGAACCCTGAGCTTTGGCCTTTGTTCCACTCCAGAGCTACAGTGACCCTGGGCGGGTCTCCCTGCTGCACCTGCATGGCAGACCAGAGTGCACTTGCCCCCTGACCCTGTTGCAGCACACCACATGAGCCCTGAAGAAAATGGCCACAGACACTGTGGGGATACACAGAGGCGTTGATCCAGCCAGCATCTTTGACTTTGAATGAGCCAACACCTTTGCATTGCAAGTGGTCACTTCAGTTGCCTTGGAACTGATGGGTTCCTTTCTTCTTTTGCTGGTAGAAAAGTAATTATTTTTCAGCCAGGCGCGGTGGCTTATGCCTGTAATACTACCACTTTGGGAGGCCAAGTCAGGTGGATCGCTTGAGCTCAGGTGTTCGAGACTAGCCTGAGCAACACGGTGAAACCCCGTCTCTACAAAAATACAAAGTTAGCCAGGCATGGTGATGCGCACCTGTAATCCCAGCTACCTGGGAGGCTGAGGTGGGAGGATCGCTGAAGACCTGAAGGTGGAGGTTGCAATGAGCTGAGATGGTGCCACTGCACTCCAGCCTGGGCAACGGAGCAAGACCCTGTTCTCAAAAAATATACAATAAAATAAAATATAATAAAAAAATAATAAAACAAATTTAAAAAATAATGGAAATAATTATTTTTCATATTATGAAAAAAGCCACAGCTGTCCCATCAACGATGCTTCAGTTCTCTACTGTTTGGCCTCCAGCTTCTCTCAATCTCTATTTTTTTTGAGACAGAGTCTCACTCTATTGCCCAGGCTGGAGTCCAATGGCGCAATTTCAGCTCACTACAACCTCTGCCTCTCAGGTTCAAGCAATTCTCCTGCTTCAGCCTCCCAAGTAGTTGAGATTACAGGTGCCTGCCACCATGCCTGGCTAGTTTTTTGTATTTTTAGTAGAGGGGATTTCACCATGTTGGCTGGTGTTGAACTCCTGACCTCAGGTGATCCACTTGCCTTGGCCTCCCAAAGTGCCAGGATTACACATGTGAGCCACCGCGCCCGGCCTGAATCTGTATTTGGAGCCCATTGCCATGTATTCCACATAAGGCCACATTGTTTACTGCTGGCTCCCCTTCTTTGGGGTACGTGGGGTGCCACAGCCTTTTGAAAAAAACTCTCTTGCTAGCATACCTAATCCTACTTCATTTTAAAATGCTCTTAGTTTTCTTTTTTTTAATCTCCCACAAAAGTTAACTTGTATGTTGACTATGAATGAATTTGGCAGGAGTGGCTTCTCACGATTTTTGTTTTTATCTGCCTTGCAACCTATTACATGTTTGCAAATTTCTTTTTATGCAACCTATTATACAGTTGTAGTCTCTTTGTATCAGAGTTCAATTTTTTCTTTCTTCTTTTATTTCAATTATTACCATGTTATTGGCTTTTCCACTTTTAACCATCTCCTTAAATTGTTCTTTCCACCTGGCAGCCGGACACGGTGGCTCATGCCCATAATCCCAGCATTTTGGGAGGCTGAGGTGGGAGGATTGCTTGAGCCCAGGAGAGCCTGGGCAACATAGTGAGACCCTGTCTCTATCAAACAAACAAACAAACAAAAACAACAAAAAAAACTTTCCAACTGGCTGCAGGCTACCCTTCTTTGATAGATAAATGCTTTAACAATAATTATAAGTGTTCAGTTGATTTTTAATACTATCTCTGAAACTCTCAGTGTTCTTACAGTGACTGCAAGATAAGTTCATTTGTCATCCTAATTCTGTGGCATAGAAAAACTAAGGTTTTTGTTTATTTGTTTTTAGTGGGAAACAAAAAAAAATTACTTTATTTCTAGGATCTCATTTGGAGTGAGTTACAAATGAAGATTGGAACTCACATCTCCTGGGTTTGCTGCTGTATTTCGTTCAGTGAGTCTCATCTCAGAGTCACTGTGCGGACTAAGACCTTTCCATAGTTGTGCACACAACAATGTTCACGTATTGTTCATATATGCATTGGGGAATCATATTGGATCTAAGCTAATTTGGCCCTTATTTAAATTTCGGACATGGATGGTGTCCTATTTCCTAATCCATAGGTTGTCTGTATCTATCTCTAAGTGCATATACTTAAAAGCCCTATGTCCACAAATATTTCCAAGTATATTTTCCATTTTTGTAGGGTAAACAACTGTTAAAAAGCAAGAACTGCAGAAACTGAGGCCGGGCACTGTGCCTCATGCCTGTAATCCCAGCACTTTGGGAGGCTGAGGCGGGTGGATGACTTGAGGTCAGGAGTTCAAGACCAGCCTGGCCAACATTGGTGAAACCCCGTCTCAAACTAAAAAATGCAAAAATTAGCCATGCATGGTGGCGGGCACCTGTAATTCCAGCTACTTGGCAGACTGAGGCACGAGAATCACTTGTACCTGGGAAGTGGAGGTTGCATATGCCGAGATTGAGCAAATGCACTCCAGCCTGGGTGACAGAGCGAGACTCTGTCCCAAAAACAACAACAACAAAGGAACTGCAGAAGCTGGCATGCACTGGTGGGTTTCCTGAAGCGAGGGTGATTTTCTAGCTAAGGTAAAGCCTTATTTGGTCAGATTTCTCCACCCATACACACCCAGTGGATGGAATTCTCCCACAGCCAAAGCACTCAGAGCTGTGGGGCTCCCTGAGGTAGGGGACAAAGTGACCTGATGAAAGCAAGTAACTCCCTCAAACCTGATAAGTTTCCCACAGCTGACTGCCTGGAGAAGAACAAGATATTGGGTGGGTGGAAAGAAATCACTTTATCAAGTCCTTGTCCATGTTGTACTGACAATACTGCCAGAATTAACCCAGATGCCAGTAATTTGGAAGGAAATTATCTACAATAGTGGTCCCCAACCTTCCTGGCACCAGGAACCCGTTTCATGGAAGACAATTTTTCCATGAAAAAATGGGGGAGGAGTTAGGGGGAATGGTTTTGGGATGAAACTGTTCCATCTCAGATCATCAGGCATTAGATTCTCACAAGGAGCTCGTAACCTAGATCCCTTGCATGCACAGTTCACAGTAGGATTTGCACTTCCAGGAGAATCTAATGCCGCCACTGATCTGACGGGAGACGGAGCTCAGGTGGTAATGCTTGCTTGCCCGCCACTCACCTCCTGCTGTGATGGCCCATTCTTAACAGGCCATAGGACCCCTGATCTAGAATCCCCACTCTCCACCTACTTCCTGCCCACTCCTTTCTACTAATCATTCCAGCCATCTCAGAGAGGGTGTCTAGCCAGGCAGCCATCTGAGAAATGGGCTGGCCTGATTTTCACAATAGGCTAGAACTTTACTGCAGTCAAAACACTTCTTTCAAACAGAAGAGCAATAAATTGGTAATTATATGTTTGCCAGACCCCATCTCTACAAAAATACAAAATAAGGCTGGGTGCGGTGGCTTACACCTGTAATCCCAGCACTTTGGGAGGCCGAGATGGGTGGATCACCTGAAGTTAGGAGTTTGAGACCAGCCTGGCCAACATGGCAAAACTCGGTCTGTACTAAAATTATAAAAATTAGCCAGTTCAAGACCCGCCTGGGCAACATAGAGACCCCATCTCTTTAAATATTAAAAAAAAGAAAAAAGAGTCTTACAGAGCATGATCTTCAGCTCCTTCCCCCCCAATTTTTAGACTATCTATGGACCCCACTCTAAGCTATCTTATTAGCATAAACATGTTATCAAAGAGGGTCATTATGAATAAAAAGACACATATTACTCAGGAATTCCCAAAAGTTTTAGCTTAAAGACCAAATACATTTTATGTTATATCAGTTACAGTTTCCAAAAAGCCCACCTTCCAGGCTTTCAACACTGCTAGAGTCAAGCCCTTCCCTAGACAGAGCAAACTCAAAGTCTGATTACTAAAAACAAAAATATTTGCTTTTAGCTGACATATCAGAGCAGACAAACTAATTATGCCTTTTAATCTGCTTATTACTAAAATAGAAGAGAATATAACTTTCAGTAAAACATTCAAATAAAGCAAAGGGCTGCAGTCAGCTTAAGTCAGGGCAAGATGGTCCTGAAGGAAGGCAGGGGAAAGGATTCCATGGGCTTGCTTAACCACCGTCGTTCTGCTGCAGTCAGAATTAGTGGGTGGTGGCCAGGCGCGGTGGCTCCCGCCTTTAATCCCAGCATTTTGGTAGGCTGAGACAGGCAGATCACCTCAGGTCAGGAGTTCGAGACCAGCCTGGCCAACATGGTGAAACCCCGTCTCTAATACAAATACAAAAGAATTAGCTGGGCATGGTGGCGGGTTCCTATACTCCCAGCTACTTGGGAGGCTGAGGCACAAGAATCTCTTGAACCCAGGAGGTGGAGGCTGCAGTAAGCCAAGATAGTGCCACTGCATTCTGGCCTGGGTGACAGAGCGAGACTCTGTCTCAAAAAAATAAAATAAAATAAAATAAAATAAAATAAAATAAAATAAAATAAAATAAAATAGGCTGGGCGCGGTGGCTCACGCCTGTAATCCCAGCACTTTGGGAGGCCGAGGCGGGTGGATCACAAGGTCAGCAGATCGAGACCATCCTGGCTAACATGGTGAAACCCCGTCTCTACTAAAAATACAAAAAATTAACCGGGCGTAGTGGCGGGCGCCTGTAGTCCCAGCTACTCGGGAGGCTGAGGCAGGAGAATGGCGTGAACCCGGGAGGCGGAGCTTGCAGTGAGCTGAGATTGCGCCACTGCACTCCAGCCTGGGCGACAGAGCCAGAATCCGTCTCAAAAATAAATAAATAAATAAATAAATAAATAAATAAATAAATAAATAAAATAAAATAAAATAAAAATTGGAAGGTAGTTCCACCAACTTCTAGGGAGTTATTGTATTCTGGCTGTAACTTCATCTTACTTGAAATGCATCTTACTGATCACTGCCTCACTCCATACACAAAAACTAATTTGACATAACAAATACTAACACCACAGCATGCCATCCAGAAGGAAACAGATCTTCGTTACCTAGGGACTGGCACATATTTGAAATAATAAAAAGAATCTTAAAAGAAAAAAAAAGATAAATTGCATTTCATCAAAAAGCCACATCTGCTTATCAAGAGGTACTGTTAAGAAACTGAATGGAAAGGAGGCTGGGCGCCGTGGCTCATGCCTATAGTCCCAGCATTTTGGGAGGCCGAGGTAGGTGGATTACTTGAGGTCAGGAGTTTGAGACCATCCTGGCCAACATGGCGAAACCCCGTCTCTACTAAAAATACAAAAATTACCCAGGCGTGGTGGCACAAGCCTGTAATCCCAGCTACTCGGGAGGCTGAGGTAGAAGAATCGCTTGAACCCAGGAGGTGGAGGTTGTAGTGAGCCGAGATCCCGCTATTGCCCTCCAGCCTGGGCGACAGAATGAAACTCTGTCTCCAAAAAAAAAAAAAAAAAAAAGCCACATCTGCTTCTCAAGAGGTACTGTTAAGAAACTGGCAAGGGACCAGGTGCAGTGGCTCACGACTGTAATCCCAGCACTTTGGGAAGCTGATGCAGGAGGGTCACTTGAGCCTGGGAGTTCAAGACCAGCCTGGACAACACCTTTTTTTGTCTGTACAAAAAAATACCACACACAGACACACACACACAAAGGCAAAGAAATTAGAAAGGGAAGCCACAGACTGAAGAGAAAATAGTCTTAAAAGCAATATCTGATAAAAGAATGGTCTCCAAAATAAAGAACCCCTGCAACTCAATAAGAATAGATGAACAAAAGATTTAAATACTTTGCAAAAGATGTGGTTGGCCAAGAGCACATGCAAAGATACTCAACATAAGTAATCCGAAATCCTAAGTTAAAACTAGGAGAGAAAACTAGCACTAGAATGGCTACAGAGGCCAGCATAGCAAATGTTGGCAAAGATTTAGAGCAAGTGAATCCATATATATTGCTTGTTCAAATGTAAAATGGTACCAACCCTTTGGAAAATCATTTGGCAATCTATCCAAGAACGTTCATATATTCATATTTGTGAAAAAATGAGAAGCAACTAAATGTCCATTAAATGGGGAATGAATAAATAATGATAAATTTTGGCAACCAATACTAATTAGCAATAAAAAGGAGTGAACTATTGCAAATACGTGAATGAACATAAAAAGAAAAATTTGCTGTGCCAAGGAATCCAGACACAAAAAAAGTATGATTTCATTAACATGTAAAGTCCTAAAACAAGCAAAACTTATCTGTAGTGATGGAAATCGGATCGGTGGTTGCCTGGGGTGGGAGGTAGGGAAGAGAGTGACTGCAATAGAGCTCAGGGGAACTTCCTGGGGTGACCAAAACACTCTACACCTTGATTGTGGTGATGATTACAAACATTTGTCCAAACTCATGCATTCATACTATACACTTATAATATACATTTTCTTATTTGTAAACCAAACTGCTAGGGTTTGAATATCTGTCCTCTTCAAAACTCATGTTAAATCTTAATCCCAGGCTGGGTGCAGTGGCTCACACCTATAATCCCAGTACTTTCAGAGGCTGAGGCAGGATTGCTTGAGGCCGGGAGTTCAAGATCAGACTGGTCAAGATAGCAAGAACACGGTTCTACAAAAAAATTAAGTAAATTGACTGGGCATGGTGGTATATGCCTGTAGTCCAAGCTACTGAGAAGCTGAGGCAGGAAAATCCCTTGAGCCCAGGATATCAAGGCTGCAGTGAGCCATGATTGCACCATTGCATTCCAGGCTGGGCTGGAGAGTGAGACCCTGTCGTAAAAAAAAAAAAAAAAAAAGAGGGGGTGGGGCTTTTCAAGAGTGATTAGATCATAAGGGCTCTGTGCTCATGAATGAATTAGCTCATTCATGAATTACTGGAGTCAAAGGTTAATGTATTAATGGGTCATCATGGGAGGGGAACTGGTGGTTTTCTAAGAGAAAGCCCTGAGCTTGCAGCCTTAGCCCTCTGACCATGTGATACCTGCGCCACCTTGGGATTCTTTAGAGTCCATATTAGAAAGAAGTGCCCCCTAAACCTTGGACTTCCCAGCCTCCGTAACTGTAAGAAATAAAGCTCTTTTCTTTCTAAATTTCCCAGGTTCAGGTATTGTTATAAGCAACAGAAAACAGATTAAGAAAAAAAAGATATACTTCAATAAAGATGATTTGAAAAAAAAAAAAAACAAATCACTGATACACGGAAGAAAATAAACCAGTCTCAAACATTATCCTGTGTACAAGAATCCAGATACAAAAATGACATAGCATGAAGATTTCATTTACGCCAGGTCCAAAACAACCAAAACTACTTCATGCTGATAGAAATCACAACTACGGTCATCTTGGAGGTGGGGGTGGGTAAGAATTGATGGTAAAAGGGCAGAAGGCAATTTTCTGGGTTGATGAAATATCCTATATCTTGATGGGATATAGTTATGTGGGTGTATACAATTATAAACACTTAAACTTAAAATCTTTGTTTGTATGTAGATTATACCTCAACTTAAAGAAATGCATCCTACTCTCCCTCCTCCAAAGCATTTTACTGTGCACAACTCTGTGTAGCTCTGGACTTTTCTAGTGGTGCAATGACTATTTTAAATTTAAAGTCCACATCAGGGCAAGGCCTCTGTATAATAGGAAAACTGAACAGGATCTTTGAAACTTAGTCTGTCCCAGAACATTTCTGATGAAAACAGTGCCCGTAACGCAAAGCTAGGACAGGGCAATAAACCTTGTAAGTCTGGCCACATATAACATTCTTCAGTTAATACAGATAGAATCTGAATCTCAGAAGCTGAGGCAGGAGGATCCCTTGAGTTACCTGTTTTTTTTCTGTGCCCCCAGTTTCTTTCTTTCTAGAACCAAGCTGGCTTCCTGCCTTCAGATCCAACTTCTGCTCCTTCCTGCTGCCCGCCACTATGAAAATCCCTTTCCATTCCCTGGAGTCTCTTGTCCTCCTCCTTCAGACAGAGCTGCCAAGAGCAATAGCTTTATACGCAGAAGCCCATCCACTTCTGGTGACTTTATGTACTGGGGCCCACCCTTTTCTGCAGCCAATGCCATTTGAAATCCCATTCAAAAAAAAAAAAAAAAGCAGACACCCAGATCCAGATCTTTCTGAAACACAAGTGATTAGAGAGATAAATACATGAATAACAACTTTCCCTGACTATTCTTTTTTTTTTTTGAGACAGAATCTCCCTCTGTCACCCAGGCTGGAGTCTGGAGTGTAGTGGCACAATCTCCCCACTCACCCCAACCTCTGCCTCCTGGGTTCAAGCGATTCTCCCACCTCAGTCTCCTGATTAGCTGAGACCACAGGCACCTGCCACCAGGCCTGGCTAATTTTTGTATTTTTAGTAGAGACAAGGTGTTGCCTTGTTGGTCGGGCTGGTTTTGAACTCCTGACCTCAAGTGCTCCACCCACCTCAGCCACTCAAAGTGCTGGGATTACAGGTGTGAGCCACCGTGCCCGGCCTTGCCCTGACTATTCTTACTAAAGTCACCTAATTTAGCTTCTATAGAATTTTGTGCTAAGTAACCTAGACTCTCAAAAAACTACAAAGTAGCCTTATCACCCATCTATAATCCTTTATGTCAAACCCCACACCCCCACACAAAAAAAAAATCTTTGCTGAAATAAAGCATGCCACACAACTTCCAAAGACGTAAACTAGACCCAGATATTCAGTATGTGGGCCAGAATAGTTCTGTTGTTTGTTTTTGTAAGAGCAGAAACAAGTGATATTTTTAAAATTTTATTTTTAGTAAAGATGGGGCTTTGCCATGTTGGACAGGCTACTGTTGAACTCCTGGCCTCAAGAAATCCGCCTGCCTTGGCCTCCCAAAGTGCTGGGATTACAGGTGTGAGCCACTGCACCCAGCCCAAGTGATCTTTAAGATGCTTCAGATTTTATTTTATCATATATGGTACCATTCCTTTTAATTTGCATGAGGTGTTTGCTGGTAAATTAATCATTTCCTTCCAAATTCTGTTTATTCTGTTATGTCTATGTTCAGATCAATCTAGTCTTAGGTAGAGCAGGAGGAATATGCCTAAGAAAACCATAAAACTAAGAAAAACATAAAACGGCTTAGAAAGTCAACTGACCCCAGCCTGGGCAAAATAGCGAGACCTCATCTCTATAAAAAATACAAAAATTAGCCAGGCATGGTGGTGTGTGCCTATAGTGCCAGGTAGTTGGGAGACTGAAGTGGGAAGATCGCTTGAACAGGGAAAGTCAAGGCTGCGGTGAGCCGAGATCCCAGCCACTGCACTCCAGCCTGGGCAACAACAGCGAGACTCCGTCTCAAAAAAAAAAAATAAAAATAAAAAAATTTCAAAAACCCCAAACAAAACAAAACAAAAAAGGAAAGTCAGCTGACATCTAATCCTTGAGATGCAGTGAAAGTATCTGATTAAATGCGCTGAGAGAAGGTGGGGTTGTAGGGAAAAAATTGGATTAAAGAAAGATTAGAGGTCATTTGAGCTATTTTACAACTCTGTAAATTTGAACAACTGATGGCAATGTTAAGTAATTATTGTCTATAGACATGCAAATAAGGTTTATCCCATGCAGGACAACAGTCTTCCTTTCCCCCATGGAAAACCAGTTTCAATATTCCTGATCTATATTTCATTATTCAATATTCCTGATCTACGAATGTACCCATTCTTTGGGTTCTTCTTTGATCTGGCTACTACAGACTCATCAGTTTCGTCACTAATAAGTGCCGGGACTCAGAAGCCGATACCCCAAAATGTGGGGCTTTGACATGCTGGAGACCTCAAGGTCTCTCTGACCTTCCCGGCTCCCAGCTCAAAAAAACCTTTATCTGCCTAAGATCCAGACCCACCAAAAGGAACAACTGTTTCTTTCCCTTCCCTGTAAGACCAAGAATATACCCCACACCTGAACAGTCCCTTTCACAAGATAATGTAGCTTATTCTCTCCCCTGACCCATTCATCCTCCCTAGCAGAAGCCCATCCACTTCTGCTGGATGCTCTTCTGCTCCCTCCCGTAACCTCATTTGCCAGGGTAGTCTATAAGCTTCTGAGACATGTTGCAGGGTGGGTAATCAATCACTCTGATTCTCCCTGTGTGCATCTTAAATAAATGTGTATGCATTTACCATTACACAACCTTAAAAGAGTCTTGTTGGTCTATTAGCAATAATGACTGAAGGAAATTGGTATTTTTGTCCATTTCAGCTACTACTAGGATAATCTTATAAGATATTTGGGAAGTTATGTTTTGGTCTATTTAATACATGTGCCTCGATGAAAAAAACACCTTTTGCCACAGGAGACACCAATGTTTCAATATTGATAGGAGCAAAACACATGAGAGTGCTTTTTTTTTTTTTTTTTTTTTTTTGAGGCAGAATCTTGCTCTGTCGCCCAGGCTGGAGTGCAGTGGTGCAATCTTGGCTCACTGCAACCTTCGCCTCCCAAGTTCAAGCCATTCTTCAGCCTCAGCCTCCAGTGTAGCTGGGATTACAGGCACCCGCCACCATGCCCGGCTAATTTTTGCCTTTTTAGTAGAGACGGGGTTTCATCCCAGGGCCAAGCTGGTCTCGAACTCCTGACCTCAAGCAATCCGCCCCGCTCAGCCTCCCAAAGTGCTGGGATTACAGGCGTGAGCCACTGCGCCTGGCCTGAGAGTACTTTTAGAAAACATTATTCCTTTACCTTTTTCAAACTTGAAGCACTCCGAAAGTCCCAACCTTTTGCACATTTGCAGCAGCGACATTGATTTGGTAAACAGCTGTCACACTATTTATTATTTGATGACTTAGGTATCCTTTCCAGCAGTGTTTTTGTAAGGTGTAGTTGCGTTTTCTTTTAGTTTCAATTAACTAAATTTCAAGTGGTTCCCAAAAAAGCCCCTGCTCTCTTAAATTCAAACTCACCTTCCTTTTTCCCACTAGGAAGGACATTTTCTCCATCCTTGGATTGGAATTTGGAATTCTATGCTAAAATGCCTTTTCAGTTAAAATCTGTGAACGTGGGATGTAACCATAGGAGGTGCTGGCACTTTACGAGAATCATGATTTTATTTAATCTGCGCTTCCAGAAGGCTGCAAATGGGAATTCCAGACAAACCCACTTGGGTGAATCCCAGCACGCGGGCTGCGGCGTAGGGGGAGAGCTCCTCTCGCGGTTCCGAGTGTAGCCCAGGCCCGCAGAGCCAGGAACCCGCCCCCAGCTCTCCAAACCCGGGAAGAGAGGCGACACTGCTAAGACCGAGGGATGACGGTGCTTCTTCAATTAATTCGCCCCCCGAGATAGTCTTACCTACAGAAGGGAGTGTCTGTTCACCAAATCGCTCACTTGCCACACGACCACGTACCCGCGGCTGTCGGATGGATCCAGGCGCTCTTGATGGGAAGGGGGCGGAGCCTGCCTGGCCCGGAGCCCGGGGCCACGCCCCCACGCTGTGCATATGCGAATCCGGGCGTCCAGACCTTTCATCCCAGTGTGGAAGCCCAGATTTTCCTGGCCCAGGGCCGGTTTTCTGGGCAGAAACAGTCAACTCCGCTGAAAGGAGCAACTTAAGTAATACACTGACATTCAGCATAATGAAGCAAGAGGGCCTGAATCCAACATCGATCGTTTGCTTTATTTACAAATATGTCCTTTCTTATGAATCCATTTATTTCTCTCCAAAAGCTTAGGAGAGAGGGCTGGCTGGCTGTGACCCCCACTCTACACATGAAGAAAGCGAGGCGGAAGGAAGTAGGCCTAGTAAATAGAGAAGCCTGGGTTTTAGTTGGGGCTCCTGGCTCCAGAGCCAGTGGTTATAATCACTCTGCACTTTTTTTTTTTTTTTTAAGGAGGTAGAGTGGGATGGTTTCCTGGCACTTTGAAAATCTGATACAAACAATTTTTTCTTTTCTTCTTCTTTTTCTTTTCTTTTTTCTTTCTTTCTTTCTTTTTTTTTTTTTTTTGAGACAGAGTCTCCCTCTGTCGCCCAGGATGGAGTGCAGTGGCGCGATCTCGGCTCACTACAACCCTCCGCTTCCCGGGTTCAAGGGATTCTCCTGCTTCAGCCTCCAAAAATTAACGCCCAGTTAATTTTTTGTATTTTTAGTAGAGACGGGGCTTGGTTTCACCATATTGGCCAGGCTCATCTCGAACTCCTGGCCTCGTGATCCGCCTGCCTCGGCCTCTCAAAGTGCTGGGTTTACAGGCGTGAGCCACCGCGCCTGGTCTTTTTTCTTTCTTTCTTTCTTTCTTTTTTTTTTTGAGATGGAGCCTCTCTGTTGTTGGCCCCGGGCTGGAGTGCAATGGCACGATCTTGGCTCACTGCAACCTCCACCTCCCGGGTTCCAGCAATTCTTCTGCCTCAGCCTCCCTAGTAGCTGGGATTACAGGCGCCCGTCACCACGCCCAGCTAATTTTTGTATTTTTAGTAGAGATGGGGTTTCACCATGTTGTCCAGGCTGGTCTCAAACTCCTGACCTCAGGTGATCCACCCGCCTCAGCCTCCCAAAGTGCTAGGATTACAGGTGTGAGCCACAGCACCCGGCCACCTGGCCTCTTTTCTTTTCTTTTCTTTTCTCTCTTTCTTTTTTTTTTTTTTTTTTTGACAAGGTCTCACTTTATCTCCCAGGCTGGAGTGCAGTGGTGCAACCCCAGCTCACCGCAACCTCGATCTCTCAGGCTCAGTGATCCTCCTGCCTCAGCCTCCCAAGTAGCTCGGCTTGCAGGTGGGTTCCACCATGTCACATTGATTTTTTTGTTTTTTTTTTGGTAGAGACAGAGTCTCACTATCTTGCTCAGGCTGGTCTTGAACTCCTGGGCTCAAAGGATCCTCCTGCCTTGCCCTCCCAAAGTGTTGGGATTATAGGCATGAGCCACTATGCTTAGCCTGCAAAGAGTTTATATATTAAAGTGAAACTTATTATTAAACAGAGGATTTTTTTTAAAGCATTACAAGGTTCTTATTGGTTAAAATGGAAAAAATATTTTTATTTCTGTTCATCTCTTGGTGGACTTGAAAAACCCTCCCTAAAGATAAACACTGCGTGGCTTCTAAGGGCTACCAGCGGAAGTGAAGTGGATTAAAAGACCCCGAGGTGTCTTGGTTCTCTGTCCTGCGACTTGGGGTTTTCTATTTTCATCTTCCTATGATTTGTGAAAAGTCCTGAGCTGAGCCTTAGGTGTAGGAGTGCCCTGCTCATTGTGCAACCTTGCAAATTGCTGGGTCCTCCCAGAGAATATTGTGAAATTTTCTTAAAGGCTGAAGGTGTCATGATTTCCTTCACACCTCTTGAAGAAAATGAGTTCAAATTGGACCTTGAGAAGTTTACTCTGATTCTCTAATATCTCATAGCCACAGTCTAAATCAGAGAGAGATATTGAGGAATTCATTCATGCATAGAAACATAAATGACACATTTGCAGATTACATGACATGACATTTGAGTTTGATCCCATACGACTGTGTGGGGAGAAGGGTGTGGATGGGGTCATAGATGACAAAAGATTGGCTGTGTGTCGATTATTGTTGACTTGGGCAGTAGTTCTTAGAAACTGATTGCACTATTTTCCATTTTTGTATATGTTTATTTTCCATAATACAAAATTGTTTTAAAATCATTTATTCTGACTGGGCACAGTGGCTAATGCCTGTAATATAGCACTTTGGGGAGCCGAGGTGGGTGCATCACTTGAGCCCAGGAGTTCAAGACCAGACTGGGCAACACAGTGAGACCCTGTCTCTACAAAAATACAAAAATTACCCAGATGTGGTAGCATGCGTCTGTAGTCCCAGCTACTTGGGAGGCTGAAGTGGGAGATTGGCTTGAGCCTAAAGAGGTGGAGGTTGCAATGAGCTGAGATCACACCATTGCACTCCAGCCTGAGTGACAGAGCCAGACCCTGTCTCAAATAAACCCACACACAAAAAAGAAAAAAAAAATCATTTGTTCATTAAGAAGTTATTTATTGAGTAACTACTATGTGCCAGACACTGTCCTAGGTGCTTGGGATACATTCGTGAACAAAGCTAAAAATCTCTGCCTTGTAATTTACATTCTAGCTTGGGATGGGGTATATAGAGGGAACAAAATAGTAAACATGATGAGTTAGTAAATTTTATAGTGTGTTAGAAAGTGGTAAGTGCCGTGGATCCCACTGAGAAGAGGATGGAGAAGAGGACTAAGCCTGAGGCTTGGGGCTCCAACTTGGGAAAGAACCTACAGGGAGGCTGAATGAGAACAGTAGGAGAGGGAGCCATAGTGTATTAGGGAGTTGCTCAACACTGTTTACCTCCCTATTATACTTCCTCTTGCACTGTTACTAAAAAATGTGGCTGCAATTATGTCCATGAAAACCTATACAAGGCCAGGCATGGTGGCTCACGCCTGTAATCCCAGGTGAGTAGATCACCTGAGGTCAGGAGTTCGAGACTAGCCTGGCCAACATGGTGAAACCCCATCTCTACAAAAAATGCAAAAATTAGCCAGGCGTGGCGGCACACCCCTGTAATCCCAGCTACTTGGGAGGCTGAGGCAGAAGAATCGCTTGAACCCAGGAGGTGGAGGTTGCAGTGAGCCGAGATCATGCCACTGCACTCCAGCCTGGGTGACAGAGTGAGACCCTGTCTCAAAAAAAAAAAAAAAAAGTCTATTTGAATAGTTGATATAGGAGTGGAGAAAAGGTGGCCAGGCAAAGAAAATCTCACATTAGGATTACCACAAGTAGGCTAATTTATCTGTTTCACTCTTAAATGTTAACTCTTTGAAGGCAAATATTTGTTTAGATTTTTTTTTTTTTTTGAGATGGAGTCTTACTCTGTTGCCCAGGCTGTAGTGCAATGGGTCGATCTTGGCTCACTGCCACCTCTGCCTCCTGGGTTCAGGGGATTCTCCTGCCTCAGCCTCCAGAGTAGCTGGGATTATAGGCACCTGCCACTACGGCCAGCTAATTTTTGTATTTTTAGTAAAGACAGGGTTTCACCATGTTAGTCAGGCTAGTCTCAAACTCCTGACCTCAGGTGATCTGCCCGCCTCGATCTCCCAAAGTGCTGGGATTATAGGTGTGAGCCACCGCACCTGGCCTTATCTTTAGATTTCTATCTTGGCTGGATAACTGGCCTAATAGAGCAGCCACATGTTTGCTGAGTGAATGAGTAAAAAACACATGGAGAGTTGGAGTGAAGCTGTGACCTGCCATACTGGGACCATCCAACACTCCCAATCATAAACCAGTTGCAGATGTTGGAGCTCATAAACCGATAACACAAAATACAGTGCCTTGAGATACTGAACTGCAGAAGCCTAAGGGTCTGTCTGATCTCCCCGACAAGGTCTCTTCTGAAGAAGCTGACGTCTTCTGTCTGCCTAAGATCTAGACCCACCACGGGGAACTATGGTTTTTCCTTCCCCTCCTTGTAAGAGTAAGAATGTAACCACACTTGAATAGACAGACCCTCTCACAGTCAAAGAGAACTACTTACAAATTAATCTCAGTACCTGATCCTTTATTGTCCTTCGGCAGAATTCCTCTTCTTCCTCCTCCCATAATGTGTTTAGCCAGGCTGGTAGGTTGAAGGGGGCCAGCCTCTCCACACCTGTGGGTATTTCTCGTTCATCTCTTGGTGGGACGAGAGACTGAGAAAAGAAATACGACACAGAGACAAAGTATAGAGAAAGAACACTGGGCCCAGGGGACCGGCGCTCAGCATACGGAGTACCCTCGCCCGCACTGGTCTCTGAGTTCCCTCAGTATTTATTGATCACTATCTCTACCATCTCGGCGAGGGGAATGTGGCAGGACTACGGGGTAATGGTGCGGAGAGGGTCAGCAGGAAAACATGAGCCAAGGACTCTGTGTCATAAATAAGTTTAAGGAAAGGTGCTGTGCCTCGATGTGCATGTAGGCCAGATTTATGTTTGACTTTACACAAACATCTCAGTGCAGTAAAAAGCAGTATTGCCAACAGCATGTCTCATCTCCAGCCGTAAGGCGTTTTCTCTTATGTCAGTAAATAGAATGTACAATCGGGTTTTACACCGAGACATTCCATTCCCAGGGATGAGCAGGAGACAGATGCCTTCCTCATATCTCAACTGCACAGAGGCCTTCCTCTTTCACTAATTCTCCTTAGCACAGACCCTTTATGGATGTCGGGCTGGGGGATGGTCAGGTCTTTCCCTTCCCACGAGGCCATATCTCAGGCTGTCTCAGTGGCGAAAACCTTGGACCATACCCAGGCTTTCTTGGGCAGAGGTCCCTGCGGCCTTCCGCAGTGCATGGTGTCCCTGGGTACTCGAGACTGGAGAATGGCGATCACTTTTACCAAGCATACTGCCTGCAAACACATTTTTACCAAAGCACGTCCTGCACAGCCCTAAATCCATTAAACCTTGAGTCAATACAGCACATGTTTCTGCGAGCACAGAGTTGGGGTTAGGGTTACAGATTAACAGCACCTCAAGGCAGAATAATTTTTCTTAGTACAGAACAAAATGCAGTTTCTTATGTCTTCCTTTTTCTACATAGGCACGGTAACAATCTGATCTATCTTTCTTTCCCCCACAGTATATAAGCTTCTGAACCCTGTTGGGAGGTGGGTACACTCTGTGATTCTCCCTGTGCAAACATTAATATATTTCTATGCCTTTACCTTTTTTTTTCTTTTTTAATCGCCCAGGGTGGAGTGCAGTGATGCCATCTCAGCTCACTGCAACCTCTGCCTCCCAGTTCAAGCAATTCTTGTGTGCCTCAGTCTCCCGAGTAGCTGGGATTACAGACATGTGCCACCACACCCAGCTATTTTTTGTATTTTTAGTAGAGATGGGGTTTCACAGTGTTGGCCAGGATGGTTTCAAACTCCTGGCCTCAAGTCATCCACCAGCCTCAGCCTCCTAAAGTTCTGGGTGTATGCCTTTTCTCTAATGAATGTACCTTTTTTGTGAGTTGATTTTCAGTGAACCTTTGGAGGGTGAAGGGGAAACTGCATTGACCCCAACACGGACCCACATCCTGGGAAGATGTGTAGACGAGCACAGGAATTTCTGTCAGTGACATTGATGACCAAAGGTTGGAATTTACTCCCAATTTTTTATCTTTATTGTAAAATCTGCTACAGCATAGTATGGGACCTGGCATCCACTAACTGAAACCCATCCCAAATCTTTACATATCACCCGTTGTCTTTTGCTTTGTTGGCCTCACCAATGCAAGGTGTACATCTTACAGAACAGAGAGATGCCTGAGAATATGGAGAGATTATTATTTTTATTAAGGAAGAGTAGCCTTTTTTTTTTTTAACAGGGACACGGAAACAGGAAAGAAGTTAGTGAATGTGCAATATGAAACAACAATAAATCCATCATAAGAGTTTTTTTCAAAAAAATGAAATATTAGTTCTCACGATTTTATTTTGTTAAGCTCAGAATACAAATATATTTTTGACATGGGTGGCTGTGCTTCCACCCCTTATGTTGATAATATATGCTAACCTTTTATCTTTTTTTCCAAAAGAAAACAAGATTACAAAAATGACGAATAATAGCATAATAGCACAATAGCATAATAGCATAATGCTAAGTCTTGGAAGATACAGGGAGAAGGAATTGAAGTAGTCACACCACCACAAAGGAGGAAAAACAATCCTGACACTTCAGACTACAAGGGAGAGCATGAGCAGTTCCAATGCATCCAGGTAGATGAGGCAGGACAGAAGCAGAAAGGAAGGGTGAAGGAAAGTTTCACCAAATTCTGTGAGCAAAGCCTCAGCGTTTCTTAGGCTAGAGGCAGAGCCAGGCTGGCCCGCCTAGCAGCAGCATTGCTTCTTGCAGCAGCACTTCTGCTGACAGCAGCCCTTCTGCTGGTAACAGCCCTTCCCACAGCCATAGCCACTGCCACATGAGCTGCAGGTGCGGCGGCAGCAACAGATCACGGGCGTGCTGCAGCAGCCCCCACAGCAGCCGCGGCAGCAGGGGCAGCAGCTGGAGCAGCAGCCCACCCGGTAGCACCTGCAGGTGGTGCAGCTGCCACAGCCACCACCGCAGCCACCACCGCAGCCACCACCACAGCCACCACCGCAGCCACTGCAGCCACCACCGCAGCCACCGCAGCCACCACCGCAGCCACCACCGCAGCCACCACAACCACAGCAACCCATGGTGTCAGTAGAGAGGACTCAGGTGAAGTGACGAGGAAGGACTCAGCAGAGGTGAGGAGGTCTGATGTTCTTTGCTTCAGGGGCTCTTAAATACCCCTTCCAGGCCTCACATGTGGCAGGTGGCCACTTCCTTGTTTCCTCCAGCTTGCCTGGAGGAATTTCACAAGACCCTGAGTGTATTTCCTCATTGAACACCTCTGACTTCATAGAATTGCTTATTTTCACATTTACTTCTTCCTCAAGTTATGATTCTAATTGTTTCTTAAATATTTAGTCTTGTTTTAACCTAGCAGTTTTCAAGTGTGATCTATGAGTCTCACTCTGGGTGACAGAGTGAGACTCTGTCTCAAAAAATAATAGTAATATAATAATAATAATAATTTGAGCTAAAAGTACAGAGTTCCCATATATTCCCTGTCCTCCCCAACACAGCCTCCTTCACTACTGACATCCCATGCCAGGGTGGTACATTTGTTACAACTGGTGAACCTACAGTGAGACATCATAATCACCCAAAGTCGATAGTTTTCATCAAGGCTCACTCTTGTCTTCTTTCACCACCCTGGGTACTTAGCCCCTTCAGAATCATATGTCTTGCCGGGCGTGTTAGCTCATGCCTGTAATCCCGGCACTTTGGGAAGCTGAGGCAGGCAGATCACCTGAGGACAGGAGTTTGAGACCAGCCTGGCTAACATGGTGAAACCCTGTCTCTACAAAAAATACAAAAATTAACCGGGTGGTGGCTCATGTCTGCAGTCTCAGCTATGTGGAAGGCTGAGGCACGAGAATGACTTGAATCCGGGAGGCAGAGGTTGGACAGCCTGGGCAACAGAATGAGACTTGGTCTCAAAGAAGAAAAAAAGAATCATATGTCCTAGGAATTGTCTCCAAAAAATTAAAAGAAAAGAAGAACTTCATGTAAAGTCCTTTTGCAGCCTTCAAAGGCTATTCCTAAACTGGCATCCTTTTCCAGAGTGCTATGATGTGAGGATTTCTACAGAAATCTGAGGGATTTCTGTAGAGCAGTGGATCTCAATGAGGGGCAATTTTGCCCCCAGGAGACACTTAGCAACATCCGAAGACATTTTTGCTTGTTTTTTTGTTTTGTTTTGCTTTGTTTTTGAGACAGAGTCTCACTCTGTTGCCCAGGCTGGAGTGCAGTGGTGCAATCTTGGCTCACTGCAAGCTCCATCTCCCGGGTTCACACCATTCTCCTTCCTGAGCCTCCCGAGTAGCTGGGACTACAGGCGCCCGCCACCATGCCTGGCTAATTTTTTGCATTTTCAGTAGAGATGGGGTTTCACCGTGTTAGCCAGGATGGTCTCAATCCCCTGACCTTGTGATCCTCCCACCTCGGCCTCCCAAAGTGCTGGGATTACAGGCGTGAGCCACCCTGCCCAGCTAATTCCCTTATTTCTTAATTGCCAATGTTAGTTTCTGTTAAAATGGATGGGGATTTAACTCTCTTGTGTCACTCCTAATATATTTGTATTACTAGTTTTTGTAATATCTATAACCAATGGTAACTTGATTATTATAATATAAATATTGCTCGCTCAACTCAAATAGTCTATATAATTACATTTCCTGAAGCAGTCTTTTATTTTTCTACAATATTGGATTTAATTCTCTCTCTCTCTTTTATTTTTTTAACTGTTTGCTTTTATTTCTCTTGATCTATTTGCCATTGTCAGCCATATAATGTTTCATGTAGATTTTCCTCTTGGACAGTAATTGATAAAACTTTTCAAGCCCCCAGACTTATTCTTTATTCTAATTACAAAATGCTTTCTTATTTTAAATGCCATGTGAATTGTATCAGAAAAGATGTATCATTGTGAAGGTTTACTTGTGCTTTATAAGCAGTCACACAATGTTATTTTATTTATTTGTTTATTTTTTTGAGCCACAGTCTCACTCTGTCACCCAGGCTGGAGTATAGTGGTGCAATCTTGGCTCGCTGCAACCTCCGCCTCCCAGGTTCAAGTGATTCTCCTGCCTCAGCCTCCAAAGTAGCTGGGACTAGAGGTATGCACCACCATGCCCAGCTAACTTTTTGTATTTTTTTTAGTAGAGATGGGGTTTCACCATGTTGGCCAGGCTGGTCTCGAACTTCTGACCTCAGGTGATCCGCCCGCCTTGGTCTCCCAAAATGCTGGGATTACAGGCATAAGCCACCACACCTGGCCAACACAATGTTAAATATACTGAATAATGAAACATAGAGCCAGGCTTTATAACTGTGTGGTGGGGAGCAAAATCTTCCATTCTCGGGGGGACAATCTCCAGTGAGAGTATCCGGCTGCTTCTGCAGTTGGCAGTGACATATGTGCCTGAGACACCTGTTATTTCTCCAGTCTTTGGTAAGAGAATTTCTGGGCACTATACAGGAATAGCCTCCTGATAATGTTTATTCATTGTTCGAACGTTGGACCATCCATTCAAGCATTGCTGTTGTACTATATGGGCTTTCTGAGTGTGTCCAAAACTGTTGATAATACCCCCTTTCCCATGGCTCTCAGGAGGTCTTACTGGAATTTTTAGGACATTCGACTCAGAAAATAAACAAAACAAGTAATCTCATAAACCTAGCTCCCATTCCAAAGGGCAGTAAATAATATATTATGAGATTCTCCCATGACAGTTGACCCAAACAATAACTAGGAAGTGGTCATGTGTCTTCCCTCTCCTCTTCCCAGAGTTGGTACATAAGGGCCTCCCCCAGCAGAAGGAGGCATCAGACCTCCTCACCTCTCAAGTCCTCCTTCCTCACTTCACCTGAGTCCTCTTTACTGACACCATGGGTTGCTGTGGTTGTGGAAGTTGTGGTGGCTGCGGTGGTGGCTGTGGTGGCTGTGGTGGTGGCTGCGGTGGTGGCTGCGGTGGTGGCTGTGGCAGCTACACCACCTGCAGGTGCTACCGGGTGGGCTGCTGCTCCAGCTGCTGCCCCTGCTGCCGCGGCTGCTGTGGGGGCTGCTGCAGCACACCCGTGATCTGTTGCTGCCGCCGCACCTGCAACTCATGTCGCTATGGCTGTGGGAAGGGCTGTTGCCAGCAGAAGTGCTGCTGCCAGAAGCAATGCTGCTGCTAGGCGGGTCCCCGGCCTCTGGGAAGATGCTGCAGGTAACGAACTGTCCTGTTGGTAAATTTTCTCTCCCTCCTGCCAGTCTTCTCTGATTTGAAAGTCACAAGAAGTTTTATCCACATTCCCTGGTCTCTGAGATCCTGCCTGCACGTGAAAACCACCAACACAAACCTTCTCTATCAATCACCAAAGTATGAGCCCAAAAAAACAGAGGGATATTTTTAATGCTATGTTTTCTTGAAATTTTACTGTTGAAATGTTTGTTTCTATTCCTTTTCCCTCCTTTCTGTAGTTTCTGTATCCTGCATGTCTGCTCCTGCTTTCTGTTTCTGTAAACCTGAGACCATATTTTCCCAATTAACCACATAAAATTGGCATTAAAGATTCATGGACATCTCCTTCTTTCTTTCGTTCTTCTAATGTGTCTAAAGGAAAGATGCGATGAAATCTAGAAAAGTAACACTCCGTATGTTTGTTTGTGATGGCTTTAGAATAATAACTAACAGACTGGGTGCGGTGGCTCACGCCTGTAATTAAGGCACTTTGGGAGGCCGAGGCGGGCGGAGTTCAGGAGTTCGAGACCAGCCTGTCCAATATGGTGAAACTCCGTCTTCACTAAAAATACAAAAATTAGCCAGGTGTGGTGACGGGTGCCTGTAGTCCCAGCTACTTGCAAGGCTGAGGCAGGAGAATCACTTGAACCCGGGAGGTGGAGGTTGCAGTGAGCTGAGATGGCACCACTGTACTCCAGCCTGTGTGACAAAGTGAGACTCCATCTCAAAAAAAAAAAAAAAAGAAAAAGAAAAAGAAAAGAATAATCACTAATAAACTGGGTGCAGTGGCTCACACCTGTAATTCCAGCACTTTGGGAGGCTGAGGTGGGTGACTCTTAAGGCCAGGACTTCGAGACCAGCCTGGTCAACATGGTGAAACCCATCTCTACTAAAAATACAAAAAATTAGCTGGGTGTGGTGGTGTGTGCCTGTGGTCCCAGCTGCTTGGGAGACTGAGGCAGGAGAATCACTTTGAACCTGGGAGGTGAGGGTTGCAGTGAGCTGAGATCATACTGCTGAACTCCAGCCTGGGCAACAGAGCGAGACTCTGTCAAAAAAAAAAAAAAAAAGAAAAAAAGAAACGAAAAGAGAAGAAATCATGAATAATCTGTTCCTAACAGGTTTTCACACAGTGGTTAAAGTTTGTTGGCTTCTATCTGAATTAGAAAAAAGATTCAGAAAACTGTATCAATGAGATCTTATTTCATCACTTTCTCTCTACCCTTAGATTCAAATTTTCTAACAGAGTTTAACCTCAGCATCTATAGCCAGATGAAATTCAATACCTAAAGCTATTTAGGTCTTGGTTATTTTGGTTTTGGTTCCATTAACAGACTAAAATTTAATTACAGTTCAATGAAATTAAAAAAAATCATCATCAGTACTAGTTGTCTTTCTGGTAGATTAGGGTCACAAAATACTAATGTGGCCATACTAGAATAAATCTATTAGTAAAAGTTGTGACCTACTAAGGCACTATATCCACTTTAATTTTGTATATATATATATTTTTTTTCTTTTTTTTTTTTGAGATGGAGTCTCACTCTGTTGCCCAGGCTGGAGTGCAGTGGTGTGATCTCGGCTGACTGCCACCTCCGCCTCCTGGGTTCAAGCGATTCTCCCGCCTCTGCCTCCTGAGTAGCTGGGATTACCAGTGCCCACTACCACACCTGGCTAATTTTTGTATGTTTAGCAGAGATGGGGTTTCACTTTGTTGGCCAGGCTGGTCTCGAACTCCCAACCTCAGGTGAGTGGACTTGGCCTCCCAAAGTTTTGGGATTACAGGCGTGAGCCACTGCGCTTAGCCCTACTTTAATTATATTCTATCACAAGTAAGTAAGAATATTATAAGAACAAAAAAATACAGAGTTCACAAGGGGTGGCTTTCATACCACATCTGTAAGTCCCCTGAAAGTGAAGCCACATATGGTGTATGTTGAAAAACCCATCTTCTGAATGTAGTGTCCTTTTTTTAATGAGATATCCATTAGAATTTTGAGCTCAACTCTGTTCCCTGTTGAAAGCAAGAGATGGAGAAAGGGACAGAAGACTTCTCCGTGGTGTTGGCAGCCGCCCTGGGCCTGAGAAAGGTAATTTACTGATTCTTGCTCCTGGACCACAGAGGTCTCTTCTCTTTCTCTTCCATTCTTGGAAGCACTCACAGAAAGTAGATACTTCAGAAATGCTACAGTGAAAAGAATCGTAGAAGATGCTAGTCCAGGGGCAAGTTCAAAGTCTGCATTAAATAGTAACACCACGGATGCTTCCAAAGAGAGGCTGTTCTGAGAGTTTCACAAGAGTCAAAGAAAAATGGGCACTTCTTGCCTGACTCAAGTGTGTTTCTATAGGGACCTAAAAGATGAGGGGCTACAGTGCTGACTTGGTGGTTATTTCTTGTTATTGCCTGTCAGTTTCAGCATCAATATGTGGATCAAAAGAACCAGGTAATAATATAAAGTAGATGAATTTGTTTCAGCATATATCTGGCAATCACAAACTTTGCATCACACACTGTGGTGGGCACAGTAGGACACGTGAAAACAAGCCCCAGATGGCCAGGATTTGATTAATAACTGGCAGTTTCCCTAATTCTTATTCCCTTTTTCCAATATAAGACCAATTAGAGAGAGTCAAATATGCACTCCTAATGAATCACATAAGATGCCCTGCTTCTAGTTAGTCTGTCTGCAATGTCCCATACCAAAAGCATCTCATCTGGGCATACCTGAAACCTTCCCTTCTTCTGGTATAAAGCTTTCCCACTCCTCCGCCTGCCTTTGAGTGTCCACGAAAACACAGGTGATGCTGTGGCAAAGCATCACTTTGCTATGGCAAGCATAATGAAATAGCCTTTACCTGGACTAATTTGGTGGGTTGTCATTTATTTCCACAAGACTCAGGAATTTCATTCCTAAGTGTGCGTAAATTCTATGGATACATACAAGAATGCTCACAGTAGCACTGTCAAAAATAGCAAAAACCTGGAAACAACGGGACTTCCTATCATCTGGAGAGTGAACAGAAATGGAATGTAAGTGGATGTAGTAAAACCATGTCCAAAGAAATGCAAAGGAATAACAAACACAAGCTTTTTCTGTTTTTGTTTTTGAGACAGGGTCTTATTCTGTTGCCCAGGCTGTAGTGTGGTGTCACGATTATGGCTCACTGTAGCCTTGATCTCCTAGGTTCAAGTGATCCTCCTGCCTCAGCCTCCTGAGTAGCTGAGACTACAAGTATGCTCCGCCACGCCTGGCTAACTTTTAAGTTTAATAGCGACTAGTTCTTGCTATGTTGCCCAATCTCAAATTCCTGAGGTCAAGCAATCCTCCTGCCTCTGCCTCCCAAAATGTTGGGATTACAGGTGTGAGCCACCACTACTAGCTGAACACAAGCTTTAGGGCAAGGACTACCTTGGGTGTAGGAGGGCAGGAGGACAGGTTGGGCAGGAGGAGCCTTATGTTAGCTCATACTGTCAAGGTCCTGAACAGTTACGTCATTAAAATAATTAACAAATTAAATTAAGAAGGCTATGTTTAAAGTGTTCTATGAACCAAAAGGGCACACAAACCATTGTTTCCTCTGCCCCTTAAAAAATGGTATATGTTCTGGCAAACTGAATGCAGCAGTACATCAAAAATTTTATCCACCATGATCAAGTGGGCTTCATCCCTGGGATGCAAGGCTGGTTCAGCATACGCAAATCAATAAATGTAATCCAGCATATAAACAGAACCAAAGACAAAAACCACATGATTATCTCAATAGATGCAGAAAAGGCTTTTGACAAAATTCAAGAGCCCTTCATGCTAAAAACTCTCAATAAATTAGGTATTGATGGGATATATTTCAAAATAATAAGAGCCATTTATGACAAACCCACAGTCAATATCATACTGAATGGGCAAAAACAGGAAGCATTCTCTTTGAAAACTGGCACAAGACAGGGATGCCCTCTCTCACCACTCCTATTCAACATAGTGTTGGAAGTTCTGGCCAGGGCAATCAGGCAGGAGAAAGAAATAAAGGGTATTCAGTTAGGAAAAAAGGAAGTCAAATTGTCCCTGTTTGCAGATGACATGATTGTATAGTTAGAAGACCCCATCATCTCAGCCCAAAATCTCCTTAAGCTGATAGGCAACTTCAGCAAAGTCTCAGGATACAAAATCAATGTGCAAAAATCACAAGCATTCTTATACACCAATAACAGACAGAGAGCCAAATCATGAGTGAACTCCCATTCACAATTGCTGCAAAGAGAATAAAATACCTAGGAATCCAACTTACAAGGGATGTGAAGGACCTCTTCAAGGAGAATTACAAACCACTGCTCAACAAAATAAGAGGACACAAACAAATAGAAGAACATTACATGCTCATGGGTAGGAAGAATCAATATCGTGAAATGGCCATACTGCCCAAGGTAATTTATGGATTCAATGCCATCCCCATCAAGCTACCAATGAGTTTCTTCACAGAACTGGAAAAAACTACTTTAAAGTTCATATGGAACCAAAAAAGAGCCCGCATTGCCAAGACAATCCTAAGTCAAAAGAACAAAGCTGGAAGCATCATGCTTCCTGACTTCAAACTACACTACAAGGCTACAGTAACCAAAACAGCATGGTACTGGTACCAAAACAGAGATATAGACCAATGGAACAGAACAGAGCCCTCAGAAATAATACCACACATCTACAACCATCTGATCTTTGACAAACCCGATGAAAACAAGAAATGGGGAAAGGATTCCCTATTTAATAAATGGTGCTTGGAAAACTGGCTGGCCATATATAGAAAGCTGAAACTGGATCCCTTCCTTACACCTTATACAAAAATTAATTCAAGATGGATTAAAGACTTAAATGTCAGACCTAAAACCATAAAAACCCTAGAAGAAAACCTAGGCATTACCATTCAGGACATAGGCATAGGCAAGGACTTCATGTCTAAAGCACCAAAAGCAATGGCAACAAAAGCCAAAATTGACAAAGGGGATCTAATTAAACTAAAGAGCTTCTGCACAGCAAAAGAAACTACCATCAGAGTGAACAGGCAGCCTACAGAATGGGAGAAAATGTTTGCAATCTACCCGTCTGACAAAAGGCTAATACCCAGAATCTACAAAGAACTCAGACAAATTTACAAGAAAAAATCAAACAACCCCATCAAAAAGTGGGCAAAGGATATGAACAGACGCTTCTCAAAAGACAACATTTATGCAGCCAACAGACACACGAAAAAAAGCTCATCATCACTGGCCATCAGAGAAATGCAAATCAAAACCACAATGAGATATCATCTCACACCAGTTAGAATGGCAATCATTAAAAAGTCAGGATAACATCAGGTGCTGGAGAGGATGTGGAGAAATAAGAACGCTTTTACACTGTTGGTGGGACTGTAAACTAGTTCAACCATTGTGGAAGACAGTGTGGCGATTCCTCAAGGATCTAGAACTGGAAATACCATTTGACCCAGCCATCCCATTACTGGGTATATACCCAAAGGATTATAAATCATGCTGCTATAAAGACACATGCACACGTATGTTTATTGCGGCACTATTCACGATAGCAAAGACTTGGAACCAACCCAAATGTCCATCAATGATAGACTGGATTAAGAAAATGTGGCACATATACACCATGGAATACTATGCAGCCATAAAAAAGGATGAGTTAATGTCCCTTGTAGGGACATGGATGAAGCTGGAAACCATCATTCTGAGCAAACTGTTGCAAGGACAGAAAACCAAACACAGCATGTTCTCACTCATAGGTGGAAATTGAACAATGAGAACACTTGGATACAGGATGGGGAACATCACACAATGGGGACTGTCGTGGGGAGGGGGGTTGGGGGAGGGATAGCGTTAGGAGATATACCTAATGTAAATGACCAGTTAATGGGTGCAGCACACCAACATGGCAGATGTATACATATGTAACAAACCTACACGTTGTGCACATGTACCCTAGAACTTAAAGTATAATAATAATAAATTAAAAAAAGAAAAAGAAAGAAATGGCATATGTTAAAATGTGGTAATCATTATAAAAAAAAATAGAGCACAGTATGAGAGATTGGGATTGAAGGAATGGTGGATGGGATTTCAATTTCCAATTGGGTGGTCCAAATAGGACTCAGGTAGAACCTGACATGCCATCAAAGACTAGAAAGTGATGAAGAAGTGAACTATCCAGTTTTCTGGGGCAAGAACATTCCAGAAAGTGGGAAGGGAACAGTGAAAAGGCAGTTCAACCAGCACCCACTTAATGGGAGTGTCAGGAGTACCGAGTTCAGTGAAGTAATGGAGAGGGTGTTGTTGGCATTTCTCGGGGACAATTTTAGGTCACTGTAGACCAGCTTTGACTGTGAGAAAAGCAGGGAAGCTGGGAAGGGATCCCCTGCCTTCCTTTATAAAAGGATTACTCCAAACAGTGCCTTGAGAATTGACCACAGAAGGGTCCAAGGTAGGACCTGGGCCATCTTGAGGAAGCTCTTGCTGGGTAGGGGTGAGGCAGCCTGAACCTGTGGGGTAGGGGTGTAGGTCAAGAGAGGATTCAGCTCTGGTAATGTCAAGTGGATTTGCTGATACATCCAGTGTAGGGTGTGAGAGGAAAATAGGAGTCAAGGTGGCACCAACGTCTTTTTGGCCTGTGCAACCAAAAGGATGGAGTTGCTGTTTATTGAGATTAACTAGAAAAGGTGTTGGCCAGGCATGGTGGGTGCGCGCTTGTGGTGCCATCTACTCAGGAGGCTAAGGTGGGAGGATTGCTTGAGCCTGGGAGGTCAAGGCTGCAATGACTTATGAGCGCGTCACTGAACTCCAGCCTGGGAGACAGAGCAAGACCTGTCTCAACCCCTGCCTCATCCCCCAAAATAAAGGGCATATCTGCAAGAAAATCATGTGCTTTTTTGGGGTGTGAGTAGGGATTGCTGGTGGGAATTTCAAGTGTTCAGTTTCTAACATGTAAATTTTCAGTTGTTAACTGCCTTCCCTTCTATAATTGTGTCCCCTGTAAAACTTTGGTGAGAGCAGGAGAGGTTTTATATAAAAGTTGAAAGCAGCATTCTTCTCATTCTTCTCAGATGTGGAGACATCCATTACCTTCAAGGTGCAGTTCCTTTGGTTTGGGTCCACAGGCAGATAAGTATTTGCCCCTTGCTTATGCAGAGGCAGACACCGTTTCCATTCGGTCATGCCAATTTGGAATATATTTCTGTCGTGTTGATATGGAGCCGTTAGGATAGATGTGTTTTTTTCTCTGCTTAGACTCAGGTGGCTCCTTGCCTGGAGGGTGGGGAGTGTGTGTGCTTTTATTTAAGCCGATGCTCACAACTGGTCTGGAGTACTGACTTCAGGTCTCTACAAAAGATGCCACAGTTTGATTTTAACCTCCTGCTGAATGGGGGACTGAAATCACAAATAGGACAGAGTGTGACACATTTCAACAAAGAAGTAATATTCATATCCCACACATGCAATGCTTGAAATGAAATACTCCAAGTATCAGGAGGTAATAATGTTGGTTTATTGAGTCCTGAGTAATTGTCCAGCTGTGAACTTGGGCAGTGGGCAAGCCCACTCTGGTGTGGGTAGGAGTGAGGTGGGAGACCCTGAAGGGAGCAGATGTTTTAGCTGTCCATCACCTGGAGCTGAGGCAGATCTGGGAACTGAAAAGGGGGTGAAGCCCTCCCAAAGGTTGGGGCATCCTCCTCCTTTCATTGCAGTTGAACTGTGGTTCCTGACCAGACTCCAAGGGGAGCAAAGATGCTTGAGGGCATTCCTTGGGAGGAGGGAGCCGGCTGGTGCTGCCCAATGCAGGCAGCATGCGATAGAGGTTAAGTACTTGTAAGAGGCACCCAGAGGTTGTATTTGACCATGATTTTAAACTACTTTGGGTTGTCTTTGAACCTTTACTAGAGACTTGCCAATAATTATGATCTGGGTTCTGAAAGGTTGTAGGGAACTAAAGGAAGACCCTGTTCCACTCTTGGGATGGAGAACAGAGAAGGGGAGCTTAGCTGGAATGGGGTGAAAGCAGTGGATGCCAGGAGATTTGGGTCAGCCCAGCAGACCTGGGACCCCTGAGAGCTGATGACAGGAAGACAGCAGGCTCTCTGATGAAGAGGCCAGAAGCAGAGCAATGCTGCGTGCGATGTGGTGCGGTAGAGGGTAGTCTCTGCCTGCCTAGATGTGTGACCTGGCACCCCAGGAAACTCTCAGAGAAAGATGAGCTCAGAGAGTACATAGTGCAGAGGTCACTACCAGAGGGATAAAATTCCAGCAAAAAAGATGCAGGTGAATCCAGCCATCATTATTGAAGGAATTTTTTTTTTTCTTTGAGACAGACTCTTGCTCTGTCACCCAGGCAGCAGTGCAGTGGCTTGCTCACAGATCACTACAGACTCAACCTCCTGGGATAGGTGATCCTTTCACCTCAGCCTCTTGAGTAGCTGAGACCACAGGTGCATGCCACCACACCTAGCTAATTTTTTGTAGAGAGGGGGTCTCACTGTATTGCCCAGGGATATTGGGAAAATTCAATGGAAATGCAACTCTACTCTATTTTTTAAATTAATTAATTGATTTTTTTTTTTTGAGACAGAGTCTCACTCTGTCACCCAGGCCGGAGTACAGTGGCACAATATCGACTCACTGCAGCCTCCACCTCCTAGGTTCAAGTGATTCTCCTGCCTCAGCTTCCCGAATAGCTGGGATTACAGGTGTATGCCACCATGCCCAGCTAATTTTTTGTATTTTTAGTAGAGATGGGGTTTCACCATGTTGGCTAGGCTGGTCTTGAACTCCTGACCTGAAGTGATCTGCCCGTCTTGGGCTCCCAAAGTGTTGGGATTACAGGCGTGAGCCACCGTGCCCGGCCTGAATGACTCTTAATCTGTAGTTCCCCCTCCATCTCCCTCTCTTTCTCTCTCCTTGAATTGTGTTTTTCCTGTGAGTTTTCCATGGTCAAATTTTGAATTTTGATCATTGCATCCCCATGTAATTAGATCTAGAGGCTTATTAAGATTCAGTTTCTATTTTTGGACAAGAATGCTTCATGGGTGGTGTTGGGTTCCTCCACCAGGAAGCATGTAATTCTAATTGTCTGTCTTTGAATGATAGCGGCACCTGCTGTTAGTCACTGCCTACATCCATTAATTCATTTGGGTTGGAAAATGGTGATTGATATTCTACTTTTTCCTCATCTATTTGTTGGAATACCTCTATAGAAAGAAATGTGGGCTGGGTGGGGTGGCTCACACCTATAATCCCAGCATCTTGGGAGGCCAAGGTGGGAGGATCACTTGAGGCCAGGAGTTTGAGATCAGCATGAGCAACATAGTGAGACACTGTCTCTAATACTAAAAAAAAAAAAAAAAGAAAAAGAAAACAAAGAAAAGAAAAGAAATGTCCCCTCCTCAACTCTTTGCTTACTCTGAGGTACAGTTCATTTAGGAAAAGAAGAATAAATGCCTAATTCTCCTCCTACCATTAAAAATATCTATTTCAAAATAATGTGTTAATTTCTTAGCATCTTCCAAAGATGACCAATGAGGATTTCTTAAAAATTTGCTATTATTATGAACTCATAGATTTAAAAAAAAATGTATGTGTTTTAGCTCACTGCAGCCATTTTTCTTTTTGATGCTTAAATTGTTGTCTTGATATGAACCCATTACTCTTTGGTAGCTTCCTTGTTTTCTGGTGTGACAAGATATTCCAGGCTTATCCCGTAAATTTTATGCCCCAAATCTGGAATCATTTTATTTATTTATTTTTTATTTTGAGACAGAGTCTTGCTCTCACCCAAACTGGAGTATAGAGGCACAATCCTGGCTCATTGCAACCTCTGCCTCCTGGATTCAAGCAATTCTCATGCCTCAGCCTCTTAAGTAGCTGGGACTTCAGGCACATGCTACCACATCTGGTTAATTTTCTATATTTTTAGTTAGAGATGGGGTTTCGCTGTGTTGCTCAGGCTGGCCTCGAGCTCCTGATCTCAAGTGATCCACCCGCCTTGGCCTCCCAAAGTGTTGGGATTACAGGCGTGAGCCACCATGCCTGGACTGGAATCATTCATTTTTCTTTTCTTTTCTTTCTTTCTTTTTTTTTTCGAGATGAAGTCTCACTCTGTCACCTAGGCTGCAGTGCAGTGGCGTGATCTTGGCTCACTGCAACCTCTGCCCTCCGGGTTCAAGCGATTCTCCTGCCTCAGCCTCCCATGTAGCTGGGACTACAAGTGCCCGCCACCACACCTGGCTAACTTCTGTATTTTTAGTAGAGTGGTGTTTCACCCGGTTGATCAGGCTAGTCTTGAACTCCCGACCTCAAGTGATCTGCCCGCCTAGGCCTCCCAAAATGCTGGTATTATAGACATGAGCCACCTTGCCCAGCCTGGAATCATTCATTTTTCAAGGAGCTCTTATTAGTATTTCTTTTTAAAATGCCTGATTCTTCCTTTACATATTTCCCTATATGAATTTATAAAAGTTCCTTACATATAAAGATATTAATCTTTTGTCCTATACGCATATATATTTTCCCCAGTTTCAGAAATTTTGAAGCTTTGTTTTTGTCAGAAATTTAAGCATTTTGTAAGTCACATCTCTCAATTTTTTTCCATATTGTTGGGAAAAAGCTGAGTGTTGGGGAAAAAACTGAGGCAGGGCTTGCATGTCTGAAATAACGTCCTCTGGAATGTGTCTAGACTTGCTGGCTCCTTGCTTCTAGCCCTCCTAGGCTCATAGATCAATCGTATTCGCATTATCTCAAGTAGCAGAACATGGTCCATATAAACACTAAACTGTCACAGCTGTAGATCATGTGTCTGCCCTTTTGACCCCCACATTCTCACTGCCAGTTTCTTTGTTGGATTACCAGTAAATAGCGTGGGCTCCTAGAGCTCGGGGCCTTCGCAACCTCCACAATCGTGATGGCCCCCTGGTCCCACTTTACTTCTCAAACTGTCTTTTTCTCAATCCTTTGACTCCTCCAGACTTTGTTGCCCGTGCGACCTGGTGTTGGGTCTGATCACCCCAACGCGTATGATTTTTGGTATTGGTGCCATATTAAGCAAGGTATTCCACAGCCCAGGAATATAATACTATTCTCCCATATTTTTTATACTACCCCTATTGCCTTACTTTTTTATATTTCAATACTTAATCCCTGGAATTTATGGAGATTTGGCATGATGCAAGGGTTTTATGGCATGATGCAAGGGTTTTACTTAAAAAATCATTTTACGTCATACTCTAGTTGTGTAAGATGTTATCCTTGACGGAAGCTGGACTAAGAGTACGTGGGCCCTCTCTATGCTATTTTTGCAACCAAAAGTCTATTATAATTTCAAAATAAGTAAAAAAACAAAAAACAAAAAACACTGAGTAGAGTGGCTCCCAACTGTAATGTCAGCACTTTGGGAGGCTGAGGCATGAGGATCGCTTGAGGCCAAGAGTTCAAGGCCAGCCTGGGCAACACAGTGAGACCCTGTCTCTACAAAAAAAAATAAAAATAAAAATTAGCTGAGTGTGGTGATTCATGCCTGATATCCTACCTACTTGGGAGGATTAGGCAGGAGGACTGTTTGAACCCAGGAGTTTGAGGGTGCAGCGAGCTATGATGGTGCCACTGTCACTCTAGCCTGGGTGAGAGATTGACACCCTGTCTCAAAAAAAAAAAGAAAAAAGAAGGAAAAACCCCATTTTGTCATTTTGTTATTGTTGTGGTGGTGGTGGTTGGTATCCAGGTTTATTTTTCCAGATGGTTAGCTAAATGTTTAATTGCTTAGGGAGCTTAGCGGTGAATATGAGGTAATTTACAGAAGTTACATACATAATTGGCGTTTATGTGGTCATTAAGAAACAGTTTCTGAAAAGCAAATATTTAATAATGAGGGTAATTGTATATGATTAAATGTTAAGTTAAAAACCGGGATACAAAATTATATATTCACAATACTTTTAATTTTGCCATATAAATTCAAGGAAATAGCCGGGCATGATGGCTCACATCTGTAATCCCAGTACTTTGAGAGGCCAACGTGGGCGGATCACCTGAGGTCAGGAATTCAAGATCAGCCTGGCCAAAATGGTGAAACTCTCTCTCTACTAAAAATACAAAAATTTAGCCGGGCATCGTGGCACGTGTCTGTAATCCCAGCTACACGGGAGGCTGAGCCCAGATGGCGCTATTGCACTCTAGCTTGGGCGACAGAGCAAGACTCCATTTAAAAAAAAAAAAAAAAAAAATCAAGGTAATAGTCTATGTTAATTACAAGAAAAAAGAGGCCGGGTGCTGTGGCTCGTGCCTGTATAACCAGCACTCTGGGAGGCCGAGGTGGTCAGATCACCTGAGGTCGGGAGTTTGAGACCAGCCCAGCCAATATGGTGAAACCCCGTCTCTACTAAAAATATAAAAATTAGCTGGGCGTGGTGGCACATGCCTGTAATCCCAGCTACTCGGGAGACTGAGGCAGGAGAATCACTTGAACCTGGGAGGCAGAGGTTGCAGTGAGCTGAGATGGCGCCGTTGCAGTGAGCTGAGATGGCGCCATTAAACTCCAGCCTGAGTGACAAGAGCAAAACTCCATCTCAAGGAAAAAAAAGTTAATTAAAAAAAAAAGAAAAGAAAACAGTAGATTAGCAATGGCAAAATCTGGTGGACATCATGTTAATTGGGTGATAAAATTTAATATCACTAGAAATGGGATCAATTAACAACACACACTTGTTGATGTGATGCACTGAGGAAAACACATCAACTGTGTAATATTTCTGCAAAAACGTTTAACCAGAATCTGACCACGAGGAAACAATGAGCCAAATCTCTGTTGAGGGTTATTTTGCAAAACAACTCTCCAGGACAAAAATAAAATGCTGGAAAACCGTTCTAGATTAAAGTTCAATAAAAATACATCTTTGATTGGATCTGACATGACAAATTATTAAAAATGCAATACCAAATTATAGGACATTCTTGGGATAATTAGGGAAATTTAAGATTGGTTAAACATTACATAAAAACGTGTCACTTTTAAATCTCTCAAGTGTGATAATAGTATTGTAGTTCTATAGGAGAATCTCCCTTTTGGGAGACACTTACTAAAATTTGTAGTATTCCTCTTCAACTTACTTTCATTCAAATGGGAGAGAGAAGGCTGGGTGCAGTGGCCCACTTCTGTAATCTCAACGCTTTGGAAGGCTGAAGTGGATGGATGGTTTGAGGCCAGGAGTTCAAGACCAGTATGGGCAACATAGCCAGACCCCATCTCTACAAAAATGTAATATAAAATAAAATAAAATAAAATAAAATAAAATAAAATGAAAGAGAGAGAACTAAAATGAAATGTATGGCAAAATGTTAACTACTGGTTAACTTAAGTAAATGGTATACAGGATTTTACTATAACATTCTTGCAAATTTTCTGTGGGTTTAAGATTCTACAAAATACAAATATTGGGAAAAAACAAAACATAGAAAAATGATGGAGCAATGTGAAGTGGCTTATGCCTGTAATCTCAGCATTTTGGGAGGCCAAGACAGGAGGATTGCTTGAGCCCAGGAGCTGAAGACCAGCCTGGACAACATAGCAAGACCCCATCTCCATTTTTAAAAGGCATAGGAAAATGATGGAAGAAAATACGACAAAATGGTAAAAATGGTTATTACAGGCACTATTAATTTTCTCCTTTATGTTTTTCTGTATTTTGAAATTGTTTATAATGAACTTATATTTATTATTCTAAATTCAGAAAAAAAAATTTAGAGGAGAGAAAAACCACTCAATTTTCCCCATTTTTCTTTTTCAATGTTCTATGTCAATTTCCATAACCTGACATGACAACAGGTGGACTCAGGAAAGAGGTAGAGGCAGCTGCTGATGTCTAGGTGTGGCACCATCTGAAGTGTTTGGGAAAGTGCTGTTACTATCCATAGCGTGCATTTTGGAACAACCCTCAACTCTGTTGTGAACGTGTTTTGAGGCAGGTGTCCCATCTAGGTTGTGTTTCCCTGGGAATCTAAGCAATGGTTGTAGATGTGGTCTAATTCCCTGAGCAAATATGTTCTGGGCATGAGCTATAAGAATTCTGAAGACATGCTGGGTGAGGTGGCTCACACCTGTAATCCTAGCACTTTAGGAGGACGAGGCGGGTGGATTACCTGAAGTCAGGAGTTCGAGACCAGCCTGGCCTACACAGTGAAACCGTGTCTCTACTTAAAAAAACACAAAAATTAACCAGGTGTGGTATTGCATGGCTGCGGTCCCAGCTACTCAGGAGATTGAGGCAAGAGAATCACTTGAATCTGGGAGGTGGAGGTTACAGTGAGCTGAAATCGCGCCACTACACTCCAGCCTGGGCAACAGAGTGAGACTCCATCTCAAATAATGATAATAATAATAATAATAAATGCTGAACACTTGCAGAGAATAAGATTAGGGTGAATTACTTACTGAAACCTATGGCCTGAGCAAACTTGAGCCCAAGAATCCCCTGATACTTCCCCCAAATAACTTCACTTTCAGCCTACAGGAACCCTGAGACATTGAGGACTTTGGCCAATTGAAAAATCAGACATCTGCATTCCACAGAGAGGGGAGGGCAGCCATTGTCATGCTGTCACTACTGCTGTTTTTGCCTGACATCTCCCAGCCCAGCCCCAAAGCTATTGTGTATGTGTTGGAGGACACATGGGTCCAGGAAAGTAGAAGAATTAGGAGTGCTGCTCTCCCTGGTTAGGGGTTACTGAGGTCATTAATACTTCTTAGCTGTGATGTCAAAAGCACACTACAGGTCGGGCGTTGTGGCTCATGCCTACACTCCCAACACTTTGGAAGGCTGAGGTGGGTGGATCACCTGATGTCGGGAATTTGAAACCAGCCTGGCCAACATGGTGAAACCCTGTCTCTGCTAAGAATACAAAAATTAGCCAGGTGTGGTGGTGCACACCTGTAATCCCAGCTACTTGGGAGGCTGAGGCAGGAGAATTGCTTGAACCCAGGAGGCAGAGATTGTAGCGAGCCAAGATTGTGCCACTGCATTTCAGCCTGGGCGATAGAGCAAAACTCCATCTAAAAAAAAAACGGGGAGAAAAGCACAAAAACAAGGTCCCCAGACAGAGTCCAGAGTCAGCCATCTCTAGCTGAACCTGGTGCCATGGGCCCATAGTTGCAGCTATCGGGAGGCTGAGGATGGAGGAGCACTTGAACCCAAGGAGCTTGAGGCTGCAGTGAGCTATGATTGCACCACTGCACTCTAGTCTGTGTGACTGAGCAGGACCCTGTCTCAAAAAATCAAGGAACAAAATAAAACAAAAAGGACAGCCATCTCATACAGCAGGGCAGGCAGGTCTGGAAGTAGCAGGAACCAACTGAGGGAGTCTGGCCCTTATGTATCTACTGTGGGCATCATAGACATTATACGAGTGTCTCATGTAGGGCACTGGGCAGACAAAACGGAGAGCAGGAGGACTCCTTACAGCCCCACACCTGTGAGAGGTAGATCAAGGGAAGGTGTCTTAAGCCTTTCTTCTGCTTTCAAAAAGTCAGCTTATGAAAGAGGTGCCAGTTGTAAAACCACGGACACCGACATCCTGGGGAACATGCAGCCCCCTGCAGAGCCTGGTGGTTGTTGATCAGAACCTGCAGCGTAAGTTCCAAGAGGGACTGCGGGGTCTCCACGGCATGGGCCTCTTCTGTGGGTTGTCTGGAGAATAGAGATTAGCCGGGCCGGCCTTTAACTCTGGAGATAGTCAGGCAAGAACCTTACCCTACTGACTTACTCACACCCACGGGCTACCTGGGGCAGGAAATGGAGGCCTGACAGGTAGAGTCAGTTGGACGGAATGGGATCATTCCAAATAAACATTCCATTAGTGCGTGGGCAGGCCTAAGCCTGGAGCCTCCCCATGGGTCTTAAATGTGACAGAGGTACGAGAGAAGGCCAGCCACCAAATGTAAACTTTGTTGCTTTTGTTTTCCCAATTATTTAACAGATAAACAACAAACAGAAACCTCACCCTTGGGAGATGACTTAGGAGTAGGCCCTAAATAATTGCATTTTTAGCATTTCACATACCACAATATTTTTTTTGGAATTTTTAATGATCAAGCAATTCTTCTGGTGAATGAAAAATCCCAAGGAGCTAGGAAAGAGAATATTTGTGTTTTAAGGTGAGATATAAGGTGCAAGATAATACATTCAGAAATGACTACTCTGTTTCTTTCTTTTTTTTAGATGGAGTTTCACTCTGTCACTCAGGCTGGAGTGCAATGGCACAATCTTGGCTCACTGCAACCTCTGCCTCCCGGGTTCAAGTGATTCTCCTGCCTCAGCCTCCTGAGTAGCTGGTCTCATTTTTTTTTTTTTTTTTGAAACAGAGTCTCCCTCTGTCTCCCAGGCTGGAGTGCAATGGCATGATCTCAGCTCACCGTGACCTCCACCTCCTGGGTTCAGGTGATTCTGCTGCCTCAGCCTCCCAAGTAGCTAGGATTACAGGCATGTGCCACCATACCTGGCTAATTTCGTATTTTTGGTAGAGATGGGGTTTCTCCATGTTGGTCAGGCTGGTCTTGAACTCCCGACCTCAGGTGATCCACCCACCTCGGCATCCCAAAGTGCTGGGATTACAGGCGTGAGCCACCGCAACCAGCCAAGAAGGTTTTTTTTTAATATCATAAGACTGTGTGATGAATTCCAACAGAGAGAAAAACAATGTTTTGTCCAACCTGTGACAACTGAGAAGTATCAACAGAGACACAAGACGTTTTACCTGGCTCTGCATTCAGACTCTCATGATTATAAAGAAATGAAGATTATTCTTAAATGTTCTAGGCATTTATTTAATTCAAAAGATACCTATTGAATACTTACAGTGTGTCGGGCACTATTTTAAGCCCTAACACACATTTAAGTTCTTGCAAACACAAACATCTTAGAGGTGTGTTCTCATCCAAACAGAGGTTTAAGAGATGAGTAAAAGTTAAATTTAGCAATATCAGCTTGTTAAGATGTTCACAAGGTAGGGCGTAAGACAACTCATGAGATCTTTTATGAGATCTCATAAACAACAAGAAATAGGATAAACAACAACAAGAAATGGGCCACATATTGGGCTTGGCTTGCTGGAGTTGCTATATAAGGGCTTCCCCGGACAGAAGGCGGCGTCAGACCTCTTCATCTCTCCTGAGCCCTCTATCCTCGCTTCTCCTCAGTCCTCTCTACTGACACCATGGGTTGCTGTGGGTGTGGTGGCTGCGGTGGTGGCTGTGGTGGCTGCAGTGGTGGCTGTGGTGGTGGCTGTGGTGGTGGCTGCGGTGGTGGCTGTGGTGGTGGCTGTGGTGGTGGCTGTGGCAGCTGCACCACCTGCAGGTGCTACCGGGTGGGCTGCTGCTCCAGCTGCTGCCCCTGCTGCCGTGGCTGCTGTGGAGGCTGCTGCAGCACTCCCGTGATCTGCTGCTGCCGCCGTACCTGCAGCTCGTGTGGCTGTGGCTATGGGAAGGGCTGTTGCCAGCAGAAGGGATGCTGTCAGCGGAAGTGCTGCTGCCAGAAGCAATGCTGCTGCCAGAAGCAATGCTGCTGCTAGGTGGGAACCCAGCCTCTGGGCAGGGGCTGCAGGCACTCACGCTGTTGGTAAGACTGCGGGTCTGCAGGTGCCGCAGGGAGGCAGCTTGCTCCCCTTGCTGTGGCTTTCCTCCATCCCATCCTGTGTGCTCCCTGCTGTCTCCCTGTCACCTGGACTTCATGGCACTTTTCTGCTTGGTTCTCATCTCTGTAGTTTAAGTAATTCTTCCTATTATTAAGGTAGTCACATGGGCAACTGGTACAATGTCATTCAAGCACAAAGATGCAGGACATTTTGAGTTTTGAGCTCAGCAAAGCAGGATCATGATTTTGACCGTGCTTTCTTCTTTGAACTCTTTTCTCTCTAGGCATTAGGTCTTCTTGTGTGTTCCACATATGCTCTGTCTTTTCTGTGGCCATAGAGTCTTTTCTAGGTGTTCTCCTAAAATTTTCTTTTTTTGTTTTACTAATTCATGGTCTTTATTTTAGTGCTATAATTTTGATTATATCACCAAAAAATCTTTTTTTCCCTTTGGTAGTAACCCATCTATATTTTTTTACTTGAAAAAATTGATACATAATAGATGTAGATATTTGGAGGGATACATGTGATATTTTAACAAATTTACATAATGTGTAATAATCATATCAGGGTAATTGGGATATTAATCACCTTAAATCTTTTTCTTTTATGCTGGGAACATTCAAATTATTCTCTATTAACTGTTTTGAAATGGGTAATAGATTATTGTTTACTATAGTCACTCTACTGACTTATTGAGCACCAGGTATTGTTCTTTTAACTGTATTTTTGTACTCATTAATCAACCATTCTTCATGAAAAATTTCATAATAAAATGCAAAAGTGAACTCTGAACAGTTTCCCTTAGTTTTATTCTTATAGATATTTTTCATTAAACTACCATTAATTATGATTTTCTGTGGGTTGGAGGCCATTAAGGATACACATATAATTATGCCCTTGTGTGGTTTACATTCCATTTATACACAAATAACCACAAACATGAGGTAGAATAATAACAAACGTGTTAAAAGTTCTATGTTGATGTGTATGTCATGGGCAGGAACAACTCCACATTGCTGGATGGGGAATGGGTGTAATTCAAAGGAACTCGGATCACTTCAAGAAGGAAGGGACACTTGGGAGTGTGTTTTGAGGAATTAGTAAGGTTTTGACAGGTGGAGGTGGTTGGGGCAGATGTTTCGAGAAGGGCGAAAATGTGAGAATGGAAAAGTTCAAGACATGCATGGGACAAATCATGAATTTGACCTACAGTAGGCTAATATAAATAATTACAAGTCAACAATGACGGGAAGGCTGTCCTACGATTTGGAAGGCTGAGGGGTTAAGAATAACAGCAAGGACAACAGCAACAGTAACTGGCATTCGTGTTGCCCTTAAAAACCAGGTATTCTGGCCAGGCGTGGTGGCTCATGCCTGCAATCTCAGCACTTTGGTTTTTGTTTTGTTTTGTTTTGTTTTTTAGACAGAGTCTCAATGTCTCACCCAGGCTGGAGTGCAGTGGCATGATCTTGGCTCACTGCAACCTCTGCCTCCTGGGTTCAAGTGATACTCATGCCTCAGCCTCCCCAGTAGCTGGGATCACAGGCCTGCGCCAGCACGCCTAATTTTTGTATTTTTAGTAAAGACGGGGTTTCGCTGTGTTGGCCAGAGTGGTCTCGAACTCTTGGCTTCCAGTGATCCACCCGCCTCAGTCTCCCAAAGTGCTGGGAGGATCACTTGAGCCCAGGAGTTCAAGACCAGTCTGGGCAACATAGTGAGACCTAGTGTCTACAAAAAAATACACAAATTAACTGGGCGTGATGGCGTGCAGCTGTAGTCCCAGCTATTTGAAAGGCTGAGGTGGGAGGATCACTTGAGCCTGGGAGGTTGAGGCTGCAGTAGCCATAATAGTGCCACTGTACTGCAGCGTGGGTGACAGAGTGAAAAGGGGACAGGCATTCTTCTAAGCACATACACGTGTCATGTTGCAGAGACGGAAATGGCACAGAGAAGTTATTAACTTGCTCAAAGCACATAACTGCCGCAGGGGGCGCTGCACACACAGCAATGCTATGGGCCAGGGAAGGCTTTTGAGAAGGGACACTTACCTGGACAGCAATGTGCAGAATTAATCGGTTCACTGGGAGAACGGAGCAGTGTCAGAAATCCTGGGCAAAGCAACGACGGCCCAAGACAACAGCAGAGTGGGAATGGCAAGAGTATTTGTGGGGAGTTAAGGCATAATACAAACCAAACAAATGACGGGAATGTCTGAGATGACAAAATAGGCAAGATGACGATGGTGATTTAACAATGCACTGGGACTTCTATTCTTCTTTTCTTAGAGATTTGGGAAATTGTACAAGGTAGTCCAGTTTATTCTTTATTTTAATTTTATTTTATCTTGTTTTTTTCAAACAAGGTCTTGCTATGTTGCCCAGGCTGGAGTGCAGTGGCACCATCATTACTGACTAAAGTCTCAACCTCCTGGGCTCAAGCGATCCTCCCACCTTGGCCTCCTGAGTAGCTGAGATCACAGGTGCATGCTACCACACTTTTTACATTTTGTGATAGAATCGAGGTCTTGCTGTGTTGCCCGGGCTGGTCTCAAACAGTTGGGCTCAAGTGATCCTCCTAACATGCTTGGATTACAGGTGTGTGCTTCTGTGCCTGGCCCCATTTTAAAATTCTTATCAAATATGATCAACTAGGTCAGAAACTGGCCATTTCCTTTAAAGTTGTTTGTTTCACTCTGTAAGATGTAGCAGGAAAGGGAGTTAATAATCTAAAAATGCTTTCTAATAAATGTGCATGATAACTCCCTTATATATCACTGATCCTGATCTTGGTGTATTTACTCTATTGCAGATGAAATGTGAAATGGTTATTTTGAGAAAAGGCAGATCTGCTTGACTGGCTACATTGGGCTGACCTGAAAAGATCTAGGCTTGAAAAAAATTTGCTTTTTTTTTTTTTTTTAGATGGAGTCTTGTGCTGTCACCCAGGCTGGAGTGCAATGGCGCAATCTCTGCTCACTGCAACCTCTGTCTCCTGAGCCCAAGCAGTTCTCCTGTCTCAGCCTCCTGAGTAGCTGGGATTACAGGCATGCGCCACCATGCCTGGCTAATTTGTATATTTTTAGTAGAGCTGGAAGTTTCACCATGTTGGCCAGGCTGGTCTCGAACTCCTGACCTCAAATGATCTGCCTGCCTCAGCCTTCCAAAGTGCTGGGATTACAGGCGTGAGCCACTGTGCCTGGCCTGCTTTTTAATTTTATTTATTTTTAATTATTTTTTTCAGACGAAGTCTTCCTCTGTTGCTCAGGCTGGAATGCAGTGGTGGGATCTCAGCTCACTGCAACCTCCGCTTCCCAGGTTTAAGCGATTCTCTCACCTCAGCCTCCCAAGTAGCTGAGACTAGTCATGTGCTACCACACCTGGCTAATTTTTGTATTTTTAGTAGAGATGAGGTTTCACCATATCGGCCAGGCTGGTCTCGAGCTCCTGACCTCAAGTGATCCACCCATCTAGGCCTCCCAAAGTGCTGGGATTACAGGCATGAGCCATCACACCCAGCCAAAAATTGCTTTTTTAGTCTACTTAAATGAATCCTTCCCTCCCTCCTTCCTTCCTTCCTTCCTTCCTTCCTTCCTTCCTTCCTTCCTTCCTTCCTTCCTTCCTTCCTTTCCTTCCCTCCCCCCTCCCTCCTTCCTTCCTTTCTTCCTTGCTTTTCTCTTTTTCTTTCCTTCCTTCTTTCCTTTCAAGACAGGGTCTCACTGTCACCCAGGCTGGAGTGCAGCCTTGACCTCCTGGGCTCAAGCAATCCTCCTGCTTTAGCCTCCCAAGCAGGTGGAACTACAGGCATGCACCACCATGCCCGCCTAATGTAAATTTTTTTTTGTCGAGACAGGGTCCTGCTCTGTTGTCCAGGCTGGACTCAACATCGTGGCCTCAAATGATTTTCCTACCTTATCCTCCCAAAGTGCTGTAACTACAGGTGTGAGCCACCTCCTACTTATTGAATGTTGATTTTTTGCATTCATTTTAAGAACGTTTGGATGAAGATTGTAGACTAACAACACACATTATAGGGATCACAGGGCTCGGCACATGTATAGTTTGCCACTAAATATTGTTAGAATGAGCAAATGTTATATATATTATATATACTACATCTACATATAGGTCAGGCTTGGTGGCTCATGCTTGTAATCCCAGCACTTCGGGAGGCTGAGGCAGGAGGATCACTTGAGGGCAGGAGTTTGAGACCAGCCTGGCCAACATGGTGAAACCCCATCTCTACTAAAAATACAAAAAGTAGCTCGGCATGGTGGTACGTGCCTGTTATCTCAGCTACTCGGGAGGCTAAGGCAGGAGAATCGCTTGAACACCCGGAGGCAGAGGTTGCAGTGAGCCAAGATTATGCCACTGCACTCCAGCCTGGGCGACAGAGAAAGACTCTATCTCAATAAAATAAAATAAAATAAAATAAAATAAAACCATATATATATTATATATAATATAATATAGGTTATATATATGTTTGTATATGTTACTTGTATTCATTATAGTATACTTACGTTATACATGAAATTCATATATATAGGTTATACATATGTTACTTATATATAACAGATACATATACCTCAGATTATATATGTTACAATACAAGTTTTACATATCCATATGTTATATGTATATACATATGTATGTATGTATAACACATACACAGTCTAAACTTTGTGACTTAACACATGATTTTGTAAAATCTAGTAGTTTTTGGAGCATATGTTCTCGAATACATTGTTTCCATTGTTAAGGCTTGCCTCTGCCTCACTGTGTCTGTTCCTTCCTGATCTTTGGGTCAACTGTGATTACGGGGACTTCACCCTTGTGTTTACTGTATGCTCCGTGGCTTGTACCAGAGGTTCTCACAGGTCAGAGTATTACCATCCGAAAGTCCTTTAGGCACTTCAATCCAGACAAAGCAAAGGCATCAAGATCTGCTGTATGTACTTATATGAAGATGTCCAGTGGCTCACACCTGTAGTCCCAGCACTTTGGGAGGCCTAGGTGGGCGGATCACTTGAGGTCAGGAGTTTGAGACCAACTCGACCAACATGGTGAAGCCCTGTCTCTACTAAAATTACAAAAATAACTGGGTGTGGTGGTGGACACCTGTAATCCCAGCTACTCGGGAGACTGAGGCAAGAGAATTGCCTGAACCCAGGAGGCGGAGGTTGCAGTGAGCTGAGCCAAGGTCATGCCACTGCACTGCAGCCTGGGCAATAGAGAATGACTCTGTCTCAAATATTTAAAAAAAAGTCCTCGTGTGTGTTTGTGCTGGCTGGCTAGTGAGCTATTTGTGAAAAGGGTAAGTGTATGGTGTAAGAAGGTGGACATGGACAAATAATGGTTGGTTTTGTCACCGCTAGAGGGTCATGACTGAAAATTGTCCAGGTTCTTGTCATTTTGAACAAAGAACTGGACAAATTGCCCAGCAAAGCAAAAAAAAAGAATGAAGCAACAAAAGAATGAAAGCAGGGATTTACTGAAAATGAAAAGTACACTCCACAGTGTGGGTTCTAGCCAAGCAGTGGCTCAAGGGCCCAGATACAGAATCTTCTTGGGTTCAAATACCGCCTAGAAGTTTCCCATTGGCCACTTCGTACTCACCTCATGTAAATGAAGTAGTAGCCAACGATCAGTCTGATTGGTTGTGGACAGCAGCCGAACAGAGGCTGAAGTGAAGTTACAAAGGTCACACTTCTGTGCAAATGTCTGATTGGTTGCTTTTTTGCACCAATTGGTTGGCTAGGGTGAAGTTACAAAGTTATAATTCTATGCAAATGAAGTATACATAGAAGAAGAAGTGGGTGGAGGAGGCAGAGAGGTTGCGGTGAGCTGAGATCACACCACTGCACTCCAGCCTGCTGAGCTGAGATCACACCACTGCACTCCAGCCTGGGCGACAGAGTGAAACTCCATCTCAAAAATAAAAAACCAAACTCCCAAAAAGCAAAGGTCAATTACTCAGAAATACAGTATAACATAGTAGTAAACAATTTCTTAACTAACTTTTTGTAAGCACATGATCTACCAACAATAGCATATTGTATTTGTCTGCTAGGGCTGCTATAACAAAACACACAGGCTGGGGAGGCTTAAACAATAGAAATTTATTTTCTCACAGTCTGGAGGCTGGAAGTATAAGATCAAGATGCCAGTGAAACCGCCTTTGCAAAGTTACAATTGAGTAAATTATGGCAGTGAAAGCCGACTCCATCTTGCTTCTAACCTTCAAGCTGTCCTTGTTCATTCCTGGGCATAGGCCGAACTAACTTTAGGAAGGAATTCAGTTCATGGTTTGACTCTGAAATAAAATTGATAATAGCCCTTTCCCTAAAAGACCCCCTTCTTGCCTGGGGACTAGTCTGCCTTTGCAAGACTAAAAAATTAGCTACAAGCTTAGAAATTACAGATTAGGGGTCACGCAGCCTCCGGCTCCAAGAGTCCAAACCTCCCCAAATTGTTCTTGGGGATAATATCACTATTTTAAAACCTAAGATCAGTGCTTGTGATATTTTGCAGACCCTGCACTATATGGGTTAGCTGATACCATCCAGACTGGTAACCTAGCTCAACCAGTTCTGCCTTCCCACCCAGCAACAGAGAACATCAAGAAAAAGTCACTTCGGGCCGGGCGCGGTGGCTCACGCCTGTAATCCCAGCACTTTGGGAGGCCGAGGTGGGCGGATCACTTGAGGTCAGGAGTTTGAGAACAACCTGACCAACGTGGCAAAACTCTGTCTCTAATAAAAATACAATATTAGCTGGCTGTGGTGTTGCGAGCTTGTAATCCCAGCTACTTGGGAGGTTGAGACAGGAGAATCGCTTGAACCTGGGAGACGGAGGTTGCAGTGAGCCGAAATCGCACCATTGCACTCCAGCCTGGACAACAAGAGGGAAACTCCATCTCAAACAAACAAACAAACAAACACACACACAGGAAAAACTCACTTCGACCCCCTATGATTCCATCTCCAACCTGACCAATCAGAACTCCCCACTTCCCAAACCCCTACCCGCCAAATTATCTTTAAAAACTCTGATCCCTGAATGCTTGAATGCTCTGGGAGACTGATTTGGGTAGTAATAAAACTCCGGTCTCCCGCACAGCCGGCTCTGCATAAATTACTTTCTCCATTGCAATTCCCCTGTCTTGATAAATTGGCTCTGTCTAGGCAGCTGGCAAGGTAAACCCATTGGGTGGTTATACAGCAGGGTTGGTTTTTTCTGAGTCTTCTCTTCTTGGCTTGCAGATGACCCTCCTGCCATGTCCTCATACAGCGTTTTCTCTGTGTCCACTCATCTCTGGTGCCTCTTTCTTTTTCTTTCTTTTCTTTCCCTCTTTCTTTCCTTCCTTCCTTCTTTCTTTCTTTCCTTCTGTCTCTCTCTCTCCTTCCTTCCTTCCTTCCTTCCTTCCTTCCTTCCTTCCTTCCTTCCTTCCTTTCTTTCTTTCTTTCTTTCTTTCTTTCTTTCTTTCTTTCTTTCTTTCTTTCTTTCTTCTTTCTTTCTTTCTTTTCTTTCTTTCTTTTTTGAGACAAAGTCTTGCCCTGTCACCCAGGATGGAGTGCAATGGCATGATCTCAGCTCAATGCAACCTCCGCCTCCCAGGTTCAAACGATTCTCCCGTCTCAGCCTCCTGAGTAGCTGGGATTACAGGTGCCCGCCACCACACCCAGCTAATTTTTGTATTTTTAGTAAAGACAGGGTTTCACCATGTTGGCCAGGCTGGTCTCGAACTCCTGACCTCCTGATCTGCCCACCTCAGTCTCTCAAAGTGCTGGGATTACAGGTGTGAGCCACTGCTTCCGGCCTGCCTTTTTCTTCTCATGGGAACACTGGCCATATTGAATTAGGGTCCCACCTTAAGGGCCTCATTGAATTTAATTACCTCCTAAGAAGCCCCATCTCCAAATATAGTCACATTAGGGGTTAGAGCTTCAACATATGAATTTTGGTGGGAGGCAGGGATCACACTTCAGTCCATAACACATCTCATTATTGTAAATCCACAAAGGTGGAGTACTTTGAACAAAACACATAGAATTAGGGGAGCCCCAGACGAATTAATCTCTAAGAATAAAAGTAGGAAGAGTTGACATATTATGTGTATATCCCATATCTACTCCTACATGGGGACAATACCTGTGAGCAAGAATATTTGTTGTATTGTTTGTAGAAGAAAAATGTTTGAAACAACGTAATGACCCAACAAAGGAAGACTTAGTTAAGTTTGGTACACGTGTGAAAAGAAATAAAATATAGTAACAAATGAGAAGGAGGCAGCTGCCTATGTATTATTTTTAGGTCATATTGATGAGGAAATCAAGGTAAGAAGTAGAATGGTATACTCAGCTGTCACAGGGGTCTGTATGTGCATAGAATATCTTTTTCTTTTCTTTTCTTTCTTTCTTTTTGTTTTTTTTTTTTTTTTTTTTTTTTTTTTTTTTTTTTGAGACGGAGTTTTGCTCTTGTTGCCTAGGCTGGAGTGCAATGGCATGATCTTGGCTCACTGCAACCTCTGCCTCCTGGGTTCAAGCGATTCTCCCGTCTCAGCCTCCTGAGTAGCTGGGATTACAGGTGCCCGCCACTACGCCCGGCTAATTTTTGGTATTTTTAGTAGAGACGGGGTTTCATCATGTTGGCCAGGCTGGTCTTGAACTCCTGATCTCAGGGGATTCGCCTGCCTCGGCCTCCCAAAGTGCTGGGATTACAGGTGTGAGCCACCACACCCAGCCAGAATATCTTTAAAAAGATACTCAAGGCAGTGCGCAGTGGCTCACACCTGTAATTCCAGGACTTTGGGATGCTGGGGCTGGAAGATTGCTCGAGGCCAGGATTTTGAGACCAACCTGGGCAGCATAGTAAGATCCCATCTCTATTCAATTAAAAAAAAAGATACTCAAGACAATGGTAAGGGAGGGGAACTGGTGGCTGAAGGATGGGGTGAGGGGTGGAGGAAAGTTTACTTTTCACTCTTTGACCTTTTTTGTACATTTAAAATTTTGTACTAATTTTTTTTTCCAGAGAAAAAGTCATAATGACATTGGTTCATGCAGAAATAACACAACCCAAGAAACTGCTTGGAAATGTATGATTAAGGAGTTTCAGGAACCCCGCCCCCACACCCCCCCCCAACTCAAATCTGAATCAGTTGTGACTATCACCTTAGGGAGGAATGACTGCGATGAATTTAAACTAAAGAATTTAAAATTAGTGTTGATTTTGAAGAACTGATTAAAATGATCTGTTGTTACCTAAGACAAACTTTTTTTTTGTTTTTGAGACAGAATTTCACTCTTATTGCCTAGGCTGGAGTGCAATGGCACGATCTCGGCTCACTGCAACCTCTGCCTCCCAAGTTCAAGCAATTCTCCTGCCTCCACTTCCCAAGTAGCTGGGATTATAGGCATGTGCCACCATGCCAGGCTAATTTTGTATTTTTAGTAGAGATGGGGTTTCACCATGTTGGTCAGGCTGGTCTAGAACTCCTGACCTCAAGTGATCCACCCGTCTTGGCCTCCCAAAGTGCTGGGATTACAGGCGTGAGCCACTGCACCAGGCCCAAACTTTTTTTAATGACACAGGTAATATATGGATACAAGCATGGCAAATTCAAAAAATAAAAAAGTATATGGAATGTAAAGCAAGATGTGTCTTCATCTCACCACTAATCTCATTTCTGCTCCTATAGTCACAGTCATGACAGGATGGGGCTGGCCACCAGCAAGACTAAGTGATTAGAGAGTGGGCACTTTCAGCTCCGCCCTCTGACCTCCAGGGAGTGGACCAGGGCTGGAGATGGAGCTCTATCCAACTTTTGAACAAAAAGATTCTGAGAGCTTCTGGGTTGGTGAATGCTCCAACTACTCAGGGACAAAATCTCCTGCACATATAGATACTTGCACGTTTAGAAACATATCTTACCGGGCTTTTTTTTTTTTTTAATATAGCAGCGGAATCAAGATGTAGTTATTTTTCAGAAAGTTGATTATTTTTCAATTAGCATTTTGCTTTAGAGCTCTTTCCAGGCCAGTTTGTGTAGATCTACCTTATGCTTTGTTCATTTTTTGAGAGTCTTGCTCTGTTGCCCAGGCTGGAGTGCAGTGGCACAATCTCAGCTCACTGCAACCTCTGCCTCCCAGGTGATTCTCATGCCTCAGCCTCCCAAGTAGCTGGTATTACAGGCGCCTGCCACCACACCCAGCTAATTTTTCTCTTTTTAGTAGAGACAGGGTTTCATCATGTTGTCCAGACTGGTCTCTGACTTCTGACCTCAAGGGATCCTCCTGCCTCCACCACCACACCCAGCTAATTTCTCCATTTTTAGTAGAGAGAGGGTTTCATCATGTTGTCCAGACTGGTCTCCAACTTCTGACCTCAAGTGATCCTCCTGCCTCGGCCTCTCAAAGTATTGGGATTACAGGCATGAGCCATTGTGCCCAGCCAGCTCTCTCTTTTTATGTCAGGGTTTCTCAGTCTTGGCTCTACTGACTTTGTGGGCTGGATAATTCTTTGTTGTAGGAGACTGTCTTGTGTTTTTTAGTGTTAACTAAAAGGTATCTGATACGGACCTCAATCAGTTTAGAAGTTTATTTTGCCAAGATTAAGGACATGCCTGGAAGAAAAAAACATGGAATCACAGAAGCAGCCTGTGGCTTGTGCCTTTCTCCAACGATAAATTTGAGAGCTCCAATATTTAAAGGGGAAAAGTGAGCTGGAGGGGAAATAGGGAGGGTACGGTAATCCACATGTTGCAAGAGAAAAGGAGTAGGTAAGGAAATAGTCAATTACGCATTCGTCTTGTCCTCAGTAAATCAGCAGTTTACATAAGATACAGTGGCTGGGCGTGGTGGCTCACACCTGTAATCCCAGCATTTTGGGAGGCTGAGGAGGGCAGATCACGTGAGGTTAGGAGTTCAAGACCAGCAGGGCCAACATGGTGAAACCTTGTCTGTACTAAAAATACAAAAATTAGCCAGGCATGGTTGTGCATGCCTGTAATCCCAGCTACCCAGGAGGCTGAGGCAGGAGAATCCCTGGAACCTGGGAGGTGGAGGTTGCAGTGAGCTGCACCACTACACTGCAGCCTGGGCGACAGAGCGAGACTCTGTCTCAAAAAAAAAAAAATTCCCACCGGCTAATCACTTAGTCTTGCTGGTGGCCAGCACCATCCTGAGGCCATCTAGGGGTTCTTCCCTAAGTAACCTTACTAGCATAAACGCAGGTAGGATTGAAAGGGGCCTCTTAGAAATAACAAAAGACACTTTTTTCTTTGAGATTCGCCTGCCTTGGCCTCCCAAAGTGCTGGGATTACAAGCGTGAGCCATCTCGCCCAGGCACAAAAGACGCTTCTGTCACTCAGCAAATTTTAAAGGTCTTAGGAGTTCTGTGCCAGAAACAAGGGACAAACCCCAACCATACGTTTTATGACACTGCCTTCTATAAGAAGCGGAGAGGTGCTTTAGTAGAGACAGGGTGGCAAATGGCAAGAGATGAGATCTGAGAGCTAAGAGGACCAGGTCAAGAAGGAATGAAGTTAAAGAATTTCTGCTTTAGATTCCTGAATATTTCTCTATGGTAGATGCTAAAAATGGATTTCTCAGGTTGAAATGTAAATTCTGATAGGCTCACCTAAGTTGCTACAATTTGAACTCGTGCCAATGGCATCTGAATTGCCCATTTCTCACTCTTGTTAATACTGGGTATTTCTCTTGCCAATCTGGAAGGAGCATGAGGCACTTCCTTGAGTGTCAGGGATCCCAGGCTCATTTCCTCACGTAAATTCCTCATCACTTCTCCTTTTTCTGGCAATTGCTTGTTCATATGTATTAAGCAAAGATAACGAACCTCTGTGTTACTTTGCTCATCTGTAAAATGGGGACAGTAATATCTTCCAACAAAGTTGTTCTGGAGAGAAAATTGTGTATGTCACTTGCAGAGAGCTTTGAGAGGTGCCTGGCCCAGGCCCAGGGGACGTACTCTGTGCATGGGGTGCTAGTACTGTTGAAAACTCCTGTGATTACCATGTGCTGATTTTTTATTTATTTATTTATTTTTAGACGGAGTCTTGCTTTGTCACCCAGGCTGGAGTGCAGTGGCGCGATCTTGGCTCACTGCAAGCTCCACCTCCCAGGTTCACGCCATTCTCCTGCCTCAGCCTCCCGAGTAGATGGGACTACAGGCGCCCGCCACCTCGCCCGGCTAATTTTTTGTATTGTTAGTAGAGACGGGGTTTCTCCTGACCTCGTGATCCGCCTGCCTCGGCCCCCCAAAGTGCTGGGATTACAGGCGTGAGCCACCGCGCCGTGCCTACTATGTGCTAATTAATGGGAGGGATGGCCTGCCTGGCATTGGCCGAGAGCAGAGTTTTGAGGGGCGACAAGTGGCAGGATCCCATCACATCCACAGGTGGCCTCCACTCTGTGGTCTTTTTGCCAGGTTCATCTCTGCAATAAATCTGAACCCATCTGGCTCAATCCCCGTAGACGTTAAGGTTGTTCAAATTCTATTTCTTCTAATCCAGTGCTGACCAAGGAATGCTTTCTTTCTTTCTTTTTTTTTTTTTGAGATGAAATCTCACTCTTGTCCCCCAGGCTGGCGTGCAATGGTGTGATCTTGGCTCACTGCAACCTCTGCCTCCTGGGTTCAAGTGATTCTCTTTCCTTAGCCTCCTGAGTAGCTGGGATTACAGGTGCCTGCCACCACATCTGGCTAATTTCTGTATTTTTAGTAGAAACGGGGTTTTACCATGTTGGCCAGGCTGGTCTTGAACTCCTAAACTCAGGTGATCTGCCTGCCTCGGCCTCCCAAAGTGCTGGGTTTACAGGTGTGAGCCACTGCACCCAGCCGGGGAAAGCTTTCATAATTGTTAGGTCTTTCAGTAAGTAGAGTTTATTTTAATTAACTAAATGATTAAGTAATTGCTTTTAAGAGGATACCCTTGTCAGAGGATTTAAGAGTTGGCTTGCTTTGGGAGTTAGTTTAAAGAAAAAAAAAATTGGGCGGGTGTGCTGGCTCACCCCTGTAATCCCAGCAATTTGGGAGGTCGAGGTGGGTGGATCACCTGAGGTCAGGAGTTCGAGACCATCCTGGCCAACATGGTGAAACCCCATCTCTACTAAAAATACAAAAATTAGCCAGGCGTGGTGGCAGGCACCTGTAATCCCAGCTACTTGGGAGGCTGAGGCATGAGAATTGCTTGAATCCAGGAGGTGGAGGTTGCAGTGAGCTGAGACTGCGCCATTGCACTCCAGCCTGGGCAACAAGAGCAAAAACTCTGTCTCAAAAAAAAAAAAAAAAAAAAAAAAGATCACTTCTGTAAGGTCCTCTGAACAGGCTTCACCGTAGTAGAGCCGTTGTGACCCCTGTGACCCACACGTACAGGCTTCCTGGAGTCACAAAGCCTGGATCAATAGCAGAACCACTGAAGAAGGAGAAACAGCTACTTCCTGCCTTAACTGATAACCAACCTTGCAAAATTCCACCATTGTGTTATGTTCCCGCCCTACCCTAACTAATCAATCAACCTTGTGATATTGTGCCTTGTGACGTCCCCCCACCTCATGACTATGCACCTTGTGACATTCTTCCCTTTCCCGAAAAAACTCCTAACTGTAACTTTCCACTACTTAACCCTTACCTGTAAAACTAACTCCAATCCCACCACCCCTCCGCTGCTTCTCTTTTTGGACTCAGCCTGCTTGCACCCGAGTGAATAGACAGCCTTGTTGCTCACACTTAGCCTGTTCAGGGTGTCTCTTCAATTAGACGCACGCATAACAACTTCTGGCCTAACTGCCTTGTCTGGGCTTGGTAGCCTGAGTCACTGTTTCAGGCCTGAATGCCTCTGGGCTTCTTTCTAACCCCACTGAATTCCTACACGGACCTCAGACGGATGCAGCTCTTCCAAGGTACAGCCATTGTAAGGTCCCAGCCAGGTACCCCACCCATCAGCTTTGCTGGGTGCATTTTCACCCTGCTCTTGTTCCATGCCTCTTTAACTGTGACACGAGGAGTGAGGCAATGGTTTTCATATGGATATCAGCATTTCTCCTCTGGAATTCATCGTCATTTGAAGGCTTCTGTGCTTCTCTCTCTCTCTTTTTGAGACTGAGTCTCGCTCTATTGCCCAGGCTGGAGTGCAGTGGTGCAATCTCGGTTCCCTGCAATCTCTGCCTGCCAGGTTCAAGCGATTCTCCCGCCTCAGGCTCCCAAATAGCTGGGATTACAGGCATCCGCCACCATGCCTGGCTAATTTTTGTATTTTTAGCGGTCTATCATCTTAACCACTCGGCCACCTCGTCCTACAATTTTTGTGTTTTTAGTAGAGACAGGATTTCACCATGTTGGTCAGGCTGGTCTTGAACCCCTGAGCTCAAATGATCTGCCTGCCTTGGCCTCCCAAAGTGCTGGGATTACAGGCATGAGCCACTGCGCCCGGCCTATTTTTTTTTTCGAGACAAAGTCTCATTCTGTCACCCAGGCTGAAGTGCAGTGGCAGGATCTCAGCTCACTGCAAGCTCCGCCTCTCAGGTTCAAGTGATTCTCCTGCCTCAGTCTCCCTAGTAGCTGGGACTATAGGGGCCCACCACCATGCCCGGCTAATTTTTGTATTTTTAGTAGAGACAGGGTTTCACCATGTTGGCCAGGCTGGTCTCGAACTCCTGACCTCAAGTGATCCACCTGCCTCAGCCTCCGGAAGTGCTCAGATTACAGGAGTGAGCCACCGCACCCAGCTTTCTCTCTTTTTTTAAAATAGAGACAGGTTTTCGCGTGTTACCCAGGCTGGTTTCACTCCTGAGCTCAAGCAGTCCGCCTGTCTTGGCCTCCCAAAGTGCTGGGATTACGGACGTGAGCTACCGCGCCCAGCTCTGTGCTTCTCTTTACCACAGCCTACAAACTCTGATGTAATCTAGTCCTCAACTACCAGCTTTCAGTGCACCCCTCTGCGCTGGACTGCAGCTCATCTCTTCTCAGTCTTCCTTGCCTCAGGGCCTTTGCACCTACTGTTTCATCAGTTTAGAGTGCACTTTACCCCTATTTTGCACTTCTGGCTCCTTATCCCTCTGTCAGGTCTCACGGAGCCCTCTGCCCCATTACTGTCATCATTGTATTCCTTGCACATTGACATTATATATATTTGCCATTTATGATCTGTTTTCCTCCATATTTGGTGCAAATATCATGGAAGTCTGTCTGGTTTAGCACTATATCTCCAGGGCTGGGACTAGCCTATGCTAATCAGTTACTAATTAGTAGACTAATTAGTAGTACTAATGCTAATTAGTAGAAAGAAAAACAGAACAAGAGTGACCTAATGTCTGCAGAAATTGGATCAGCAGTCCTAGTTCCCAAACACGCAGATACTGAGGCCCTGGTGTGGCCTTCAAGGGCTTCCCAAATCTTATGCCAGCTCTTTTTCTAAACTCAGTGTCTAACATTCCCCTTCATTCGAGCCATGTTTACATTAACCCACACACTTTCATCCACCATCTCTGCTGGTTAGATGGTTTGTTTCTCAGCCTGGAATACATTTTCTGCTACCCCCAGGCCAGCTTTCAGCACGTGGGATGCTGACCTCTCCATGTGTGTAGTTGAAATCTCCACATGGATGCAGTGCAACCTCATGATGCTATTTTATAAGTTAGCGAGAGTCCAAAAAAGGGGCCTTGCTGGGTGAGCCTGAAGCAGTTGATGAAGAAGATCAAGGTGTCCTTGATGTCCTTGCCATTGTCCTTGTTCTGCGGCTTAGGGTGGTGCGTGGGGGAAGGCTCTTCCTCTGGGTTCACTGGCTTGTGTGTTCCTTTTCTTTTTCAAAAGCTACTCCAGGAAAAGTCTTGATAGCAGAAGTCAGTTATTAAAAGCTGTGTAAATGTACTAAAGAGGACAGGTGCCAGACACATTTTCATTTAACATTTTACTCTCAACTGGGAACTGTTTGCCTTTGAAGGAATGTCAGGCACAGTTCCTAGTTGGGGCTGGAGCCTTTTTGTGATGTTCTGCCCAAGTTTTGGTCTAGAGAAGAAAGCTGGCTGCATGGATAGCATGAAGAATACCAATCCACTTGAGTAATAATTATGCAAAATCAGGTTTCAGGGCCCACTAGGTAATCATCCAACATGTCTGTGCTGACTCTTGCACATAGCACAAGAGAGTGAAGTATGCCAGATCCAGGAAAAGGCAAAGTTCAATAATTAGCTATAAATACAACTTTATAGCCATTTCCCCAGACTAAAGGGTAAAAGTTTAATAACTGGCTATAAATACAACTTTATTGCTACATCTCCAGACTCTATTTTTATAGGGAGAATAATGGCTTCTTAAATGATTAACACAGTTGATAGCTACTGCTCTTTGTCTTTGAAGAAGCACATGGTATTTCGTGGAAATGTGCATATGTGTGTGTTTGTATCTTAAGTCAAACATTAACAAATAACACAGAAAGTCCCTTGTTTTCTTGTCTTGCACTTAGCCTTTTGCATCTCACTTACTTCTTTCTTTCCTTCTTTCTTTCTTTCTTTCTTTCTTTCTTTCTTTCTTTCTTTCTTTCTTTCTTTTCTTTCTCTCTCTCTCTTTCTTTCTTTCCTTCCTTCCTTCTTTCTTTCTTTCTTTCTTGACACAGAGTCTCGCTCTGTTGCCCAGGCTGGAGTGCAGTGGCACAATCTTGGCTCACTGCAACCTCCGCCTCCTGGGTTAAAGCAGTTCTCCTGCCTCAGCCTCTCGAGTAGCTGGGATTATAGGCACCCACCACCATGCTCAGCTAATTTTTTTGTATTTTTAGTAGAGATGGGTTTCACCATGTTGGCCAGGCTGGTCTCGAATTCTTGACCTCAGATGATCCATCCATCTACCCTCCTTAGCCTCCCAAAGTGCTGGGATTACAGGCGTGAGCCATCGGGCCCGGCTACATCTTGCTTATGTCTAAGGAAAACTACTGAATGGGGATCATTCTCCTGGCACGTATATGTGGGTATACAGTACCTTCTGTCTGAGTACTAACCAGGCCCGACCTTGCTTAGCTTCCTCAATCATATGAAATCGGGCATGTTCAGAGTACTATGGCCATAGACTATATAGTGTCTTATATAAGATATAGCACATGTTAATAAATCATATTCACACTAAAATATGCATATCCTCCCCTCCACCCCATAGTTTTTGGGTTTACCTATCAGCTCTCAGAGTGGAGGACTGAAGGAAGCCCAGAAAGAAAAAACCAATTTAGGCCAGGTGCGGTGGCTCATGCCTATAATCCCAGCACACTGGGAGGCCAAGGTGGGTGGATCACCTGGTCAGTTCGAGACAAGTCTGGCCAACATGGTGAAACCTCGTCTCTACTAAAAATACAAAAGTTAGCCGGGCGTGGTGGCGGGCATCTGTAATCCCAGCTACTCAGGAGGCTGAGGCAGGAGAATCCCTTGAACCCGGGGGACGGAGGTTGCAGTGAGCTGAGACCACGCCATTGCACTCCAGCCTGGGTGACAGAGCAAGACTCCGTCTCAAAAAAAAAAAAAAAAAAAATCAATTTATATTGGAAGATCAAGGAAGGATTAGATTGGTGGGGGTGGGGGTGGGGGTGGGGTGGGGAAGGTGGGATCCTAATAGAAGAAAGCCAAGACTGAGTTCTTTGGGAATTTGGGGGGAGTTTTGGGAGCCCTGGGAGAGATGAGGACCTCTGCCATGCTCTGACGGGGAGGCACACTGAGACCAAGGGATGAGTATGTTGATAGTGCTTTTCTCTGGCTCCTACAATTTGCTGCCCATTTTGAACTTTGCTAAGAGAGTGCAGTGAAGATTCCTATTGCTCTTTATTGTTTTCTTGGTTAACTGATTTTGTTTCTTTTTTCTTTTTTTCTAGAAAATCATGAAACAAGGAATAAAACTATGATTTTGTACTGAGACCACAAGACAGCACAGTTTTACACAGACTGCACACACCCATCTCTCTGCCACTCTGTCTAGACTTTTAATTATTATTATTATTATTATTTTTGAGACAGTCTTGCTCTGTCGCTCAGGCTGGAGTGCAGTGGCACGATGATCTCGGCGGACTGCAACCTCTACCTCCCGGGTTCAAGCAATTATCCTGCCTTAGCCTCCTGAGTAGCTGGGGTTATAGGCACGTGCCACCACACCTGGCTAATTTTTATATATTTAGTAGAGACGGGGTTTCACCATGTTGGCCAGGCTGGTCTTGAACTCCTGACCTCAGGTGATCCACCTGCCTCGGCTTCCCAAAGTGTTGGGATTACAGGCGAGAGCCACCATGCCTGGCCTAAACTTATATTAATTTTATATTGCACAAATAGATTATGGTGATGGAGAAATTTATTCTCTGGAACTGGACAAAGTAGAAAGCAGACAGTCACAGTGAATCTCATCACCTAAAGGTGACCACTTTTGCATTTGGTGGCTATGCTTTCAGGTTTTTCCTAAGCATGTACAAATGTAAGTTGCTATTTGCAAAGTGAGACTTTTGTTATATATGCTATATATTTTTTGTGCAACTTTCTTTTCTTTTCTTTTTTTCTTTTCTCTTTTCTTTTCTTTTCTTTTTTTTTTTTTTTTTTTTTTTGAGACAGAGTCTTGCTCTGTCACCCAGGCTGGAGTGCAATGGTGCGATCTCGGCTCACTGCCACCTCTGCCTCCTGGGTTCAAGTGATTCTTCTGCCTCAGCCTCCTGAGCAGCTGGGATTACAGGTGCATGCCACCATCCCTGGCTAATTTTTTTATATTTTAGTAGAGACAGGGTTTCACTGTGTTGCCCAGGCTGGTCTCGAACTCCTGAGCTCAGGCGATCCACCCGCTTCGGCCTCCCAAAATTCTGGGATTACAGGCGTGAGCCACCACACCCAGCCTTGCTTTTCTTATTTATTATTACAGTACTGCATGTCATTTCTGTTGTCTACACGTATCTTTTAGCAATTTTTGCAAAGTGTTCAATCTTATAGATTTACCACAATATTTTTAAAAATTTTTAAATGTTTAATTTATTTTATTTTTTTTGAGACGGAGTCTCACTCTATCACCCGGGCTGGAGTGCAGTGGCACCACTTGGCTCACTGCAACCTCCGCCTCTCAGGTTCAAGTGATCCTCCTACTTCAGCCTCCTGAGTAGCTGGGATTATAGGCATGTGCCGCCACACCCAGCTAATTTTTGTATTTTTAGTAGAGACAGGGTTTCACCATGTTGACCAGGCTGGTCTCGAACTCCTAACCTCCAGTGATCTGCCTGCCTCAGCCTCCCAAATTGCTGGGATTACTGGAGTGAGCCACCGCACCCAGCTCACAATTATTTTTTAAGGTGAGGTCTTGCTATATGGCCTAAACTGGACTCGAACTCTTGGGCTCAAGTGATCCTCCTGCCTGGGCATCCCAAGTAGCTGGGGCTACAGGTACATGCCATTGTGCCTGGCTCCCACAATTTATTTATGTCACCAGTAATGGGTATTCATGTTGTGTCTAATTTTTTGATATTGTAAACAATGCTGCAATGAGCATCCTTGAACATATAGACATGTAGATTCTACCAGAAACTACCCTTAAAGAAAAGATTTGGTTTTTTGTGGTGTTTGTCAGTGAAAGCACTACCCCAGTATCATGTGGCTCTGGAGGTCTCTGTGTCATTAAGTAACCTCAAAACCTGCAGCATATGGTTTTGAGTTATCTTAGTAATTCCCTCTTCTTTCATAATTGGAATTTGAGTGGAGAAAATTAAACAATACACATGAAATAACATCATTCTTTATCTGTTCCCTACTTAATATGCGATTTCTTTTATTGGCTGGAAAAAGTACATAGCTGCTGATTTATCTACTTCAAGTAACAGGACAATATGCTTACCTTAAATAGTCAAACGTAGAAAAGAACAATGGTCCTGAAACACAGTCCATGCCGTCACAGGAAGAGGAGAGGCCTGAGACTATGAGGAGAGGGAGAGAGGCCAGTGATCAAAACTGAGCTCTACAACAGTCCTCTCTGTTGGGGGAATTAAAAAGCAAAGGATTTGAGCAAGTAATTCACAGACGGGGTAGTACAAATGGCCAGGAAACTTCTCAAATAACTTGGAAAACGTGAAACCCCAAGGATAGTGTTAAGAGACCGCTTTAAAGTGAGATTTCTGTTATTCATGTTTAAAATATGAAGTATTCATCAGTCTTCTGGAAGAGACTGACACACAGAAAAATACAAGTAGCTTGTATTGATCTTTCACCAGGAGACTTTCTGAGAACTTTTCACATATTAGCTCATATAATCCACATAGCAACTTTATGAAGTAGACAGTTAATTATCTCCATTTTGTAGATAAAGAAAACAAGGCGAGGCATTCCGTGTTTTTTTCAGGGTCATTCAGTCCTTGGCAGAGCTGGCATTTGGGGTCAGGCAGCTGTGCTCCTAGGCCCGAGCGCTTAAACACTGCCTTGTGCTACCACCTGGTGGTCAAAAGCGATACACGCAACAATGGAGGTGAGCCCAGGCCAGCCAGGAGCCGGCTCCTTGGAGGATGTGAACTTGAAGCAGAAATCAGGAAAGACATTCCAGGGAGAGACAGCAGCACTCGCCAAGGCACAAAAACAGCAGTTACCGCTCCATGCATGAGGAACAAGAGACAACTGGGAATGATAGCAAGGGGAGTAAAAAATAAAAAGAATTTCTTTTCTTTTTTTTTTTTTTTAAAAGAGCAGAGAATGATGTGTTAGGAGATTGAGTGGAGAGGTCAGCTGGGACCAGATGATGGGAGAGCTCTTAGTAAGGGGCTTGGACTTTATTCTGAGGCTGATGGAAAGCCACTGAAGAGCTTTTAATCATGGCAGTCGGCCAGGCGTGGTGGCTGACACCTGCAATCCCAACACTTTGGGAGGATGAGGCAAGGGAATCGCTTGAGGCCAGGAGTTCTAGACCAGCCTAGGCAACATAATGAGATGCCCCCATCTCCACAAAAATGAAACAACACACACACACACACACACACACACACACACACACACACACACATATTAGCCGGGTGTGGTAGCATGCCTGTGGTCCCAGCTACTTAGGAGGCTGAGGTGGGAGGATTGCTTGAGCCCAGGAGATTGAGGTTGCAGTGAGCCTTGCGCTCCAGCCTGGGAGACAGGGCCAGACCTTGTATGGAAAATCGATCAGTCAGCCGGGCGTGGTGGCTCGTGCCTGTAATCCCAGCACTTTGGGAGGCTGAGGCAGTTGGATCACCTGAGGTCAGGAATTCGAGACCAGCCTGGCCAACATAGTGAAACCCCGTCTCTACTAAAAATACAAAAATTAGCTGGGCATGGTGGCGCATGCCTGTAGTCCTAGCTACTCGGGAGGCTGAGGCAGGAGAATCACTTGAACCTGGGAGACGGAGGTTGCAGTGAGCTGAGATCATGCCGCTGCACTTCAGCCTGGGCAACAGAGCGAGACTCTGTCTAATATATAGATAGATAGATAGATGATAGATAGATAGATAGATAGATAGATAGATAGATAGATAGATGATATAGATATAGATATAGATATAGATATAGATATAGATATAGATATATATCGATCAGTCATAATCAGTCAATCATGGCAGTGACCTGGGGAGAGTTGCATTTTGTATAAAGTCCCTAGTGACTGTGAGGAAAATGGATGTGGGGGACAAGGCCCGGGGAGACCAATGCAGAGCCGCCAGGAAAGAGCCTGCAAGTTCCCAAGTCACCAGGACCCCAGCGGTGACGGAGCGGGGAGAGCACAGTTTCAAGAAATATTTAGGAGGCAAAGCTGTCAGCATTTGGCGAATGAACGTGATGCGAAATGGACAGAGTGGGAGAAGCAGGCTACAGACACCAGGAAAAAGATCGTTCCAATCACTCCTTGGCTGTTCCGAGCCTTATAGCGGGATCCTCAACCAGGGGCCATTCCGCCCCCCAGGAGACAACCAGCTGTGTCTCGGACAGTTTTGCTGGTCACAGCAAGCGGCCGGGGTGGCGGTACTAGATGACGCTGCTAAACCCCCTTGGTGCACAGGGCAGACCCCATGGGACGGGAATCCTGGGCTCGGGGCGCGGCTGCCTGGGTCCCCTCTGGCGGCGCCAGCTCCAGGAGGCAGGAAACGAGGAGGCCCTGGCTCACGGAGTGTGCTTTTACAGAAGCAAGCCCTGGCGCTCCGGGCAGATGTCCGGGGGTCTCCCGCAGACCCCTTGCCCTCCATGGAATCCCGTTCCTCCCAGGGTTCCCCTGCCCCATTTACCCCTCCAGGCTCCTGAGCGCTGAAAACTGCATTCTGCGGCCCAGACAAGGTTACCGTCTTACTGCCGGGAAGCCACTGGATACAGTTGCAGGCGAAAGGCAGTGTGATTCCGCTCAAGCAGGCCTTAGTTTATTGTAGGGCACGGGAAGTGCCTCCTTCCCCAGAGTCTCCTTTTCAGGAGCTGCAGGGCCTCTAGGCTTCCCGGACTGCAGCTTTACCTGCCTGCCCCCAGCAGGATGGTCTTGGGGTCTGTACCTGAGCTGAGATCTCGCCACTGCACTCCAGCCTGGGTGACAGAGTGAGACATCGTCAGAAAGAAAAAAAAAAGGTCATCCATGAGAATAATCGGTATTGCTGGATTCTGTTGATGTTTTTTATTTGCTTCTGATTGAGTATCTATGTTGGTTAAAGGTAAACACAAAATTTCATTTAGACAGGAGGAATAAATTCACGCAGTCTATTGCATATCATAGTGACAAGAGTTAATCACAATATATTGTATACTTGAAAATTGCTAAGAGCAGATTTCAAGTGTCCTCAACACAAAAATGATAAGTATGCTAGGTAATGTTATATGTTTAATAGCTGATTTAGGCATTTCACAATGTATGCATATAGCAAAACATGTTATACACCATAAATACATACAATTTTTACTTGTCAATTAAAAATAAATAAAACAATAAATAAAAGAGTATATAAAAATTGTTGGAAATTGCTCCTATGAGATTTGTTGTTGATCAATAACATTATTATACTCTAAGCTCATTTATTTATTTAATTTTTGAGACGGAGTCTGACTCTATCACCCAAGCTGGAGTGCAGTGGCATCATCTCGGCTCACTGCAACCTCTGTCTCCCGAGTTCAAGTGATTCTCAAGCCTCAGCATTCTGAGTAGCTGGGACTATAGGCGCACGTCACTACACCTGGCTAATTTTTGTATTTTTAGTAGAGACGGGGTTTTACCATGTTGGCCAGGCTGGTCTCAACCTCCTGGCTTCAAGTGATCCACCTGCTTCAGCCTCCCAAAATGCTAGGATTACAGGCATGAGCCACCTCGTCTGGCCCTAGGGTCATTTATTAATGTGAAAATTCTTTAGGCTCCAGAAGCATATATTCTGGATAGAGTGCAAACAGATTCTGAGTGAGGCTTCCGGGGCCAAACTGGAGGGGAGGGGCTTGCCCTGTGCTCTGTACCCACTCTGACGCTTTCGACTTGTCAAAAGTTTGTCTTCATTCTTTTATCTTTAAATGAAAACACACTGGGGCTCACCATGTGGAAATTAATCGCATTTACCAACTGAATTACTTTGCTTTAGTGCTGTATCAAATAAACACAAATTTGGTGGCCCAAAACAGCACACTGATTCTCTTACAGTTCCGAAGGCCAGAAGTTCAGAACCAGGCTCACTGGGCTAAAGTCAAGGTGTTCACAGGGCTGGTTCCCTTTGGAGGTTCTCAAGGGAGAGTTCCCCTCCTTGCCTTTTTTGGCTACTGGAGGCTTTGTGCACTCCTTGACTTAAAACCTCTTCCTCAAATCATTCCAACCTTTGCTTCCATTGTGACATCTATTTCCTCCTCTGTAGTCAAATCTTGATCTGTTTCTATCCGATGAGGCCACTTCTGATTACACTTGAGTCCCACCCTGATAATCCAGAATACTCTTTCCATCTTTCCATTAACATCCTTAATCATCTGGGCTCAGTGGCTCACGCCTGTAATCCCAGGACTTTGGGAGGTCGAGGCAGGCAGATCACTTGAGGCCAGGAGTTTGGGACCAGCCTGGGCAACAAGGTGAAACCCCATCTCTACTAAAAATACAAAAAAAAATTAGCTGGGTCTGGTGGCACCTGTCTGTAGTCCCAGCTACTCAGGAGGCTGAGGCAGGAGAATCACTTGAATCCAGGAGGTGGAGGTTGTAGTGAGCCGAGATCACACCACCGCACTCTAGCCTGGTGACAGAGCCAGACTCTTGTCAAACAACAACAACAACAAAAACCTTAATCACATCTGCAAAGTCCACTTATGGAAGGTAACATTCACAGGTTCCAGGGATTAAGACCTAGATATCTTTGGGGTCTTTTATTCAGCCAACCACAGGACATTCTCCTTTAACACAAATTAGAAAAAAAAGTTTCTCCACTACTTGGTGAAGGCCTTCTGGGTCATTACTGAGGCCTTCTCTCTCTCTCTCTTTTTTTTTTTAGTAGAAATGAGGTTTCACCATGTTGGTCAGATGGGTCTTGAACTCAGCCTCCCAAAGGGCTGGGATTACAGGCACGAGCCATCACACCTGGCCTATTGAGACCCTTCTCTAGGCAGTTTTCTCCTTGAGATCTCCAGAATCACAATAACACTCAAAGTGCAAAGCAAACAAACAAAACCAGAACACAAAGGAAGAGAGGGAATTTGATACTGCAGGAGTCATATTTACTTGCTCCTTGTTCCATGTGACAAAGGGGCCAGGTCATATTGTGTGATGAAGTTTGTACTTATCAGTCATCTGGCCAAGTCGTGTAAACCAGGGGTCCCCAACCCCCGGGCTGTGGAACAGTACCACTCTGTGGCCTGCTGGGAACCAGGCCACACAGCAGGAGGTGAGCAGCAGTTGAATGAGTGAAGCTTTGTCTGTATTTACCACCACTCCCTATTGCTCACATTACCGCCTGAGCTCTGCCTCTTGTCAGATCAGCTGCAGCATTAGAGTCTCATAAGAGCACAAATCCTATTGTGAACTGCGCAGGTAAGGATCTGGGTTGCGCGCTCCTTATGAGAATCTAATGCCCAGTGATCTGTCACTGTCTCCCATCACCCCTGGGTGAAACCATCTAATTGCAGGAAAACAAGCTCAGGGCTTCCAGTGATTCTACAATATGGTGAGTTGTATAATTATTTCATTATATTACAATGTAATAATAACAGAAATAAAGTTCATAATAAATGTAGTGCACTTGAGTCATCCTGAAATCATCCCCCACTGAACCCTCACTGGTCCGTGGAAAAATCATCTTCCAAAAAACCAGTCCCTGGTGCCGAAAAGGTTGAGGACTGCTGGTGTAAACCACACAATTCTCCCCACTGGCCAAACGTGGAACCATCTTTCACTTACCACATGCCATAATGAATGTGTATACAGTGTATGCTGGGATTGCTTTGTGCCTTAGGGTGTCACTCAGTGTGCTAAGTGGGGCTCTACTAGGCCCACTGTCTTTCTTCCCCAAGGGTTCTGAGTGTCAGGGACACACCTAGCTTGTATGCATTTATATGGTCACCAGTTTCTCCTTCCCCTCCTCTCTCATCATACCCAAGTTTCTGTTGCTTTATAATGCAAAGCACTTCAGCATTCTCTTTTGTTTCCCTGTCCTTGCTCATGGTGATCTTAACCACTTATTTTTTTTTTTTTTATGAAAATAGTTCCCTCTCTGAGTATTTCTGGCAGCAAGTGTCTTTTTTTTTTTTTGAGACGGAGTCTCGCTTTGTCACCCAGGCTCGAGTGCAGTGGCGTGATCTCGGCTCACTGCAAGCTCCGCCTCCCGGGTTCACGCCGTTCTCCTGCCTCAGCCTCCCGAGTAGCTGGGACTACAGGCGCCCACCACCATGTCCGGCTAATTTTTTTGTATTTTTAGTAGAGTCGGGGTTTCACCGTGTTAGCCAGGATGGTCTCAATCTCCTGATCTCGTGATCCACCCGCCTTGGTCTCCCAAAGTGCTGGGATTACGGGCGTGAGCCACCACGCCCGGCCTAAGTGTTAAGATTATGAAATATTTACTCTCTGCATACTTGGTTCACCTATAATACTAAAGATACAGGGAGAGAAGTGTTGCTAAGGGGAAGAAGATCTTGGGTTCTAATATAAATGCAATCTTGCTTTGAAAGCTTGGCTCCTTTTTTCTCTGTACCAAATAGGACAAAATAAACAGCTTATAACATAATAAGTGAAGAGTTAATTTTTCAGTGACAGATAACTATTATCTCCAGTTTCTCCTTTGGCCATCTTCTTGTATTTATGAATGCCTCTTCTTTGAAAATAATAGTGAATTACTATACCATTTTTCCATAGTCTAACATTTTGCCTTTTTCATCCAAAGCGATATAAGCAAAACAGAGTTTGTGGGTTACATGAAGATCGTGAGAAGACCTGGATTGGGGTCCTGATTCTCCACGCACTGAGGTATTGCTCCTCACAAGAGGGCATTAGCTACGGGGGTCTGCCCACAGACCCTGACCCAAAGGACGGAAGGATAAAATGTACACTGACACACAGATATTCTGTTTTGCCAGTCCTGCTGAGTGTCTGAACCCCTACACACCAAGAGAGGTTTGTCACTCCGGCCGGTCCGGAGCAGCTCGCCCTCCAGGCATTTGTTTACTATACAATTAACAACAGAAGCTCTGAGTCTTGTGGATAATTAACATGGTTAAGAGAGTAGTTCTACAAACGATTAAAGCTCAGGTACGGCGGTTTAAAGTAAATACCATTAGGGGGCAGTATTTCTGGTCCACCTCCCCGCGAGAGGGCCATCTGGCTCAACAGTTGGTTAACGGAGGCAGGGTAAACAGACTTATTGGGGAAATCTCTACTGTCCCTAGTATTCTAATTCTCTAAGGTAAGAACTGGCTGCCTTCAGCCTGTTCAATTATTACAAGCTATGTAACCTTTCGGCCTTCCAAAAAGGTTTGTGACTATTCCCTATAACTTTCCGTAATATTTCCTTTTAATATTTCTGCCACCATCCTGAGTGAATCCCAACAACTCACTAGATAACTCACCCTGGAAAAGTCATTCAACAAATCTGCGGCCCCATTTCATCATCTGATACTCAAATGGTTGTGGAGATGGCCTCTGCAGTTTCTATTAAAATATCACCAAACTCTAAGTAGGTCATTTTTTTTGTAGTAGACTTTTCTACATTTAAATTGCTGGTAGAAAGGCTCTTTCAAATCTAGGTAAGCCAGTTTTAAAACAGACAAAGAATACAGAAGAGGAAATGACAACGAGTTTGCTGTTTTCCATTTCTTAATTTTAAAAACCAAAGTCCTGGTATTATCTATCAGAATTTCCGTTAATCATGAAAAGCACACTGGGCCTCTCATCTTCGTCTCTCATTGATTGACAACCTTTCATTTTGATTCCACCCAGCATTACAGGAGTTTTCTAAGTTCTTAACCTTTCTGATGGTCTGGCAAAGCTGTGTGAATGCCATCAATACTGATTTCCAGGAAATCTTGATGTTAACATTTTATCTTTAGTGTTGCGGTGTTTTGCCTGCTCTGATATGAACTGGAAAATATTCTCACCCACACTTTGAAAACTGGTATGAAAAGTGATGCTAACAGTAAAGGTCTTTCTTTTAATGAAAAGACAAATGCTGACATTTACACATTTGGCTTCAACTTTTCATTCCTCTCTATGTGCTGACAGGTGCAGTCTCAATCCACGTGATTCATTTTCTGCTTGTTGTTCTTTACTTTGTATCACTTCAAATGAGCCATTTGCTTAAAAAGAAAAAGGTACAAGAATATGTCACTATAAGTTCATGGTTTCTGCCTGTAGATTTTAGGTTGCTAGGGGGTGGTTTGACCTTTAAGATAAGTCTGGTAAAATGCAGATGGGACTATATAATGTTTACAGTAGCATATAATTGAAGTTGTAAGGGGTGTGTGTGTGTGTGTGTGAGAGTGTGTGTGTGTGTAAGCGGTAGAGTTAGAAGTGAGTAGAAGTCACCCCCGGAAACAGATCCTGACTCCAAGGAAAACTAAAGCCCATGGTCCCACAGTGTCTCAATTTTCTCTGGATGTTTTCAGAGAAGAAACATTTTTTAAAATTTAATTTAATTAATTTATTTTTTTGAGACAGAGTCTCACTCTGTCACCCAGCCTGGAGTGCAGCAGTGTGATCTCGGCTCACTGCCACCTCCACCTCCTGGGTTCAAGCAACTGTCCTGCCTCAGCCTCCCGAGTAGCTGAGAGTATGGGCACCAACCACCACACCCAGCTAATTTTTGTATTTTTAGTAGAGATGCAGTTTCACCAGGTTGACCAGGCTGGTCTCAAACTCCTGACCTCAGGTGATCCTTTGTCAGGGAGCCTTGGGCCTCCCAAAGTGCTGGGATTACAGGCGTGAGCCACCACGCCCAGCCTCAGGGAAGAATCTGTAGGAAAAGGAAAACAAACAAACAAACAAACAAACAAACAAAAAGGAATCTTCTTTCATGCAGTAGAAAGGAAAAGAGCAGGACATGGCTGCAGAGAGGTTTTGGTGGGGCATTGGGAACCAGTGGGAAGAAATGCTTCTTGCATCTGATTATGGAGAAGGCCTTATGAAAACTAAATTAATCCATGAAAAGCAGGAGAAAGGACACGATTCAGCTAAAAAGATAATAACAGGCAGGGTGCAGCGGTTCACGCCTGTAATTCCAGCACTTTGGGAGGCTGAGGCGGGCGGATCATGAGGTCAGGAGATCAAGACCATCCTGGCTAACATGGTGAAACCCCGTCTCTACTAAAAATACAAAAAATTAGCCAGGCGTAGTGATGGGCGCCTGTAGTCCCAGCTACTCGGGAGGCTGAGGCAGGAGAATGGCGTGAACCCGGAAGGCGAAGCTTGCAGTGGGCTGAGATCGCGCCACTGCACTGCAGCCTGGGCGACAGATCGAGACTCTGTCTCAAAAAAAAAAAAAAAAAAAAGATAATAACAGTCTGCTTGGACTAGACTTATGCTTGTGCATAGACTTTTTTTCAATTTTCAATTTTGCTCTTTTATTGTGGAATAATTTTGGGTGTACAGGAAAGTTACAAAGATAGTAGGGAGAATTCTCGTGTGCCCTTCACCTGGCTACCTCCACTGTGGGCAACTTACATAGCCATGTTGCATTGATGAAAACAGAGAATCACACTGGCGCATTCATGTTAACTAAACTCCTGACCTTATTTGGGTTTCACTAGTTTTCCACTAATATGTTTTCTCGGTTTGAGGATCCTTCCAAGAGACCACATTACATTTAGTTGTCAGGTGTCTTCAGTGCTCCTTGGACTGTGATAGTGACTCAGTTTTTCCTTGGTTTTAATGACCTTGATATTTTTGAGGAGTCAAATATTTTTAATTGTTTACGTTTTATTAATTATTACTTTTACGAAAAGTGGATTTTCTTTCTTTCTTTCTTTCTTTCTTTCTTTCTTTCTTTCTTTCTTTCTTTCTTTCTTTCTTCTCTCTTTCTTTATTTCTTGGCCTGTCTTAGTCTGTTCCTGCTGCCATAGAAAAATACCACAGATGGAGTAATTCATAAATGATAAAAGTTTATTTCTTCATCCATCTCCAAAAGCTAGGAAGTCTGAAGCCAAGGTGCCGGCAGATTCACTGCTCTCTCTGCTTCCTTGTTGCTGTGCTCTCCAGAGAGGATGAATGCTGTGTCCTCAATTGGCAGAAGGGACGGGATGACCAGCCAGCTCTCTGAAGCTTCTTTATAAAGGCATTAATCCCATTCACAAGGATGGAGTCCTCACGCCTAATCATCTCCCACCGTCACTTTGGGATTTAAGTTCCAACATGAATTTTTGGACGGATGCATACATTAAAAACTTAGCAGCCACCAATCCACCATCCTGGAGGCTCCAAGAGCTTCTCATGTGATTCACTCACGACTGCTGTGCACCTGCCAAATTCAGGATCTGCTCACCTGTAGCTGCACGGCGCAGGGAGGAAGGGAGGATCTATTCCTCTCTGCCCTCTTCCTAATTCCTTGGCTGTCCATTCTTTCCTTCCTTCCTTCCACCTTCTTTCTTTCCTTCCTTCCTTCCTTCCTTTCCTCCCTCCTTCCCTCCCTCCCTCCTTCCTTCCTTCCTTCCTTCTTTCCTCTTCCCTCCCTCCCTGTCTTCATTCCTCCCTTCCTTCTTTCCCTCTCTCCCTCCCTCCCCTCCCTCTCTCTCTTTTTCTTTTTTTCTATTACACAAGTTTATTTAACAAAAAGTCTAATATGAAAATGTACATGACCTAATTTTTACATCATAGTAAAATGGGCTCTTTGGAGAGAGGACATGGATTTCTCTGCTGAACAGCCATTGTTTATACTCATTCCAAGGCTTCTAACATTTATTTATTTATTTTCGAGACAGAGTTTCACTCTGTCGCCCAGGCTGGAGTGCAGTGGCACGATTTTGGCTCCTGCAACCTCTGCCTCCTGGGTTGAAGCGATTCTCCTGCCTCAGCCTCCTGAGTAGCTGGGATTACAGGCACCCACCACCACGCCCACCTAATTTTTGTGTTATTGGTAAAGACGGGGTTTCACCATGTTGGCCAGGCTGGTCTAGAACTCCTGACCACCAGTTATCCACCTGCCTCGGCCTCCCAAAGTGCTGGGATTACAGGCATGAGCCACCTCACCCGGCCAAGGCTTCTAACATGATGATACTATTTCCTCGTATTACCACCTTTCCAATATTGTTCTGTTGCCCACTAGTTGCCATCTCCATGCATCCATCTATCACAAGATTTATAAAGGGCTCAAATCTCTGCAATATTCCTTGAACATGTCTGCCACCATTTAACTTCAATGATAACTTCTTGTCCATAAGTTTTTTCAACTTGAAAGAGTGAGCTTTGCTCATGGTGTCTACTCCACAGGCTCACAGATGCCTTGGAACAGAATCTCTTTCTTTCTTCTTAGGAGATGGGGTCTCCCTATGTTGCCCATGCTGGCCTCAAACTCCTGACCTCAAGCAATCCTCCTCCCTCAGCCTCCCAAAGTGTTGGGATTACAGGTGTGAGCCACCACACCTGGCGCAAATCACTTTATTTGAGCAAAGTTAAGTGTTAACAAGCGAAGAGCCAAAAGGGGGCTGTTTTTCCCCTATTCAGAGTTTTGTCAATTTGGCAAAAAAGGGGTATCAATTTCTCAAAACCGGGGCTAAAAGACTCAGGGAGATCAGAGAATCCCATTTTGAGAAGCCATTTTCTTCTTAGAAGTAACTGAGGTGCTGTACGTGTGTCAAGAGAGAAGTAGGTGGCAGAAAAAGGTGTGCTTTCCACAAGGGAGTTTTGCCACCAGGAGGAAAAGAGAAGATGGGCTGCAGGAAGGAAAAAAGGGCTCTAGGCTGGGTGCGGTGGCTCATGACTGTAATCCCAGCACTTTTGGAGGCCGAAGTGGGTGGATCACTTGAGCTCAGGAGTTCAAGACCAGCCTGGCCAACATGGCAAAACCCTGTCTCTACTAAAAATACAAAAAATTAGCTGGGCATGGTAGTGCAAGCCTGTAATCCCAGAGACTTGGGAGGCTGAGGAACAAGAATCGCTTGTACCCGGGAGGTGGAGATTGCAGTGAGCTGAGATCGTGCCATTGCACTTCAGCCTGGATGACAGAGCGAGACTCTGTTTCAAAAAAAAAGAGAAAGGAAGGTCTCTCCTTGCCCCCAGGGATGGAGGCCCGATGCACCTCTCTCTTAGCTAGCTGAGTGTGGGGCAACTACCCAGTAACCTTTATATTTTTATTTTATTTTATCTTTGGGGCGGGGGACAGAGCTTCTGTCATCTAGGCTGGAGTGCAGTGGTGTGATCTCAGCTCACTGCACCCTTCGCCTCCCGGGTTCAAGTCATTCTCCTGCTTCAGCCTTGCGAGTAGCTGGGACTACAGGTGCCTGCCACCACCCCCAGCTAATTTTTGTATTTTTAGTAGAGACGGGGTTTCACCATGTTGGCCAGTCTAGTCTTGAACTCCTGACCTCAGGTGATCCACCTGCCTTGGCCTCCCAAAGTGCTGGGATTCCAGGTGTGAGCCACTGTACCCAGCCTTCAGTAACCTTTTTAAAAATAGCTTTATCAAAATGAGTTCACATACCATGTAAGGTATACAATTCAATGTCTTTTATTATATTCACAGGGTTGTGCAGCTATCACCACAATCTAATTTTAGAGCATTTTCACACTCCTGGAAGAAAGCATGTGCATTCACAGTCATTCCCCATTCCTTTCCCACCTCCAGTTCCTGCATCCATCCATGTCACTTCTATTTCTATGAATTTGCCTATTCTGGACATTTTATATAAAGGGGAATCACGCAGTATGTGGCCTTTTGTGCCTAGCTTCTTTCACTCAGCGTGAAGTTTCTGAGGTTCATCTGTGTGTATCATGTATCAGTGCTTTGTGGGGTTGTTTTTGCTGATCAATATTCTACTGTATGGACATACCACATTTTATTATTAATGACTGACTCCATGAAAAGGGGAGGAGAAAACCAGCAGAGCTGTCATGTAAATGTTGCTATAGCCTGGATAAAGTGAAAGAGAAGATACAGCTGCCTTTTTGAAAAGACTAGAGTGCTATGGAGTGTAAACATCTAAACACCTGACAACAGAAACTACTTTTTTTTTTTTTTTTTGGAGACGAAGTCTCACTCTGTTGCCCAGGTTGGAGTGCAATGGCATGATTTCATCTCACTGCAGCCTCTACCTCCCAGGTTCAAGCAATTCTCCAGCCTCAGCCTCCCAAGAAGCTAGAATTACAGGCACCCATGATCATGCCTGGCTAATTTTTTTTTTGTTTGTATTTTTAATAGAGACGGGGTTTCATCATGTTGGCCAGGCTGGTCTCAAACTCCTGACCCCAAGTGATCTGCTTGCGTTGGCCTCCCAAAGTGCTGGGATTACAGGCATGAGCCACTGCACCTGGCCCAGGAACCACATTTCTATGTATTATTCTCCTTGTGTCTGTCTGGCCCTGCCTGGTCTCCAGCCCTGCAGTCCCCTCTGCGTGGCTAGGACTCCTGGATCCCCACCTACTGGCCTGGCATTGCTCCATTTTAAGGACATATTTTCAATGTTGAGTGTGAAGAGTGGATTTAAAAAACACTACCTTATTATCTATTTATTTATTTTATTAACAGACCCAAAGCTTACAACCTTATTGCTTTTCAAATATTATTTTGATATTCTGGAAGATAACCATAGACGATCTGTTAAAGAACAAAAAAGGAATGCTGTTGTTACAGTAGGTAGCTAGTCAGACATGAACAGGGCAGGGGAGGCCCCCCCAACTTCCCACCAGGAATGTCAGGCAACAATCAACCATCTAGTGATGGTCAGGTGGTTGTTAAACTGCCTTTCTAAAATAATAATTGGTCACAGCCAGTGCCAGGGAAAGGCAGTCTCTCAGTAGATAGAAAAAACCTGAAACTGGTGATCAGCAGCTTCCCGATAAGATCTCAGGCGTTGGGTGAGTAGGCTCAAGCATGCGCACTAAGAGGCGAAATGGCAGAGTTTAATTGGTATATGACCTTATAGGAACACTCACCCAGTAAAGGAAGAATAGCTCAAGGGAGCGTGCATACAACTTCAGCAAACACACTGTGCATGGGGCCCCTCCCAAGTGCTGGACGGCCACTGTGCATGCGGACAGCCTACCCCAAGGGAAGAATCTGGGGAAAAGGGACAGATGCCAAGACCCCAGAAGCATGCCAACGTATAAAACCCCAAGTCAAAGGTCAAAGAGTGCACTTGCCTTTCAGGTCGCCTGCTTGGCCCTCTTCCAAGTGTAGTTTACTTCCTTTTATTCCTGCTCTAAAGCTTTTAAATAAACTTCTAGTCCTGCTCTAAAACTTGCCTCAATCTCTCCTTTGGCCTTATGGCCCTTAGTAGAATTCTTCCTTCTGAGGAGGCAAGAATTGAGGTTGCTGCAGACACATAAGGATTCGCCGCCAATAACACTGTGATCAAATATGTTTGGGAAATGACTTATGGCCCCTTTTTGGAGATATCAGAATTAATCTGAGTATACAAATGCCTTGGCAAAAACATCAGTAAAGTATTTGGTGAGCTTTGCTTAGCCTAGCACCACCCAAGCTACCCCTCACCCTCCCCAGTGAGCATGGTGGTCCACGGAAGAGTGGAAAATGCCTCCTTCCAGACAATGTGCTAGGACTCTGCCCCCTTGCCACTGGTCCAACCTGACCATGCATCCAGCTGTGATTTCTGGGCTTCTGCCCTATTGCTGGGGCCAAGGCCAGGTCTCAGTTCTGCAGACGGCCGTGCCTTATTCTCAGTCACTTTGCTCTCACCCCAGGGACCACAGCCTGTCCTGAAAACTGGGCACAGTGATGAAGCTCTGTTATTTTCCGTTCATTTCTCTGTTGTTCTCCGCATCCCTACCCACTTTGTTGAATAGGTCTCTTCATAGATTGCTTGTCATCTCTGGGGACACTCCAGTTTCTTAACTCTTGAGCATCCTGACATCCTGACATCCTGTTCTTCTGCCTGGATGATCCACAGCTGAACTCGTACGGCTCCCACCTTCTATAGCTGCTGTCCACTCCATTCCTGTCTCACCTTAGGTCTTGATGCAGTCCCCAGTCTTCCTTGTCCCATGGTTGTCTACTGAGGCCAAGGTGCTGTGTGTGAGACACAGCAGTGCCACTCAGGAGTGTCTTGCACAAGGTGGATGTCCAAGACTCTGCTGCTGAAGTTGTAGCAGGCAGCATCCATGTGTTCGTCCTCCCGCATTGTTTCTTCATTTTATTTTATTTTTCGAGATGGAGTCTCGCTCTTGTTGCCCAGGCTGGAGTATAATGGCACGGTCTTGGCTCACCACAACCTCCACCTCCCAGGTTCAAGTGATTCTCCTGCCTCAGCCTCCTGAGTAGCTGGGAATATAGGCATGTGCCACCACGCCTGGGTAATTTTTGTATTTTTAGTGGAGTGAGGGGTTTCATCATGTTGGCCAGGCTTGTCTCGAACTCTTGACCTCAGGTGATCCACCTGCCTCGGCCTCCCAAAGTGCTGGGATTATAGGAGTGAGCCACCGTGCCCAGCCTCTCCCACATTATTTCATTCTGTACCATGTTGTTGCTGAAGGAGCATGAGCTCTAGTGCCAGGCAGACTCACGTTTCCATCTGGGCTCTGGGACTTAACTAGCTATGTGGCCTGCGGTGGGACATAAATTTTTCTGAGTTTCAGTTTCTTCATCTGTAAAGAAAAGTGGGTGTGAATACACTTAACTCTCCCAGTGGTTGTATGGATTGATTTGGAAGGTGTAGACGGCTTCACTGTTCACAAGATTCATGTGATTCTGGTATGAGTAGTTTCCAAATATTCTGAGAGACACAGGAGTAAATAATGGATTCAAAAGTCCCTAGCCTGGGATTTTTTTACGTTATGAGTTAATATTTGAAAATCACTAACAAAAAGGTCTGGAATAAAAGCCATGTTAGTGTTATGTAAATGTTGTTTAAAAAAGGAAGTTCCCTTTCTTCTTCCTTCTATATAATAAGGATCTTGAGCTATTGACTGAGGTTTCAAAGTGAAGAAATGGGAAAAACGATTTATATGGGGTTGCTAGTCACACCAGGAGTTGGGGGCAATGCCCACCTTGGTTGGATTCTACTGTGGTAACAATGGGCCCCACAAGACAGCCAGAACTTCAAACAGCATGGAAGAGGTGGTCACTGTGCTAGCTGAGAAGTGAAACTTCATTGCGCTTTTGAAGAAATTCTGTCACCGAAACGAAAGAAAAACTAAGTGGATATCAAGTAGAGTTCTGCTTCTCAAAGCGTGTAGTGATTCCCCTCCCACCCACGTAGAATAACCACATCTCAAGCACTTTCTTGAAGATCCCTGACTGTCTGACTAGAATATCCTCCTTGTCCACTCAATGTTTTTTTTTTTTGAAACAGAGTCTTTCTCTGTTGCCCAGGCTGGAGTGCAGTGGTATGATCTCGGCTCACTGCAACCTCCCGTGTTCAAGTGATTTTCCTGCCTCAGCTTCCCCAGTAGCTGGGATTACAGGTGCCTGCCGCCATATCTGGCTGATTTTGGTATTTTTAGTAGAGATGGGGTTTCACCATGTTGGCCAGGCTAGTCTTGAACTTTTGACTTCAAGTGATCCACCCATCTCAGCCTCCCAAAGTGCTGGGATCACAGACGTGAGCCACTGCGCCGGGCCTGTCCACTCAGCTTTAATCCTAGCATCAAGACCTTTTCTGTTATCTCATTTTTTGTCCCCTATTTCACTTTCCCAGATCCATATAACACCAGTGAGAAATAACCCCCAATACGTAGGGAGAAGTGTGATCTCACTGTGTTCACTTTTTCCCGAACATGAGCTCCACGATTGTTTCCAAACAGTAAAAGCAGTTTCTCCTTTTTATCTCTTCTGGTAAAGCTGCAGTTGGGAAGCAGAGAGGTTTGGCAGAGTTGATGGGACCTTTGGGGTGGTTTGTTTCCTATTGGAAAGAAAATGAGGGTAGGAAGCTGCTGAACAAAGAATCTCTGCCTTGCCTTTGCAGGGCTGCTGACCCTCATAATGGGCAGAAGCTACTGCCAGCCTGCTGCATAGAGCTGTCTTTGCAGATTTAATACTTTAGTGAGGGGCTAGGGGCCTACTGCTGAACCCAGGATATAGTCAGTTACTAAACCTTGCATCATGAAGCCAGCTGGCAAATCTTTAGTTTTGTTCTGGTTAGATGTGACCATGACTTTGGTTTTTATTTACTTCTCTCTTTTATATAACTATAAATATTTTTATACTGGGTGCTACACAGTTAAGTCTGTATATATGATTTGCATTATCCAGTTTAGGCCCAAAGTCAGGAAAATTGCTGCCATGCAAGATGAGTTGACATGTTCCTGTTTTTGTGGCTAAGAAGCTTTGGTATATAGAATTAGAAAAATGCTCTCAATAGCAAAGACTTGGAACCAACCCAAATGTCCGTCAATGATAGACTGGATTAAGAAAATGTGACACATATATACCATGGAATACTATGCAGCTATAAAAAAGGATGAGTTCATGTCCTTTGCAGGGACATGTATGAAGCTGGAAACCATCATTCTCAGCAAACTATCACAAGGGCAGAAAACAAAACACCGCATGTTCTCACTCATAGGTGGGAATTGAACAATGAGATCATTTGGACACAGGGCAGGGAACATTGATCACTGGGGCCTGTTGGGGGGTGGGGGGCTGGGGGAGGGATAGCATTAAAAAAAAAAAAGAAAAATGCTGACTCAAGTAAGAAAAGAATGTGTGTATGTCTTGGAGTTGGTGATAGAGAATGATTCGGAGGAAAAAACCCTCTTGATTTTGCAACTAACTAGTTTTAAGACTTTGATGAAATTTGTGGGTGTTTGGTCGACTTGTTTGTTGAATTGGATGAGTTCACTTATAGCCCTGAAATCTGACTGTGGATTCAAACATTTCATTCCCTTTTCTCTGAATCATTTTATATGTCTAACTTGAAGCCCTGAATTGATAAACATAGATGACAGGAATAAAATGGTTCTACATTTTTCATATTTCTCAATAGGTTTGGGTTTCCCTTTTGGGAATTTTTTTCAAAAGAGAACTGATTGGCTCTGGTCCCAGTATCAGGAAACTGCCTGCTCAGTCAGGCAGAGAATGAAAGGCTTGAGATAAAGGGCCTGGGAACAGTTTATCAGTCAGACTTTCAAAAGAGGAGTAATCAAGTAGTGTAGGAAAAGCACAGCATAATTGTCTGAACAAGGATAAAGGAAAGAAGTGGGGAAGTGCCACAGCTGGGAAATTAGCTGTGGTGCTCAAATAACCGGGATCCTGGAATTCTGACCATAGGAAAGCACTGAGGGAAATTTGGAGCCTCTTTTGTTACAAAAAAGACCCTGGACTGTTGAAATTCCTTTGTGTAGTAGGCTCAGGGAAATACATTGAAAAGAAGAAACACAGTTTGTTTGTTTGTTTGTTTTTAGAGCAAATCTGAGGATTTGCAGAGGTGCTCCGAGGTAGCCATTCTTCAAATTTTTGGAGTTGTGGACTCCTTGAGGGCTTGAATGAAAACTATGGCCTACTTCTCAAGAAAAATATAGCTATACATATAGAGCCAAACACAATTTCTGGGGCTGGGTAAACATCTTGAAGACCACCCACGGCAGTGCCTAGGGATCCAAACAATTTGAAGTTAATAATTCTTCAGTTTGAAGTATTGTAGCAAACTGCTGTAAGTGATAAGTAATTATGAAGCAAGGAGTATAAGGAAATGCTTCATGGAAGACAGAGTTACCTCCAGCAATGCCGTGGAAGACTTGGAAAAGTTATAGGGCAACAGACAGAAGCAAGTTCACAAGGCTGGAAGTCAAAGGAAAACACTGTAGAAGAAGCTTGGGTTTTGGAAGAAGGTAGTTCAGTGTTGAATTTCTGATTCCACTAGAGTCTAGCCATGTGAACCTGGGCAAGGGTGCTTACCCAGGTTTGGAATCCAGTGATTCCAGGGCAGTCGTCAACTTTCTCCTTTTATGGCCAGTATGGAAGAAGCGGGTGATGGAGCAGAAGCAGCGTGGAATGTGGGTCTGGATTTATCTGGTTTCAAATCTCAGCTCCGACATTACAAGTTTTGGGTGACCTTAGGCAAGTTATTCAATTTTCCAAGTCTCTTATCTCTAAGATAGGTATAGAAATAGGTACCCAAAGAATGATTAGTACATAAATAACAAGTTATAGAGAGAACTTTCAATAATCGATAGGCTTTATTATGAGAAAGGAGGCTTATTTAACTCAATAGAAGGTACATTTTGGGAGAAAGTGGCAGATCTATGAAGAAATTAATGCCAAATTATAACTATCAAAAAGCTATAAAGCTCTGTCCATTTTTGGGTAAATTTTACTCATTTAATATTTTTGTGTGTCTTCCTATGTAACTTCCTACTTAAGATGTTAGAATTTGTTTTGATAGGTAATGGGTGAAGAATGGGAATAATAGGCATGGTCTGCATTTTAGGGGATTCTTTGGATATTAGAGCAGCAAGCATAATTGTTTGGGCAGGATAATTTCTGGGTTGCTAGACTCTGCCAATGGTTAGTGATATACCTTTGCATAGGTCACTTAAGTTTTGTGGACTTCAGTTTTCTTATATATTTAAGGAGATAACTTCCTTTTTGTGTTTTATGATTCTGTGATCCTGAGGTTCTATTGTAGCCAGAATAAGGCTGAGATATTCTGTGATCTAGTTTTTTAAAAAAATTATCTGTGTATTTTCTGCAGAGGTGGGGGTCTTACTATGTTGCCCAGGCTGGTCTTGAACTCCTGGCCTCAAGCAATCCTCCCGCCTCAGCCTCCCAAAGGTCTGGGATTACAGGTGTGAGCCACCGTGCCTGGTATAATTTAGTCTTGTTCAACATGACATCGAGCAATCTACTAGTCTAAGCACAAAGTTCTCAAAAATAAACTTCAACTTACTGTAGGATTTCTTGCAGAGATAAGAAATCCTCTACAAGTTTTTTCAATAGAGCATCATTTAGCAAAAAATTTCAAACTATTCCCTTTAAACATTTTTCCTTTCTTTAAAATTTCAAACTCATGGTTACTGCCCCCCCCGAAAAAGAAATCTCATCACCTCACTCTGTTCATGTAATTTCCCCATCATTACTCTTCTTTCCTATTTACTACTTCTCCTGAGGTCTAGTTCCTACAAAAGGATCTTGCCTGTGTCAAAAACAGCCCCCTGGGGAAGTTGGACTGGTCTGTCAACCCCTTTTTCTCCCCTGGGGACCAACCAATTAGAACAATGGAGAACAATTTTTGTGATGTTATCATCCTATTATTCTTTGATTCTGTGGCTGCGGTGAGGATGCTGCTTCAGAAAACTACTATATTAATACAGACTTTGAGCTCTGAGACCTGAGACCAGGACAGCCAAGGTGGGAGAGAAGGAAATGAGTTGGAGGCAAAGTGTAAAAAGAATTAGTGACAAACAGATAGGGCAAATGAGGGTAGGAGTAATCAAACGTGACTTCACATGGTTCGTCCATCTTCACACATCCTTGAACTTTTCAGCACCGTCTGTCAGGTGCTAAATGGACAAGGACAGGACAATACAGGTGATTATGTGGCGTGAAAAACAAAGCCCAATGGGAGTTCAAAGTAGAGAACTATTTCATCCAATTATGGGAACTTCCTTGAAAAAGTAGCCTTTGAATTAGACATTGAATGACATGTAGAATATGACCACCTAACAAGAGTGATGGTTGGAGCTACTCCAGGGGCAAGGGAAAACACATTAGGGAAAGATCTTAGATATTTTTATTATGTTGAGTGAGAGATAAGACTAGAAGAGATTTTGTATTTTCCCAGGACTTCTTGGAATGATGGAATTGCACAGGAGAAGCGTGGATAGAATTCCACCAAGTGAGTTCCCTCTCATGTTCTAAGGGGCTTCTCCAAGCCTGCAGATGTGTATGCTGAATGTTCCCTAGGCTAGTCACCTTGACAGTGGTGAGAGTCTGAAGGCCCGGACCTAAGAAGGCCTGGCTCTAAGAAGGCCTTGTGTGTCCCCAGAGACAGACACACAATCAGTTCCTTTCCCCTCTACTCTTGGCTTTGTCTTCTGTCTGAGGCCGATATGTGTTTAGCATTCACTTTTCCAAACAATGTCTTTCCGCCCTCCTCATTTTCCGAATCTTCATTTGGGAATCATGCTAACTTTTCTCCTGCATCCTGAGTCCCCGGTTGAGTTTCTCTGTTTGCGTCACACTCATGGGCTTGGCGAAGGGGATCAGATGGCTCTTGTGTGATCATGCTAGACGGCTGTTAGTTAGTCACTCCTGGGAACTGGATTTGGTTCAAGTTTATTCAGTGGAACTTAATGCTGACAGACTACTTTCTACTCTAAAGTCAAATCTCTTCCTGATGTACAGGAAATGATAAATAGGTCACGACAAAAAGTAAGACTAAGAAGTCAGCAATCATCATACTGCAAGAGTTGAGGGTGAGGAGGGAGTTGGGGTAGTCCCTGCCAGAACTCCAGGCCAAATGGCTTGCATGCCAGGTAAACTTTTGTAGGATGCTGGCATGCACATTGTGGGTGGATTGCAAATTTTTTTGAATGATGAAATAGAAGTAGGGTGTTTGTTTTTTTTTTTTGGCATCACATACAAGAAATGTCTACAGGTGCCAGGAGATAATCTTATCATATCTAGGAAGTTTTTGTTTGTTTATTTATTTACTTAGGACATTGTTCTCCCTCTTCCATTTCTAGAATATATTTTCTCTCCTTAGTCAAAGAAACCCTAATTGCTGTTTATGATTCAGACGAGTCTTGAGAGAATAGAAGGAAAAAAGAGAACAACTTCATTTCTTCTTCTACGTAAAATATCCTGTGTCAAATTTCCATACTCTAACACTTTATTTGTAGTATCTTCATAATTCACCAACTTCTTTAAAGGAAGAGAATAGTTTTTAATATATCTTTGTTTCTCTGAGAATATTCATTAGAGTGAGTGTTCACCGCTGGGTTGTTGGTTACCTGAATAATGTCTCCTTTAATAACATAAAATGTGGAACACAGAATTTAGGACCGTGTTTTCCTCTTTCTATTTATTTTTCTTCTCCTTATTCTCCTCCTCCCCTTCCTCCTCCTCCTCTCTTTCTCTTTCTCTCTCTCTCTACTACTGAGTTCAGATCTCATTTCTGTCACTTACTTCCTGTGAGTCTGGGCAAGTTACTTCATTTTACTTTGTAGCAGATTCCTCACTTGTTAAATGGGAATTATAATAGTCATTGTGATCTATACAATAGAGAATATATAGGATGATACTTCTATTATTATTGTAATGATTAAACAAATTAATATACATAAAATACACATAAAAGTGCCTGCCAGTAAGTTGCTACATAAATGCTTGCCGTTGTGACTTTCTCATGAATTTTTGTTTTGTCTTTCTAACTAAATCATAATCTGTTCAATCACAAGACTGTTTCTTTTATGTCTGTGTCTTGACCATATTGCTTAGTGCAGTAGAAATGGTATCATCAATAATAGTTTGCGTTTGAGTCATACTTTACATTGTACAGGGTACTTTCACTTAGATTACCTCACCAATCCTCCCAATCATACTTGGATACATGCTTATTCCCACTTTTTAAATGCAGAAACTGAGGCTAAAAGTTTGTTTGATCAGGGCCACACGGCTAGTGTGTGACCCAGATGACCCTAGAACTTAGTCTTTCTGGTTTCTGATCTTACGTTATTCCCTCCAGGCAAATCTGACCATCTGACCACATGGCAGATGTTCAACAAATGCTTCTGTGTGTTTATGTGTTTCTCTAAGATGCATCTTTCACATTCTATAGAGTAATTTGGCACGGTAACTTTCAGTGGTCATTTCTTATTTATACATTTTGATATAATTAAAATTCCTGAAATAAGGGATTCCTGTCCTTCTAATGTGTTTTATTGCTATAAATTATAGGAAACATCACATTCAGTCTTTTCCTCCTTTCCTCCCCTCCTTCACTGAAAGTTCTCATTAGTTTTAGCTTCCCAGTTTCTCAAAATAATTCCCTGCATTCTTGTACTTAATCTCTTTCCTCTTCTCCTTCTCCTTCTCCTTCTCCTTCTTCTTCTTCTTCTTCTTTTTTTTTTGACAGAGTCTCGCTTTGTCACCCAGGCTGGAGTGCAGTGGTGCGATCTCGGCTCATTACAACCTCTGCCTCCCAGGTTCAAGCGATTCTCCTGCCTCAGCTTCCCAAGTAGCTGGAACTACAGGCTTGCACCACCACGCCTGGCCAATTTTCGTATTTTTAGTAGAGATGGGGTTTCACTATGTTGGCCAGGCTGGTCTTGAACTCCTGACCTCCAGTGATCTTCCCATCTCGGCCTCCCAAAATGCCAGATTACAGGCATGAGACACTGCGCCTGGCCCTAGTCTCTTACTTCTGTTATGTATTGTGGAGGTCGGACTTCTTTGGAGTTGGAGGGATGAAGAAACTTGTGTCTGAATGATTTTCTTAGCTGCCTTCATGCTGAAACAAAAGCTTTCTCATTTGTAATGGCATTTTAGTCACATGCGTTCATGCTACCTACTTATTCTAAACTCCCAAAATTTGTGGAAGAACTTGCTAATGTCTTTTCTATTAGAGGTACAGTTTGAAAGTAAACACATACATTTTTATCAATAAGTAAAAGGGTCAACATTTTTCTAGAGCTGGTTAAGTAAAATTCTACTCATGTACACTAACACTTGGCACAGAAAGCAGGGAAGGACAAAAAGAAGCAGAAAGGGGAAAATATCATATACCATATTTTGTATGTAAAAACTAATGGCCTATTGAAATGAAATAAGAAAAGCACGTGGGAAGGGAGAGAAGATAGAAAAGAGGGAGGAGGAAGGTGAGAAAAAAAAAAGCTAAATCCCCAAAGAAAGCAGAAGTGATATTAAAATAAAATAAATGCAGAGTAAGAGAAATGAATGAAGGAGAACTATATAAAGGTGCTTCATGTGCTACCCAGGCTCCACGGTGTTGTGAGTTACCTGCTTTCATTACTGAAATCATCTTTTTAAAAGTGATTCTGGGCTGGGTGTGGTGGCTCACGCTGTAATCCCAGCACTTTGGGAGGCCGAGGTGGGAGGATTACCTGAGGCCAAGAGTTTGAGACCAGCCTGGCCAACCTGGTGAAACCACACCTCTATTGAAAATGCAAAAATTAGCCGGGTGTGGTGGCATGTGCCTATAGTCCTAGCTACTCAGGAGGCTGAGGCAGGAGAATGGCTGGACCCTGGGAGGCAGAAGTTGTAGTGAGCCAAGATCATGCCACTGCACTCTTGCCTGGGCAACAGAAAAAGCCTCCGTCCAAAAAAAAATAAAAAGGGATTCTGAATTTCTATTCCTGAGTAACACATAGTTTTAGGGTGGAAAAGTCTCTAGTGACTTTCATGGTAAGATACTCAGTTTCTTAGAATCATAGCTTTCCTTAACATTTATTTATTTATTCATTTTTTTTTAATTTTAATTTTTTTTTTTGAGATGGAGTCTTGCTCTGTCGCCCAGGCTGGAGTGCAGTGGCACAAACTCGGCTCACTGCAAGCTCCGCCTCCCGGGTTCACGCCATTCTCCTGTCTCAGCCTCCCGAGTAGCTGGGACTACAGGCACCCGCCACCACGCCCGGCTAATTTTTGTATTTTTAGTAGAGACAGGGTTTCACCGTGTTAGCCAGGATGGTCTCGATCTCCTGACCTTGTGATCCACCCGCCTTGGCCTCCCAAAGTGCTGGGATTACAGGTGTGAGCCACTGCGCCCAGCTTATTTATTCATTTATTTATCAGAGATGGGGTCTCACTCTGCCACCCAGGCTGGAGTATACTAATCCTAGCTCACTGCAGCCTCGAAATTCTGGGCTCAAGTATTCCTCCTGCCTCAGCCTTTTGAATAGTTGGGACTACACATGTGTGTCACCATGCCCAGCTACATTTTTATTTTTATTTATTTATTTTTGAGATGGAGTCTCACTCTGTTGCTCAGGCTGGAGTGCAGTGGCATGATCTCGGTTCACTGCAACCCCTGCTTCCTGGGTTCAAGCAATTCTCCTGCCTCAGCCTCCCAAGTAGCTGGGATTACAGGTGTGTGCTACCATGCCTGGTTAACTTTTGTATTTTTAGTAGAGATGGAGTTTCACCATGTTGGCCAGACTGGTCTCTAATTCCTGGCCTCAGGTGATCCTCCCACCTCAGCCTCCCAAAGTGGTAGGATTATAGGCATGAGCCACTGTGCCCAGCCTATTTTAATTTTGTTTTGTAGAGATGGAGTCTTCTTATGTTGCCCAGGCTGATCTCAAACTCCTGAGCTCAAGTGATCCTGCTTTGGCCTCCTAAAGTACTGGGATTGTAGATGTGAGCCACTGCACCAGGCCTTAACTTTTTTTCCTTCAGTGGTCCTGTTCATCCCTCAGCTTAGGTAACAATTATCACCTGCATTTGACTCATCTCTGGGAGCAGGTTCTTTCCTGGAAGGCTTACTCTGTATGACACAGATGTTTAAAAGGGGTTGACAGTCTTCATTTGTCTCTACCAAGGGAGATAGGTGTCCCTCAGAAAGGGCAGGAGCCTCTCAGAAGATGCTTATACTCAGTCATCATGGAAGGTGTATCCTATTGGTTGGCTTTCGAAAAATTTCAGACTTTTTCTGGAGATATTATACTGATTTTTGTACCAGCTGAAATCACATTTTATTCTTATTCATCTACCATCACTCACTCAAGCTCCCTTACATGTGGCCAGCTTGGAAAGATCCTCACGACAGAGGCAAATCAGTAAGTCAACTCAGTAATGGATCCAAAGCTTTGGGCTTATTAGTGTCATTCCCTGGTTAGCTACTACGTCACCCTACCTAGTTCTACAGCAGTTGAAACATCTTTTGCGTCAAGCCAATGATTCATTTACTCTTTCTGATGTGCCGTAGAGACTCCAAGCAGTTTGGTGCCTCTTGGCCTGGGCTGGCAGGCATAATGGAGCATTCCAGTTGCTCATCTGCTTCTAGGGTTGGGTTCACTCCTAATGGGCACCTGTAAGCCCTAAAGAAATGGGCCATAAATGGTAATGTATGTAGCTGGAAGTGACATGATAGCTTAGGGTTTGCCTAACTTCTGCTGTAAGAAGAAAGGCTGACTAAGATGGCATGATGTAATGCAATCATGAAACAGAACAAGGTTCAAAATGGATGCTTGTTTACGGTCAGACCATGGTGAAAGGTAATAAAGTGTTTATAAAACCACTGGTTAAACTGTTGTTTATAAACTGATTAAAATCATCAGGCTAGAATACTGTAAGAGGTTATAGTCATTTCTTCTTACTGAGTGGAAATGAAGCTGCTAATTAGTAAGATCTGTAAAAGAATTCTTTTATAATATTGAATCATATGATATTACTTTCCAATGTTATTTTTATAGCATTGAATCATATAATATTACTTCCCAAAAAGAGTCCAGGAAGTAACTAATTGCATACTTCTAATTATCTAATGGAGATACTAAGACCCAGAGAACGCAAGAACTTGCCCAACCAACACAGTGAGTTATTGGTATGGTTAATTAGTGATTCTTTAGCCTTCATGAGATGAAGTAATTTGTGTTTCTCAAACTGTTTTATGGACATATTTTTCTAACATAAAATAACTTCACAGTTAAATTCTCTAAAACCTTAAAAGTTTACTTGCCATGTAAATTGTTTCCAATTAGCTTTCATCTATTTTATCCTGTAAATCCCAATACAAGGTATAATATATTATTGATGTCTTCCTGGAAGAGTTATGTTTCTTCTAGGGCCATCTACAAAGTTAGGAGGGCAGTGAAAATTTTGTAAGACTCACTGTAATATTTTCATGAGAGACTGGTATGAAGTATTCTAAGAAATAATGTCTTTCTTGGCCAGGCACGGTGGCTCATGCCTGTAATCCCAGCATTTTGGGAGGCCAAGGTGGGCGGATCACCTGAGGTCAGGAGTTTGAGACCAGCCTGACCACCATGGAGAAACCCCATCTCTACTAAAAATACAAAATTAGCTAGGTGTGGTAGCGCATGCCTGTAATCACAGCTACTCAGGAGGCTGAGGCAGGAGAATTGCTTGAACCTGGGAGGCAGAGGTTGCATTGAGCTGAGATCGCCCCATTGCATTCCAGCCTGGGCAACAACAGACTCTGTCTAAAAAAAAAAGAAATAAGGTCTTTCTTTCTCTTCCAGTGGCAATTTTACTATAAAGTATTAAAGCTATAAATAAAAGTAACTTTGTAAAATTATATTTCTTTTTTCTTTTTCTTTTTCTTATTTTCTTTGAGACAGGGTCTCACTCTGTTGCCCATGTTGGAATCCTGGAGTGCAGTGGCATGATCTTGGCTCACTGCAACCTCTGCCTCCCAGGCTCAAGCCATCTTCCTACCTCAGCCTCCTGAGTTGTCGGGACTAACAGCATGTGCCACCATGCCTGGTTGTTATTTTTGCGTTTTTGTAGAGATAGAGTCTTGCTATGTTGGCCAGGTTGGTCTTAAACTCCTTGGCTCAAGCCGTCTGGCTACCTCGGCCTCCCAAAGTCCTGGGATTACAGGCGTGAGCCACCGAGCCCAGCCTAACGTTACATTTCTTTCTTTCTTTTTTTTTTTTGAGACAGACTCTCACTCTGCTGCCCAGGCTGTAGTGCACTGGCATGATCTTGTCTCACTGCAACCTCCGTCTCCCAGGTTCAAGCAATTCTCGTGCCTCAGCCTCCCCAGTAGCTAGGATTACAGGCACCCACCACCACCCCCAGCTAATTTTTTATATTATTAGTAGAGACAGGGTTTCACCATGTTGGCTGGGCTGGTCTTGAACTCCTGACCTGAAGTGATCCACCCTCCTCAGGCTTCCAAAGTGCTGGGATTACAGGCATGAGCCATGGCGCCCGGCTATATTTCTAAGTTTATTTTGCTTCATATACTAGGAACCGTAGTTTGTTTCACATGTGGTCTTGAAAACAGTTTGTTCTGTTCTGATTATAAGTAACATGTGTTTATTGTTTTTTTTAAAAAAGGGTAAATATCCAGGTGCAGTGGCATGTGCTTATAGTCCCAGCTACTCAGGAGGCTGAGGCCGGAGGATGCTTTTGAGCCCAGGCATTTGAGACTGTAGTGAGCTGTGATTGTTCCACTGCATTCTAGCCTGGGTGATAGAGCGAGACCCTGTCTCAAAAATAAAATAAAATAAAATAAAATTAAAAAATTAAAAAATTGATAAATATAGAAAAAATGTGAAAACCAAAGGGGAACGCCTCCCACTACCAGAGATCATTTCTATTTTCATTCTGGAGAATTTCCTTCTAGTCTTTTTTTAAAACACATAAATATGGGAAATACACAATTATGGGAAATATACAACTTCCATAATGAGTTAACACACCATTTACGATTTTGTGTCCTGCTAGTCTCACTGTCATTATGTCATTAGCGTTTATCCCTTGCATAAAATGCTTCGCAGATTACTAAATGGCAACATACTATAATATTGAACTTTGTGGATATCCAACAATGATTTTAATCACTGTTCTCTTACTATTTGTGTATTTTTTGTTTCCTTTCCTATTTTAATTATGATGCAGTGAATAGTTCTGTATGTAATTTTTGCACACATTTCTGATTATGTTCATAGTAAATATACATTGTCTTAAACAAATGGTTAGGCTTAGATTTTCCTGGAATAACTCTGGAGCCATATACAAATGGGCAGCTGGACCTTTTTCTACAGAACTGTAAAAGACTTAAACCCACATAAAACTGGAGTATTTACACATCACACCTTAGAACTTGGAATATGTCAACATGCTAGCCTATTAGTTAACGCCATTCATAACGACCACTTGGAAATTCTTGGCTCTAACCTGAAGCTACGTGCTATGAAGGAACGCAGGCCTCGGTCTCCAGTTTGTGCCTTAACTGATCAGCATTCCTTAGTAAATTGTTCTCTGCGTAGTCCGATGATTACTATAGCTGCCTTCTTCATGTCAATTGTGAGACACATGCAGGGGAATTTTCAGATTTACGATAGACAGCTACCAATATTTCATCATCAGCACCACAACTGTCATACATATTAAAAACCTTTGATCTGTTAAGTAAATATGCTCAGCACCCAGAGGCTCCTTTGGAAAGTACGGGAGTGGTAGGGACTGCCCTCCCCATTTCCATTGGTTCTCTTCTTCCGGTTCTTCGATTTCCCTGGCAAAATATTTACTTTAAGAGCTCAGGGTGTGGCATACTCACTTTACAACGGCATGTGTTCTTTGTGCCAGGAGAAAATAAAAAGTCCCTTGTGGTTAGTGAAGTAGGGGTGAGGACATAATCACAATAGCCGATAGCGCTGAGGCTCTTGTCACATTTTAGACTCATATTTATGAGAAGAAGATGTAGTTGCTTCCATAATATCCTAAGTAAATTCATCTCTATCTGATCTTTGTGAAAGGTGCAGGGAAATGGGTTTACTCGATCAGAGAGTTCTGGAAGGTTGTTTTGCTATCTCTCTCTCTCTTTTTTTGAGACAGAGTCTCACTCTGTCAGCTAGGCTGAAGTGCAATGGTGCAATCTTGGTTCACTGCAACCTCTGCCTCCCAAGTTCAAGCTATTCTCCTGCCTCAGCCTCCCTAGTAGCTGGGATTCCAGGCGCACACCACCACGCCAGGCTAATTTTTGCATTTTTAGTAGAGACGGTGTTTCACCATGTTGGCGACGCTGGTCTCAAACTCCTGACCTCAGGTGATCTGCCTGCCTTGGCCTCCCAAAGTGCTGGGACTGCAGGTGTGAGCCACACACCTGGCCTACAATCTCAAAACTATTAAATATACACATATTTTTTGACCCCAACATTTCATTTCTTGAAGTTATCTTAAGAAAGTAATTAGGAATATGTACAAAGATTCATCCATAGACTGTTCTTCATAGTACTATTTATAATAATTGAAAAATTAGAAACAACCTGGGGAATTCAATCATGAATAACCATACAATTGAAAACTGTACAACTGTTTTAAATGACGGCATAGGAAGTCATTTTTTAAAAGATGAACAGATGACTGTATTCATATCCTTAAATGAAAAGGCTAGGTTAATAAAATGTACTCTAAGATTCAATTTATGTTAAATATATGAACAGAAATTAGTCTAGAAGTTATTAAAAATTTAGCACTGTAATTCTCTAGATGGTGAGTCTATGACTAATCTTTGTGTTCCTCTTTTAACTTATTTATATATTTTATTGTTTCAACAGAGTATGTATTACGGTAATATTTTTTGAAGCACAGAAAAAGATTCAAAACTCTGTTCTTTGTGTATCGTGCCTCAAAGACTTTCTTCCACCTTCAAGAGAAGATAAAACAATAGAAGATTTATGTACTTAGATTGACATGCACATTTTGTCTTTGCGATAAAGTCTCCTTGCGAGGAAAAGACCAAACACCAAACATTACATTAAAACCACTACAAAAAATTGGGAGCAGATATGATTCTAGAGTTACAAATATGCTGCCTTCATGACATCATTCTCCCCATCTCAAAACAGTCATCCCACTCTCCTCAATGTAGTGCAGTTAGCCTCAGAATCTCAACCAAAACCTTTCATCAAAGATCGGCATCCATTTGCCATCTCAGGAAATTATCATACTAAAATCAGTTAGAAATCTGGTAAAGAGAGGCCGGGCGCAGTGACTCACGTCTGTAATCCCAGCATTTTGGGAGGCCGAGGTGGGCAGATCACCTGAGGTCAGGAGTTCGAGACCAGCATGGCCAACATGGTGAAACCCCATCTCTACGAAAAATGCAAAAAATTAGCCGGGCGTGGAGGCACGTGTCTGTAATCCCAGCTACTCCAGAGGCTGAGGCAGGAGAATTGCTTGAACCCGGAAGGCAGAGGTTGCAGTGAGCCGAGATCATGCCACTGCACTCCAGCCTGGGCGACAGAGTGAGACTCTGTCTCAAAAAAAAAAAAAAGAAAAAAAAAAAAAGAAAGAAAGAAAACTGGTGAAGAGCATCTGTTGCATTTTTCATGAAATATTATTATAAAAAAATTCTTCTAAACCAAGAAGCATAGCGTTTCCCTTTAAGAAAAATGCTATGAATGCGTTAGAATATTTAAACAAAAAAGCACGATTTATTTTATTGTGGAAAATTCTATATAACATGTTGGAAATACAGAAAATCAATACTTTTTTACTTTTTTTTTTTTTTTTTTTTTTTGAGACGAAGTCTCGAGTCTCGCTCTGTTGCCCAGGCTGGAGTGCAGTGGTGCCATCTCGGCTCACTGCAACCTCCGCCTCCTGCGTTCAAAGGATTCTCTCGCCTCAGTCTCCCAACAGGCACATGCCACCACGCCTGGCTAATTTTTGTATTTTTAGTAGAGATGAGGTTTCACTATGTTGGCCAAGCTGGTCTCGAACTCCTATCCCTCAAGTGATCCACCTGCCTCGGCTTCCCAAAATGCTGGGGTTATACACGTGAGCCACTGTGTCCAGCCTAAATCAATACTGTTTTAAAGTACAATAAATCAGTGTACGTGTGTTACAGTGTACACCCCGATATCTTCTCATGGTGACACCATGCACACATACACAGACATTCAGCATGAACACTGAGTATTTTGGTATGTTCTATAGTATTTACCTTGTTTCTTAGGGGAGTTTTAATTTCTTGATGTTTTGTTTAGCATTTAAATCCTCCCTCAACCTGGATTTCAAGGCACAGATCTTGGTTGAACCAACAGGGCTTCAGGCATTCTACTACCAATTGAGCAAAGAAAGGCAAAGTTGGTTTGATAATACTAAAATTTGAAAAGCTTATATTTCCTAAAAGACTTGAAGATTTAAAAAATCAGTCATGTGGACATATAAAGTTGTTTCAATGGAGTTGATTCTTTACTGTAAGGACAATTCAATCATGGAAAGCTGATAGGCTTGGTTATGCAAATTATTGTTGAAGTGGTAAGGAAGACTCACTGGCTTCAAAAGTTAAAAGGGAAATTCCTACTAAAACCTTTGAACCCTCATGTACATTGATAAGTAGAATTGCCTTTAGCATGGTGAAAGGTTCCTTGAAAAGCAGCCAAGTCCCCACTTCCTTATCCAGTAATGGAAGCAATAATCTGCAATAATCAGAAATGATCTGCTTTATTTTATACTATCTAATAACAACAAACTTTTTGATCACAAATACGTTGAGCCTGAAAATCAAAATAAAAGAAAGATGAAGAAGTTGCATTCAAAAGTACTTTGAAATAACATGGCTTACTTTCCCATGTGTAGGAGAAATTTTGCGTTTTATATCTATCTGTATGTCTTATATCTATGTATGCTCTCTGTAGGATAGCATATCGTCTCCTGTGTTTTTTATGGTTTATATTTTTTGTAGATATGTCATACTTCATTCTTGACATGGGGAAGGAATTAAGCAATGACTCTTTTATATCTTGGAAAAACTGGGATTTCAAAAAATAGTTTTGAATTATGTAAAACACTTTCACCTTGAAGGTTCATTATTGTTTTTTCTTTCTTTCTTTTTCTAAGTAATAAACAGTGTGATGCTAACGGTGAAGATTCTGTTACTTATATTAAAGGAAAAACAGGTCAACAAAACCATTTGCCCCACTCACATCAAAGGTCATGTTTTGTTAGTTTGTTTGATTTTTAGCTGAGTGAAGTATAATGTAATGTTTAAAAAAGTGGCTGAGTGGTCTCTAAAATGATTTTATTTGAGTTCCTACCAAATATTGTGTCTAGTTTCAAAATTGTGCCTAATTTCAGCTGTATTTGAGCTATGACTTTCAGAATTAAGGTGAGATAGGCTTCTGTAGGGGAGAGAAATCTCTCCATTTGCACATCTATTGGGCATTATAGACATGACATGCCTTAAACCAAACCCTAGATTCTATTATTCCCCCAATAATCTACTCCTTCTTAAGTGCTTTCTGCCTGATTAAACTGTACAACCATCCTCTTAGTTATTTAAGCCAAAACATTTAGAGTTATTCCTAATTTTCTTTTTCTTTCATAGTCAATATGCAATTAATATAAAATGACTGTCATTTTAAACTTTATTTTATTTTATTTTTCTGAGATGGAGTCTTGCTTTGTTGCCAGGCTAGAGTACAGTGGCACGATCTCGGCTCAATGCAACCTCCACCTCCTGGGTTCAAGCAATTCTCCTGCCTCAGCCTCCTGAGTGATTGGGATTACAGGCATGCGCCACCACGCCTGGCTGATTTTTGTAATTTTAGTAGAGATGGGGTTTCACCACTTTGTCCAGGCTGGTCTTGAACTCCTGGCCTCAAGTGATCCGGCAGCCTTGGCCTCCAAAAGTGCTGGAATTACAGATATGAGCCACTGCAGCCTGCCTTTTTCTCTCCGCTTTGGATGCTCTTTCCCCAGATGTCTGCACGGCTCCATCCCTTACTTCATACAGGTCCCTGGTCGATGTTTTCTCCATAGAGAGGTTTTCCTGATCACTTTATCTAAAATGACACCCGTGGACACTCTCTTCCCATTATCCTGCTTAATTTGGCTTCATAATACTTCCATCACATGATATTAACTTACTTATATGTTAATTAATTAGTTTCTTGTGTGTTTCTTCTACTCTTTCTCATTCTTTCTTTCTCTCTCTCTCATTTGTTACTTTGTTGTCAACCAATGGGCACTCGTCTACTAATAATCTAAGTTGTATGAGGGTAGAGACTGTTTTACTTAGCACTTTATTCTTCAAGACATGAACAGTCTCTAACATAAACTAGGTGCGTTCCAGCCTGGCCCACGTGGTGAAACCCCGTCTCTACTAAAAATACAAAAATTAGCCTGTGTGGTGGCATGCAACTGTAATCCCAGTTCCTCAGGAGGCTGAGGCAGGAGAATCACTTGAACCTGGGAGGCAGAAGTTGCAGTGAGGGAGGTCATGCTATTGCACTCCAGCCTGGGCGACAGAGTGAGATACCGTCAAAAAAAAAAAAAAAAAAAAAATTAGGTGCACAATGGATCTTTATTGAATGAATGAGTGAATTTCTATCCTTCCTCTTCAGCGAACAGTAGGGTTCATGTAAATGAGTCATTATTTGAGTGATAATAATTCATGTCCTTTTTCCTCCCTGACCATAGTTTGTCCTTTGTGTGTATAGTTGTGTGTGAATGTATGCATGTAAATGTTCTAACATTGAAGACTAAGCAGAGATTATTTTCCATAGCAGAAAAGAAGTGGCCCTAGCAGTTTCATAAATCAGAATTCAATTTAGGGTTCTATGTGAAAGGTTAATTTCATCCCATGGCAGCACAGTGGAAAAAAACAATTTCTACATGTCTGCAAAAAACGTTTTTATTTTCCCAAGATCAAAAACAAGCACTGACAGGCTGGGTGCTGTGGCTCACACCTGTAATGCCCTCACTTTAGGAGGCTGAGTTGGGAGGATTGCTTGAAGCCAGGAGTTGAAGACCAACTTGGCCGAGGTAGCCAGACCCCATCACTTAAAAACAACAACAACAACAACAACAACAACAGTAGCAAACAGTGTTAATGGTCTACCTGCTGGGCCCTCCAAAAACTTGGGGACATTATCTGATGTACCTGTGTTTTCACAATATTTACTATTAAATGAAGGTAAAGAGTGGCTTCTAGTTGGTTAAAAAACAGTTGAGAAGGAGATATTGAAGGTTGTCAATGGGTGATAAAACCTGGTTTTAATACTATCCCGGGACCCTCTGGTGGAGGCAAGGAAGGATTCCTGTGGTCTCTCTGCAGACGTTTTGCTAAATGAAACCCTGCAACCTGGAACTTCAAAAGTATCTCAAGACTGGGCGCAATGGCTTATGCCTGTAATCGTAACATTTTGGGAGGCTGAGGCCAGGGGATTGCTTGAGGCTGGGAGTTCAAAACCAGCGTGGGCAATACAGTGAAACCCCATCTCTACTAAAAATGCAAAAATTAGCCAGGGGTGGTGGTGTGTGCTTGTAGTCCCAGCTACTGGGGAGGCTGACAAGATCACTTGCACCCAAGAGGTGGAAGTTGCAGTGAGCCAAGATCACACCACTGCGCTCCAGCCTGGGCGAGAGATGGAGACGCTATCTCAACAACAACAACAACAAAGGTATCTCAGATTATGTAGTCTCAGATGGTATAGCGATGGGAGCGATGGTTAAGGAAAAAATTTTCAGCAGCCCTTTGGCTGTCAACAAGTATAAACAGGCAAGAAACAAACAAACAAAAAAACAAAAACAAAAAAACAAACACACATTAACAAAACCATTCAAGAGGTGGCCTTCAGCAAAATTAGCAGACTCCAATGTAGAAAACCAGGTCATTTGGGGTGTGTCTGGAGGACAGAGAAAGAAGCCCAGCATTGCAATGGAGGTGATGAGAGCTATAACTGTTCTGTTTCTGGATGAGCCCACCACTGGCTTAGATGTTAGCACATCAAATGCACTTCTTCTCCTGAAGATGACAAGGCAGAGAAGGCCCATCCTCTTCTCCATTCCTTAGCCCTGTTAGGCCATCTTCAAACCTTTTGATGGCCTTACCTTGCTGGCTTCTGGAAGGGTGATGTTCCATGGTCCTGTATAAAAAAACTTTGACATATTTTGCTCTGCGAGTTACCAGTGTAAATCCTATAAAAACTCTGCTGATTTCTTCCCACATGTTAATAGAGGCTCCTCTGCTGTGACCTTAAATAGGAACCAAGGAGGTGAGAAACCTGGGGAACTTGAAAAGCCTCCCAAACAGGATAAACAATGAATAGAGGAATTAGCTGAATTTTATGTCAATTCTTCTTTCTACAGGGAAACGAAATATGAATGTAATGAACTCTCAGTAGGTGAAAAAAGGAGTGAACTTTCTTTGATCATCAACTCAGGTGGGTGTCCAAATGTTTATTCAAAAATTGGTTTGGTGAGCGTCAAGACTCCATTCCTGAAATAAGAGCCCCAGCTATCAGACTGGGGCATCCAGGTTCTTTACTGTGGTTTAAACAATAGCCCTGCAGGAATTTATAATAGAGGTGGCTTCCTGTTCTGCTTGTCCTGCAACCAATGCCTGAACAATGTCTCAGTGGTATTTCTTCTGGTTCTTGAAAAAAAGCAGTCTGTGCATGAGTCTACCAGTGGCTATTTTAGAGTATCATCGTATTTCTTTGGAAAGCTGATATCTGACCTACTCCCTGTGAGAATTTTATGAAGTATGATATAATGAGTGCATTGCATCTTATGTTAAGACCGAAGCTGAAGGTGGAATCTTTCTTTCTTTCCTTCTTTCTTTTTTTTTTTTTTGAGATGGAGTCTCTCCGTGTCTCCCAGGCTGGAGTGCAGTGGCGCGATTTTGGCTCACTGCAAGCTCCCTCTCCCAGGTTCACGCCATTTGCCTGCCTCAGCCTCCCAAGTAGCTGGGACTACAGGCGCCCGCCACCACGCCCGGCTAATTTTTTGTATTTTTAGTAGAGACGGGGTTTCACCACGTTAGCCAGGATGGTCTCGATCTCCTGACCTCGTGATCCGCCTGCCTTGCCTCCCAAAGTATTGGGATTACAGGCGTGAGCCACTGCGTCTGGCGGAATCTTTCTTTTTTAAGATGCCTCCCGGCCGGGCGAGATGGCTCAAGCCTATAACCCCAGCACTGTGGGAGGCAAGGCAGGCGGATCACGAGGTCAGGAGATCGAGACCATCCTGGCTAACATGGTGAAACCCCGTCTCTACTAAAAATACAAAAAATTAGCCAGGCATGGTGGCGGGCGCCTGCAGTCCCAGCTACTTGGAAGACTGAGGCAGGAGAATGGCGTGAACCTGGGAGGCGGAGCTTGCAGTGAGCCAAGATTGCGCCACTCCTCTCCAGCCTGGGCGACAGAGCAAGACTCTATCTCAAAAAAAAAAAAAAAAAAAAAAAAAAGATGCCTCACTCGTAAGGCTTGCACTGACCTCCAGTGGCTTGGCTCTGGCTCTCGCTGCAGGTCAGAGTGACCCCCTTGGGCTACCCTTCTCTTGACTTTCCCTTTAGCTGATGAAAATTATTTCAGCCCTCTGCGTGAATCTCAGAACCAGTAGGCCTTGGTTTTCCTGGATCCAGTATATAAGCATTCCTCAGTACAACCATGGAGGCTTGCAACATAATGACTTTATGGACCAAAGCTTTAGACTCGGAATACATGGGCTACACACACAAAAAAACAAGGCCTGTGGATATGCCATGTGTTCTGGGGAAGACTTTTTACAAAACCAAAGAATTGAGTTGTCCTCTTGGGGTCTATGGAGGAATCATCTGGCCTTGGCATGCGTGATGGTGATTTTCTTAACTAGTATGGTTTGGCTGTTCCCCCACCCAAATCTCATCTTGAATTGTAGCTCCCATAATTCCCACGTGTTGTGGGAGGGACCTGCTTGGAGGTAATTGAATCATGGGGGTCGGTCTTTCTCATGATAGTGAATAAGTCTCATGAAATCTAGTGGTTTTATAAAGGGGAGTTCCCCTGCACAAACTCTCTTGCCTGCCTCCACGTAAGACGTGCCTTTGCTTTTCCTTTGCCTTCCGCCACGATTGTGAGGCCTCCCTAGCCACGTGGAACTGTCACTCCACTAAACTGCTTTCCTTTATACATTACCCAGTCTTGGGTATGTCTTTATTAGCAGTATGAGAGCAGACAAATACACCTACCTAAAATTAAGCATTCATATGCTGTGTGTAGCAGATATCTCTGGAACCCCATGTACCATTCTTTCAATCTCCTCTTCAATTTCAGCCCCAGCTGTAGTGTACAGTTTCCAGTGAGCTCAGACCACCTGGCACTGACGATGACTCACTGAAGCCTGCTCTGCCTGCTTTCTGCTCTGGGACCTTCTCTGAACTGAGGGGATGTTGGGCCACTCCCCTTCTCTAAGCACAGCTTAAAAATAGAGAAGGATCAGTGTCCTGGGGACCATCTTCAACGAATGAGAAATGTGAGCCAGCTGATGAATAATCTCTCTTCTCCTTCAAGTGGAGAATTCTGGAAGACATTTGCTTCTTTCTCAGGAGGTTCTAGTGGAATCAATTTCCCATTGCCCACGAATGACCTTCCAAACCTTTCCTCCCTCCATTTGCCCGCCTGTTCCTGGCTTCTGAGAGTAACTCACAAATAAATTATCTGCATCTGAGGCTCTACTTTCAAGGGAACCCAAGCTAAGATGCTGAGAAACAAGATGCTTGATTTGTTTTAAGGAGTCACTGTGGAATTTGTAGTGGTGCTAGCCTCCATTAAAGTTGTGGTTTATTCTTTTTTTTTAGTGAAGCTCTGTAATACCTCAGTATATGATGAAGCCTGTATGGAAACTATTGTAGCAGGATGAGCCACAGACGAAACTCCTCAGACACCGGATTAAAGAAGGAAGTGGTTTATTCGGCCGGGAGCGTCAGCAGACTCGCATCTTTAAGAGCTGAGCTCCCCGAAAAAGAAATTCTTGGCCTTTTTAAAGGCTTACAACTTTAAGGGGACCACGTGAAAGGGTCGTGATAAATCGAGCAAGCGCGGGGAACGTGACTGGGGGCTACATGCATTAGCTAACTGAACAGGAAGTTTTGCAATGCTTTTTCATACAGTGTCTGGAATTTACAGATAACACAAGTAGTTTAGGTCAGGAGTTGATGTCATTATTATTACTTTTTTTTTTAACTCCTAGGGCCGGGTGGTGGTGCCAAGGTTGTCTGGCTATTTATCTTACTTCTGTTTCTTTCCCACTTTTTGCTTTCTCGCTTTCCTCCTGTCTTGTGAACTAGGCAAGGTGAGGAAAAGAGGGCAGCAGGAGTAATAGTGGTCTCCTTCCTTACTATGACTTCTATTACTGTCTGAAAGAAACTAAAGTGTGGGCTAATGGTATGTACTATGATCCATTTGATAATTGATATCAACCTTGAGGAGGAAATGAGGAAGATTATATTGACCTAGGGAAGGGGGGGTCTGATTTCTAGTTCCAGCTTCAGTCTTTATAGTTTGACACTGGCAAAGTCGAATGTCTCTCTGGCTTCAGTGTCTTCATCTTTCTTTCTTTTCCTCTTTTTTTTTTTTCAAGACAGATTCGCTCTTGTTGCCCAGGCTGGAGTGCAATGGCGTGATCTCGGCTCACCGCAACCTCTGCCTCCCAGGTTCAAGTGATTCTCCTGCCTCAGCCTCCCTAGTAGCTGGGATTATAGGCATGCGCCACCACACCCGGTAAATGTTGTATTTTTAGTGGAGAAACATGAGCTTTACCATTAATTATAAAAAACAATTTTCCTGCTTCCACAATAAGACTGTGTTTACATATAATTGTAATTATTTCTATGATAATGATTTATGTAAAATGAATATGGCCTGTACCCCGTACTGCTTTGTTTTACAGATATTTGTGTGTGTTTTAACTATAATTTCACTTGAATTAAGATATCATGTTCTCGGCCATGTGCGGTGGCTCATGCCTGTAATCCCAGCACTTTGGGAGGCCAAGGCGGGTGGATAGCTTGAGTTTAGGAGTTCAAGACCAGCCTGGCCAACATGGTGAAACCTCGTCTCTACTAAAAATACAAAAATTAGCCAGGTATGGTGGCAGGCGCCTGTAATCCCAGCTACTCAGGAGGCTGAGACAGGAGAATCGCTTGAACCTGGGAGGAAGTTGCAGTGAGCCGAGATCGCACCACTGCATTCCAGCCTAGGCGACAGAGCAAGACTCCGTCTCAAAAAAAAAAAAAAAAAAAGATACTATGTTCTAGTATTAAGTAGCTTCCACATAAGACACTTGTCATATCTTTTCTGAAAAAAAAAGTCTAAGACACTGTGACTCTGCTACACGCAGGAATTAGTACTCATTAGGATGTATCTGAGATATTTCAAAAGAATGGCCGAATAATAAATTCCAGTGCAATAAATAGCATTTTAATAAATTAGGTTTGAAATAATTTTGTAATGTTAATCTCATTTAACACATTTATTGACTGACCAAAAAACCTCCCAAACAATTTAAGTCATATTTTAGAAAGTTTTTTTAAAAAATTATTATTATTATTTTTTGAGATGGGGTCTCACTCTGCCACCCAGACTAGAGTTCAGTGGTGTTATCATGGCTCACTGCAACCTCTATCTCCCAAGCTAGAGCAGTCCTCCCACTTCAGCCTCCCAAGTAGCCAGAAACAAAAGGCGTGTGCCACCAGGCCTGGCTAATTTTTGTAGAGAAAGGGTTTTGCCATGTTGCCCAGGCTGGTCTCAAACTCTTGAGCTCTAGGGATCCGCCTGCCTCGACCTGCCAAAGTGCTGGGATTAGAGGTATGAGCCACCACACCCACCCACATTTTAGAAAGTTTCAAAGGGACAAATATGAAATGGTACATCGATCAAAATAAGCACAAGGAAATGCAATTCTAGTCAATATAAAGATACTGAAAATAGTTTATTTATGGCTATTAAATGGAGAAGAAAAGAGATCTGTGATTAAGACATGAGAGAGAGGGAGGAGAAGAGACAACAGGAATGGAGGAAGGAGAAATGAACACAGACTATAGGGAACCAAGAGTAGTCGTAAAGAAAGAAAAAGCATCCATGGGCTGGGGTGCGTGTTAAGATGTAGGTACATGGAGAGTTCCTTTTTTGTTTTGTTTTGTTATCAGCTTTATTGAGATATAATTGACATACCATAAAATGACCCTTTTTACGTAAACAATTCAGTGTGTTTTTAGTATATTCATAGGGTTGTGCAACCATCAACCATATTTGTTTATAAATAAAAAATAAAAAACAAACCGCATACCCCTTAGCAGTCACTCCCCAATCCCCTTCCCTTCCCTGGACACCGCAACCCAGCCCTAGGCAGTCACTATTCTACTTCTCCTCTCCATAGATTCACCATTTCTGAACATTTTATGTAAATGGAATCAGACAATATGTGGTCTTTTGTGCTTGGCTTTTCCACTTAGCATAGTGTTTTCAAGGTTCATCCATTTTGTAGTTTCTTTTTTCTTTTGGAGAAAGAGTCCCACTCTGTCACCCAGGCTGGAGTACAGTGGCACGATCTTGGCTCACTGCAACCTTCACCTCCCAGGTTCAAGCAATTCTCCTGCCTTAGCTTCCCAAGTAGCTGAGATTACAGGTGCAAGCCACCACTCCTGGCTAATTTTTGTATTTTTAGTAGAGATGGGGTTCTGTCATGTTGGCCAGGCTGGTCTCAAACTCCTGACCTCAAGTGATCCGCCTGCTTTGGCCTCCCAAAGTGCTGGGATTACAGGTGTGAGCCACCATGCCCAGCTTCATTTTGTAGTTTCTATCAGTATTTTATTGCTGAATAATATTTCATTGTATTGATTTGCCAGGTTTAATTTATTTATACATCAGTTTATAACTTTTGGGCTGCTTCTACTTTTTTGGCTATTATGAATAATGCTGCTACAAACATTCCTGTACAAATTTTTGTGTGGACATATATTTTCATTTCTGTTGGGTGTAAACCTGGGAGTAGAATTGCTGGGTCATATGCTAACTCTCTAATTAACTATTTGAGGAATTGTCAAAGTGTCTTCCAAAATGACTGCACCATTTTTTTATTTCCATCAACAACATATGAGGATTCCAATTTCTCTACATCATTGCCAACACTTATTATTTGTCTTTTTGGTTATAGCTATCCTAGTGGATGTGAAGTGGTATGTCATGGTGGTTTTGATTTGCATTTTCCTACTTACTAAAAATTTTGAGCATCTTTTTATGTGCTTGTTGGACATTTATTTATCTTCTTAGGAGAAATGTCTATTCAGCTGTTTTCATCATTTTTTAATTGGGTCACTCATCGTCTTATTATTGAGTTGTAAGAGTTCTTTATATATTCTCTATACAAGTAAATGTCCCTTATCATATATATGACTTGAAAAATTTTCCTTTCCTTTCTATGCGTTTTCTTTTCACATTCTTTATAGTGTCCTTTGAAGCATAAAAATGTTTAGTTTTGACTTGGTCCAGTTCGTTAATTTTTAATTTTGTTGTTTGAGCTTTTGGTGTTGTATCTAACAAGTCATTGCCCAACCCAAGGTCATGAAGATTTTCTCCTATGTTTTCTTCTAAGAATTTCATGTTTTTAACTCTTACATTGAGACCTATGATCCATTTTGAATTAATTTTTATATATAGTGTGAAGTAATGGTCTAACTTTATTCTTTTGCTGTGAATATCCAGTAGTTCCAGCACTATTTGTTGAAAAGACTGTTCTTCCCCCATTGAGTGGTCTTGCCACCCTAACACAAAATCAGTTGACCATAGACATGGGGGCTTATTTCTCAATTGTATGCCATTGATGTGAACACTCATGCAATTTTCACATGTCTTGATTTAGTGTGGTTTTTTAGTAAATTTTGAAATCAGAAAGTGTGAGTCTTCCAACTTTATTCTTCCTTTTTGGGATTGTTTTGTCAATTCAAGGTCCCTTGCAATTCCACATGAATTTGAGTATTGGCTTTTCCATTTCTACAAAGAAGCCAGCCAGGATTTTAATAGAAATTGTGTTAAATAGGCCGGGCACGGTGGCTCACACCTGTAATCTCAACACTTTGGGAGTCTGAGGTGGGCGGAGCACCTGAGGTCAGGAGTTCAAGACCAGACTGGCCAACATGGCGACACCCTGTCTCTACTAAAAATACAAAATTAGCAAGGTGTGATGGTGCATGATTGTAGTTCCAACTACTTGGGAGGCTGACGCAGGAGAATTGGCTGAACCTGGGAGGCAGAGGTTGCAGTGAGCCGAGATTGCGCCATTGCACTCCAGCCCGGGCAACAAGAGTGAAACTCCATCTCAAAAAAGAGAGAGAGAGAGAGAGAGGAAAAGAAAAGAAATTGTGTTGAATAGAAGCGGTGAGACTGAACATCCTCATCTTGTCCTTGATCTCAGGGAAAAGGCAGTAAGTCTTTCAACACTGAGTATGCTATCAGCTATGAGGCAGTCATAGATGACCTTTATCAGGTTGAGACGTTCTCTACTATTCCTAGTTTGTTGAGTGTTTTGTCATGAGAAGGTGCTGGATTTTGTTAGTTACTTTTCATATAGTTTTTATTTTTATTCAATTAATTTGTAGTATTACATTTCCTGGAATAAATCCCACTTGTTATGGTGTATGGTCCTTTTACTATGTTGTTTTGTTTTTGTGTTTGTATTCGGAAAGGATATTGGTCTGTTGTTTTCTTTTCTTGTGATGTGTTTATCTTATTTTGGTGTTAGGATAATACTGTCCTCATAGAAGAAGTTGAAAAGTGTTCCCTTCTCTTCTATACTTTGAAAAAGTTTGTGAAGAACTGGTATTAATTCTTATTTGAATGTTTTGTAGAATTAACCAGTGAATTAATCTGGTCCTGAGGTTTTATTTGTGAAAAATATTTGGTTATCAATTTAATATCTTTACTTGTTATAGCTCTATTCAAATTTTCTATTTTTTTTTTTTTTTTTTGAGATGGAGTCTTGCTCTGTCTCCCAGGCTGGAGTACAATGACACGATCTCGGTTCACTGCAACCTCCACCTCCCAGGTTCACACCATTCTCCTGCCTCAGCCTCCCTAGTAGCTGGGATCACAGGCGCCCGCTACCACACCAGGCTATTTTTTTGCATTTTTAGTAGAGACAGGGTTTCACCATGTTAGCCAGGATGGTCACGATTTCCTGACCTCGTGCTCCTCCCGCCTCGGCCTCCCAAAGTGCTGGGGTTACAGGCATGAGCCACCACGCCCATCCCAAATTTTCTATTTTCTTCTTGAATGAGGGTCAATAATTTGTGTCTTTCATCTTTGTTCATATCAGCTGTGAGGTGGTCATAGATGACTTTTATCAGGTTGAGAAAGTTCTCAACTATTCCTAGTTAGTTGAGTGTTTTTGTCATGACAACGTGTCGGATTTTGTCAGTTGCTTTTCAAATCATTTTTATTTTTTATTTGATTGATTTGTTGTATTACATTTCCTGGAATAAATCCCACTTGGTTATGGTGTATGATCTTTTTACTGTGCTGTAGGCATAGTAATTTTACTGGCATACAGTTTTTTTTGTTTTTTTTTTTTTTTTTTTTTAACCTCCCTTTCCTTTGTTTGGTTTGGTCTAGTCAAGGCTTGTTAGTTTTGTTGATCTTCTCAAAGAACTAACTTTTGCATTCGTTGATTTCTTCTATTGTTTTGCATTCTCTGTTTTATTTATTCCTGCTCTAATCTTCATTTCCCTCCTTCTGCATGCTTTGGGTTTAGCTTGCTCTGCTTTTCTCTAGTTTCTTAAGGTAGAAGGTTGGGTTATTGTTTTGAGATGTTTCTTTTTTTTTTTTAATGTGAGTGTTTACAGCTATAAGTTTCCTTCTGAGGACTGCTTTTGCTACATCCTATAAGTTTTGATATGTTGTGGACTTTTTTTTACATTTCAAAGTTTTTTTCTACTTTCTCTAGTGACTTTTTTTTTTTTTGACACATTGTTGTTGTTGTTGTTGTTGTTGTTTCCTTTGAGATGGAGTCTCTGTTGGCCAGGTTAGAGGGCAGTAGCGTGATCTCGGCTCGCTGTAACTTCTGCCTCCTGGGCTCATGCGATTCTCCTGCCTCAGCCTCCCAAGTAGCTGGGATTACAGGCATGGACTACCACACCCGGCTAATATTTGTATTTTTAGTAGAGACAGGGTTTCACTATGTTGGCCAGTCTGGTCTCGAACTCCTGACCTCAGGCAGTCCACCCACCTCGGCCTCCCAAAATGCTAGCATTACAGGCATGAGCCACCACTCCCGGCCAGACACATTGGTTATTTAGGAATATGTGGTTTCCTTTCTGTCTGTTACTGATTTCTGATTTAATTCCATTGTGGTTTGAATGTATACTTTATGTGATTTCAGTCGGTTTACATTTATTGAGACTTGTTCCATAACCTACCATATGCTTTATCCTAGAGAACATTCCATGTGCAACTATTCTGTTGATGTTGGATAGAGTAGTCCTTCGATGCCTGCTAAGTCTATTTGGCTTATAGTGTTGTTCAAGTCTTCTATTTTCTTGTGGATCTTCTGCCTAAATTTTATTAATTAGTGAAAATGTGGTACCAAAGCTGTCAACTTTTATTGTTAAATTTCCTATTCTGCCGGGCACGGTGGCTCATGCCTGTAATGAGGTCAGGAGTTCAGCCTGGGCAACATGGTGAAACCACGTCTCTACTAAAAATACAAAAATTCGCTGGGCGTGGTGGCACGTGCCTGTAGTCCCAGCTACTCAGGAGGCTGAGGCAGGCGAATCGCTTGAACCCAGGAGGCGGAGGTTGTAGTGAGCCAAGATGGTGCCACTGCACTCCAGCCTGGGCAACAAGAGCAAAATTCTGTCTCAAAAAAAAATTATAATAATAAAATAAAATAAAATTTCCTATTCTTCCCTTCAATTCTGTCAGTTTTTGCTTTCTGTAGTTTGGGGTGCTATAGCAGTTAGGTATATATATGGTTATAGGTTTTATATCTTCCCAATGGGTTAATTTTGTGTTACCATGAAAGTCCCTTTTTATTTCCAGTAACATTAAAAAAAGTCTATTTTGTCTGATATAGGCATCACCAACTCCAGTTCTCTTTTGTTTACTGTTTGGTATACCTTTCTTTTGATCCTTTTACTTTCAACCTATTTGGGTCTAGTGGAGAGTTCTTATACTGCCTTAGGTTAGGGATTCATATTACATTATCATCATTAGTACTGTTATTTGACATTTGCTGTGCAGACTAGCTACTGCTGATAGGTTTTTTTTTCCTCAACGATTCTGAGGCTCTATATTGAGTTATATTAGTACATCATCATGGAGAGTTAAAGGTAGGTAAGGATTATTTTCTGAACTGCAATATTGATTAAAGCCATGTGAATGTATAAGATTCTTAGAGGAGTTGACATTAAATCAAGGTGAAGCTGAGGTTTGAGCCTTACTTAAAGGCTGATATTTTCCACTCTAACTGCGGACAGTACTGTAGCACTGTTATAGTACCTGCTCTGAATGTTAGTCTAGCAACTCAGGGTCTTCTTCATGACAGCTGAACATCAACCATGTGATGGTAAATGTGTAGCAGAGTATGCCTGGCATCCCACCTGCTCCTCCTCCCCCTCCTCCTTGACAGGCTCTGGAAAGCAAATAGGGTGTAACAATAGGAGTGCTGGAATGTTCCTGTGTGGGGCTGACCTTTGTATCGCTGTTAATCCTCTATTTTCAGACACAAAAATGATTAAGTTAAAACTGGATGAAAGTCTTTTCTGGGCCACAGGGCTGAGCTGCTTTTGCTCTTTGCAAATACAAAGAATTTAACAGGATTCTCCCCTTCTCAACTTCCTGTCCCCTACCCTGACCTTCGCACCTTCCCAATGTGAGGAAAAAGCAGGAAGTTTTCCTTGCGGGTTTTTTTTATGATGACATGATGGGGCCAGTTGATCAATGGGGAAAACCCCATGTGGCAACACGCCTTCTGTGTACATTCCCAATATTTGCTATAAATAGGGCCATCCCAGGCTGCTGTCAGAACATAACAGCACTCCCAAAGAACTGGGTACTCAACACTGAGCAGATCTGTTCTTTGAGCTAAAAACCATGTGCTGTACCAAGAGTTTGCTCCTGGCTGCTTTGATGTCAGTGCTGCTACTCCACCTCTGCGGCGAATCAGAAGGTAAGTGTCGCTCTTTCCGCTAGCACAGAAGAAAGACTATTTTCATTTTCCTTTTAGCCTTGAGCTCAACTGGGGGTCCCTAAGGGGTGGAAAACTGTTAGTAAGTATACAAGAGGTAGTGATGGAAGTTGTCTGCCATGGTGGAGTGGAGGAGAGAAGAGTTACTGCTGTGGATCAGGCTTTCCTCTCTGCTGTCAATCTCAGCAGATTTGGGGAGTGGTGGGCTCTTAGAGACCCCTAAACTTCAGGATAAAGCCAAAGTGCTGTTTCTGGGAGTGCTATAAAGCGTGTAATGTTACCAGTAGATGGGGCCATTTTGAAATGTAGAGAATCCTCCTGTGTCCCCAACTTTCGTACCTCCCAACTTAATAGTTTTGGTAAAGTTCAAAACTCATCCTGTAGAAGTGGATTATAATACCTGACATCAACATCCCCACAAGGCATGGGGGACATTGCTTGCCAACTTTGAAATAACATTAATCCCTTACCTTACAGCATGTTGTAATCTGACTCAGGGGAATGTCCAGGTATTGCTTTATTGCTCAATAGTCACACAACACTTTTAGCAACAGGTGCATTCCTAAAAATGCACATCGAATTTTTTTTTTTTTTTTTTTGTCTGAGGCAGGATCTCACTTCATCACCCAGGCCAGAGTGCAGTGGCATGATTACTGCTCACTGCAGCCTCAACCTCCTGGAGTCGAGTGAACCTCCAGTCTCAGCCTCTTGAATAACAGGGACCACGGCCGTGTGCCACTCACCTGGCTAATTTTTTTACATTTTTTTTTTTTTGTAGAGACAGGGCTTCACTGTGTTGCCCAGGCTGGTCTCAAACTCCTGGAGGCAAGCAATCCTTCCTCCTTGGCCTCCCAAAGTGCTGGGATTACAGGCGTGAGCCACCATGCCCAACCACATGTTGAACTTTTATGAACAAAATTAAACATTCCTATTAATTAATAGGACAATTTCAAAGTGTTTTCACTCCTATAAATCATATTTCCCTTTGTAGCTCTATTTCTCAATACTTAGTAGCCAGATAATAGATTAAAATCTGCCAATTTATTCATTTTCTGCTTTTGGAAGTTTATCTACATAAGGGTTCCTTCAAGCAGTAGGGAAAGGGCTGCTCATGTTCTTGAATGATTATAGTGAACTGAAATGAAACATTGTCAATTTGTATTTCTTACTGAAGATATCCCACTTATGAGAAGTCATGTGTTTCTCAATTCTATTAGTGAACCAAAACTTCTCGGCACACAAACTGTTTTTTCAAAGAACTGTAAACTATGTTAGATTGGTTCTCAATGACCTTACAAAGGTTTCGAAGACATTGAAACTCCTCCTCTAAGTGGTTTATTCATCATATACATGAGATGCACTAGATTTTTCACAACTTAAGGTAGTTTTATAATACCAATCACAGGATAAGTTTATTCATGTGGATCCAATACCTTTCATTTTTTTTTTTTTTTAGCAGCAAGCAACTTTGACTGCTGTCTTGGATACACAGACCGTATCCTTCATCCTAAATTTATTGTGGGCTTCACACGGCAGCTGGCCAATGAAGGCTGTGACATCAATGCTATCATGTAAGTTATTAATTGATTGTAATTCAGTTGTGTCAGGAATACCTAGAAACTTCAGTTTTAAAAATGTTTGCCTTTTTAGAGTTTCATTCAGAAATTACTGATGTTTTGAACATAAGATCTTATTTTAAAGAGAAAGAAATGATGTGGCAAAGATAGCTTTGTCTTAGTACATATCTACTTTAAAGTTCACTTTAAACAGGACTGGAATAAGGCGAAACCTTTTTTTAAAAAATTTTTTGGTCAAAAGGAACTAGTATAGGGCAAAAATCACTTTCTAAGGCTATTAAAGTGATGTGTTAGGAAAATAGGGAAGATACACATTTCGAAATGAGCATCTTCTACCAGAAAGTGTTTGAGACCAAAAGTAAAATCTCAGACTAATTATACTATCACATATAATTTTCTTGATTTATATAGGATATTATATTTTGGAATTATACAAGTTATTGATCAGATACATACATATTCTATGTAACCACCAATAGCAAAATTATATGACAATTCTGGGACTTTATCTTCCTGTCATTGTACTATTATTTGTTACACTGCAGAGAGAGAATCACTTTGATTTTGCATTAATCTTCATCAGAAGCATTTTTTGTGCATTTTATTTTACCTCATCAACTGAAATGTTTAGTGTGTAATCAACTGGAATATAAAATTTCCATTGTATGTTCTATGAAAAACTCATTGAAAAGTTTGTTAAACACAAATCAAATTTTCTGATTTTTCAGCTTTCACACAAAGAAAAAGTTGTCTGTGTGTGCAAATCCAAAACAGACTTGGGTGAAATATATTGTGCGTCTCCTCAGGTATGTTACACTGACATTTAGCCTTTGCAAATGTTTGAGGAAAGAGGAGTGTGCAAAGGGGTGGGCCGTAGGTTTCCTGGGATTCTTTAGTTTAACTATTGTGGAATTTTTAAAGGGAAAATTTGAGTTGGACCACAAAAACAAAGAATGCATTTTTCCACTTACAGATCATCATCATTGTTATTACTATTTTAATTTAGTGATTTCTTACATGATGTATTAGATTTCTCTATGCATTTGATAGTTACTAGCTGCCTGATTCTTGTTGCAAAGATGCCTACTATTTATATAATTTAAAGGCAATCTGGCATTTGGTTGTTTGTTAAAAACTGAAAAATGAACATTAGTTAAACAGAGATCAATGGTTCTGATTTACGTTGACAATAATAGACAGTAACACTTTATCAATGGACAGAAGGCACCTAACACCAGCATGCCATAGATACTGAACTTGGAGACACAAGATAAGTGTCCATAGCCTGTTTCTGTCATTAATGAGCTGAGTTAGGTTGGGCAAGGGCCATCCTCTCTAAACCTCAATTTCCTCATCTGAACTCTGAGCTGCTTGACATACTGAGTTGAGATTAAGGGCAGATGAAGCAACCTTTAGGTACCAAAGTCATTCCCACCATGCAGTCACCTTGTCATTACTTACACTTTTCTTCTTTTTCATTTTACAGTAAAAAAGTCAAGAACATGTAAAAACTGTGGCTTTTCTGGAATGGAATTGGACATAGCCCAAGAACAGAAAGAACCTTGCTGGGGTTGGAGGTTTCACTTGCACATCATTGAGGGTTTAGTGCTTATCTAATTTGTGCCTCACTGGACTTGTCCAATTAATGAAGTTGATTCATATTGCATCATAGTTTGCTTTGTTTAAGCATCACATTAAAGTTAAACGGTATTTTATGTTATTTATAGCTGTAGGTTTTCTGTGTTTAGCTATTTAATACTAATTTTCCATAAGCTATTTTGGTTTAGTGCAAAGTATAAAATTATGTTGGGGGGGGAATAAGATTATATGGACTTTCTTGCAAGCAACAAGCTATTTTTTTTAAAAAAACTATTTAACATTCTTTTGTTTATATTGTTTTGTCTCCTAAATTGTTGTAATTTCATCATAAAATGAGAAAAATATTAATAAGACAAATATTGAAAATAAAGAAACAAAAAGTTCTTCTGTTGATTGAGTTTTATATCATTTTTATGATGTGTATTGAAACCATTTCCAGGAACAGAAAATATAAGAATTTTCTAAGAAATTATATCCTCCACTTACTTCTAGTTGTTCCCTTTATCTTGGCCCCTCATGGCCCTGGACTTGATTTTACATGAATTATAATGGAACAGTTGTTCTTTTTTTTCTTTAATTCAAAGTCATCCAGATTAAAAGTTGAAAAAGATCCTATATCTGAGATTCATAACCCAATGTTTATTGATTTAAAAAAAAATGTTTAAAATAAGAAACCATGCCCACACACCTTTTGACTACAGGGACATAACAACCATTTAGAATATACCTTCAGGCATCACTTCTTCCATCCTTCTGTCACCAGCCAGGATCTCAGCATACGAACATTTCTCCATTTAAAAGTCCTCCCGAGTCATCTTTAAGCAGTTTCCGAAAGGAAAATGACTGTTCAGAGAGTTCTTAGTGGCTGCCTTGCTAACCAGCGGGGAGCCCCCAAACGTGTGAAACCTGGTAAGAGCCCAGCAATCAAGATGAAAAGACTCGGAACTAGTAGTTACTATCACTACATTCATGCACCAAGGTTCACAGAGTGCCTTGGATTCCAAAGGACACACAGGCTCACTGGAGGCAGACATGCTGATGATATGACGCAAAATCAAGACACATAAAGCCATAAAGTAGGGCAGTGGTGGGTCACTTGATGTGGAGCCAAAAAAGAGTCAGTGGCTCAATAGTCCCCAAGGGCGTCTGCATCCTCAGGAACAGCAACATTGAATCATCAGGGAAAGTATGCTTAACATCCTGTGTGTTGATTCATCATCACACATAGGTTCAGTATGTGCTGGGCACCGTGCCAAGTGCTAGAGAGAAGAAGTGACTTAAAACTTAGTAACTTGCTGCTAGATAATTAAGGCTGAGCAATGTGGCGAGAGGCAGGAATGAGTAAAGCAGCTCTTACAACACTTGGTGGTAAGCACTTTAATAAGGAAATCATTGGGCATTGTTCTTGAGGGCTTCCAGAAGAAGTACTATGAAGTTGAATCACATTAAGTAGCCAATATTTGATGTCATTGACCTGAGAAGATGACAATTTCACAAGATTCAGCCCAATACTTGTGGTATGAAGAATCAGTAGGAAGTAGCCAGTTGGAAAAGGGACAGCAGGAAGTGTTTGGAAGTATCTGCGGGCATGTGTAGTTGTCACAATGTCTGAGGGTGAGTACAACAAGCATTCAGTGGGTAGGAGCCAGGGTTGCTAAACTCACTAGAATGCAATGGATGGTTCTGCACAGTGAAGAATTGTCCCACCCCAAACGCCAATCACACCACCCTCGAGCAATACCGGATGAAGAGGAGTATATGCAAGTGGGGGCAGGGGTGGAGTAGCTGCAGATTAAGTTAAACTGTTATCTCAACTATGTGTGGTGGTTTGGGCTTGACCATGGAGCCCTTGGGAAACCACTGTAAAGCTCAAAATACATGTTGTCTCTGCACGGCAGAGGAAAGGGAGGTGGGGTGGATGGAAAGCAGAGGTACCAGAGACAGCTGCAATGAGGAGGCTGAGAAATGGTGAACCTCAGTCACAGCCACAGCAAAAAAAAAAAAAAAAAAAAGGCAGAAGAGGTGGGATTGTGAAGCCTGGGACTTATCCCAGACACCCCTTCTCTCCTTCCCATCAGTCACTGTTGGAACAGCACAGTCAAAGCAAGGCATTTTCAGGGCGCAGCAGATTTGTCTCATTGCTGGAAGGCCTCAGCAGGTAAGGCTTGTAGAGTCAGGAAAGGAGAAAATTTTGTTAGCACTCTGAAGCTGTCTGAATCTTCTGAGGCCAGGACTACTACTAAGTATTAAGTGAGTTTCTGAAGACTGAAATCTCCAGGCTGGAATGCCAATTTATTAATCAACAACGAAAGCATCCAAGCGTCAAGTATACGGACACAAGCACATGGCTAGATTAGAGAAGCAAGCTACCTGAGCAGTCAAATTGGAATCACAAAGCTGGTTTGTTAAGGCTGGGATCAGAGAGCAGGGCCTCAGCTATGTAATTTGAATATTTAATGCTCTAGTTTTCACTGGATTAAATATGATCTTAGATTAGGGATGCCACTCCCAATTCACAGCTCTCTCTCTCTCTCTCTCTTTTTTTTTTTCATTTTGGAAAAAAAGCCTTTCTATTTACTTTTCAATTGAAATAATTTATATGCAGTAAGATATACAAATCTTTTTTTTTTTTTTTTTTTTTTTTGAGATGGAGTCTTGCTCTGTCACCCAGGCTGAAGTGCAGTGGCATGATCTCGGCTCACTGCACTGCACCTTCTGCCTCCTGGGTTTAAGCAATTCTCATGCCTCAGCCTCCTGAGTCTCTGGGATTACAGGCATCCACCACCACGCCTGGCTAACTTTTGTATTTTTAGTAGAGACAGGGTTTCTCCATGTTGGTCAGGCCGGTCTCGAACTTCTGACCTCATGATCTGCCCAACTCGGCCTCCCAAAGTGTTGGCACTACAGGTGTGAGCCCCCTTACCTGGCCCAGATACACAAATCCTAATTGTGCAGCTTAATAAATTTTTGCATATGCACCTACCTGTGAAACAACCCTGCCTCCTTCAAGACAGTAAATGTTTTCAACACAGCAGAGGAAGGAGCTCTCATGTTCCCTTCCATTTGTACAACCCAGGGGTAGCAGCTTTTCTGACCTGTTTCACAATAGATTAATTTGCCTTTTCTTGATTTCATATATATGGAACTATCCAGCATGTACTTTTTGGTTTTTGACTTCTTTTACTAGAATCTTCTGTCTCTGAACTTATTTTTAATGACATGTATAGTACATGAATTCACTCTTATTCTTAGGTTCAAGCAATAGTGATACGGTGAAGGTCTCCTTTAAACTTGCATCAAGCCCCTTGACTCTCTGAGGTGACCCCACAGGATGCCTTTGCTCTCCCCTGGGCTAAGTAGCCCTTTCTGTTTGTACAGTCTTCTTGAGAACCACTGCTAGTTTATGTAAGAGTCTAGTCCTGTCTCCTAAACACACTCTAACCATCTGAATGATTCTGAGGTTTTTGGTCATATATTTTCCAAAAGTCTCTTGTGTAAGACTGCTGATGTCTGGCCATAGTCATAGGCCGTATGTGTGGATTTGACTTGCTGTATTCTCAGAGTTGTCTCCAAGTTCTTCGGTGCCTCCCTGGTGCTTTCCATTAGTGTCATCTTAAGAGGTAAGTAAGATAAGGATGGAATAATGTCTTGCCCCTGGCAATCTGTAGGTCATTGGTAACTGTAAGAGTATTCAGTGAGGTAGTGTAGGAGAGAGAATCCCAATGACAGTGGGTTGAAGAATGAATGGTGACAAGTAGTTTGGCAATGAAGGTAAGAGGAAATAAAAGCTAGAAGGGGAGCCTTTTATCTTTAGATGGAAAAGTATTGAAAGAGTCAGGGAGATGAGAGAGAGAGAGAGAGAATGAGAGAGAGATTGAAGATATTATAAAGAGTTGAAGATTCTGAAAGAGTAACAAATGGTACCTCAACTTCTCTCAAAAGGCGGGTTTCCAGAACATGGTTCAGTTGAGTCATCTCTTCCTTTGGAACAAAATTCACTCAAGAAAGAGTAGGAGTAGGTGGGGAGAATTTTGCAATTTGGGATGGAGGAAGTTGACAGACTTTGAATCTGGTGGTCTTGCTTTTCTTGGTGAAAGACTAGTCACCTTTTGAGAGTGATGAGTGAGCTTTGACATGAATGGAGAAGCTTTGAGATAGTCAGTAGAGGACACAGGGGTACACTCAAGGTTGTTCCGCAGTGTTGGGGTTCCCTGAAGTTGGAGATAACTAAGCTGCTGTGATTTCCATTGGCACACACCAGGTGGCCTGCTGCAGTTTGGGTGTAAGAATAGACAGTGGTGACTAGTTGGACTAGTTTAGGGTCAGGCTTTGCATCTAGGCACAGTGCAACGACAAGAGGGCAAGAGTCAATGACAGAGGTTCAGAGAGGGGTTAAAGTGCTAAACCATGCAGTCTAGACCAGAGACAGGAGATGAGGTCCAAAGGTATCTGAGACACTGAGATAGTATGGGGAGGCCCTCAGATAAAAGGCCTCAATGTGGTCAAAGAGCAGGAGAATGGGAGGGCTGGAGGGGCTGGAGCAGCTCCAGGAGCCAAAGTCCAAGTGTGTGACTGTGGGTGTGCAACTCAAGTGGTGGGGTAGCAGGGTGATGATTGGAAGGCTACCAGGATGGATGAGTCATTCCCATTGATTTTCCCTCTACTTTTTCCTTCTTTTTTTTTTTTTTAAAAAAAATTGAGTTGGGGTCTCACTATGTTGCCCAGGCTGGTCTTGAACTCCTGGGCTCAAGCATCCTCCTGCCTCAGCCTCCCAAAGAGCTGGAATTACAGGCATAAGCCACCATGCCCTGCTTCCCTCCACTTTTTATTATGGAAAGTACAAAAGTGGAGAGAATCATATAAAAAGCGCCCATGTATCCACCATCTGGATTCAACTGACTAACGGCCAATCTTGTTACATCTACACCACCCAACCCACTTCTTCCCATCTATCCCCCTGGATTACTTTGAAGCAATTTCTAGACATTAAATTATTTTGCTTATAAGTACTTCTCCCTCTCTCTCTATATGTACATATATATATATGAACTTTTAAAAACGTACAATTTCCCTCACATGGATTTAAAAATCAACACTAATTCTCTAATATCACCCAATGTCCAGTGTTCAAATTTTCTTGCTTGCTTAAAAAAAATTGTTTTAAAAAACATTATTTGCATCCATCTTTTCCTTAAATGAAGATATAAAGATGTAGATGAAGGTGTAAATGAAGATCCAAAAGAGGTCCACACACTTCATTTGTTTGGCTTGTTTTTTTTTTCGCTTTTAATCTGAGAGCTCCTCACCACCAGCCCCCATCTCCTTTCCTTTTCCTTTGCAATTTATGCTTTGGAGAAACCAAGACATTTGTTCTGTGGTTTCCCACCTTGTGGGTTTTGTTAATTGCATTCCTGTGGTGTTATTTAGCATGTTCTTTGACCCTACTTAGAAATAGAGGCTGGGTTGGATTGGAATTTACTATGCAAGGGGACAGGGCTACTGAATAAGTGGCATTGTGCCACATGGGTACAAAGTTGTCCACACTGATGTCAACAAGAATGAAAGGGAACACTGAGCTGAAGAACTGATCAAGGCCATTAACTGACAGCCAGCGGAAGGGGAAGTGGATAGTCTAATGACATCCATATGCTTCAAAGAAGATGATGGGAAAGGTGTGTAGAAATGAGAAAGTGCCATCATGGAAGCACAAGAACACTGGTCTCTACCCACTCCTGGCCCTGTGGTGGAGAGGAGTGAGAGAGGAGCCCCTTCATCTTGAGAAGACCCCAGGGAGAAGTAGTGTTCTTGCCATAAAATCAGATTTCAGATGAAGCCAGGAGATGGAGAAGTGGAAGATGGAAGGACAGAGAAGTTGCTTTACAACAGAAAAAAGTTTCCACTGAAGGTCATGGGGGGCATTGTGGAGTTCAGTTGGAGGCACAAAGGAGAATTGGGACGGAAGCACTAGCAGTATGTGAAAGAAAAGATGAATACAAAGATTTGGGTAGTAATCATGTCATTAATAATATTTAGATTATTTAAGCATTTGTATGTTAATATCATCTGCTAAGATTGCCAATGTACCTCATTGGAATATGAGCTCTGAACTCTATTTTTATACCTGTTCTTGGGTAAAGAAACTGAGGCTCAGGAGAATTAAGAAACTTACTCAAGGTCACACAGTCTTTAGAGATACAATGGAGTCTAGAGTTGGTCTCACGGCTCCCTCCTGGCCTCTGGCATAAGATATTTTTGTGTCAAGGAGACGGCAGCACTTCCGGTGCCTGATGCTCAGTCTTGGGGCTGTTTATTTGCAATCTTCTTGTATATCTGTTTGCTCTGCTGTTCTAGAAGGTACCATCAAAGTATTAGAGCATTTTAGATTTTTTTTTGGATTAAAAAGGCTTCCAAATAAAAAGTTTGTTTCTCCAAGGAGTAAGCTTCAATTGTGATGTGGACACCTTCTTCCCTAGCAGTGCCAGACATATATCACACTGTTGTACTTTTCTTTCTTGCTACATCTCTTCACAGTTTATTGGATAAAAATAATGTTTTCCACTCACTCACTCATTTATTCATTCAACCAAGAGATGTTTATTGAACACTTACTCTGTGCCAGGTCCTGAGGCAGTCATTGGGGATAAACAAGACAACCTTGCGGCTTTCAAGTGCCTCATGGTTTAGAAGTGGGGACACACAACACATACCACCAAATAAATGTATGAAATGTGAGGACAATAAAGTTGGGAAAAGGGACAGAGGATGGGGGTGGAGAACTTCATATCTGTGTAGAGGCTGACACAATTTCCTGCCTTTCTCTCAGAAACAAAGCCTCCGTCTTCCCCTTGGCTTAGAAAGGACCCTGGATAGGGCAAGGAAGACAGGTCTGATTAAACCTGTCCAAGAGTGTAGTCTTTATTTATTTATTTATTTATTTACTGAGATAGAGTCTCGCTCCATCAGCCAGGCTGGAGTGCAGTTTCCAATCACTTTGTTATTTTTTATTCTCCTTTACTGGTTTGACCTCTTTTGCCTGACCTTTAAACACCAAGCATCTTTACACTTCAAGTCTAAAGATTCTTCTCCTCTCACCTTACATTCTTTCCCAATATAAATCATCAGTGCCATGGCTTTTGTGGTGTTGTTGTTGTTGTTGTTGTTGAGACAGAGGCTCCCTCTGTCACCCAGGCTGGAGCGCAGTGGTGTGATCTTGACTCACTGCAACCTCCACCTCCCAGGTTCAAATGATTCTCCTGCCTCAGCCTCCCCAGGAGCTGGGATTACAGGTACACACCACCACGTCTGGGTAATTTTTGTATTTTTAGTAGAAATGGGGTTTCACCATGTTGGCCAGACTGGTCTCGAACTCCTGACCTCAAGTGATCCGTCCGCCTTGGCTTTCCAAAGTGCTGGAATTACAGGCGTGAGCCACCTTGCCTGGCCCAAGAGTGTAGTCTTAGTTTTTGGAGATAACATAGGTCCGTGGAAGACTGTTGCACTGGGCCTTTCTTTACTCTGACTGAAAGGGTAGCTCATAAGTTAGAACCCCTAAGATTATAAAATTTTCTTCACTGAGCTTACCAAGTGTCAAGACTCCAGCTGGGGCCAACTCAAGTTCGGAAAACTTGAATATGCATTCGAACTGTGATTTGGGGATTGCCTTAGCACACAGCATCATTTACATTCCTCGAGTCTGGTGGTTCTTCGAATTTGTGTTCTTTCTGTGGCTCTGACTCAATTAAAACAAATAAACGATGTCTAGCAATAAATACGATACAATGATGTAGTTACAGAAAATCCTGCCCGTTCTCCAAAATGGTACAACACAATTTGTACTCCTTTTGTTGTTGACATCAAAGCACTTCTGGCAGGAAATGCTCACAAGTTTGAAAAGCTGGTGTACATTTTTTTTTTTCGTTTTTCTTGATTCTGGCCCCCCTCCCTTCACCTGAAAAAACAATAATTTTAAGAGATTGTTAAAATTCAATAATCTAAAATCTTCAATTTAGGTGAATTAAAGTTGAAATTCTTAATTTGAAGAAATTCACCTAAGTTCCAGGTGATGAGGAAAGTATTGAATGTAGATTCATTCATACTCAGGCCATAATGGGCTTAGTGCCTCAGAGGCTTAAATCCAGGGAAGAAAGAGCCTGCTTAGTACTGAGAGTTGAAATTTACAAGCAGATCCATATACGTAAAGGACCTAAAGACTAAGGAGCCAAGAAGAGCAAATGGGGGCTCATGCTGGGTCCTTTGGGATTTATTGCATGTATTCATACCCTTTTTTTTTTTTTTTGGAGATGGAGTCTCCCTCTGCTGCCCAGGCTAGAGTACAGTGGCATGATCTCAGCTCACCGCAACCTCTGCCTCCCAGGTTCAAGTGATTCTCTTGCCTCAGCCTCCCGAGTAGCTGGGATTACAGGCATGTGACACCCTGCCTGGCTAATTTTTGTATTTTTAGTAGAGACAGGGTTTTGTCATGTTGGCCAGGCTGGTCTTGAACTCCTGACCTCAAGTGATCCACCTGCCTCGGCCTCCCGAAGTGGTGGGATTATGGCCATGGGCCACCTCGCCCGGCCAATTTATTTCTAACGTTGTTCACCAAAACCATGTTTTTACACATTCCTCTCTTTTCTTATGTGAATTACTCCAGAAATTTTCCCACATCAATCTTAGCCCCATTTTGGGGGTAGAACTGTTTATCAAGTGGCGTAGTCCTGGAAAAACTTCTGAATTAATGAACATCCCATCTCACCTGAATTATTTGGCAGCAGTTGCTTCACATCTCAAGCCAAAGGGTGACGCACGTCTTTCTCCCTGAAAAACACACAGGGCATCCCTGTGTCCCCCTGCACCACCCTCTGTAACAGCAGAGGCTCTTTGTCCTGTTTTGCAGCAGTTCCGTGGCAGTCCCTGGGCATGTTGTCAAACGCAATTAGAAAGGGCACGTGGTGTCTGTCTCCTTCAACGCAGCCAAGTCTGAGGAGGTCGCAGTGCTTGCCTCCACCCTCTTTTGCCACCTCGTTTCTTGGCTCCCTGGGTTTGGCATGTTGGGTGCAGTTCCATTTGGCCCAGATGCTGTTTCACTTGTTGAAATGATTCCATTTCCTCGGTTTCCACCCTCAGGGCTCCCAGGGCAGGGCTTGCCCTTGCCACTTGCCTCTTCCTGCCACCAGCATTCTGCTCAGCTTGGCAGAGCTGATTTGTCTAGGCCTGACTTGACTCGCCCCTCCTCCCTGCCCTACCATAAAAATCAGCCGCACTTTCTGTTTGGTGAAATCTGCTTGCCAATGAACCGGTGTGGGTGAAAGCATCAGCTTGAAAAAAGGTGTTTTCCATTTTGTCTCTCTCTCTCTCTCTCCCTCCCTCCCTCCCTCCCTCCCTCCCTTCCTTCCTTCCTTCCTTCCTTCCTTCCTTCCATCTTCCTTTCCTTTTTCTTTTCTTTTCTCCTTCTTCTCACCCTCCCTCCCTTTCTTCTCTCTCTCTCTCTCTCTCTCTCTAGACAAACTATGAGTATTTCCTCCCCAAACCTCTCCCTGAGGTTGAGACTTCCCTCTGTCTGTCTCTCTCTCTCTCTCTGTCTGTTGTCTGCCAGTCCATCTGTCTCTCTCCACTTACCAATCATTCAGGTTCAAAACCACAAAGTCGTCTGGCTCCTTCCTCACCCTTAGTCTTCCACCCTTACCACTAGTCAGGCACTCACCTACCTGGCTGGCTATGGTTGGCAATAGTTTTCCTCCCTACTCTTTGTTTCCATTCTCACTGCCCTCATCTTTCTGTGGCTTTCACCTCTGAAGAGGTTTTCTAGCCTTTTCTCTCTTCTTATTTGAACATGTCTTGCCAAATTTATGCCACAATATTGATTTTATCATTCTCAGGATTCTAAATCGCTTCTGGGTACCCATTACCTATCAAGTCCTCAGCTTGGGGTGCAGGGCCTTCCATGATCCAGTTCTCATCCTGACTCTTAGAGTGATTTATGTGTTTCACATACTCCAGGCACACTGGCTTCTTTACCATGGCATGGGCATACTTTGCCATTTTCTGTCCACACATCTTCATACATAACTTCACCAAGAATGCTGCCCAATCTCCATCTAGATTAAGCACATCCAGCTTGAGTGATTGTGCTCCTACATGGACCACTCCCAGATCAGCCAAAGCTCCTCCCTCATCCCTCTGAGCGTCCGTAGCATGTCTCATTTCTCCCACTGATGGAGCATGTGCCTTGTTCTCCCATGCACTGTACTTCCTCCATGACCTTTCTCTCCGCAATGCTGTGGTTTTCTTCGGATGAAGAACATTGCATAGCTTCTACCTCTTTGCATTTCTTGCAGTACCTAACATGAAGACTTGCAGCTAGAAGGTGCTTTTGGGATGATTTGGAATGGCTAGAAAAACTACTTGATAATTCCTGGGGGAAACCGGCACTCTTGTATACGATTGGTAGAAGTATAATTCAGTAGGAATTTTCTAAATACATGTTTTCAGGATGCATCAAAAGCCTTAAAAATATGTATCTATTTCACAGTACAGTATTTCCATTTCCTGTGAATTCATTCTAAGGAAATAATTGCATAAGAGCATAAATATGTGTGGATAAAGATGCTCATAACAGGGCCAGGCGTGGTGGCTCACACCTGTAATCCCAGCACTTTGGGAGGCCAAGGTGGGTGGATCACCTGAGGTCAGGAGTTTGAGACCAGTCTGGCCAACATGGTGAAACCATGTTTCTACTAAAAATACAAAAATTAGCCAGGTATGGTGGTGGTCACCTGTAATCCTAGCTACTGGGTAGGCTGAGGCAGGAGAAACGCTTGAACCTGGGAGGCAGAGGTTGCAGTGAGCCAAGATCGCGCCATTGCACTCAAGCTTTGGCGACAAGAGCAAAGCTCAGTCTCAAAATAAATAAATGAATAAATAAATAATAAATAAATACATACATAAAATAAAATAGTACTATCTAAAATTTTGATGTAATATCTAGACTTAGTAAAATTCCAGGATGCCTAAAGAAATATTTTTGAAACTAAGAGGACAGGAATATTTCAATCTCAGAGAAAACTGAAGCACCAGGGACAGTTTTAACAAGGTACGACATGCCATTTCTCTTTCTTCATGTCCTTTAATTAAAAAAAAATTTTTAGGCTTAGCCTGGTGGCATTAAAAGAAATTAGATGACTACCATTTCTATTAGCACCTTGGGAGAAAAATTTCTCCTATGTTTCACAAGCCACCTGGCTTCATCTCTTAGTTAGATTTTGTCCGGGGCTATGATCCTGAAATAGTGTTTCTCCATATTGCTTTTTAAATATAGAAATTTCTGAAGATTCTGACTTAATAGGCATAGAGTCCAAGAATCTGTACTTCTACAAGTGCCAGGCTGATTCTCATGGTTAGGTGAGTTTGCTTTCTGGTCAAAGTTCATGAGAGAGGAAGCAGGCCTGCTTATCTCTGTGAAGGTCAGGATCAGCCTGAAGAGGTCCTCTCTGGATGGATCCTTGAAGCTGGAAAGTTGATTAAGAGGGAGTTTGCAGGGAAAATGTTGTTTTCTTCCTTCAAGAACTGGCCTTCCTCATCTGAAGGACATGGGTGAGTTTTGTCTCTCTACACCATGGGACCAGGTCATTTCCCATTCCAACATGGTGCTGTGTTGATGGACATGTCCACCCTGGGGACCAGGGGGAGAGGAGAGATAGTAGGTGGAACAAGCACCCAGGCTTACATGTTCAGCAAGAGGTGAGGTCCAGGTCCAAGTATAGGTCAACTTGGCTGTAAAGTCCATGCCTTAAGAATTCTGAGCAGAATGAGATAATCAGACCATTGGTAGCATTTCATGTACACTGTAACGTGCCCAGAATGTAAGCTGCCTGATAACAGAGACCCTGCTCACCACTCTATCCCAGGCTGGACAGAGTGTCTGTCACGTGCTAGAAACCCTGTAAATATCTGATAAATTCATGATCTTGAGGTCACTTGCCCAAATACAACACAATACGTTTGATTTTCTTTATGTATTTCAAGTCGCTAAATTAAGTTTTTCTTTTCTTCTATGAGCTCACTAGTCCTTACAGACAATCACTGCAAATAAGGACTAGTGAGAACTGGTAGTATCGGGTCCACCTTTTACCCTAAACTCTGAGATCCTGATATTCTACTTATCAAATGCAGAGTCTATATGAAATTATTAAACATGAACTTGCTTCTGAACAGACCCAGATGGGTTTCAAAATGTATCTCATGTGTATTTATTTACTAATGTCAATTCTCCACCTTGAAAATCAGGTCAGAATATTTCTGATGTTGAATTAACAGTTAGCCATTCAGTCTTACAATTTTCAAAGAATTCAATGTAATTGATACCCAGAAGAGAGGTGAGGAGTTGAAAGCAATCTGGGCACAGCTGTGGTCCACTTCTGCAATCAACAGAAAGCAGCACTCCCTCAGCCTTCTTGTCAGACTCAGAATATTAGGAGTGGATAGGCATTCATTCTCGATTATTTCTCAGGCTTTTAAAGGTGATGTTGGAGGAAACTTTGCCCCTCTGCCTTCATTTTCTGATTCAGGTACCTTTTACACATTTCCACAATCACTCGCCTCTTTCAAAATTACAGATTTTTGTTACTTTTTCATTATTTTGCTTTTCTTGTTCATCTTTGATCAACTCTCCAACTGTTTGCACATTAGTGCAGGATCAACAGAAGGGATTAGGTTAGGAAACACCTCAAGGTAAGATTTCAGGAAAAATTAAAGAATGATTAAGTAGGATAGTGAACACAGATTGGCATTTATTTGAAAAGAGCCCCATATGCCCCATTAAATACAGTGTTTGTTGTTCAACCAGCGACTCAGTAAAAGATCAAGGTGAAGGGCCTCTGAATTCCCTTTTTTTCAATGTCTTTCTTTTCTTTCTTTTCCTTCCTCCCTCCCTCCCTCCCTCCCTCCCTTCCTTCCTTCCTTCCTTCCTTCCTTCCTTCCTTCCTTCCTTCCTTCCTTCCTTCCTTCCTTCCTTTCCTTTCTTTCTTTCTTTTTTTTTTTGGCATAATCTCACTCTGTCACCCAGGCTGGAGTGCAGTGCCAAGATCTTAGCTCACTGCAACCTCTGCCTCCTGGGTTCAAGAGATTCCTCCCTCTGCCTCCCACGTAGCTGGGATTACAGGTGCCCACCACCACACCCAGCTGATTTTTATATTTTTAGTAGAGACTGGGTTTCAACATGTTGGCCAGGCTGGTCTTGAGCTCCTGACCTCAGGCGATCCGCCCACCTTGGCCTCCCAAAGTGCTGGGATTACAGGCTTGAGCCACCGCGCTGGGCCCAGTGTCTTTATTTTCAGACTATGCTTTCCACTATAGGTCCCTGTGGTGAATAATTATCTTGAAGGTTGCTTCTAATCTTGTAATACCATGTTTCTGTGATATATTACTTTGAGATCCTGTTTTAGTATATTAATAATATCTGGAATGTGTTTTGAGTTATTAAAAATATCTTTAAAGAGCTTAGTTGTATATCACATACTACTATAAGTTCACTGTATGTTTTGTAAAGTAAAATGTGGATTTTTAAGTCACAGTTTAATCTGTGAATTTACTTTGTTATGCAGTTTTGAAAGAAGTGATTTCATTTTTTTCTGCAAAGGGGGCTTTCCTTAGTAGACTGTCCCTGCCAGGCTAATAAATTACTGCAGATAATAATTTGTAATCTGTAGGAGAGGAAAGTTGGGAAATAACAAAATGTCAGCCTTGAGAGTCTTGCATCAGATTGGGTTTCATGATGTCTATGAGACTTGACACCCTTAAGTCTTACATATGAGTCCATGCACTTCCGTGCTAGGTAGGTTGCATCGTTATCACCTGGGGGTTTAAAAATGTATTCCAGACTCCACCTTGAGAGGATCTTATCCTATAGGTCTGGGGTGGAGTCAGGAAATCAATTTTTTTTTCTAAGTGTCCAAGGGTGGTTTGATATTCCAGGTTTTGGTATCCTTGCCTAAGTGTAAGTTCCTGTCATTTCAAAATATTATTATTATTATTATTATTATTATTTTGAGATGGAGTTTCACTGTTGTCGCCCTGGTTGGAGTGCAATGGCATGATCTCGGGTCACTGCAACCTCCACCTCCCGGGTTCAAGTGATTCTTCTGCCTCAGCCTCCCAAGTAGCTGAGATTACAGGCACCTATCACCACGCCTGGCTAATTACTGTATTTTTAGTAGAGATGGGGTTTCATCATGTTGGCCAGGCTTGTCTTGAGCTCCTGACTTCAGATGATCCACCTGCCTTGGCCTCCCAAAGTGCTGGGATTACAGGCATGAGCCACCATGCCTGGCCCAAAACATTATTTTTAAAAGATATTTATTTCTTAGATTCATAGAGCTTTATCAGAGTTCAGAGTGGAAAATGAAAATTGCTGCAAGTAATTTAATCAAGAAAGGATTTAATACAGGAAATCTGGCCATAGAAAATTACTGGAAGGGCTGAAAGGATTGGTTCATAATTGGTTCTCTGGGAATAATTATAGAAACAGAAAGAAGTGACCCACCATGAGAGCTGTGCTGGAATTAAGAATATTGATTGGAGTAGGTCGGGCATGGTGGCTCACGCCTATAATCCCAGCACTTTGGGAGGCCAAGGCAGGTGGATCACGAGGTCAGGAGTTCGAGACCTTCCTGGTCAACATGGTGAAACCCCGTCTCTACTAAAAATACAAAAAATTAGCTGGGCATGGTGGTGCATGCTTCTAATCCCAGCTACTTGGGAGGCTGAGGCAGGAGAGTTGCTTGAACCCAGGAGGCAGAGGTTGCAGCGAGCAGAGATCGCACCACTGCACTCCAGCCTGGGTGACAGCGTGAGACTCCATCTCAAAAAAAAAAAAAAAAGAATATTGATTGGAGTCACCAACTGCTGTGCTGGCAATGTGACCACCACTTCACCCACACCTAGACTAATAAGAAACTAGAGACTGGACCCCCAATAGCTACAATCCAGGGATTAGAAAGCCTCATCAAGAAGCCCCAACAGCTTGTTACCCTTGAAGTTGGTGAAGGATATGGAATGCTTGCAGAAACACTTCATGATCTATGAATTTTCCAGATAGCAAAGACCAGAAAAAATAGATGTAAAGATGACCCTAGCCTGGCATAGTGGCTCATGCCTGTAATGGTAGCACTTTGAGAGGGTGAGGCAGGGGGATTGCTTGAGGCCAGGAGTTCGAGACCAGCCTGGGCAACATAGGAAGACCCTGTCTCTACAAAAAAAATAAAAAATTGGGCTGGGTGCAGTGGCTCATGCTTGTAATCCCAGCACTTTGGGAAGCCAAGGCAGGTGGATTGCTCGAGCTCAGGAGTTTGAGACCAGCCTGGGTAACATGGGGAAACCCCGTCTCTACATAAAATACAAAAATTAGCTGGGTGTGGTGGTGCATACCTGTAGTCCCACCTACTTGGGAGGCTGAGATGGGAGGATCACTTGAGCCTGGGAGGTGGAGATTGCAGTGAGCTGAGATCGTGTCACTGCACTCCAGCTTAGGCAACAGAGCAAGACCCTGTCTCAAAAAATTAAAAAAAAAAATTAGCCGGGCATGGTGGTGCATGCCTGTGGTCACAGCTTCTCAAGAGATTGAGATGGGAGGATCGCTTGAGCTTGGAAGGTTGAGGCTGCAATGAGCCATGGTCATGCCATCGCACTCTGGCCTGGGTGACAGAGCAAGATCCTGTCTCAAAAGCAAAAACAAAAACAAGACCCTTCCTCATTTCTGCATTACAAATCTTGTACTAGTTCATCTAATAGGCAGACCCCATTCACATCCAGCACTCTAGCTGAAAGGCAGTTTCCAAAAACGTTGCTTTTAACTTTCTAACCTCTCCAGTTAGAAAAAAAAAGGTTGACTGGAAGTTGAGTGAGCCAATCTATGATATCCATCATACTGAGAGAACAAAGAAAGCTTTGGTACAAAAGACATTTTTATGGGTCGGGCACGGTGGCTCACGCCTGTAATCCTAGCACTTTGGGATGCTGAGGAGGGTGGATCACTTGAGGTCAGGAGTTCGAGACCAGCCTGGCCAACATGGTGAAACCCCATCTCTACTAAAAGCACAAAAATTAGCCGGGTGTGGTGGCACATGCCTGTAATCCCAGCTACTTGGGAGGCTGATGCAGGAGAATCGCTTGAACCCAGGAGGCGGAGATTGCAGTGAGCCAAGATTGTGCCACCACTGCACTCCAGCCTGGGCAACAGAGCAAGACTCTGTCTCAAAAAAAAAAAAAAAGGGCATTTTTATGAAGAAGAACAAGTCATTTGTTTGGCTGTTGTGGGGAATGTGAATAGATGTGTGTCAGGAGTCTTCCAATGGAAGTTAGGATTTGATCCTAAGCCATCGAAAGAAGAATAACATGATCAGATCTTTTTTTTGAAAACTGATTTTGGCAGAAAGTCATAGGATAGATTAGAAAAGACCAGTACTAGAAGTCAGATACCCTTGTGTTACTCATGGTGAACAGAACCACGATTTTGTTTACTTTATTCAAATATTTAATAATTTTATTTAAATTCATTTTGATTTGATATTGTCCTATTTTCAAAACACACTCTCTGTTATGAGCTTATAAAAGACGATCTTATTCATTACTCTCCTTTTTGTTAAAACAGTTTATTATAAAAGATTTTCAAAAATACAAATAAATTCAAAGGCCAGTACGATGAGCACCAGGTACCCACCCGCTAATTTCAACAGTTGTTTTACCATACTGTTCTCTTGCTCTTGCTCAGTCTCTCTCTGTCTGAACTTTTGAGCTGAAGTATTCAAAGTAAGTTGCAGACACAATGCGATCTCACTTCTAAGAATTTAGCATGGGTCTCCTACAGAAATTCTCCTCCATCATCAATGTCAATATCACACCTAATAAAGTTACCACTCATTCTTTAATACGTCTATTGTCCAATCCATATTACAATTCCCTGAATTGTGTTCCACATGTCTTTTTTGGCTGTTCTTTCTCCCTTCCAAATTAGGTTCTGATAAAGGTTTTTTAAATTTAATTAATTTAATTAAAATTAATTTAATTATTTTTTATTTTTATTTTTTTTGTAGAGATGGGGTTTCGTCATGTTACCCAGGCTGGTTTCGAACTCCTGGGCTCAAGCAATCCTCCCTCCTCTGCCTCCCAAAGTGCTGGGATTACAGGCATGAGCCACTGAGCCACTGTGCCTGGGAAGTTATACCTTTTTTAATCTAGAAATTTCATCAGATTTCTCTAGTTATCTCAAAAAAAAAAAAAGTTGACTTTTTTTTTTTTTTTGAGACCAAGTTGAGATCTGTCATCCTGGCTGGAGTGTAGTGGCATGATCTCAGCTCACTGCAGCCTCCGTCTTGCGGGTTCACACCATTCTCCTGGCTCAGCCTCCCGAGTAGCTGGGATTACAGGTGAGCACCACCACGCCTTGGTAATTTTTGTATTTTTGGTAGAGATTGGATTTCACCATGTTGGCCAGGTTGGTCTTGAACTCCTGACCTCAAGTGATTCACCTCCCTTGGCCTCCCAAAGTGCTGGAACTTACAGGCACGAGTCACCGCACCCAGCCCACGTTGACTTTTTGAAGAGTAATGTGGGCCGGCCATGGTGGCTCACGCCTGTAATCCCAGTACTTTAAGAAGCCAAAGCAGGAGGATTGCTTGAAGCTAGGAGTTCAAGACCAGCCTGGGCAACATAGTGAGATTCCTGTCTGTACAAAAAAAAAAAAAAAAAGAAGAAAAATTTAAAAAAGAATTATTTGTTACATTTTACATTCTGCATTTGGTGGTTGCTTCTTTTAATTTAATATTTTCTCTGACCTCCACATTTTCTTCAAACTAGAAGTTAAGTCTAAAAGCTGAGTAAATTTGGGTAAAATTGACGTAATTTTATAGGTGATGTTTGGATTACAAGGCAAATAATGGTAGTTTGTTGCATAATTAGTGAAGCGAATTTGATCACTTGGTGACCATCGCAGGATGCCAGCCAGATCTCTCCATTGTAAGGGAGGGTCTTCCCTATGCAAATAATGAGTAATCCATGGGGTGACATTTTGACATCATGCCAATATCCTGTTCCCCATTATGATTTTGAATAGTAATATTTTTAAATTTTAAATTTTAAAGTTTTAAATTTTAAATTTTAAAATTTTAAATTTTAAATTTTAAATATTTTAAATCCATGGATGATCCTTGCCTGCATCAATTACTTTTTTGATGGTTTTAAAAAATTTCTTATTATTCCTTCTGCATTGATCAGCTATAATTCCTCTGTAAAAATGAGCTTTTCCTCAGTCCCTGAGGATAGAGTTAGAAAAATGTAACAATTTTTCAGAGTAAGGATTTGGTGTGACAGACAACTGTCAGTGACAGCAAATGTATGTTTCCCTTCCTCTTTCTATATGGTATGGATTTTTATTTATTCAAGGTTTTGCAATCACTTACTGTTGTGGAGCCCATGTTAACCCATGTTACCTCCCCCTTCCTTACATCTTATAGAAAAATTAACTCAAGATGGATTAAAGACTCAAACGTAAGTTAGGGTTAGCACTAAGGTTAGAGTTAGGGTTAGGGTTAGGGTTTGTGGAGCCCATGTTAACCCAGATGTAGCTCCTGTGCCCTTTTGACATGTGCCCACTAGTCTTTGAGCATTTCTGGCTTTCTGTAACAAGATGTCTCAGGCTTGCCTTTGGCCTTCTCTACCTCAGACCTGGAATCAGCTATTTCTCCAAGAAGCCATGGTTATGTTGTGGATGGCAGGTGATGGCATATAGAAACCAAAGTCTGAATTCTAAGGTACTCTTTGCAAACAGGTGTTATAGCTCCTAATATTATCCATAAGGGAAGAACTAGGAAATATATTGTGAAAATGTGTGAGTTTATATTGATATTTCCAATAACATTTAATTTTACAGAGTTTTTACTTAATTTTTTGCATTTTTGTTTTACATTTATTGATTTTCATATGTTGAACCAGCCTTGCATCCCAGAGATGAAGCAGACTTGACCGTGGTGGATAAGCTTTTTGATGTGCTGCTGGATTTGGTTTGCCAGTATTTTATTGAGGGTTTTCACACTGATGTTTGTCATGGATATTGGCTTGAAATTTTCTTTTTTTGTTTTATCTCTGCCAGGTTTTGGTATCAGGATGATGCTGGCCTCATAAAATGAGTTAGGGAGGAGTCCCTCTTTTTCTATTGTTTGGAATAGTTTCAGAAGGAATGGTACCAGCTCCTCTTGTACCTCTGATAGAATTCGGCTGTGAATCCATCTGGTCCTGGGCATTTTTTGGTTGGTATACTATTAATTACTGCCTCAATTTCAGAACTCGTTATTGGTCTAATCAGGGATTCGACTTCTTCCTGGTTTAGTCTTGGGACAGTGTATGTATCCATTTCTTCTAGATTTTCTAGTTTATTTGTGTAGAAGTGTTTATAGTATTCTCTGATGGTGGTTTGTATTTGTGTGGGATCAGTGGTGATACCCCTTTATCGTTTTTTATTGTGTCTATTTCATTCTTCTCTCTTTTCTTCTTTATTAGTCTGGCCAGTAGTGGTCTATCTATTTTATTAATCTTTTCAAAAAATCAGCTCCTGAATTCATCAATTTTTTCAAAGGGTTTACTGTGTTTCTATCTCCTTCAGTCCTGCTCTGATCTTAGTTATTTCTTGTCTTCTGCTAGCTTTTGAATTTGTTTGCTCTTGCTTCTCTAGTTCTTTTAATTGTGATGTTAAGGTGTTGATTTTAGATCTTTCACGCTTTATCCTGTGGGCATTTAGTGCTATAAATTTCCCTCGAAACACTGCTTTAGCTGTGTCCCAGAGATTCTGGTATGTTGTGTCTTTGTTCTAATTGGTTTCAAAGAACTTATTTATTTCTGCCTTAATTTTGTTACTTAACCAGTAGTTATTCAGGAGCAGGTTGTTCAGTCTCCATGTAGTTGTGTGGTTTTGAGTGAGTTTCTTAATCCTGAGTTCTAATTTGATTGCACTGTGGTCTGAGAGACTGTTTGTTATGATTTCCATTATTTTGCATTTGCTGAGGAGTGTTTTACTTCCAACTATGTGGTCAATTTTAGAATAAGTGTGATGTGTTGCCAAGAAGAATGTATATTCTGTTGATTTGGGGTGTAGAGTTCTGTAGATGTCTATTAGGTCTGCTTGGTCCAGAGGTGAGTTCAAGTCCTGAATATCCTTGTTAATTTTCTGTCTCATTGATCTGTCTAATATTGACAGCGGGGTGTTAAAGTCTCCCACTATTACTGTGTGGGAGTCTAAGTCTCTTTGTAGGCCTCTAAGAACTTGCTTTATGAATCTTGGTGCTCCTGTATTGGGTGCATATATATTTAGGATAGTTAGCTCTACTTGTTGAATTGATCCCTTTACCACTATGTAATGCCCTTCTTGGTCTGTTTTGATCTTTGTTGGTTTAAAGTCTGTTTTATCAGAGACTAGGATTGCAATCCCTGCTTTTTTTTTTGCTTTCCATTTGCTTGGTAAATATTCCTCCATCCCTTTATTTTGAGCCTATGTATGTCTCTGCATGTGAGATGGGTCTCCTGAATACAGCACACCGATGGGTCTTGACTTTTTATCCAGTTTGCAATTCTGTGTCTTTTAATTGGGGCATTTAGCCTGTTTACATTTAAGGTTAACATTGTTATGTGGGAATTTGATCCTGTCATTTTGGTTTTAGCTGATTATTTTGCCTGTTAGTTGATGCAGTTTCTTCATAGTCACGATGGTCTTTACAATTTGTTATGTTTTTGCAGTGGCTGGCGCTGGTTTTTCCTTTCTATGTTTAGTGCTTCCTTCAGGAGCTCTTGTAAGGCAGGCCTGGTGGTGACAAAATCTCTCAGCATTTGCTTGTCTGTAAATGATTTTATTTCTCCTTTGCTTATGAAGCTTAGTTTGGCAGGATATGAAATTCTGGGTTGGAAATTCTTTTCTTTAACAATGTTGAATATTGGCCCCCACTCTCTTCTGGCTTGTAGGGTTTCTGCAGAGAGATCCACTGTTAGTCTGATGGGCTTCCCTTTGTGGGTAACCTGACTTTTCTCTTTGGCTGCCCTTAACATTTTTTCCTTCATTTCAACCTTGGTGTATCTGACAATTATGTGTCTTGGGGTTGCTCTTCTCAAGGAGTATCTCTGTGGTGTTCTCTGTATTTCCTGAATTTGAATGTTGGCCTGTTTTGCTAGGCTGAGGAAATGCTCATGGATGATATCCTGAAGAGTGTTTTCCAACTGGGTTTCATTCTCCCCGCCACTGTCAGGTACACCAATCAAACGTAGGTTTGGTCTTTTCACATAGTCCCACATTTCTTGGAGGCTTTGTTCATTCCTTTTCATTCTTTTTTCTCTAATCTTGTCTTTACACTTCATTTCATTAAGTTGATCTTCAATCTCTGATATCCTTTATTTTGCTTGATTGATTCAGCTATTGATACTGGTATGTGCTTCATGAAGTTCTCATGCTGTGTTTTTCAGCTCCATCAGGTCATTTATGTTCTTCTCTGAACTGGTTATTCTAGTTAGCAATTCCTCTTACCTTTTTTCAAGGTTCTTAACTTCCTTGCATTGGGACAGAACATGCTCCTTTAGCTTGGAGGAGTTTGTTATTACCCACCTTCTGAAGCCTACTTCTGTCAATTCGTCAGTCTCGTTCTCTGTCCAGTTTTGTTCCCTTGCTGGTGAGGAGTTGTGATCCTTTGGAGAAGAAGAGGCATTCTGGTTTTTGGAATTTTCAGCCTTTTTGCGCTGGTTTTTCCTCATCTTCGTGGATTTATCTACCTTTGGTCTTTGATGTTGGTGACTTTTGGATGGGGATTTTGAGTGGACGTCCTTTTTGTTGATGTTGATGCTATTCCTTTCTGTTTGTTAGTTTTCCTTCTAACAGTCAGGCCCCTCTGCTGCAGGTCTGCTGGAGTTTGCTGGAGGTCCACTCCAGACCCTGTTTGCCAAGGTATCACCAGCAGAGGCTGCAGAACAGCAAAGATTGCTGTCTGTTCCTTCCTCTGGAAACTTCTTCCCAGAATGGCACCCACCAGATGCCAGCCAGAGCTCTTCTATATGAGTTGTCTGTCGACCCCTGCTGGGAGATGTCTCCTAGTTAGGAGGCATGGGGGTCAGGGACCCACTTGAGGAGACAGTCTATCCCTTATCAGAGCTCAAGCGCTGTGCCGGCAGATCCACTGCTCTCTTCAGAGCCAGCAGGCAGGAACATTTAAGTCTGCTGAAGCTGTGCCCACGGGTGCCCCTTCTCCCAGGTGCTCTGTCCCAGGGAGATAGGAGTTTTATCTATAAGCCCCTGACTGGGGCTGCTGCCTTTCTTTCAGAGATGCCCTGCTCAGAGAGGAGGAATCTAGAGAGGCACTCTGGCTAGATAGGCTTTGCGGAGCTGTGGTGGGCTCCACCCAGTTTGAACTTCCCAGAAGCTTTGTTTTCACTGTGAGGGGAAAACTGCCTACTCACGCCTCAGTAATGGTGGACGCCCCTCCCCCGACCAAGCTCGAGTGTGTCCCAGGTTGACTTCAGACTGCTGTGCTGGCAGCAAGAATTTCAAGCCAGTGGATCTTAGCTTGCTGGGCTCTGTGGTGCTGGGATCCACTGAGCAAGACCACTTGGGTCCCTGGCTTCTGCCCCCTCTCCAGGGGAGTAAACGGTTCTGTCTCGCTGGCATTCCAGGCACAGCTGGGGTACAAAAACAAACCCCTGCAGCTAGCTTGGTGTCTGCCCAAAGGGCCACCCAATTTTGTGCTTGAAACCCAGGGCCCTGGTGGTGTAGGCATCCAAGGGAATCTCCTGGTCTGCAGGTTGCGAAGACTGTGGGAAAAGCATAGTATCTGGGCCGGAATGTACCATTTCTCACTGCACAGTCCTCAAGGCTTGCCTTGGCAAGGAGAGGGAGTTCCCTGACCCCTTGCACTTCCTGGGTGAGGCAATGCCCCACCCTGCTTTGGCTTGCCCTCTGTGGGCTACACCCACTGTCTAACCAGTCCCAATGAGATGAGCTGAGTACCTCAGTTGGAAATGCAGAAATCACCCACCTTCTGTGTTGATCTCACTGGGAGCTGCAGACTGGAGCTGTTCCTATTTGGCCATCTTGCTGTCCACCCTATCCCACTAAGTTATTACAAAGCGTTGTGTTAAAAAAATGACTTTAAATAACTTTTTTTCTCTATGGTATAGTATCATCTTGACAAATAATCAGGTTCATTTCTTTCCTTTTCACTTTAATTTTTGATTTGTTTTCCTAACATTTTATTGTACAAATTTATATAAAAATATTGAAACAGCTGTATAGTGAACACACCTCCCCACTAACAAGACACTGTGATTAATATATGTAATTCCAATTTGCTTCATCTTCTAATTCTATCCACCATCAACCCAACATATTTTTTGAAAAAGTTCAAAATAAGTTGCAGACATAGTGTTCTCTACCTCTCCCTATTTCAAACTACCTATCATTAACTATGGTTCAATATTTGTTTATCATGCTTAACGTAATCAACATAAAATGTAATGCATAAATCTTAAGTGTACCATTCCATAAATTTTGACAAATGCATGCACTTGTCAAAGTGCAAATCCAAACCCCAAAGATATATAGTGTTATCGTCACCCTAGAAAGTTCTCTCACACCTTTTTTCATCAATAATTAACATCAACCCCAAAGACAAACATTGTTATTAATTTTCCCACATAGATTAGTTCTAAAACTTGATATAAATGGAATCATACAGTGATATGGTTTAGATCTGTGTCCCCACCAAATCTCATGTCAAATTGTAATCCCCAATGTTGGAGGTGGGGCCTGGTAGGAGGTGGTTGAATTATGGGGGTGGATTTCTCATGAGTGACTTAGCACAATCTTCTAGGTGTCGTTCTCATAATAGTGAGTGAATTCTCATGAGATCTGGTTGTTAAAACATGTGCAGCACCTCCCGCCTTGCTCTCTGGTTCCTGCTCCTGCCACGTAAGACATGCCTTTTCCCCCTTCGCCTTCTGCCATGACTGTAAGCTTCCTGAAGCCTCCTCAGAAGCTGAGCAGATGTCAGCATCATGGTTCCTATATAGCCTGTGGAACTATAAGCCAAGTAAGCCTCTTTTATTTATAAATTACCTAGTCTCAAGTATGTCTTTATAGCAATGCAAGAACCAACTGAAACATACAGTATGTGATTTCTTTCACTTGGCGTGATTTTTAGATTCATCTATGTTGTAACGTGTATGTAGCCCATTTTGTTTATTTCTTTTCTTAGCAATGCTACTAACTGAATAGTGTATTTCCTGTTTTATTGTTGAATAGTGGTTCATTGTATAGATATACCACAGTTTGTTCATTCATTCACCTCTTGATGCACATCCCCGCTATTTTCAGTTTTGGATTATTATGAATAAAGCTGTTGTTGACCAACAAAAAGCTGAACTTTGTAAAATATTTGAAGAGGTTTATTCTGAGCCAAATATATAGGACCATGGCTCAGAAGACAGCCTCAAGAGTCCTGAGAACATGAGCTCAAGGTGTTGGGTTACCGCTTGGTTTTATATCTTTCAGGGAGACAGAAGTTACAGGCAAAGATGCAAATCAATACATGTAAGATATACATTGATTTGGCCCAGAAAGGTGGGATATCTTGAAGAGGGTAGTTATGGGTCATAGGTGGAGTCAATGATTTTCTGAGTGACAATTGGTTGAAAAGGTTAAGCTGTGCCTGAAGAGTTGAAGTTAGCAGAAAGAAATGCTTGAGTTAAGATAAGGGGGAAGCCAAGGTTCTTATTATGTAGATGAAGCCTCCAGGTAGCAGGGTTCAGAGAGAATAGATGATAACAGTCTCTTATTAGACCTTAAAAGATGCCAGTCTCTTAGTTAAGTCTCTCCTGAATAAGGAGAAGACCTGGAAAGGGAAGGGAATTCTCTACAAAATGCAAATTTTCCCCATAAAAGATGGCTTTGCAGGGCCATTTCAATACATGTCAAAGAAATATATTTTGGGATAAAACACTTTGATTTCCTTCAGGGCCTGCTATACTTCATGTGATGCTATATCAGGGGTAGGTTGGGGTACAGTATCTCATTGCTACAAATAGTCTGTGTTGTCAGTCTTAGGATCTCTGTTTTAATATTAATGCTGGTCAATTTTGCTTAAACTTCAACAACATGGGGTATAATGAGGCACGTTTGACTTCCCTTCCCCTCATAGCCTGAAATAGCTTTTAGGTTTTCTTTAGGATCCCCTTGGCCAATCAGGAGAGAGGGTCCGTTAAGTCAGATGGGAGGCTTAGAATTTCATTTTTGTTTTACACTGTTGTGAACACACTTGTACAAATCTTCTTGTAGACATATATTTTTATTTCTCTTTGGTACATTAGAAGCGGAATTGCTGGGTCGGGGATAAATGTATGTTTAGTTTTATAAGAAAGCGATGGACCTTTTTCCTAAATGGTTATAACATTTCAAACTCCCACCAACCATACATAGGTGTTCCAGTTACTCCACATACTTGCCAACATTTAGTGCTGTTGTTTTTAAATTTTTTAAAGCCATTTTGGTAAATGCATAGTGGGTTTTTTGTTTAATTTCTTGAATATGTAATACATTATTGAAACCATCTTTGTAAAAATTATGACAATGAGAAAAATATGACATAGAACAATTATGACAGTGAAAAAGTTCTGACCTAACTGAGCCCATCTTACCTTTAACCTCTAAGCTGCCCTTGTTCATTCCTGAGCATAGGCTGAGCTAACTATAAGAGGAATTTAACTTATAGTTTAACTTTAAAACAAAGATGATAATAGTCCTACCCCAAAACAAAGCCCTTTCTTGCTTGGGGACCAGACTGCCTTTGTAAAACTAATAAATTAGCCACAAGTTTAGAAATTATGGCCCAGGAGTCATGCAGTCAGAGGCCACCAGATTCCCAACCTCCTCAATTGCTCCTATAGATAACATTACTATTGTAAGACCTAAGACGATTGGTGTTCAAAGAATTTTTATGACTGCATTCTGATGAACCAGCTGTTGCCACCCAGAATGGTAAACTGGCTCATCTGGTCTTGTGCCCCCCAACCCAGGAACTGACTGAAAGCAAGAGGATGGCTTTCTATGATTTCATCCCTGGCCCAACCAATCAGCATTCCGCATTCACTAGCCTCTGTTTGCCAAACTATCTTTAAAAAAAATCCTAGCCTCTGGTCCATGTGTGGTGGAGCATGCTTGTAGTCCTAACACTTTGGGAGGCCAAAGAGGGGTGGATCACTTGAGCTCAGGAGTTTGAGACAAGCCTGGGCAACATGGTGAAACCCCATGTCTACAAAAAATACAAAAATTAGCCAGGCATGGTGGCATGCATCTGTAGTCCCAGCTACTTGGGAGGCTGGAGTGGGAGGATTGCTTGAGCCCAGGAGGTTGAGGTTGCAGTGAGCCGTGATCATGCCACTGGACTCCAGTCTGGGAGACAGAGCAAGATCCTGTCTAAAAACAAAAAACAAAAACAAAAAAATACAAAAACAAAAACAAAAAAAACCTGGCCTCTGAATTTTCAGGGAGGCTGAACTTAGTAATAATAAAACTCTGGTCTCCTGTTTAGCCGGCTCTGTGTGTATTAAACTCTCTATTGAAATTCTCCTGTCTTGATAAATTGATTCTATCAGGGCAAGAAGAACCCATAGGGCAGTTACATTGTGATCTTTCTCTGATTAAAATAAAAGTTTTACTTTCTCATTACTTCCGGACCTTAGTATCAATCACTCAATCACATAAACTAAAGCCTGCATGTGATTTTGGATATTATCTAATTTATCTAATTTTACAAGTGAAGAAATTGATGTTCAGGGAGCTTGTTCAAGTATACGCCAAGAAGGCTATAGCATGGGAAACCTCCCAGCCCCAGCTCATTGCTCTTTCTACTCAACAAAGTCCTTGTCATTTAATGATGTGTTTTCCCCCTTTGCTGATGACAACCTCTTCTTGCAAAACATCCTTTATTTCTGACTTCAAAAAAACAACATGGCTGACCAAGAGGGCAAATTATATATATATATATATATATATATATATATATATATTTTTTTTTTTTTTTTTTTTTTTTTTTTTTTTTTTTTGCATCAGGGTCTTGCGCTGTCACCCAGGCTGGTGTGTGGTGGTGTGATCATGGCTCATTGCAGCCTTGACCACCTGGGCTCAAGCAATCCTCCTACTTCAGTCTCCTGAATAGCTGGGAACACAACCACACACCACCACACCTGGTGGCTAACTTTTCTATTTTTTGTAGACACAGTATCTCTCTATGTTGTCCAGGTGGCTCTTGAACTCCTGGCCTCAAGCAATCCTCTTGCCTCAGCCTCCCAAAATGCTAGGATTACAGGTGTGAGCCACTGTGCTTGGCCCTAAAATGCAATCATTTGGAATAAAGTTTTAATCTTTTTTTGTTCTATTGATTGATGACTATAACTCTCTAACAAGGATTTACCCATCATTTAGGAAATGACTTCATGAAGTCGGTAGGGATTGATAACTGGGTGAGATGAAGCCCCGGGGGGTTTTTTCCTTTCTGTGTGTCAAACATTGTTTTTTGAAGTGTAACAACAATTTACACAAATTTTCAATGACTAATATTCTCTTTTCTTATAAACTTGTTAAAAATTCTTTATAAAGGGAAATAATTTTCTAATAGACCTGTGTTCTATCTGAAGAACCCTTTCAAATGTACATTGTTTAAGGGAAAAAGTTTTAAAGGTTGAAGAGATTTAAAGTTGAGAATTTTAAGCCACCTTATCACAGAGACCCTAACCAAATGGCATTAAAAAAAAAAAAGCAGAGCATTACCTCATACACTCAATTAACATCTGAATTAAGGGAAACATTCACTTGTAGGTGGGGAAATTTTTATTAGCAAAACTTCACTGACATTAAAAAAAAATCCTGGAACATGTGTTTATAAGTTTCAGCTTTCTGTGCATGAAGCCCTTCACTTCACTCATTCCTAGTAAATGATCTCCAGAAAAGTATGAAGACACAGTGCTAGGTGTGTCCAAATGTGTCTTCTTTGACATCTTTTAATAAAAACCCATACATAATGACTTGTAATTTTACAAAATTTACTAGGCATCTATTTATGTATTAGAGGTGAGGGTTTAAGGATATGTTCCATAAGAAACATAGCAATATAGGCCAGGCATAGTGACTGACACCTGTAATCCCAGCACTTCGGGAGGCTGAGGTGGGTGGATCACCTGAGGTCAGGAGTTCAAGACCAGCCTGGCCAACATGGTGAAATCCTGTTTCTACTAAAAATACAAAAAATTAGCTGGGCTTGGTGGCAAGTGCCTGGAATCCCAGGTACTCTGGGCGCTGAGGCAGGAGAATTGCTTGAACCCGGGAGGTAGAGGTTGCGGTGAGCTGAGATTGTGCCATTGCACTCGAGCCTGGGCAACAGGAGTGAAACTCCATCTCAAAAAAAAAAAAAAAATGTCCAGAGTTGGTGTTGTTCACATGCACTTGACCATGAATCCCCCTAAGATGGATCCTTGGAAAATTTTAGACTTGGGCTAAGTCTATAATGATTCATAAACATAAGGGAATTTTATAAAATAACAAATGAGAGCATCTTCTACGTGCCAGTCAATCCTGTAGCTCCAGGTATATAGAGACGGAAAATACCATCTCTGCCCATTGGTTAAGCAAGGCTTTTGGCAAGGCTATGGAGCAAAAGGAATTCCCATACATTGCTGGTGAGAAAGAAAACTGTGGTAACCCCATTGAAAAACAGTTTGTCTTAAAAATTTTTTTTGAAGACAGAGTCTCGCTCTGTTCCCAGGCTGGAGTCCAGCAGTGTGATCATAGCTCACTGAAGCCTCAAACTCTTGGGCTCAAATGATCCTCCTACCTTAGACTCCCAAGCAGCTGGGACTATAGGCACATGCCACCAAGCCTGATTAATTTTTTTATTTTTATTATTTTTAGAGACAGGATCTCACTATGTTGGCCAGGCTGGTCTTGAACTCCTGGGCTGAAGCAGTCCTCTCATTTCGGCCTCCCAAAGTGCTGGGATTACAGGTGTGAGCCACTGTGCCTGGCCCAGTGTGGCGTTTTCTACTAAAGCTGAACACATGTATACTCTGTGAGTCAGCAATTCTTTCTCATACGTGTCCCTGAGTAATGCATGCATACATGTGCCAGGATTCTTGTAAATGAATGTTTTCAGAAGCATTGTTTATTGTAGCTCCAAACTGGGCCATCAACTTTAGAAAGAATAAATAAATTGTGGGGTATCACACACAATGGAAATCTAGACAGAAGAGAAAATAAACTACAGCTGAATGCAGTAACATCCCGGAATCTTAAACATGGCATTGATTGAAAGGAAGACGACAAGAGAGAACACCCACAAGATGACCCTATTTCTATAAAATTCAACACCAGGAAAAATTAAACTTTATTTTTAAGCATGCATACAAAGCTAGTGAAACTGTAAAGAAAAGTGAAGAAGTGATTATCAGAAGGGAAAGGACAGTAGTTGTTTCCAGGAGCATGTGAGCAGGGTATGGCTGAAACAAGACACATGAGGTTTCAGGGAGTGCTGATTTGCATGCAGGTTCACAGATTTTCAAAAAGTAATGATTCAATATTCTGTATATTTATTTTATGCATTCTTCCATATGTTGCTGTAACTGAAAAAATTTTTTAAAGATCAAATTTTCAACCCCACCTTGAATTTAGAGTGATAATGAAGTTAAATGAGATTTGGCCAACAGGGCTAGGAAGGTGAGAGTAAGTCCTCACTCCATGGATAAGTCTTAGAGGGAAAATAGGAAATTAGCAGAGAAGGAAAGAGCTGTCTAGGCAGAGGCAAGACTCACGCTAAAGTCTTCTTTGCCTATTTCACTCCTTCGGCACTGCAGTTCTTCCCTCTACTCCGGCCCTCCAGGTAAGTGTGAGGGTTTAAGAAATGGGTCCTCCAAAGCAGGTCAGAGGCCAGAATATGTTCTGTTCATGTTTAGAAGATTTACTGGAGACTTTTTGGAAGGAAGAACATTTTTGTTATGAAGTAAAAAGGAATATCTAAGATATCCCTCCGGCCGGGCGCGGTGGCTCAAGCCTGTAATCCCAGCACTTTGGGAGGCCGAGGCGTGCGGATCACGAGGTCACGAGATCGAGACCATCCTGGCTAACACAGTGAAACCCCGTCTCTACTAAAAATACAAAAAATTAGCCGGGCATGGTGGTGGGCGCCTGTAGTCCCAGCTACTCGGGAGGCTGAGGCAGGAGAATGGCGTGAACCCAGGAGGCGGAGCTTGCTGTGAGCCGCGATCTCGCCACTGCACTGCAGTCTGGGCGACAGAGCCAGACTCCGTTTCAAAAAAAAAAAAAAAGATATCCCTCCTTCTCCCTTAGAACAAGGAAATACAAACTAACGGAAAAACCAAGGAAGATGTAAAGAAAAGAAGAGAAAACTAAGGAAAACTTGAGAAAATTGAGGCACAGATACAAAGGGGAAGAGAGAGAAGGGAATGAGTCAGGAGGGAAACAGAGAAAAGAGATTAAAGACATAAAAAGATAAAAGTATCGGGAAGCATTGCAGTGTGAAAGGGAAGAAATAAGCAAAGAAGACTTTGGAAGCTGCGTTCTTAAGATCTCTCTTAGATGAAAAAGGGGAGAGATAAATGAGAGAAAAGTAAAAAAGTTTTAGCAGAAAAAGAAATGATCAGAAATGTTTAATAGAAACGTGAAAATTAGAAGTTCATGGGGCAAAAATAAAATGTGGCTTATTTTTATTTCTCTTTCTTAAAAGAGCAAACATTTGCAGGAAATCAAAAGGGCTCAAATTTCAAAGATCAACAAAACCAAGTGATGGGAAAAACCTTTATAAGAGAAACAAGAATGGCATAAGAGGAATCTTAATAGTTTGATCATTTAAACAGGCTAAGGTAAATACTCACGCGAAAGAACCAAAAACTTTGTAAGAGTTATGATGCCAGAGAAAATAAGGAAGAAGAAAAAAATAAACACTGTTAGGTTTTCTAACTTGCAAGTCTCTTTCCCTCTTACTCTGCTAAGAATAAAAGAAAAGGCGGAAGGAAGAGATGAAAAACACCACAAAGCCACCCCTTTTGGGTCATTCCAACTCATTAAAACAGGGAAAAACCAACTATTGCAGAAAGGAATGGTGAGCCTGATAAAAGTTGGGAGGAGGATGGGAAATTGCAAGAAGAGGGTTGTTAAAGTTATGAGTTCATTTTCCCTCGCCCCCTCATGGTACCATACTCACTCGACTGGAAAGGCAAGTTTCACTCCAGCAAATGAAGCAGCAAGGAAGTGACTTCACAAAAATCTTCCTCTGCTCTAGGGTAATTTGGGCCTTTCATGATTTAACTCAGTCTACCACATCTTGACCTAGTTGAAAACTGGGTCAGACTATTTTTCTTGAACGGAAGCCTAAAAACCACCCTCCCTTAAATGAATTTATATTTTTGCAGTATTTTCTATACTCAGTTTCTCTTTTACCTTTTTGGAGATGCTAACAAAAATTACTCAAGCCAGTTAAAGACCCTGGACTCAGAATCCATCGACAGATGAAAAGGAATCAGGGATTTCATAGGAAAGTTGGAAGATTTGCTTTCGGACCTTCTCCTGGTGGGGCCCTGGGTGTTAATTTAAGTGACAATCAGCCCATTTCAGTCATGACTTTCCTCCCTCTCTGAGCAATTACTGAGGCGCAGAAGAACTCCATTTTGGCTCAAAGAGTTGGTAAACCAAAAATAAAATTACAAGGCCCCACCAACCATCTGAATGGACTTCTCGGACAAGGGTATTCCAAAGTTGGTTCAAGCCATAATGTGAAGGGAGGGTTGGACATGCCACATTACACCCTCCTTCCTTTTGGAATTCAGGAAAAGCCAACCAGCATTAATATCGACACAGACCTTGAAGTCTGGTAAGAAATATTTACAACCTATTCTCTTGGAAGCCTGCTACTTAGAGGCTTCATCTGATTGATAAAACTTTCGTCTTCACGACCCCTTATCGTCCTAAACCAGACACTCATTTCTATTGATTCCAGGTCTTTAGATAATAACTCTTTCAACCAATTGTCAATCAGAAAAATTTTAAATCTACCTATAACCTGGAAGCCCCACTGCTTCGAGTTATCCTGGCTTTCCGGACTGAATCAATGTACATCTTACATGTATTTGATTAATGTCTCCTGTCTCCCTTGAATTTGTAAAAGTAGGCTGTGCCTCGACCACCTTGGGCACAAGTTCTTGGGATCTCCTGAGGGCTGTGTCACAGACCATTGGTCCCTCATATTTGGCTCAGAGTAAGTCTCTTCAGATATTTTAGAGTTTGACTCTTTTCCTCAGCAATTTCTATGAGGCATGGAAGAAAGGCGTCAGGAGTTGGGGAAGAGAGGAGTGAGGAATAAATGAGGCTGCCCAGTTAGGTTAGGGGCAGGGACTCCCAGGACACATTGAGGAGTTTGGGAGGATGATAAAAAGAGTGGCAATATGATTAAAGCAGATTAAAAGAAACAGGCGTGGCTGGTGGAGGGATGTGAGAGAAAACTGGCCAGAGTGAGAAGCAAATTGATTCTTGATGAGTAAATGCATCCTGGCCAGGACCATAAATACTCCCTAGAGTATGATTACTCATGATCTTTTCCCCATCTGGCTGGTTGGAATAGGTATAATCCCTAAGGAAGCTTGCCAGATAAAATAAAATAGAGGATACCTCATTAACTTCAAATTTCAGATGAACAACATATTTTTTTTAGTGCTATTATGTCCCAGGCAATATTTGGAGCCCACTTAAAAACAAACAAACAAAAAAACCCCATGTGCTGTCTAGCTGAAATTCAAAGCTGCTGGGGTGTCCTGTATTTGATTTGCTAAATCTGGCAACTGTATCCCCAGGGCAATCTTGGGAATCATGAGAAAGTAGAGCCCAAAGATGTTGCTGGGTCTCAGAGCTGCAAGAGAAGTGCACAGGAAGGCTACCTAGATGTTAGGACTTCTGACTTCCAAAACTATAAAAGTATAAATTTGTATTTTAAGCCACTAAAATGTGGTAATGTGTTACAGTGACAATAGGAAATGAATACATAATCTAACACATTTTTTCCTCCTTCTCTTTCTTTGTCTACCCCATAGATATAGACAATGCTACACTTGGAAAGCAGAACCTTTTTGTTCATTTTCAGAAAAGAAAACTGAGGACGTAATCACTATTTCCATTTGTAGAGTAACTCTTGGCATTCTTTCCTTGACACTATCTACACACTTTCTTATCTTTCTCTTCCTCTTCGTTTAATTCTCTCCCTCTTCCCAATTCTTTCTATTCCTGTTTCCATTGCTTTTCTTTTCTCTATCAGTTACCCAACCATCATCATCATCCATTCATCCATCCATCCATCCATCCATCCATCCATCCATCCATCCATCATCCTCTTCCCTGCTTTATTTTCATTACTCTAAAAAAGTACTTTTCAAGTTCACTCATCCCCACTTCCCCAAAATACTTGACACATTTTATCCTTCATCCTTCCTTTCATTATGTTGTGTCACTAGTTATAGATCCATTTGAGTAAAGAAACTTTCCTTTTAAAAACACAATACCGGCCAGGTGCAGTGGCTCACGCCTGTAATCCCAGCACTTTGGGAGGCCAAGGCGAGAGGAACACAAGGTCAAGAGATCAAGACCAACCTGGCCATCATGGTGAAACCTTGTCTCTACTAAAAATACAAAAATTAGCTGGGCATGGTGGTGCACACCTGTAGTCCCAGCTACTTGGGAGACTGAGGCAGGAGAATCACTTGAACCCAGGAGGTGGAGGTTGCAGTGATCCCAGATTGTGCCACTGCACTCCAGCCTGGCAACAGAGTAAGACTCCGTCTCAAACAAGCAAACAAACAAACAACAACGAAAATGCAATACCTCCAGTTTGGGTGTCAAATTTCAGCATGCGTCTGGGGCACTTGTTTAAAAGCCAGTATTTGGGAGATACTCATTTTGTAGGTCTGCGTGGGGTTCAGGTGTTTATACATCACTTAAGCACTTTGAAAAGTGATATGCAGAGACCACCCGTTTGCAAGACTCTGGGATTTCACAGATTGCTTTTTAAAAAGTTGTGGGGGATGCACAGCAGATGGGGGTTGACCAACATACAGTTTCCAGTTCTTTATCAGAGCAAAGTCATTACAAACCAATGAAAAAGCAAATGTGCCATCATTTCATTAAACAAAGGACATTTTAACACCATAAATATGGGAAGAACAATTTTGTTATAATGAAAAACTCATCTTAAGAAAGCCCAGGAGGTAAAATTATGTTGATATATAAATTTTTAAAGAGACTATATTAAGGAATTCAGATATCTTACCTTACTTGGGCTTATTTTTTGTTTCTTTATACAAGCTTGTCAATTTGCACATATATATTTGGTGCAGTGTGAAATGAAGTGACAATATCCTACTTCTTCCTGGATTTCATTTTTATCAGTTATTGTTAAAAATCTGTTCCCACATGCATATGTTGACAGAAATAGAAACAACTTTCTTAAAGCTATTTCACTCAATCTAAAATATTCTGAATAAAGATGAAGAAGGAACCCCATGGTTTCAGCCATTTCTCCTGCTTTTCCTCATTCTCAGTAAAGATGAAAGCTGATCTGGTAGGTGATTTGCCTGATTAGCAAGGAAAAGAGCCAGGGCTGGCCCCCAGGGAGCTTAGGGCTGAACATCTGAGGCTGGAGAAGAGAAGCCTGGCAGGAGAAACCTCACCCTAGATAGATACCACACCATTGACTTTTGTTAGGAAGCCACTTTTTTTTATTATGTTTGGAAAATGTGAGGAAAATTTGCCAGCCAGTGGTTCTCTGGAGCACATCAGAATTGAAGCAGGGTTTTTCTCAACCCCTTCACTGGACTTGCAAGAGGGGTGACCCGTTTACTTGGCCTGCCACGCTCAACCTCTTGCAGGAGGAAGCACATGAGTGGGTGAGTGTAGGATCCAGCCGGCCACTTTGGGCACTGGAAGGAGCAGACTCCATGTGGGCCATGCAGTGGCACCCAGGTGGGTGTTCCTGCAACCCTAAAGTCCCAGAGGGCATGTTACAGTGCCATCGCTCCACCAGTGAGAGCAAAGGCCAGTGTGATGGCCTTTTTTGGGTACCTGCACTAGGTGGGTTCCAAGATCTTATCTGGCATCTAAGGAGAATGAGGTAGCATGGACACCTGAAGGATGGTGAAGGCAGAGAATTTTATTTAGCGACGGAAATGGGTCTCAGCAGAGAGGGAAGCTGGAGATGGGGCAGGACAGACAATAATCTCCCGAAGTCCAAAGTTAAGCCATTTCTCCTCTGAAGTCCAGGTGTCCCTCTGAAGTCAAGTCACCTTTCTCCAGTCAAGCCACTTCTCTCTTTCTGCCAACTGAGTCTGGGGTCTTTACAGGCACAGGATCGGGGGTGGGGCAGGCTGTAGGTAGTTTTGGAAAAGGCAACGTTTGATTGGTAAAAAGACATTATTCAGAAAGAACCAATTGGGAGAGAGCAGGCAAACAGGGATAGAAGTTCTCACTTTGGGTCATGGGTTTCAGGCTTTTTGGCTCAAAGGTGGAGTTTCAGTGGGGTCCTGCCCCTGTCTACCTAGAATTTATCTGCCTCCTGCCTCTAGCCAAATCGCCTGTATTGCTTTTAAAACAGTTACTTGATCCCAACTCAGACCTAAAGGGTCTGAGTTTCTGGGAGGTTTGGCATGGGTATTTTATTTTTCCTAAACCATACAAATGACCTCACCTTTGTTAAGAATCTTGCCATGCATCAGTGGTTCTCACCCCTGGCTGCCTGTTACGTTTACTGGGAGAAGTGCCAGGGCCTTACTTAGGAATGCTTTGCATGGGAATATCTGGCTGGGGATGATGGGGCTGGACATCAGTGGTTTCTGAAAGCTCTCCAGATGACTCTACTTTGCACCTGGGGTAAAGAATTTCAGGGGAAATATGCTTGTATTCACATAATTGTGCACACAGTTTCAGGAGCTCAGTGTAAGGAATCCTGCACGTGACAGTTTGAAGCCAGTAGTCAGCCAGTCTTTATAAGTGTGACTGAATAAATCACGGGGCTTCCTCAGGTGGCAGACCCAGGACAAGCATTGTGATACTAACTAATGCTTCTTGAGGACTTTCTGGTTCCCCAGCCCCATTTGAGGGGTTTCCACTTACTGCTATGTCTCTCAGGGACTTAAGAAGGTCAGCATTTTTATTATCCTCATTTTACAGGAAAGGGAATGAAGGTCAAATCAATTGTCTGGATTCATGCCCTGAGTAATGACGTAACCTGGCTCAGCACTTATCCCCTTAACCAGAATGCTGGGCAGGAAGAAGAAGAGCTTGGCTGGGAAAGGGTTTGGAGGGGATTGTTGAGAAGGGAAGTTAATGGAGAAGCTCCCAGCATGTTGGCAAGTAAGGGTGAGTCAGCTTTGCTAAGTGCAGAAGCTGGTGGAAAGGCACTTGGGAACATCCCTGGGTGGGAAGGAGAGTTGGTGCATGAAGTTTGTTTGATCAAAGACAAACTTCCTTGTCCTATTTCAAAAATTCCCCAGAGCTTTGTACCCAAAGGAGAGGATGAAGACTGTTTCGGTGTGAGGCATGAGGCATGTAAGCTGTAAAGTGCTCTTCAGTGGTGAGCTCTTCTTATTACCATGTGGCCACTCAAAGAAAAGTCATTTGAATCGAAGGTATAGTATTATACGTTCAGTCTCTGGAATGAGGGCAGTCATGGCCCTTTCCTTTGTGTTGTTCCGACCACACCAAGAGAAGAAGCCATGCTTTGAAAGGAAAAAAGAAGATCAGGAAAATGCTCTTACAGGTTGGAGTCATAAAGATGAAGGCACTGGAAACTGTGGTGTGAGGAATCAGTGGGGTTTCGAGGTGATCTTAAAGGCCATGTAAAGCTGGCTTCCGCTGGGCTGTCCTGTAGAAGAGAAGTTAGATATGCCAGGTACAGTTCCAAGGGCTAAACTGGTAGGTAGAGGCAGGAGGTTTTATCCTATTAGAAGAAAGCTATCTATCTCCAACTGTCTTGAGAAGTGTATTGTTTGTTACCAGAAAGAACCAAGATAGGGTGAACATTGGCTTCAAAGAGAGTGTACCTTTCAAGGTCTTTGTAACTAACATTCAGTAGTTCTATGATGATTCCTCAGCCTCACTCAGTTATGGAACAAGACTTTATTGGTTTATTGGCGTTGTGCTGAGCTTGAGTGATGCAGTGGTGAATTCGTTGACTTGGCAGGTAAAGGAGACAGAGAAATAAACAACTCCATTCCTATACTTACTCCAAAACCCAGGTAGTGAGTTCAGATTCTTTATCACTGTGTTTCCTATTTATATTTTATTTTATTTTTTGAGACAGGATCTGGCTCTGTCACTCAGGCTGGAGTGCAACGGCTCCATCTTGGCTCACTGAAACCCTGCCTCCTGGGCTCAAACGATCCTCCCACCTCAGCCTCCCAAGTAGCTGGGACCACAGATGTGCACCACCACACTGAATTAATTTTTATATTTTTTGTAGATATGTGGTTTTTCCATGTTCCCCAGGCTGGTCTCAAGCACCTGGGCTCAAGCAATCCTCCCTCCTTGGCCTCCCAAAGTGCTGGAATTACAGTCGTGAGCCACTGTGCCCAGCCTTCTATTTATATTTTAGAGTTCTCTCTCTCTCTGTTTTATTTTTATGTCCCTCTTTCTTTACATTTAGTATCTTCTTTTCCTCTTCTGAAGCCATCTGTCTCTTAGTTATTTTTTCTTGTATCTCCTATTCTTTCACTTATTCCATTCCTATTACCATTAATGTATGGGTGTACTCTACTTATATAGGTATATATCTAAATATCTGCTCATTGTCTCTATATTCCTGGTTACAATAGAAAAATCAAATTAGTATAGTCTGCAAATATTTAAGTATCACACATAACTTTCATCAAACCCATGACATATTTCAATAAAAGAGAAAATAATCCCTTCTCTCCTCCAAACCAGCTCTCTGAAAGGAGAACTTCCTTCCTCCACCTTAGTCATGGGAAGTACTGAGAAGTTGATACCAGAAAATACATCTAACATTGTATATTTTGTTACTGGATAATGAATAGCTTTCTTGTTCTGCCTAGGGTTATCAGGTGCCAAACATTTCTAGAACAGTAGTCTCAGTAGGACAGCCAACCCTGACAATTCATTGTTTAAAAAGTGGGGGTTTCCACTGTGAAAAAATGATTTGAATTTTTTTCTTTTCATGTCTATAGGTTAAAATCATGCGTGAATTTTGATAATAAGCATTTCAATATAGTTCTGCTTTACCATGAAAGTGGAGAGCATATAACAACATATTTTAGGAACATTAACTTGAATACAAAAAAAAAAAAATCCCTGTAGGCAATAGCACTTCCTGCTTCAAGAGAGAAATAAATCAAGGTAGTAGTGGAAGCAGGAGGCTGCATATGAACACAGTTCTGTTACCTGTAAACTATGTTCAGGTACATTTAACCATACGTTTAAACAGTGATATAGTCCAGAAGTTTTAATATGATATTGGCCCTGTATTCTAAAGGAGGTTTTACCCCGATAACTTTCTACCTGCAAAAAGAAATCAGACCCCAGTTAGGATAAGATTTTCCCTGGCTTTATGCCCTGCTAGATAATAGAAATTCTTTTCTTATCATTCCTGTAATGTTGCACACTTTTTACTCATTGTATCCCTGAAAAAGATATGGCCAGTTGTCTGACTGCCACAGAGATCATCATTGTTAAGGGATAGGGAAATGACATTTCATGATTTGTGCCAGGTACTTTACAAGGTGGTTTACACTTACTTCTTGGGATAATTCTTCTAGGTACAGATAAACATTTTACACATGGTGTACTGAGGCTTGGCTCTGAGAAGGTCAGTAAATTGTCCACATTCTCATAGGGTTTAGGTAGCAGAGTAGGAATTCGAACTCCCACCATTCTGACCCTAACACTTCTTTTTTTTTTTTTTTTTTTTTTTTTTTTTTGTATTTTTAGTAGAGATGGGCTTTTACCATGTTGGTCAGGCTGGTCTCAAACTCCTGACCTCAGGTGATCTGCTCGCCTCGGCCTCCCAGAGTGCTGGGATTACACGTGTGAGCCACCACTCCCGGCCTCCTAACACTCTTGAACTTTTCATCACAGCTAAGAACATAGCTCAGATTTGGGTTTAAACACCCTGCTCCCATTCTTTCTCACAGCTCAGAGAGGGCTTGGGTGGGAAGGTCACATAAAAAACTTGAGCTGGAAGGATGCCTCAGAAATGCAGTCTTTGGTTTCTCAGCCTCCAGCTTGCAGTGGAGCCAAGTCCATGGGGGTTGGGATGGAGCTGATGGAGCCAAAGTCCAATTCTTGCCATAGACCAAAGCTTTGACCACTTGACACCCATGCGTCCCCATCTTCCCACACTTAAACTTTCAAACCACAATAGCAACAAAAAATGCTCTCTTGATGGCAATAAACCATCCCTCATGCAAATGAGAATACTTTTTTCCCAAAGCAGGGACCGCAAATGTCATCAGTTGCAGCGTTCATCTCTGGGGTTTAGTCCTTCTTTCTTTAGTTTAACCACAGTCCTGTATGGTTTTACTATAACCTATGGACAAAATTATGAAGTTAACACCCGCCAAAAAGCCTCATGTAAAATCGTGTTGCAGGACTTTTCCTTAATTCATCTGAAGATGGGGTTCTTCGTCCCACAGCCATGAAAATTTAGGCTCGCTGACAATTTGAATGGTAAGACGGGGTTTTATGGCCGGGCGAGGTGGCTCACGTCTGTAATCCCAGCACTTTGGGAGGCTGAGGTGGGCAGATCACCTGAGGACAGGAGTTCAAGACCAGCCTGGCCAATAGACTGTCTGTATCTCTACTAAAAATACAAAAATTAGCCGGGCATGAGGATGGGTGCCTGCAATCCCAGCTACTCGGGAGGCTGAGGCAGGATAATCACTTGAACTTGGGAGGTGGAGGTTGCAGTGAGCCAAGATTGCACCATTACACTCCAGCCTGGGCGACAGAGCAAGACTTCATCTCAAAAAAAAAAAAAAAAAAAAAAAAAACCCAGGGTTTTAGTGGGTAAAAAAGTTAGAAAAGATGGAAACAGGAACTCTCAGCTAGGCCAGGGTCCCCATTAGAGGACTTCCTGCTCAGCCATTTGAATCCCAGTTTCCACACAGGAAGAGGACAGGCCAGGCTCCTCCCTGTTGCAAACAGCATGAACTTGTGTGGCTCCTCCCAGTACGCAGGCCGGTTGGAGAGGCTGGAGATTCTCTGGGGATCCTCTCCCACCTGGCTGTCTCAATAGTAGAAAAATGGGAGAGAGAAAAAAATAAGACACAGCGTGGAAAGAAGAAATAAGTTTGCTATAACGATGAACAGTGTTCATTTCCGCAACTGATCATGAGGTTTATTTGGTATTTATTGTGTCTATTTCCTCCTCCGCTGCCAATTCTGTGATCTCTTTGCCTTCAGCAGGCTAGGGTGTTTATTTAGGGGGGGTCATCCAAACCTTCCTTTGTGAATGGCATGAACCCTAGGAAGGTCCTTGTCATGTTGGTTCCCATGGTCTTCCACTGACTTTTACCACCTGACATGACAAGATTTCTGGGTTTGAGGAATATTCTCCCATCAACTGTATGATTTAACAGGAACTCCATTTCCCCTTGATAATCAGTCTACTCTTCCCAGTCAATGTGGTAAATACCTCCCCTGCTTTTTTTTTTGGCTTGTTTATTCAGGGACAAAAGGAACCTGAAATGGCCAAAGGGTAGTTTTTAGTTACGGGAACATGGGTGTGTCTAATGGTGGAATAATTTTGTTCTTACGATCTCAGACGTCTAAACAAGCAGAATCACAGTCGAATAGATCATGATCAGACTTTTTTGAGTAAATTACTGGGTGGAATGTGAAGAGATGCCACTCACATTCCCACCATTGGCATCCAGAACAACGTGTTCTGACCATGAGAGACAGCACCCAAGATGGTCGGGTGCTGGTTCACAGCAAAAAAACCACATCAAGAACAACACACCCCAACCTAACAAATATTGCTTTTCTTTTTTTTTGAGATGGAGTCTCGGCTCTGTCACTCAGGCTGGAGTGCATTGGCACGGCCTCAGCTCACTGCACCCTCTGCCTCCTGGGTTCATGCAATTCTCCTTCCTCAGCCTCCAGAGTAGCTGGGATGACAGATGTGCACCACTATGCCCAGCTAATTTTTGTGTTTTTGTAGAGATGGGGTTTTGCAATGTTGATCAGGCTGGTCTCGAACTCCTGACCTTAAGTGATCCACCCGCCTCAGCCTTCCAAAGTGCTGGAATTACAGGCGTGAGCCACCGCACCCGGCCAAGTGTTGCTTTTCCACTCGGCCCTGGAGCTGAGTGTTCTATAGGCCAGTTGCTCAGGCAAGGTATGTGGTAAGAGAAGAGAACCATTTGACTGCCTTGATTCTTGTGAGAAACAATATTGTTTGGATACCAGGATGATGGACAAGGCAGATTGTGTTGCAGGAGGGAGCACAGCAGGCAGATAAGGAAAATTCTTTTATTTGAGATGGAGTCTCACTCTGTTGCCCAGGCTGGAGTGCAGTGGCAAGATCTTGGCTCACTGCAAGCTCCGCCTCCCGGGTTCACACCATTCTCCTGCCTCAGCCTCCCAAGTAGCTGGGACTACAGGTGCCCGCCACCATGCCTGGCTAATTTTTTGTATTTTTAGTAGAGACGGGGTTTCACCATGTTAGCCAGGATGGTCTCAATCTCCTGACCTCATGACCTGCCCGCCTCGGCTTCCCAAAGTGCTGGGATTACAGGCGTGAACCACTGCGCCCGGCCAGATATGGAAAATTCTTATCTAGCATAAGTCTTTTTCACTGTGGGCAATTTTCTGTCCCCTTTGTGATGAGCAGTTCCAACATAATCAACCTTCTGGTGGGTGTCAGCCTGGCTCTCCAGGGATGGTAAAAGAATGGGCTGCAAGGTTGATTGCTGCTGCAGGCAATTTGGATACGTAGCAGTGCAATTGGCAAGCCAGCCCAGTGGCAATAGACAGGCCAGCCTTGGTGACAAGGAATCCTCTATGGGCCATGCCTTACCTTTATGCCAGCTTCTTACACCACTTTATTAACGAGCCCATTGAGCATAAACTGGAGTTGGTGGGGAGGAGGCTGACTGACAGCCAGTGTGGATTTATTTATTATTTATTTATTTATTTGAGACAGGGTCTCATTCTCTCATTCTGTAACTCAGGCTGGATTACAGTGGCACGATCTCGGCTCACTGCAGCCACCGCCTCCTGGGTTCAAGTGATTCTCCTGCTTCAGCCTTCTGAGTAGCTTGGATTACAGGCACACGCCACCACACCTGGCTAATTTTTGCATTTTTAGTAGAGACAGGGTTTCAGCATGTTGGTCAGGCTGGTCTTGAACTCCTGACCTCAGGTGATCCACCTGCCTTGGCCTCCTAAAGTGCTGGGATTACAGAGGTGACCCACTGAGCCCAGTCTCTATTCACTTCTTTTACTAATTAATGATTGGGTAGGACTCGGTGGTAGTTTTAACTAAAGTGATCAAAACAGGAAGTACATTTTCCAAATCATTAGTGGGCGAGAACAGATTCTGAGCAGAATTTTCAGGTGGGTCTGCCAAAATAACACTGCAGAACTGTTCACTAGGCCTGTGGCCGACTCTGCTGTGATCAGGGAATAGGGAACTGGGACACCAGCACACAGCTGATGGCTGTGGGCCACAATCTCGTTGGCATTCTGAATGGCCTGCACTCGGCTTGTCACCATCCATGATGCTAGAGCCCAGCTGTGAAGAGCTCTGTTAGAGCTGCTGCAGAAGGAAACAGACTACCCCCATGATGACCGGGCTGAGCTTGCCTGCGGCAGCCCCGACTCTACCTGCCAATGTTGCTTCTGCTTCCCAGATGGCACGGGCATCACCTGGGTGTTGCCTGCTTGATGGGAATCAGGCCACATGTGGAACCTGGGCCCTGAAGCTGTCTGCGGTCTCCAGCAGGCACTAGGCCCACTGGCAGGGGAATGAAACAGAACTGAATGAGCCAACCCACCAAAGCTGCCAATGTGGCCATGTCAGAGTTTTGGAAATAAAAGGACTTAACTGATAAAATATGAGGAAAAGGGGAAAGGGATTGTTCAGGAGGGCTTTGAAGAAGAAAGAGATGGTTTAGGAAAAGGAGCTGCTACAAAGGCAGAGTTGGAGACAGAAACATGGAACGAAAACATAAGAGAGAAAGAAAAAAGACAGAAAGGCAGGAAAAAGCGAAAGGAGCTTCAAGACAAAAGGGAGTGCCAACAGAGTCTGAGAAAGAAAGAGGAGGTGGAGAGGATCTGGAATCCCCCTTTGGGAGAGTAGCCAAGGTTTGCGCAGCTACACCTTCCCCCCATTACCTACTACTCTTGCTCTTTTGAGATGCTGGGCAGTCTGTGAGATTTATGTCCTGGGAACAAAGTTAACCGAGGCAGTAACAAGCATAAAACCATAGGCTTTAAAAGTTTTTATCATTTTAAGTATTTCCTGTATATATTTCCATTGAAAACAAGAAATAAGAACAAGCTGATATTTCCCTTTCTGCTTTAAAATGTCACTTTTCAGCAAGCACATATTCAGTTCAGTTGACACACACAAAGCCAAAATCCTGGCTGAGACACATTCAAGCTATTATCATCTTGGAATTTGTTACGGTAAGTCCTGCAGGGACCGTGTGGTGTTGAGTCGGCACAGACGCACCTCAGAGAAGCAGTAGTATAAACAGTTCTGTATTTGCAAAAGGAAATAAGAAAATAATTTAAAAAGTAAAAAATTTAGACCAAGGCAAGTAAAGTTGGCTAAATAAAGAACTATTTCAAAATGGCCTCAAACAGAGAGGGCGTATCAAGCTGTGCTCTTCTCTCAAAGCCTCAATTTGTCATCTGTAAAATGGGAACAATGGTCCTTACTGCATAGTTTTTGTGAAGATAGAAGCAGATGATTTGGGTGATACAATTAACCCAGAGCCTGGTATAAAGTATGCATTCAATAAATGTTAATTATTATCATTGTTACCATTGCTAGCATGTTTGTGTGTCATGGCAAGGAGTTCTCTCTCTCTCTCTCTCTTTCTCGGAGTCTCACTCTGTCACTCAGGCTGGAGTACAGTGGCGTGCAATCTTGGCTTACTGCTACCTCTTGCCTCCCGGGTTCAAGCGATGTTCCTGCCTCATTCTCCCAAGTAGCTGGGATTATAGGCGCCCACCACCACACCCAGCTAATTTTTGTATTTTTAGTAGACACGGGGTTTCACCATGTTGCTCAGGCTGGTCTCAAACTCCTGATCTCAAGTGATCTGCCCGCCTCTGCCTCCCAAAATGCTGGGGTTACAGGCGTGAGCCACCGCGCCCGGCCAAGTTATTTCAAAGATAAGTTTTAGGTAGCTAAAAGGAAAGAGTTTGCTCAATACTTAGGCTCTTTTGTCTGGCCTAGGCTCTGGGATCCCTTCCTTCTTCCCTCCCTTCCTTCCTTCATTTCTTCCTTCCTTCCTTCCTTTTCTGAATATTTTGTTGTATTTATTGTTTATCTTATTATAAAAAGTTTTATTTTTATTATTTGTAAAAATTTTTGTGGGTACATAGTAGGTATATATATTGATAGGGTACATGAGATATTTTGACACAGCATGCAATGTGAAATAAGCACATTTCAGATGTCTCTGAGGATTGGAAAAAAAAAGTACATCATGGAGAATGGGTTATCCATCCCCTGAAGCATTTATCTTTTGAGTTACAAAAAACCCAATTACATTATTTAAGTTATTTTAAAATATACAATTAAGTTATTATTGACGGTAGTCACCCTGCGGAAAGAATGTAAATGCTCTTATAAAACAGGTGTACACTGCTGCCCCCTACTGGCAGTGAGCTATTTAGCAGATAAATAACCTTGACCTAATTGCAACAATCCCTCGATGTGGTATTTTATTTGGAATAGATGGTTAGATGTATTTTGCATATCAACACGTATTCCAGAGTTAAACAATTTAGTTATAGAGGTGGTTAATTCCGTTACGATAATGTTCAACGAAAAAATATTTTAGGTGCCTAGAAATTGGGTATACAGCCCACTGTATATATTTACATCATTTGTTTTATACAGTAGCCCCATGAGGCAGATAGTATTATTATCCCCGTTTTGATTTGAGCAAATCGAGGTTCTAAAAGGGATCTGCTAGTAAGTGGCAGAACGGGCATTCAAACGTCAAGCTCCTCTGACTCACATTTGTGTCCTTTCCAGGCCATCAGGCCTCCCTAAAGAGGACGAACTCATCAGCAACATCAAAAGTCTGACTCTTGGCAGGTCTGATGTAATTACACATTGCACCATCTTTCCCTCACTTCATTTTCATTGAAAAGCAACTTGCAACCAAGTACATTAGAGGAGAGTATAAGCTCATGAGGGAGTGTGGAGAGGTGAAGGCTTTTTGTGAGCAGGGCTAGTCTAGGGGGAGCCTACAATGATCAGCTGCCCCCTGGGCACGTGTCCAGGGCTGGGTGGCCCACTGAGCAGTCTGGATAGCTCCCAAAGCCCTGCCAGTGAGTGGGGCAAAGGCTGGCCCTTGCTCAGCTTGGGTTTCCTGGCCGCGGGAATGCCCCCATTAGGCCTGGAGGTCCAGCTGATGCCTTTCCCTAATCTGCCCAAAGTCATGGCTTGTGCTAGCGGTGGCACCATGTAAAGCATGGCAGGATGTCTTTACCTGTTTGCATGAAATTCACAAGCCTAGCCAGGGCCTTTTTCTCAGGCAAGGCAGAGGGCACCAGTGATCTGATTCCAGTCAACCCCCAGCCCCACTACCATCAGCATATTTAGAGAATGACTCATTTAACCGGGTAGAAGGGAGAAGGAGGGAGACAATTAGTCACAGTTGGAGGTAAGAGGGCAGGAGAGAACTTCTTTGGAATTTTGGGATCCAAGAAGAGAGATAAATGACGCCGAGCTTCTCTGAGGTGATCCTGTAAATCCAGCAAGCCTCACAAAGCAGCTTTCATGCATTGCAAAAAGGAGTGGGCATTGAGTGGAAATGGCAGCCTGATGCAGGCTGGAGAAAGATGACTAATTTATCTGTCAAACTGGCAAGTTTAGGTATTTAGAAGTTCACTGGACCCCAGGGTGGGGCATGGAAGTCACCAAGAACTACAGGTTCTTTAAGGGACCCAGGGCCAAGAGGAGAGACTCCAGAAGTGGCATACAGCAGACCGTCCTCTGGGGGCTGAAACAGGGTGCAGTGACATTTCAGCAAGTTGCTGCAGTGAGGTGGTAGGAGGCACCCTGACAAGCTGAGGAGGGCATTATAATGCAAGTGGGAGCATAGAACCAATGACAACCAAGGCTAATAATTTCAGACCTTTTCTCCATTAATCCGCAAAGGGCTATTGTATCAGATCCTTCAGGAGGTTAGAGTAAACCCTGTAAGAAGAAGAAAAATCAGACAAGTAACACCAAATAGAATGGAGTTTTCAACATGAATGAATGAACCATCACTAGGGTCCCGCGAGTTTACTTGAAAGTGGCCAGATGCAGTTGTTGGCATAGGGATTGGAGGCAGGCATTGTATGGTAGGGACATTTTGGAGTATGTGATGTGAACTCCACATCCAGCACATACTGTTGCAGAAAATCAAACTGAGCATGTGGACAAGGCATTCTTCGCTGGGTGAGGCTTTAGAACAGCTGACGTGGGAGGCTTACTGGGTGGCAGGAATGACAAGAATCAAAGCTAGAGCAGGAATAAGTGAGTCGTGGTGCGTGAGTGCTGAATGGAATGAGCGAAAATCATTTGCAGTTGAGTAACTGAGGATTAGAAGGGCAAACGATTTGCTTAAAGGTCATCAATGAAAGGGCAGGATTGGAACTTCTGTCTTCCAACGAGCAACCCACTGTTTCATACCTTTCCACATTTATCTTTTTGTGAAAACACACAGACGCACAGCGAGTACAAGATCATAGAACCACAGAAACGAAAGGAAAATTGTATCTAGTCCTGTCTCTCAGCCGACTTAGTATCATGTTTTACAATCATCTTGGCAACCGGTCAAACTGCCTCAGCTAGAACATTTCCAGTGCTGGGAAATTCTCATACTTTTGGACACAGCTTAGTCTATTCATCCATTACTGGACAAACTGGCATGGAGTTCTTTATAGGGAGCCAACATCTGCCTCCATGAATCCAACTCTCTTAGCCTTGCCCTCTAGTTCTGCACATAATCAATGACTTCCTCTTCCAAATCATAATGAAAATCACTCACTAATCAAGGACCTATGGTGTGCCAGTCACAAAGGGTGGCATTATGCCCACCCCAGGGTCTCTGGTTCATGTTCCAGATATCTCTGGTCTTTCTGCACCTGTATCGTTCTTCTCTGGACTGTCTCTAGCTTGGTAAGGTATAGAATCCATTCTTCCCTTCCAGATCCTCTAGGCCATTTATTTAAGAAAGTAAATCTATTTGGGTCCGCAGAGAAAGTAGTTATGTTTTTAAAAATGTAAACTAATTTTAATGTTTAAGCCAACTGTACTAACACTAATTGATATAATTAGCAAGGTATACTTGTCAAGGATCACACGAAAGATTCCAAATTGCAGTTGGAGCAATTGTTGACCTAGATCATCAATTGAAATGGAAATGATATGTACATGCCCTTTCCTCAGTTTCAAACAAGTTTAGCGTAATAATGCTTATTATTATCATCACCGTCCCTAATTCTTACAGAATGTTTCAAGTGAATCAGGCTCATAGTGACAACTCTATGAATTGGATACGATGATCATTTCTAGCTTTTTGATGAGGAAACTAAAGCCCAGACAGGTGATGGACCTTGCCCAAGATCGCATGTCTAGAAAACGGTAGGCTTCAAGTCAGGCATTCTGCTCTAATGCCTCAGTGGCAAAGCTGTTTATCAGCTGTGCCAGCTGTTTATCAGCCTGCCATGTACTGGCATTGACCCATCAGTGAATGTAAATTTGGTCACACCTAGAGGTCTCTCTCCCACTGACCTACAATCATTTCTTCCTTTCTTCTTTTTTGTTTTGTTTTTTTTAGACGGAGTTTCGCTCTTGTCACCCATGCTGAAGTACAATGGCATGATCTCAGCTTACTGCAACCTCCGCCTCCTGGGTTCAAGCGATTCTCCTGCCTCAGCCTCCCAAGTAGCTGGGATTACAGGCAGGTGCCACCATGCCCGGCTAATTTTGTATTTTTAGTAGAGACAGGGTTCCACCATGTTGGTCAGGCTGGTCTCAAACTCCTGACCTCAGGTGGTCCACTGCCTCGGCCTCCCAAAGTGATGGGATTACAGGCGTGAGCCACCTCACCTGGCAACCTACAATCATTTCAAACTCACCCGAAGTCTGATTCTTTCTGTGAATAACTCCCTTGCAATATTTTTCAGAATTAGATCTATAACAGCAGGTCCTTTATACACATTTATTGAATGATACAATTAGTGGCCCTGGCCCTGTTAGTTTTCAAGTCCCAGGTAAGATCAGATGCTTTTGAGTCCTGCTGTGGGGATGGAGGCAGGCAGAGGAAGAGGGTAAATGGCGATGTCTGATCCATATACCCCAACCCTGATGCCGTTCCTCTGCTCTGGGGCCTGCTGTGATGAGGCCACCTTTAAACCCTGTGCACAGCAGACTGCTCCTGCCTGGCTCTGAGCATCTGTGCCTTCTCTTTCTAGGAGAGGATTGCATCTCTCTTTTTATCTGCTGCTCTCAGTGAGGCTCCAACACCAGTGATGCAGTCATCTCACTGAAGTTGGTTTTCTCCAGGAGAAGCTGAGCCAAATGGAATCCACCAAGCCCAGCCACAGCCGGAAGCCCTACTCCTCTCTTACCTTGCCCAGCCTCAAAAATACAGAATCTGGATCCCCCGGGCTGACTCCTTCTTCCTTCTCCTCCTCCTCCTCTTTCTCTCTCTCTATAAATATAAATATATGTATGTATAGATATACTACATCCATATATATATATTTTTTTTGAGACAGGGTCTGGCTCTGTCACCCAGGCTGGAGTGCAGTGGTGTGATCTCAGCTCACTGAACCACCGCCTCCTAGGCTCAAGCCATCCTCCCACCTCAGCCTCCTGAGTAGCTTGGACTACAGGTGAGTGCCACCACACTGGGCTAATTTTTGTACGTTTTGTAGAGATGGGGTTTCTCCCTGTTGCCCAGGCTGGTCTCAAACTCCTGAGCTCAGGCAGTCTTCCTGCCTTGGCCTCCCAAAGCACTGTGATTACAGGCGTGAGCCACCAGAGCCACCATACATATTTTGATTTTAGAGACTACCTCCCTCCCTAACTCCCATCCTCCCAGGTACCTTCTGATTCCTCCCTCAGCCTGATGTCCACTGTCCTCTCTCAGTGCATTGGAGCATCTGAAACCCAATTATGTAGAAAATTCCAGCTTCTTCCCGTGTTGTTTCTGGGTCTCATTTACATTCAAGGATGTGGTTGAACAACCAATTTACTGTTCCTGACAATCAGGGAAGACTGCCTGGAATACACAGAAAGACCTGATCATTGGAGATGAAGCCCAATTTCACTCACTTCGTTCTGTCCAAGCCAGTGTAACCTATTAAGCTAGCACAGTGGCTGTGAAGCTTCATCATTCACTAGAATCACCAGGAAAGCACATTTAAACATGGGTTGTTGGACCTCACCATCAGCGTTGCTGATTCAGTAGGTCGGGACTTGGGGGAGGCGAAAAGGTACATTGCTGATGAATTCCTAAGTGATACTGACCCTGCTGGTCCGGGGACCATGCTTGGAGAACTGAAGCCTAGAGTGACTTCACTGTATTAGCCTGGATTGGTTTAGGAGATTAAAATTACTGCTACTCATTATTTAGTTTCTGGTTGTTCAAGGCAGGTCCTGGTGGGAATGTCTTAGTTCAGGCTTCCATAACAAGTACCGTTGACTGGGTGGCTCACAAACAATAGAAACTTCTTCCTCACAGTTCTGGAGGCTGGAAGTCTGAGATCAGGGCGCCAGCATGCCCTTTTATTTTGAAATAAATCAGTATACTTTTCCTAAGAACAAGGACATTCTCTTACATAACCAGTACAATGATCAAAGTCAAGAAACTTAACATTGATAAAATACTATTATCTAAACCACAATCCCTATATACAGAGTTCATCCATTGTCTCAACGATGCCCTTTGTAAGTAATTATTATTCTGGTTCAGGATCTATCATCACTCAGTACATTTAGTTGTCGTCTTTAGATTTATTTAATCTCAAGTATTTCTTTAGAGTTTTCTTTCCTTGACTGTCAACAGTTATTTTATACAATTTCCTCAATTTGGTTTGCTCCGATGTTTCCTTATGATTTGAGTCAAGTAATTCATTTTGGGCAGGAATTCCAGAGAATTGCTGGTTGTTTTTTTTTTTTTTTTTTTTTTTTTTTAACAGAGTCTTGCTTTGTCACCAGGCTGCAGTGCAGTGGCACGATCTTGGCCCACTGCAACCTCCGACTCCCTGGTACAAGCAATTCTCCTGCCTCAGCCTCCAGAGTAGCTGAGATTACAGGCACGTTCCACCACGCCCAACTAATTTTTGTATTTTTAGTAGAGATGCGGTTTCACCATGTTGGCCAGGATGGTCTCGATCTCCTGACCTCATGATCTGCCCACCTTGGCCTCCCAAAGTGCTGGGATTACAGGCATGAGCCACAGCACCCGGCTTTGCTGTGTTCTCTTCAGTGCATCGTAATACTAGGTAATATATGTCAGTTTGTCCCACTATTGGTGATGTCCTCCCTGACTCAAGTGATCCTTTCACCTCAGCCTCCTGAGTAGCTGGGACAGTAGGGGCGTGTACCACACCCAACTAATTAATTTTTTTGTAGAGACTGGATCTTGCCTTGTTGCCTAAGCTGGTCTTGAACTCCTGGGTTCAAGCAATCCTCCTAACTTGGCCTCCCAAAGTGTTGGGATTACAGGTAAGAGCCACTGTGCCCCACCCAAAGATCACGTTTTAAATGGGTGCCCCACCCAAAGATCACATTGTAAATGGCATGAGCACAAGCAATAACATAGGTGACCAAAATCTACGAAAGACTTTCTCATTTCTGTAGAACAAACTCTTTGCCCCTCCCTCTGTAAGTCCTTCCAGAGTGTCTTAATGGCTAGGAGAAAGTTTGAGCTGGGAGAGAGCTTGGATTTCATATGGTTCCCTGTTTTCCAAGTATGGGATGCTTACTACTGGTGAGAAAAAGATGATTTCTTTTTTGCACGTTTATATTGGGTTAAATTGTGTCACTTAGTAGCAAAGGCTTTGCTATCTCAACGATCTTTTCAATCTTCTGAACACATCAAGTAGGAAGGCTCAGTTGAGTGCTATTCCGTCTTGTAGCCTGTCTTAACAATCTCAAACAGTTGCTAATTTCCTTCCTTCCCTTCCTCCCTCCCTCCCTCCCTCTTTCTTTCCTTTCTTCCTTCCTTTGTTTACAAAGAAAGGGATGGTTTTGGGTTCAGAGTCTTTGGCAGTATATAGTAATTAGTATATAGTAATATAGTAATATATAGTAGTATATAGTAATTCAATGCCTTTAGGTCAATATATTTTCCATTTTTACTGGGCATACGCATATATATAATGTATTTTAAAAGTTGGCTTTACAGTATGTAGTTTTATCATTTGGTTTACAACTAAATATATTGTGAACATTTTCTCTTCTACAACAGTTAAAAGAATTGCATAGCTTGGAGGAAACATAATTTATTAAGCAATCTTCTTGGGGACATTGAGGTATAATGTTTTTTTATAAGGAGACTTCATTCTTTTTACAACACCTTTGGGAAAAAAATCGGAGTCCTTGTCTCATATAGCTTTCTATAGATGACGGAAACTTGCCCTTCCATTTAGCCGTTTAACTTTCTTCTCTACACCCACCTAATCACCATCAAGTAACCCATTTTATGTTTTCCAACCTCTCTCTCCCATTTGCTTCCTCTTTCCTACCCAGTCTCCCTGCATACATGCAGATGAACTTCCATTCCTTCAGCCCTCTGTTTCCTCCCCTTAAAGAGGCTTTCTTTCCTTTTAAAGAGACTATTTTAATTGATTTTTATCAACTCTACTCAAAACTGTATCCTAAGGTCCACATTAGGATTGGTCTTTAATAATCTGAAGATAATAATTCAATTGTTTAAAAGAACATTTTAAGAAGACCTTGGTAGAATTACATGTATCAAGAAACATGACTTAGGCACAATGGAGATATGGCTGACTTTCTTTTGAAAAAAGAAGTAGTTTTTGTGGGGAGGGCAGGGCAAAGAGGTAAGAAGTATTTGGTAACAAGGAAATGTTAGGGACCATTTTGGAAATGTATTCATTATTTTAAGGCAACTAACAAATGATCATCTTTCAGTTAGGACATTATAGCAGCAGCCTTTACTGGTCATGAAATTTGCATGATATCTAAAATCATATTTCTGGAAATAGGTCAATGTCAGTTAATAGTAACTTTGTATAGAAAGGCAGATGCCAGCTAGCATATAAAAGTTGTGCATGCAGACGGTGGTAGTTCTGGAGTCCTGGGAGCCATGAGTTGCTCATCCATCACAAGGCCATCACAGCCAGGTAGAAATGCCTGAGGAAAGCAGCGGAGCTGGCCGTGCCAGCATTTATACATGGAACACTTCTTGGGCAGCCGGGTGTCATGGGGCACAGACCCACAGTTCTCTTTGCGTATGTCGTGCTCACAGTTCCGTCCATAGAAGGAGGGGAGGCAGGCACAAAAGGACCCCAGCATGCAGGTTCCCCCATTCAGGCAGCAGGTTCTGTTTGGCTCCTTACTGTCCTGTATCCCCATGGGGGGCACAAGCTGGGAAGACCGAGGACGAATTGCAGGCTCCTCCTGGGGCTGAATGCTGTCATCTCTGAAGGCCAGGTCTCCCTGAGATGGACGCACAAGTTCCCGATGGCCCAGCCTTTAACAAGCAATTCAACGCCTTTAAAAAATTGCCTTTACTTTTACAGTTACTGGCTGTTTACTGAAAATTTCATATAATTTTAAATTTAGAAATAAAAACTTCACAGATGGAATTAAATTTCATATAATTTTCAGTAAACAGCCAGTAACTGTAAAAGTAAAGGTAATTTTTAAAATTACATTTTACAAAGTGAAGTAAAATAAGTGAGTCAATCTAGAGACATTTTAAGAACTTAAAACTTAGGTATGGATCTCTGGAAGAGGTAAGGAGAGATATGGCTCATAGTTGCGCAGATAACACAGGAATTACTCAAGTTTGAGAAATTCCAATTGAGGCCAAATTCCTTAAAGGAAATTGACAAGCTGGCTGGCTGACTCTGTCTCTCCGCAGGCTTTCTGATGGAAACGTGGCAGGCAAACAACGATGCTGGCAAGAAATTGGACAAGCCGCATGAAGGCCTGGAGAGTTTTAAGCCCAGGTTGAGAGCACAGGTGTAGGCTTTCTGGTATAGGTTCCGAAGCACCTGCCTTCCATTCCCACCTATCCATTTAGGCTGCGACCTCTGGTAGTTCTCCACTTTCTCTAATTCTCAGTTACTTCATCCTTAAGAAGTGGTGCATAACTCGCACCTTGTTAGGATTGTATGAGTATGTGTGCATACACCGTTTAAAGCAATGTAGGGCACAGAGTCAGGAAATGCAAAATATTAAGTTGAGGTCATTTTTCTTTTGGGAGGACAAGGACAGGGCACGGGCTGGGGCCCCAGAGTAGTAACTAGCGATGGGCTTTTCCTCCCAGCCTTCCTTTTGGGAAACGCAGTGTGCTAAAAAAGCGCATGCAGCCCAGGCTGTGGCCTAGGCCGTCGGTTCCCGGCCATGCCTAGCTCCTCTGAGGTCGCCCTTAGTGAGGACAAGAGGTGCCCTCACCTCTTTCACTCTAGACACCTCCAGAACACTCGCCCCCCGCGCGCCGGAGCCCCGGGTCACCACCAACCGTCCGCGGAGCCAGACCTGCCAGCTCTGCGCCCCAGGACCGCTCGGTGCAACCTGCGCATGCGCACCCGGGTCCCGCTGCTGTTTAGCCGTTTCCAAGGCTACGAAGCCCATCGGCCGGGGGTAAGAGAGCAAGAAAATGAAGCTCAAGAGCCTCCTGCTCCGGTATTACCCGCCAGGTACGCACCAGCCCGGCCCCGTCATCCCCACGTGGGACCCTGGGCTCCCAGACTGGGAGGGTTTGGGGCGGAGGAGGGCGCGGCGACTGAAAGGCGGCGGGGTCCCCAGGTGGGACAGGAAGTCGGGCACTTCCCAACCTGTGCCCCTCATTCCTTCAGATGCCGGACTTTTCCTCAAAACATTAACAATTACTCTTTTAGGAATTTAAAGAGTTTAGCTTGACTGTGCATATCAGTCCGTCTGCATTTATTGAGTGCCTACTGCGTACACGCTTTGTGCTCTGTGCTATGGACCTTTAAAGAAGTTCATAGTGCTTGATTTCAGTGAGTGAAGTAATTATGAAATAAATTACTTAACTATTACTTAGTAACATAAGCAATACATTAATTACCTAATCCTTGCCTAACTAATTTTAGGTGAGGACATGGTCACCTTTAAAGAATAAGTGACACCCATTGATCACCCAGCTTCTTAGGGACAGAAATAGGAGTGCAATTCTTGGGTTCTCATTCAGAACTCGTCTTCTGAATTAGAAACATCTGCAAAAAAAGAAAAAAGAAAAAAGAAAAAAGAAAAAATCTGCAAAACATGCCACAAGGCAGAAGATAACCAAATACACTTGCCCAGTGAAGTTTGGATAGGAAGTGTCATAAAGATTTCAAAGGAGGGTAAGATACTTTGGACCGGTTTTGTTTAGAATGGCTTTATGAGGGGTGGGACTTGAATTTAAGGTTGAGTATCTCACTTTTCCCCGCAACACATCCAACTGCTTGGTCAACATCGCCGATGAGGTATCGCACGGAGATCTCATGATTTCTTTTTTCCAGTCCCATCCCAATCCTGCTGCTTCCTCAAACTGTGCCCTGCCAGTAGAAGGCATCATCACCCAGCCTGTTTTTTGCCAGAAACCTAGGTGGTCACTTTTTGTTTCTCTCCTGTGATCATTCACTGCCTCCCCCACCCCCCCAACCCCCGGCATTTCTTTATCATTCTGCCAGCTCTAAGTCCAAAATATTCTGTGAATCCATCAGATTATCCCTCTTTCCATAGCACAGATTTCTTGGTCTAATATCCCTTCCAGCTGCCAACCTAGTCCAACCCTCCATTCCAGCCACCATTCCCTTTGGCTGAGCCACTCCAGTGGCTTTTCAACTGGATTCCTGGTTTTCGCCCTCATCTCCTACAATCCATCTGCCACTAGGAGCCAGTGGGATCTGAATTCAAGATCTCCAATAGCTTCCTATCATGCTTAGAATACGATCCACAACCTGTGGGATTTGGCTCATCCTGTGCTGCTGACTTCTAACACTTCACTTGTCTACCCTCACTATACTTCTGACTTCTTTAGCTTGTTCTTCTATGACTTAAGAGAGGGCCTTTCACTCATTCGTTTTTTGGACCCAGCTTTCCCTAGAGCTAGGAAAAGCTCCTTCCTTTTCTTCATTCAGTTTCAATCAATGTCAACCACCTGAAGAGACTTTCCTACCTACTCAAAGTAGCCTGCGCTGATTTTACTCTATGCCATAAAGTGCTTAAAAATTCTATTTGTCATCATCCAAAACTCTACTTGTTTTGTTTCAAATGTCTGCCCCTTTCCCATTTAATGTAAACTTCGTGAGAACTAAGATCTTAGTGTGGTTTGATCATTGTAGCACCCTCAGCTTCCAGAAGAGATTTGGTGACATAGAAGATCAGGAATGTTTGTTGAATGAATGTATGGATAAATGGATGTGTTTGATGAGAGGTCAGGTATGGAAATTACTGAAAATAAACACTGAAAATCTTAAGGGATGCTGCTTCTGCCTCCCTGGAAGACCGATCCTGGACAGCTACTTTCTCCAATGGGAAGTTGACATTTGTAGAAAAGACATGCATTTTCTCCTTCATAGAATTCCAGTTAAAATAATATGAGAAAGCTATATATATGACAGTATCTAGATAAATTTATTTTATGTAATTAATTAATTAATTTAATTTTTGAGACAGAGTCTTGCTCTGTCACCCAGGTTGGAGTGCAGTGGTGCAATCCAACTCCACCTCTTGGATTCAAATGATTCTCATCCCTTAGCCTCCCAGGTAGCTGGAATCACAGGTGTGCACTACCAAGCCCAGCTAATTTTTGTATTTTTAGCAGAGACGGGATTTCACCATGTTGGCCAGGCTGGTCTTGAATTCCTGACCTCAAGTGATCCACCTGTCTTGGCCTCCCAAAGTGCTGGGATTACAGGTGTGAGCCACTGCATCAGGCTGAGAGTATCTACGAAATTTAAATTAGGCATAGGTATATAGTATATAGAAAATTTAAAATTAAGACTGATAGTCTGTTTCCTTTAAGTATTCCATAATTTTCTTTCGGCTCTTTTTGCCCATAGGCCTGTGCTGGTTCCCATAGATGTACCAATAAATGAAGCTCTTGCTTTCATCCCTTTGTTGTGGAGCGTAGGTTAAGAATATGAGCTCTGGGTTCAGAATAACGGCTTCTCACCATCTACAATAATAAAAAAACTTGGGCAATTTGTTTTATTCTATCAAAGCATGGGTACATGGTGACAACAGCACCACCTCACAGGTCTACTAGACCCTTCCAGCTTCTTATCTTATTTGATTCTTTCTCTTCAGAGTAGAGAAAACTTTTTGGAAGAATACTCTCCCCAAGTGCTGTCCTCCCTTCCTATCATGTTTTCACGCTGATTGCCCCACTGAAACTGCCCACTTTAGGATCTCCAATGACATTCACATTGCTAATCCACTGGCCAAGCCACAGTCCTTGCCTGCCTTGACCTGACAGCAGCATTCAACCACTCTGCTTTTCTTTGGCTTCCAGGACACATATTCTATTTTCCTTCCTGTCTCACGTCACTTCTTCTGTGTCTATCTTGTTGGTTCCTCTTCTTCTTTTTGATTATTTAATGTTGGAGTGCTCCAGAGCCCCAACCTTGGATTTCTCCTTTCTATCTACACTCATACACTACGCAATCTCATCCATTCTCAAGGCTTAAAAACTATCCTGACCTGAGGTCAGGAGTTCGAGACCAGCCTGCCCAACGTGGTGAAACCCCGTCTCTACTAAAAATACAAAACAATTAGCCAGGTGTGGTGGTGCGGGTCTGTAATCCCAGCTACTCAGGAGGCTGAGGCAGGAGAATCGCTTGAATCTGGGAGGTGAAGGTTGCAGTGAACCAAGATCATGCCAATGCACTCCAGCCTGGGTGCCAGAGCGAGACTCTGTCTCAAAACAAACAAACAAACAAACAAAAAAACAAAAAACAAACCATCCCGCATAGTCCTGAGTACCTGAGTGCCCACCCGACACATTCATTTGAATGTCCACCATACATCTCATATGGGGGTCTCCCATGGTCTTCCCCATCTCAGCAAATTGCAGCTCCATTTCTCCACTTACTCATGCCAAACATTTTGGACTCTTCCTTGTCTCCTCTCTCTCATCTCCACATCCACTAACAAATCCTGCTAGTCCTGCCTCCAAAATATATGCAGAATCCAACAATTTCTACTACCTGACCACTACCATTCTTTTTAGCTTGAAAGCTTCCTTCCACCCTTGCCCCTCTTCAGTCTATATGGCAATGGGATGGCTCTGTTAGAACATAAATATGACCATGTCACTCTTCTGCTCTAGCCCTCCAATGACTTCTCAGCTCGTTTAAAGTAAAAGGGCCATGATCCCCAAGGCCCTGCAAAATCTCACCCCCTGTTGCTTCCCTGACCTCACCACTTTCGACTTTTCCCTCCAGCAACACTCCTCTCCTTGGTGTTCCTTGGATGGGGCAGAGGTGTCCCCACCCAGGGTCTGCAGTTGGTGTTCTTTCTGCCTCGAATAATCTACCCATGGACATTTGTATCACTAGTGCCCCATATTTTTAAAGTCTTTCCTCAAAATTGTGTAAAGTGAAGACTTAGATGTCTCCTTTCTGAGCATTTCTATCTTCTTCCCATGATATTTCACAGCCCCTTTCCCTGGTTTGTCTTTCCTCCTTGGGGCTATCTTAATCCAACTCATCATTGTTTCACTCATTTATTTTGCTTATTCTTCCCCACGAGAATAAAAGATTGATGAAGGTAGGAACTTTGTCTATTTTGTTTGCTCCTTATCTCTAGCACCCAGAGGAGAGCCTGGTGCATAAAATGACATTAATGTTTTTGTTGAATAAGTGAGTTTAATGAGATGATGTGTGTTAAGCAGAATGCCTCAAACTCTTCCTGAAGTGGGAAAGGGCCAGATAAGTGATCTTTGATCTACTTCAGCTCTAAATGCCTAGGATTCTCTTGTTTTTTTTGAGATGGAGTCTAGCTCTGTCACCCAGGCTGTAGTGCAGTGGCATGATCTTGGCTCACTGCAAGCTCCACCTCCTGGGTTCATGCCATTCTCCTGCCTCAGCCTCCTGAGTAGCTGGGACTACAGGCACCCGCCAGTACGCCAGGCTAATTTATTTTTTTTGTATTTTTAGTAGAGACAGGGTTTCACCCTGTTGGCCAGGATGGTCTTGATCTCCTGACCTCGTGATCCGCCCGCCTTGGCCTCCCAAAGTGCTGGGATGACAGGCGTGAGCCACTGTGCCCGGCCAAGCCTAGGATTCTTAGGCTCACGTAATTCTCTTGACTCATGTTTGCAACTATTGCCTTAATGCTTATCTTATAATGAGGTCATATTACTTAGCATGCTTGACATTTAATTTCTGAATTCCAATCTTTGGTGAGCCAAATCATATGCAAGTTTCCAAGATACTACTGAATAGCAGGTGGGTGTTTCAATAATAGCATTATCAGATAGGAAAAAATTATTCCACTGAATCATTCCCGTGCTGCCTTTATCCCTTCTGCATATAGAGCAGTTTTGTTTTGCCTCCTAATCCTCTGATTTTCGCCCTCCCGCTTTCTTTTGAATAACGTATAGGTCAGGGGCATTGTCTTGCTGCTATCTACTGAATTATCCCTCTCCCTGCCTACATTCCCAAAGGCTAAATGTACATGCCAGTGACATGGCTAACCAAACATGGGACATTCCTTTTCATCTTGGTCATATTTATTAATTCATAAGCTCTTTGCTTTGGGAAGAGTGGGTGTTGACTATGTGCTTTTCAGCTAACTCAGTTATGACAATTTTTATATTTCATTTATTGTGTGAAGTCCATAGTTCTCAGACCAGGAGAAGGAATTAAGTCAACATTAACTAAACTAGTTAACATTCTGAGCATTTTAAAGGTTTCTGTTGATTGAATATATAATCTAAGTAAAGAATACTAATATCATTTGAAGCATGCCCTTTTAATATACTGAAAAATTTGAGGAATAGAGGGTTCTTACCTAAGTGTTTTGGGAATTATATTTATTGAATAATGCACAATCAAGGGAAAATCAAGATTATTAAGATACTATGGGAAACAGTCACTGAAGAAAAGCATGTATTTCTGGCAGCATCTTTGTTTATTTATTTTTATTTTTGAGACATAGTTTTGCTCTGTCAGCTAGGCTGGAGTACAGTGGCACAATCTTGGCTTACTGCAACCTCTGCCTCTGTCTCCCGAGTAGCTGAGATTACAGGCATGTGCCATCACACCCAACTAATTTTAGTATTTTTAGTAGATATGTGGTTTTACCATGTTGGCCAGGCTGGTCTCAAACTTCTGAACTCAAGTGATGCACTTGCCTTGGCCTCCAAAAGTGCTGGGATTATAGGCGTGAGCCACTGCTCCTGGACTGTTTGTTTTCTGCTTTTATTCTTCATGGCACATATCACAGCCTTTTGCTCATATTGGAGCTCAGTAATGAGAGGGATGAACATATTGCCTAGATCAATGTTACACAACCTTTTTGGCACCAGGGACTGGTTTCATGAAAGACAGTTTTTCCACAGACCAGGGGGATGGTTTTGGGATGAAACTGTTCCACCTGAGATCATCAGGCATTAGTTAGATTTGCACAAAGAGTGTGCAGCCTAGATCCCTTGTATGCACAGTTCACCATAGGGTTCCTGCTGCTATGGAAATCTAATGCTGCTGCTGCTGATCTGACAGGAGGCTGAATGAGCTCAGGCAGTAATGCTCACTCGCCTGCCGCTCACCTCCTGCTGTGTGGCCTGGGCCCTAACGGCCACAGATTGGTACTGGTCCAGGGCCCAGTGGGGTCGGGGGACCCCTGGCCTAGAGGTTTTGTCACAGCGAAGCAGTCAAATGTACATGTTTCAATTTTGTAGTGTATTCTCCAGATCCATTTGTACAGCATCCCCACCAATTTTTAGTAGTCAGCTTGAAGACTTCGAACCTTTTTACTTTATTACAAACAAGTAGTGAATAAAGAAAGCAGACTTTTGTTAACTTATTTGCTAAAATGTTAAAAATGCATTTCCTTAGGGTATTAGATCATACTCTGTGGACTGCCAAGTGCTAATTCTTTCCAACCTTTCTCTGAGTTACAGATTATTATTTTATTGCTTATTCATTGTGTACATCATTTATTTACTCAAGCATTTATTTCCTCAATAATAAATAGCACATAGTAAATACCCTCATATATAATGCAAAAAATCTAAAATTATAGTACAGAAAGAAACACTCCCTTGATGATAATGACACCTCGCGTTGATACAGACCTTGTATGTTTAAAATATGTAGCTTTCTTGAATTTTCAAATAGCTTTTTAGGGATCTTGATCTTCAAGGGTTTATATTCTAATAATGTTGATCAAGTGGGCATGGTGGTGCCTGCCTTTAATCCCAGCACTTTGAGAGGCTGAGGCAGGAGGATGGCTTGAGCCCAGGAGTTGAAGACCAGCCTGAGAAACATAGTGAGATCTTGTTTCTACAAAAAATTAAAAAATTAGCTGGGCATAGCGGCATGGGCCTATAGTCCTAGCTACTCAAGAAAATGAGGCAGAAGAATGGCATGGGTCCCTAGGAGTTCGAGACTACAGTGAGTGATGATTGTACAACTGCACTGCAGCCTGGGTAACAGAGCAAGACTCTGTCTCTAACAAAATGAAGAAGAAAATATGTTGATCCCTATCATTTTTTCTATTTTCTTGTTTTTCTCTTACTTTTTAAATTTAAATTTAATTTTTTTTTTTTGTCCAGGGTGGAGTGCAATGGCACAATCTCAACTCATTGCAACGTCTGCCTCCTGGGTTCAAACGATTCTCGTGCCTCAGCTTCCCAAGTAGCTGGGACTACAGGGGTGTGCCATCACACCTGGCTATTTTTTTCTATTTTTAGTAGAGACAGGGCTTTACCATGTTGGCCAGGCTGGTCTTGAACTCCTGGCCTCAAGTGATCTGCCTGCCTCAGCCTCCCAAAGTGCTGGAATTACAGGCATGAGCCACCATGCCTGGCTTCTCTTACTTTTATAAAATATTTATGTATAGTCAAATAATGAAAAATACATCAAGGAATAGCTAAGATGAGCCTCATCCCCCTGAAGATGCAGTCATGCCTTGAAAGAAGCCACCTAACACGTGACAGTGCCTGTGTCTTCAAGCTGCTGATGTGGAATATTATCAGTCTTTGTAATCTTTGCTAATTTGATGGGTAAAACTTACATCTATTTTGTTTTGTAATTTTTCTTAATAACGAAGTTAGGGACTTTTTGTTTTGGTTTGTTTATTGGTCATTGTCTGTCTTTGTAAGTTGACCGCTCCTGACTTTTGTCCAATTTTCTTTTTAAAAATCATTTTTGGAGTTCTTTTTTTATTTTTATTTATTTTATTTATTGATTTATTTATTTATTTTTTAAATTATTATTATACTTTAAGTTTTAGGGTACATGTGCATAATGTGCAGGTTAGTTACATATGTATACATGTGCCATGCTGGTGTGCTGCACCCATTAACTCGTCATTTAGCATTAGGTATATCTCCTAATGCTATCCCTCCCCCCTCCCCCCACCCCACAACAGTCCCCAGAGTGTGATGTTCCCCTTCCTGTGTCCATGTGTTCTCATTGTTCAATTCCCACCTATGAGTGAGAATATGCAGTGTTTGGTTTTTTGTCCTTGCGATAGTTTACTGAGAATGATGATTTCCAATTTCATCCATGTCCCTACAAAGGACATGAACTCATCATTTTTTATGGCTGCATAGTATTCCATAGTGTATATGTGCCACATTTTCTTAATCCAGTCTATCATTGTTGGACATTTGGGTTGGTTCCAAGTCTTTGCTATTGTGAATAGTGCCGCAATAAACATATGTGTGCATGTGTCTTTATAGCAGCATGATTTATAGTCCTTTGGGTATATACCCAGTAATGGGATATTAAGTTCTTAAAGCTTTGTGGTTATGGTTGAAACTTCTTTGCTGATTATTATTTGCCTTTAACTTTGTGGTATCTTTTATTGTACAGAGGCTTGTAATTTATTTTAGACAAATTTGTCAATTTTTTCTTTTATAGCTATTGTATTTCATGTACTTACAAAGGTGATTACAGACACTAAGAGACAAATCCATTATATTATCTAGAATATTTTATATTTTATTTTTAATATTAAAATTTGTAATCAACCTGGAATATTTTTGTACATTGTTTGTGGCAGAAATCTATTTTATTAACTTTTCAAAAAATCCAACTGATTATTGCATCATTTATTGACCAATACATTATTTCTCTATTAATTTGAAATATTATTACATCATTTATTGAACAATACATTCTTTCTCTATTAACTTGAAATATTACCTTCACTTTATTTTTAAATTTTGATGCATAGATGATTTTATTATACTGATCTAATTTTGTATCAAAACCATACTTTATTGTTTTATAGTTCATTGTAATATCTGGTAGAGTAAATTTTCACATTTCAAAAAGTAAAATTATTATAATTACATTAACTTCATAAATTTGACATCTTTACAGCCTTGGGTTTTCTCATCCAGAAATGTGCCTCCTCATTTATCACAATTTTCTTTTATATTCAATAGTACATTTAGGATTGGCACATTTCTTGTTAATTCTATATTTAGATATTCAGTAATTTTCTTTGCAATTATAAATGTGATCTTGCCATTAACTGTATCTTCAATGGATACAGCATCTCTTTCTTATCTTCTTCCAGTCTTAGCTTTTTTTATTCTATTTATCTTTTGTAAGCACCTTAAATCTTTTTTATAACATGTGGCATACAGCTAGGTTTAAAAATATTTTAACAATGCTGTAATGTCCATATTTTGCTGAAAAGTTTAATGTGACACGAACAGTCTTTTTTTTTTTTTTTTTTTTTTTTTACTCTAGGGAACTAAGTACTGGTTGGCTCTCCACAGAATCTTTCTTTTTTTCTTTTTAAGTTTGCTTTTGATACTAGAGTTTGGTTTCAGGTCTTTAGTACAAAAGAACTACTTCCTGGGGGGAAAACAACAAAACAAAATTATGCCAAACTATCCTCTAACTAGCATTTGCTTGCTGTGCTGTAGTGTTCTGGGCAGTTTCTTGAGTCACTAAAAGCATTTTTAATTACTTTTCTGTTCTAAAATCTTGCAGTTCATTACGCAACAGCTGCTAGGATTACCTGTTTAGGTTTCAGCACATCCGTGCAGCAAGACAGGGTTGAGAAAAATTCCTTCTGAGAGATCATAGCTGTGCAGCTGAGTGGGTAGTGATGTCCAACACTGAGGAAGAAACTCCAGAGGAGAAGCAGTGTTGAAGGAGAAGATCCTGAACTCTTTAAGGTGATAGGGAGACGTCTATGTATCTGGAACTCAGAGGAGATATAGACTGGAGATTTGCAATTAATACTCAGCATGTTGATGGTAATTAAAGACATGGTACCGATGAATTTAATGTAAGGTGAGAAGAGAAGAATCTGTAGACCTGAAGTTTAAAGATGCTTAGTGTTTAAAGGTCAGGCAAAAGAGGACAAAGGAGAACAAAAAATAACAAAGTGATTGGAAAAAGAGAAAGAAGAGATTTTATAAAAAGCCTAAAGAGGGTATATTTGAGGAAGGAGGACATATTCTTTATAGTATTGATTATTTCTGAAAGGCCAGGTGCTATAAGGACAGAGAATGTCCAATGCATTAAGCAATTTGAGGACAGTCTTCCCATCATCCACCAGTTAGTTCATGTATTCGGCAAGCACTGCTGGAGCATTTTGAAAGATCGTGAAGATACTAGATAACGGCAGGCACTGCTGATAGAGAAATGGAATTCAGAGAGGGATCTGAATGTGTTGCTCGTACTTGAACCTGAACACAAATCACAGGCCTGCTGTGCTTAAATCATGACTTGCCCTGAGAAGGGTCTTTTTGGGAATATAGGGAAGCATATAACATGGATATGTTTCCTTCTTCAAAGATGTTACAATCTCACTGGAAAGAGAAGGCATAAATGCAATTTAAGTAATACAAGGTGACCATGTAGCATATGCCACAAGGTAGCATTTGATTAATAGCTAGAAAATAAGCACTATTCATTAAGACTTTATGCCAGGTGCTTCATATACATCTTATTTAATCTCAACCAGCAAACTTATAGGTTCATAGATGAGAAAATTGACATTTGCCAGATCGTGACATAAATAAGGGGTTGAAGATCTATCTGATGCCAAGTATACACTTTTTAACTCTGCCACATTCTTTTTTTTTTTTTTTTTTTGAGATAGAGTTTCACTCTGTCGCCCAGGCTGGAGTGCAGTGGTGCAATCTTGTCTCACTGGAACCTCCGCCTCCTGGGTTCAAGCGATTCTCCTTCCTCAGCCTCCCAAGTAGCTTGGATTACAGGTGCCTGCCATCATGCCAGCTAATTTCTGTATTTTTATTAGAGACGGTGTTTCAGCATGTTGGCCAGGCTGGTCTCAAACTCCTGACCTCAAGTGATCCACCTGCCTTGGCCTCCCAAAGTGGTGGGATTACAGGCGTGAGCCACTGCACTTGGCCTCTGCCACATTCTTTCTCAATGGCTCAGTGCTTTTGAAAAGTAAATAGAGTGTTTTGGCAACATTTCCTATTTTCCCTTGATCTGAAATACTGCTAAATTATATCTGTTATATCAAACTGTGGTCTATAGCAGTGATTCTCAAACTGTAGAGGACTCCTGGGAACCCTTGAACACTTTCAGCAGGGTCTCAAGGTCAAACTTATTTTTCATAATAACAATAAGATGTTACTTCCTTTTCTACACTGTGCTGACATTGTCACTAATGGTGCAGAAGCAGTGGAATGTGAAACTGCTGGTGCCTTACTACAAATCGAGGCAGTGACACCAAACTCTAATAGTGGTCACTGTATTTATTCTTCACTGACACACACTCACAATAGGAAAACAACAAAAAAAATCCCAACAGAACAACCTAGTTCTGCTTGAGGATTTCCTTGATGAAGCAGTAAAAATTATTAATGTAGCAAAATATTAACATAGGAGTGCATGTATTTTGAGTATTCCAGGTGATGAAATAGGAAGTACTAAGAAAGCACTTCTGCTCTACAGTGAAGTCTGATAGTTGTTGATATGGTTAGGCTTTGTGTCCTCACCCAAATCTCATCTTGAATTATAATTCCCATAATCCCCACAATCCCCACATGTCTAGGGAGAGACCAGGTGGAGGTAACTGGATCAGGGGGAAGTTCCCCCATGCTGTTCTCATGATAGTGAGTGAGTTCTCACAAGATCTGATGGTTTTATAATTGTTTGGTAGTTCCTCCTGCATTCATTCTCTTCCTGCCACCTTGTGAAGAAGGTGCCTTGCTTCCTCCTTTCCTTCCACCATGATTGTAAGTTTCCTGAGGCCTCCCCAGCCATGAGGAACTGTGAGTCAATTAAACCTCTTTCTTTTATAAATTACCCAGTCTTGGGCAGTTCTTTATAGCAATATAAAAATAAACTAATACAGTTGTCTTAAGGAAAATATAGGTGGTTGCTTGAATTACGAGATGAACCAACTTTTTTTCATGGAAAAGCGTTTTTACTTGAAAGAGTGACTGAGAAACAACATGGTTTTCAGACTCAGACATTTTGGCAGACATTTTCTTGAAAATGAAGAATGTGAGCCCACAACTTTCAAGCAAAAATATCAGCATTTCTTGCTAGTGATATATTTTAGCTTTCAAGCAAAAAGTATAAGTTCAGAAAACTTTTGTTTACCACCATAATCTTGACAGCTTACCAACAGTAAGAGTTTTCTTATGATAAAAATTGGTAGTGAAAATGGTAAATGTTACTTTCTGATACTGTGTGATGAAATATGTCAACAGTTACAATATATGCATAACTTAGTAGATCAGTATTTTTCAAATGTCCAGTGCATGATTATGCATGGACCATGCATGAATAAAAGATCCATCGAAAGTGTGAAATAGACCAATGAGGTTTAATGCAAGCATATGGAAAATTCACTAATATGGTTTCAGATTCTATATTGCAACTAATTTTAAGAAGTTACCATTTGTTGTGTTTTAATATAATATCAAAAAATGTTCACAATGATATAAAAAGGCAATTATAATACTCCTTCATTTTTCAACTACGTATCAGTGTCTGACTACATTCTTTTCTTATACTTTGTTTAAAACATTTAGCAGCAGCTTGAATGCAGAAGCAGAGATGAGAATCCATTGTCTTAAGCCAGATATTAGAGATTTGTGAAAGTATAAAACAGTGCTACTCTTCTTAGTCTTTTTAGGGGCAAGAAAATATAGTTATTTTTACAAAAACTTTATAAAAATACATGCTATGAATTACTGTTGTTTTAAAACAACTTAATAAATATTTAAAAAATTTCTCAATTTTAGTTTTTAATATGGAAAAAACCCAAAAACTCTTTGGTGTCCTAAATAATTTTTAAGAGTGTAAGGTGATCCTGAAGCCAAATTTTTGAGATGTACTAGTTTATATCCACAGACAGAGGCAGTAGAGTAAGGTGGTTAGGAGGCTCTGTCCAGTTTTTATTAGCGCTGGGCTGTTCGGATGGAATATATTCTATGGATCCATCTTCAAGTTCACAGATTCTATTCTCTGTCGTCTCTACTTTTGAACTCACTTAGCAAGTTTTTTATTTTCATTATCATATTTTTCAATTCTATAATCCTCATTTGGTTTAATAAATATTTTCTGGGATTTTCCATTTTTTCATTTGTTTCAAGTGAAATTGTAAATGATTATTGAAGGATTTTTATAATATCTTCTTTAAAGTCCTTGTCAGATGATTCCAACCTCTGATTCATCTTGGTATTGGTGTTTGTTGATTGTCCTTGGTATAATAGGTGATTTTTTAAAAATTGTATCCTAGACATTTTGATTATTACGGGGATCCTTGATCCTATCTAAACCTTCTAATTTGGCGAAATCTGCTTAGATTTGGCATATGTGCTCTTGGGCTACTTTTGCGGGCGTTAGTTACAATGGTGTCTGTAGTTTCCTAGGCCCTTGCAATGTTACTGTCCTTTGTTTTTTCGGGTACTGCTAAGGCTCCTGCTCAGTCACTGCTGGAGCCACCTGCAGGGTGCAGAAGGTACTTCCCTAGTAGGCCTGCTGTCACTGAGTGACCTTCCTGGTCACTTCCCGGCCTGATTATGCTGCTGGCTGGAAGGCAGGGAGACGCAGGGCTTTGCTGAGGCTGCCTCAGTGCCTGGTTGTGGAATGAGGTCTGAGATATCCCTGGATGTCACCGTTGCCCCTTTTGCAAGTGGATAGGATCGTCCACCAATGGCCTGGCTGTGGAGTGGGGTCTGGGAGGTCCCAGGACTTTGTTGATGGGGCTGCAGCCAGATCCAACTGCCTGCTGGGGCCCAGAATGTGCACTGGGAACTGGAACAGCCCCAAGCTTCCACTGGGGGATCAGACTGCTTGCAGGGGCCCCATTTGTGGGTCAGGGAATAGGGCCCTCTTGTCCTAGTTTTGGGGTGTGGAATGCAGCGATAAAAAGAAAATCCAGGAATCTCACCATGTAGTCGTTCCTCAAGCCCTGAAACCTATAGCCAGTCTACCTTCTTCCATCCAACTTTCTATTATTTTATCATTGTCTGTTGGACAATTTCAAGGGTATTTAGTTATATTTAGAGGGAAGGACCGGGGAAAAGTTTGTCTACATGATCTTGTTTTGGAACTAGATATCACTGCTTATTTTTTGTTAAAAAATTAAAAATTTTAAAAATAAAAATGGAAAAAACTGTGGCAAGGTAGGTTAACTTTTGACATAGGTGGTCATCGTAAGTGTTTTATAACATGTTTGTTTATTTCTATAGGAATTATGTTGGAATATGAAAAACATGGAGAATTAAAGACTAAGTCCATAGATTTGCTTGATCTTGGTCCCAGGTAAGTAAGCTGTAGGATTCAACAAGTAAATGTTCGCTGGGAAGCCTTGACACAGAGTGATGTGTGGATGAGCTGCATAAACTGCAGATAATACATTATTTTTTAAAAATTGTTCTTCTGTGGTGTGTTAGTTTCTGTTTGTTTCAGGGAGTTGTATCTGAGGGTCTTGCTGAATGAAGAGAAAGTGGGAAAAGGGTTATCACTCTTTTCTTTTTTTTCTAAGGTCTTAAAAAAAATAAACCTTTTAGTTTATAATTTTAGAAAGGCTGTGAAGGTAGAGTTTCCACACCCCGATTCCCCTGATGTTAACATCTCAGATTAGCGGGGTACATTTATTAGGATTAATGAACCAGTATGATACATAATTATTAGCTAAGGCCCACTTTATTCAGTTTTTCTTAGTTTTTCCCTAATTCCTTTCTTCTGTTCCAGGATTCCATCCAGAATCCTACATGACGTTTAGCCATCATGTGTCCTTAAGCTTCCTTAAGCTGCGACTGTTTCTCAGACTTCCCTTATTTTTGCTGAGCTTTCTTTCTTTCTTTTTTTTTCCTTTTTTTTTGAGACAGAGTTTCACTCTTGTTGCCCAGTCTGGAGTGCAGTGGCCCGATCTCGGCTCATTGCATCCTCCGTCTCCTGAGTTCAAGCGATTCTCTGTGCCCAACCAGTGACCTTTACATTTTTGAGAAGTGCTTGTTACTGAGTTTTAAGAATATTACTGAGCCTGTTATTTTCTTATTAAATACTTCATAGGGCTGACTGCATATGTTCCTCCTCATTAATTGTCATGGGGCAGAAAAGGCAGACCTAATCTCTATTACTGAAGCTTGGTATTAGCCCAGAGGAAACCCCTTGTGATGTAATAACACCCAGAGTTCATTCTCTTTAGTAAATCTAATGCAAATAGCTGGGCGTGGTTGCTCACGCTTGTAATTTCAGCACTTTAGGAGGCCGAGGCAGCAGGGTCACTTGAGGTCAGGAGTTCGAGAGCAGCCTGGCCAATATGAGGAAACTCCGTCTCTACTAAAAATATAAAAATTAGCCAGGCATGGTGGTGCATGCCTGTAGTCCCAGCTATTCAGGAGGCTAAGGGAGGAGAATTGCTTGAACCCAGGAGGCAGAGGTTGCAGTGAGCTGAGATCGCGGCGCTGTACTCCAACCTGGGTGACAAAGTGAGACTCTGTCTTTAAAAAAAAAGAAAAGAAATCTCATACAAAACTCCACTTCAAGGCCAAGGCCAAGTGTGGTGGCTCACACCTGTAATCCCAGCATCTTGGGAGACCAAGGCAGGAGGACCACTTCAGGCTAGGAGTTTGAGACCAGCCCGGGCAACACAAAATAGCAAGACCCTGTCTTTGTAAACAAACAAACAAACAAACATCCTACTTCAAGAGAGAGTCAGACTAGTGATTATCCTGTGAGAGCCTAAGTTCAGATAAGGTGAAAATAATCTCAATGGGTGAAAATCACAAAAGAAACAAAACAAAAATGTTGTGTTTTAGGTTTGTGGCCTGAGACCGTAAGCAAAAGGAGCTTTCTTATATGGGCTGCTCTCTAGTTTTATAATGAGTCCGCTTGACAGCATAACTGAAGAGAGAGGGGCTCTCTTAATCCTGGAGTTGCTGCCACTTGAGAGGTTTGATGTTCCTGGGAGCACGTGTCTAGGGTGGGGATGGGGCATGGCTCAGAGGATGATGGTCTATGTAGGGTCCAAGTCTTATTTCAGGTGCTTGGCACAAAGAAGGTAGTCAATTGATATTTTTTTAAAATCAAAGAATAAACAGTGGCACAGATAGTGTCATTGAATACAATAATCTTTGTTATTTTCAGAAAAGATGAGGCCTAATATCAAACCCAACCTGTGATTTTTGTAAATGGAACATGTTATTGATTTGTTTGATGATGCTAGCACGCAGGAAGTTTCTTTGTGAGACATTCGTTTATTTAGTCAGCAATTATGTATATGTACCTTCAACACATACGTAAGAATCTAATCTGGGTTAGATTCTATAAGAGGCTGTAAAGATATTACTCATAATCCCTACACTTGATAGGCTTTTTGTCTAGTTTGAGAAACAACTTGTACAACATAGAACATCACACAAGTGGTACAGATAAGCTTCTATATGAGAGAATAACCTCCAGCTAGACATTCTGCAAAACCACAGATTTTTATATCTAAGAAGTATGAATTATTAGGTGATTTCAAAAAGGACTTGTGGGCTGTGAATCCAGGCACTCAACACTTTGAAAGTCTTCATATTAACTATAGTCACTCAATCGTGCTATGCTTTCCTGAGGAGATATAAGGCATAGCCACTCATAAACATGACCTTTTGGTGATATGAGAAAGTAAATAAATGTCTCAAAAAAGTGTGAATTTTATTTCTAGTTTTGTGCAAGAATCTGGAAGTATTGTGCCTGTAAAAACACTGGCACCATAGATGACATGCTGGAATTATTGCATGAAAATCCTACAGGGTTGGAGAGTGTAGATTATCTGGTTAATTTGGATCTTGCGAGGAAATCTGTTTTTATACAAGTTGTTGAAAACTTTTCAAAGGGGCATTTTTACCCTTTTAATTGTTATGAAATTAATTATCTTTTTGACAATGAAATATCTCAGGGTTTATCCAAGTTATTATTATGGATGGTCCCTGGTTCATTTTTGTTCAGAATATTCACTCCTACTCTAATAGATTATGTTTCTTGAGAGCTGGGACCATATCTTTTACACACCCAGTGCTAAAGCAATAGTACCAACTCAATAAATGTCAATTGAATGAGCAGGTTCCTAGCTAGGTGCCTTGCACAAAACTGGAGCTTAATGTTTGTTGATGAGGTGAAGAGGGGGATACTTATCAGGGGCCACATTCATGGGAAGTGGATACTGAGACAGAAGTGGGTGAGTCAAAGGTTTATTGGGCAGTGACACTTGTGACAGTCCAGGGCATGAAGCAGAAGCAGGATCAGGCAGGAGGAGCCATCTGACCTCGATGAAGGAGGCAGGACAACAGAATCTCTGCCAATCTGGAAGAGCTCAGGAGCAAAACTTGCCAGCTAGAGGAGTGCCTCACAGGGAGAAACGGCCAGGCTCTAGCTCTGCCCCTGCTCAGCTGTGGACGGAGAGCCACCAGAGAAGAGGCAGCCCTGGCCTGGAACGCCAAGGTGCAGCCTGAAAGAGCTGCAGCTAGAAGCTGTCAGGCAACAAAGCTCCAACCCTGACTCTGGGCCTGATTCTTTCTTAAAGGTGGGGGAATCTGCATAGTACATCTTCTGGACACGTGTGTGACATGATTTGTAAAATGGCTCTTTTTTGGATGCTTCATGGTCTATATACATTGATACCTTTTTTTGAACGAATGTTATTCTGTGCCAGCAACATTTTTCAGAATTTCTATGAATTATTTGAATGCTAGAGAAAATTTGAATCTATCTGTGTATTTTTCAGACCAGTTATCTTTCAGGGAAACAATATTTTAGTCTATAATAAATATTAATATTAGTCTTATGATGCTTTAAATTTATGGTTAGGCATTTTTCTCTTTTCCTAAAAATATTTTAAATCTAATCTTTCTGAACCTCAGTTTCTTCATCTCTAAAATAATTATGATAAAAGCATTACATTAGCAGATTGTTACAGGATTAAATAAGAGAACATATGTAAAGTGAAAAGTATGCTGCTGGGAACATTCAATACATGTTCATTCAAAAGAAACAGGAAAGAAAGAAAAAGAGCTCATGTTCAGAACTAGTATGGACTAGGCCTTCCTAGATGTCTTCATTCATTTTGTGCTGCCATAACAAGAAAGACCTGAAACAGGGTTATTTGTTTCTCATAGTTCTGACTGAGAAATCCAAGATCAAGGCCCCCACAGGTTTGGCGTCTGATGAGGGCTGCACTCTGCTTCCAGGATGGCACCTTGATGCTGCGTCTTCACATGGCAGAGGGCAGAAGGGCAAAAGGGATGAACTCTGTTTGTCAAGCCTTGTTATCAGGGCTTCTAATCCCATTCAGAAGGGCTCCACCATTGTGACTTAATTACCTATTCAGGCCGCACCTCTTAATGCTGTGACATTGGTGAACATGTTTCAGCATGAATTTTAGAGTGGACGCAAACATTCAAACCACAACACTAGGTGAGAACATTAGACTCTTGGCACACCCTCCACGAAACAAGCCTTAGCTTTGGAAAAACGTGTTGTAGAAATTCCAAGCTTCTTCCTTTCCTGCCATCATCTATTTACTGATTTGTATGATACTCCCCGCCCCACCCCCAGATATCTCTTGGGAAAGATAATGGTGTTTTTGACATTTTATAAATGTCAAATGACATTTATAAATGACATTATAAATGACATTTATAAATGCTTCATGAAGCAATACAATCAATTCTTCATGTAATATAGGTATATGCAAATTTTGACATAAAATGAAAGAAACTCTTTTTTGGGTGTATTTCAGCACTGATGTCAGTGCGTTAGTAGAAGAAATCCAGAAGGCAGAACCTCTACTCACAGCTTCACGAACAGAGCAAGTCAAACTTTTGATACAGAGGTTGCAAGAGAAACTCGGCCAGTACAGCAACCACACGTTCTATCTTTTTAAGGTAATGGATTTAAAAAAAATCAGATAGAAGAATTTCAGTGAAATGATTGATATTTTATTAATTTTTCTTTCCCTAAAAATATTTTTTCATGAAAAAGGCATGTCAGTGATTGATTGTAGTGCCTCACATATGTTTGCTAAGATTGTCCCAATAATTATTTGTTAAATGAATGAGTGAAATCCAAAACACTTATTCCTTGAGAGGTTAAATAAAGATTTCAGCTCTTCATATAATGATAAATTTAAAGGGTTATTATTATTAAGATAGTTTTAAGTTATGAAATAACTAAAGCTTTTTTCTAGTTAAAGTAACATTAAGAAGTTGTGTTTTATGACAAATCAACATTTCGTATTTTCTGCTTTCATGTGAACTAAACCATATTTCAGTAAATTATTTATTTGTATGACATATAATTTTAATGTGATGTAAATATGCTTTTTAAATAGTTTTTTTGATGATTAAATATAGCAAATATAGTCATTTAGTACTTCAAGGAAAGCTTTTAATTTTCCTTTGTCATTACCTTAGAATTACTTCATATTACACTGCTTTTATCTTTTATGATTTGAATATAATTATGATAGTAACATATAATTATTAGTTATAGACTCGCCTGATACAAAATATCCAGGCATTCGTTTCTGGAAGAGGATGTTATAGTCTTGTAACATTTCTTTGTCCAGTAGGTGGCACTGTTTAATTTCAAATATGAGCTGTATAACTAGCGTGTCTCAATTTATTCTCCAAAGGGAACATTTTTGATGGTGAAAGTAGATGCTATTCATAGTTACATTTTGGTAACAGACATAACTTGGACTGTCCCAGCCCAGCCAATCACTCTTAATAGATTGTCCAATTTATGTATATGCGTTCAATAAATATTCATTAAACATTCACTGTGTGTTAGATGTTGTAGGGATTGAAAGATAAGGAAGACATATTCTGACACTAAAGGAGCTTCAGGATTCATAAAGTCATAATACATTGTCAAATCTTTATTGAAACATATTTAGTGTATTTCCTACATACCCAGTTTATACATATATACAAAACCACATGCCATATGTAAAAGAAAATGTTACAAATTAGTGCTATCAATAAGATGCCACATAGCACTGTCTAAAGGTAAATCAGATATTGCCCGTTTCTGATGTGTAATTACGAAAAAATTGAATGTCTTCATTGGTTTGAAGTTATAACTAACAAATTTAATTTGGTTTGAGTCTAAAAAACGGTGTTTTCTTTCACTGAAGGTTCTCAAAGCACATATATTGCCACTGACTAATATTGCACTTAACAAATCGGGCTCATGGTAAGATTCTCTTTTTATTTCTAATTTTTAGCAATGAAACAAATTTCTGTGTTTATTTATCAAAGATTCCAGTTAGATAAGTATATAATATATTCATTTTTCTGATTTCAGTACCCCCTGGATACTGAGGAGAAATATAAACCCTTTCTGCCACTCTTCTAATCTGAGTTTTGTGTCGTGTTTGTGCTGCAGTGAATGGGAGGCATATTGGGTTCTCAGCAAATGTAGCTGCTGAAGAACTCAACTCAGGAATGAGTCGGGCAGGGTGGCCTCATATCTAACTTGGTTGGTTGTGATCAGTCTATTCAGAGCAGGCACTTTCCATCTAGGTCAGTGATTTGGGGTATGGCAAACAGCAGCTTCAAGTCTCTGTTGAGAGCATGGCTGTGATCAGCTTGGGAGCGACGTGCTAGGTAGGAGAGATGAGGGAGATGCCTCGTCTTGACCTACAGACATAAAATAAACATAAACTAGACATAAAATAAGCAGTTTGCTAAGGCTTCCATAATAAGGTAGCACAAACTGAGTGGCTTACACAACCAAAATGTATTGTGTCACAGTTGTGGAGGTTAGAGGTCAGAGGTCAAGGTGTCATCAGGGTCAGTTCCTTCTGAGGCATTGGGAAAGAAGCTGTTCCACAGCTCCTGTAGCTTCTGGTGGTTTGCTGGCAATCTTTGGTGTGGAGAAGCATCACCCTGAGCTCTGCCCTCATCTTCACATGGTTTTCCCTGTGCGTGTCTGTGTCTATATGGCCTGTTCTTATAAGGATGTATTGAACTAGGGCCCACCCTACTGCGGCATGATCTCATCCTAACTTAACAATTTTTTTTTTTTTTTTTGAGATGGAGTTTCACTCTTGTTGCTCAGGCTGGAGTGCAATGGCACAATCTTGGCTCACTGCAACCTCCAGCTCCAGGGTTCAAGCAATTCTCCTGCCTCAGCCTTCCCAGTAGCTGGGATTACAGGTGCCTGCCACCACGCCCAGCTAATTTTTTGTATTTTTAGCTGAGACGGGGTTTCTCCATGTTGGTCAGGCTGGTCTCGAACACCTGACCTCAGGTGATCTGCCCAACTTGGCCTCCCAAAGTGCTGAGATCACAGGCGTGAGCCACCATGCCCAGCTGTAACTTAACTATTAATAATTATATCTGCAAGATCTTATTTCCAAATACATTCACATTCTAAGGTTCTGGGGGATTATGACTTCAACATATAAATTTTGAGGGTATATATTTCAACCCATAAAAGTATCTATAGTATATATGTGTATAGTTGCAAATGTGAGTTTGCATCTGGTCCAAAGGTAGAGGAAGTCTGTGGGAGAAGATGGTAGAAGGAAAATACCTAGGAGAGAATCAAAGATACCTTGTCTTGTCAACCTGCCTGTTTAGTTGAGTTTTGCTATTAGAATTTTCTTCACCTTTTCTTGTTACCACTTGACATTCAGACTGGCTTTTCAATTTTGTGGATTGTTTTCTGTGCTGGGGAAATATATTTTTGTTATACTTTTGAAGCAATATTTTGATTTCAGAGATATTTTAGAAAGAAAGTCTCTTTCCTAATTGAATATTGAAGGAATGATTAAGATGCTGCTATTTTACATTACACTCTATTCACTATTCCTGTAGAAGAATAGCTATGTTAAAGGAACCATTCATTTGTTTATTAAACAGAATATAGGCCAGGTGTGGCGGCGCACGCCTGTAATCCCAGCACTTTGGGAGGCCGAGGCGGGCAGATCACGAGGTCAGGAGTTGGAGACCAGCCTGGCCAACACAGTGAAACCCCGTCTCTACTAAAAATAAAAAAAAAAATTAGACAGGCGTGGTGGCCCGCCTCTAATCCCAGCTACTTGGGAGGCTGAGGCAGGATAATCACTTGAACCCCGGAGGCAGAGGTGGCAGTGAGCTGAGATCGCACCACTGCACTCCAGCCTGGGCGACAGAGCAAGACTCTGTCTCGGGGGTGGGGTGGGGGTTGGGGGAGGGAACAATGGAATATATCACAATTTAGACATTGTTCTCAATTTAACTTTTTGTTCTGCACACATGATTTCCATTGTAAAAAGCATAATAGGCCAGGCGTGGTGTGTCACACCTGTAACCCCAGCACTTTGGGAGGCTGAGGCAGGCGGGTCACTTAAGGTCAGTAGTTCAAGACCAGTCTGGCCAACATGGTGAAACCCCATCTCTGCTAAAAACACACACAAAAAATATAGCCAGGCGTGGTGGTGGGTGCCTGTAATCCCAGCTATTCAGGAGGCTGAGGCGGGAGAATTGCTTGAACCTGTGAGGCAGAGGTTGCAGTGCGCTGAGATCACGCCATTGCACTCCAGCCTGAGTGACAGAGCGAGACTCCCTCTTAAACAAACAAACAAACAAGCAGCATAATAAATAGAGTTATTATCCTACAGGTAAAACATGAAGTCTTTATTAACACACTGCCATTCTTCCCTGCAACATGTTTATATTCCTTGTGTTAGCTTTATCACAGGAAGCTATGATCGGACGTGCAAGCTCTGGGACACTGCGTCTGGAGAGGAGCTGAACACCCTGGAGGGCCACAGGAATGTGGTTTATGCCATAGCATTCAACAATCCTTACGGGTGTGTTCATCCCTTCACTTATTTGTTTATTAATTCATTTACTCATCCCTCCATCTGCTTGGGGAGAAAGGGAAGAAGACAAGAGGTCTAAATTTATTGAGTGCTTGGTATGTGCTTTGGAAGCCTTTTAGATACCTCCTTCAAAGCTTAAAAGGGTCTTTGGGTTAGCTATCACTATCCTCATATAGAATACAAGGTTTAAGGCTGGGCGTGGTGGCTCACACCTGTAATCCCAGCACTTTGGGAGGCCGAGGCGGTGGATCACTTGAGCTCAGGAGTTTGAGACCAGCCTGGCCAGCGTGGTGAAACCCCATCTCTACTAAAAATACAAAAATTAGCTGGGCTAATGTATGTAATGCATGGTGGCGCATGCCTGTAGTCCCACCTACTCGGGAGGCTGAGGCAGGGGAATCACTTGAACCCAGGAGGCAGAGGTTGCAGTGAGCCCAGATCGCACCATTGCACTCCAGACTGGGCAACAGAGTGAGACTCTGTCTTAAAAAAAAAGAATACAAGGTTCAAATATGCTTCTAAGGATCACACGGTAGTAAAGAGGAGAGCTGGAGTTCATGCTCAGGCAAGACTTGACTCTCAATCCTTGGGAGTTCCGACAGGCACTGCCTATTGATGTTCACAGCTCTGGGCTGGTGCCTCTGGGGGAATGTGACATACACACACAGCATGGTTTACTTCATTTAGAAGTTAATTTACAGTCTTGCCAGGCAGGAAAAAAATGTGTGTGGCAACATGCTAAATAACAATACCAAGTACAACAGAAGTATTTTTAAACCAACCTCTAGATAATGAACAGGAGATTACACAGTGTCTTCTATTCTTCCTCATGACACACTGCTGATTCCCATGGCACCCTGAACATCTATAGCAGTGAACATACCCACTGGAATGGGCATCCTCCTCCCACTGGTTAGGTTCTAAGCTGATCAAGAGTTAGTTGTATTTGTCAACCAATGTGCTTATGTTGGTTGTACTTTCAATTGTAATTGTGTAACATAACGTGTAATTTAACTAAATATTACATAAACCAGTAAAATATGAGTGTGAAAAGAAAGCTGGTCTTTTCTAGCGAAGCATAAATAAGGCAAATCTTTGAAAAATTGTTTCACAACTAAATGAAGTTGTGGAGGAGATCAATGTTCAATTGGAAAGCACACTGTCAAAATCTAGAAAAATTCTGCACTCAAGATTGTTCTGCACGTATGTTTAAGTTCTTTAAGTTCTCATTCCACTTGCAAGAAAAGAAAACTAGATATTGTAGAGGTTTGATACGATTTCTGAAAGACAGATGGTGAACTCCACTTAGCTGACACACAGTCAAAGAAAGACAGTGGCCTCTTGTGAAAAGATTGGCAAATAAATACATATTTATATCTAATGGAATGTACCTTTTTTAGACAAGCAAGTATTTTTTCATGATTGCACATGCTAAATGAATTTTTCCATAAAGGAAGCTGGTTCTATAAATATGGTTCATTTACTATAGTGTTATGATGACTAGAACAAAACAGTAAATGATTTAACAATTAAGACAAGAAAGTGATCACCCTGATTTCTCCTGGTAAGAGTCTTTAGAGATGGTGTGAGCCGAAAGCAGACGCCAGAAGGATGGAGGGTGGTGAGCAGTGGAGAGGACACACGGGGCAAAGAGACCTCAGCAGCTCAGTGTCTCCAGGAGGGGATTCATCGGGCACACTCAGTGGCCAGTCTCTGTAGTGACTTAGTGGCCAGTCTCTGTAGTGACTCAGTGGCCAGTCTCTGCAGTGAGCATTTCATGTTGAGAAACAGAAGTATGTGAGGTCAGAGCATTCAGTGGAGTTTAAACTCTGTCCTGTGGGACCGAGTTGCCATCAAGGATTTGGGAACAAAAAGGGGAAAGATGAAAATGATGTTTTAAATAGAAGGATAGCTCTGGCAGACAGAAGAGGTCAGAGGGTTTGGATGTGAGAAGAAACAAGACACAATGAGGTCATTTAGGATGCAGATATGACAATACACTCATGATACCATAATACACTCATTGCTTGGGAAGGGGCAGGAAGAATAGAGGAATTTCATAAAAATTTGATACACTTAGAATAGACATTTTATATTACAGTTAAAAAACTTGATATCTAGGTTGCCAATATAATATCTTTTAGAAATGTAGTACCCTTTCAAAACATGTTAATTGTGATGGCACCAACTTAAATTGGTATATTAAAATGATTAAGCGTTCCAATTAAGTTTTAGAAAATTTAACTTTGATCTATGCATTTTTATATTCCAGAGAATGACAGTTTTTATAATACCTTATTATACCAGCTTATGAAAAGATAAAGATTTTATTGAAATTATAAATGACACTATTTTACATCTGGTATAATTCCTACTTTCACTGCAATGCTATTTAAAGGATATTCTCTATAACATAATGCCATATCCTTTAATAGTCTACTTAACAAACATGATGTGTTTGGGTGTCTATCTGAGAATGAAGTTTTCTCTTGTTGGGGAGGTGAGGGATACTTTTTGACTCTTCAACTGAATTCTACCAAGAGCCCCTGATGAAAAACCCACGTGTCCAATCAGTTATCTTCGCCTGATGATTCATGTATGCGTGAATGCAGTGTTTCTCATTGCACTTTGGGGTCATTGGGGTTTCAGTAGCATAAATTCAACACAATCACCAAAGAATAAGAGGGAGTGTGTGTGTGTGTGTGTGTGTGTGTGTGTGTATGAGAGAGAGAGAAAGAAAGGAAAAACTTCAACCAATTTATTGTTTATCTGCTTTATACCTTAGGGCAGGAGTAAGCTTTGATTCAATAAAGTAATTCTCAAACACATTGACATGAGAGATATCTTCTATAATGTGGTGTCATGTGGATATAGAGAACAGTTTGTGATAGAATAGATATCAGTCAAGAAACAACAGCAACTCCACACTCATGTTTGAGGGTCAGGAAGGATGGAAAAATGAATTGATGGAACTGATAAAGAATGGACATAGTGAGACCTCATCTCTATAAAAAATAAAAAAAAATTTAGCCAAGCATGGTGACATGTGCCTGTAGTCCCAGCTACTCGGGAGGCTGTGGTAGGAGGACTGCTTGAACTCCGGAGGTTGAGGTTGCAGTGAGTTGAGATCGCACCACTGAATTCCAGCCTGGGTGACAGAATAAAATTCTGTCTCAAAAAAAGAAAAAAAAAAAAAGCACAGGGCTTTGAGCTTATCTTGAGCACGTATTGGAAGACATCAGCAGCTGAAGTAAAATGCCCTGGGCTGGAAACCAGAGGAGAAATCCAGGTCAGACACGCTGTTAGGAAGCTTTGGGTGGGTAAGTGTTTGCCAGTACAAGCTGCCCTTGGAGCATTGACAAAGAGGGTGGCACTTTGCTTTAGTCTGAGAGACCACCTAGACACTATAGAAATATGGGTGTCCTGGGACAAGGGGGAGAATCAAGGCATCAATGTTAGTCTGGATAAATATACATTTCTAGTCTGCTTTAGGATATATGTGTTGGGTCGTGAGATCTCTTACACTTTGGGAAATTGAGCTTGTACTGTAAATGATAATCCAATTGGGTGAACATCTTGAAGAGCTGGTGTAAAAGACAGTTGTAAGCCAGGGTTAAAAGAAAGGTTTTAGTTCCAAGATCAAAGGACAAACAGGGTAATCTACTCTTGCTTGTTGGATGTTGATGTTAGCTCTGCCCCGCAGTCAATATGAGAAGCCTCTTAGTTGAAAGTGACTGAAGTCTTTGTATTTCCTTTCTAAACCCTCTTACAACTGGAATAATATAGGCATTATTTCCTTAAGAGGACAAGCACTGTCTAAATTCTCAAAACCTTATTAACCATATTTTTAATGGGATTTATCTTTTTTCATTTTTCTTTTACATTCAATGTTATTCTTTTCCATATACTTATTAACATTTTTCTATGTTTACACAGTTCATACTATACATTATTTATTTTAATTTGTAAGTAATTTTCTAAACTAAACCTTTTGCTACATTCATTAAACTCATTTTAAAAATTATTATAATCCCAAACAAATATACCTATAACTTTAATATAAAACCTTTAAAATTAAATGTGTAAATCGATACCACTCAAAAATTAGACTTTTATTTTATTATCCACTGAAACAAATTTAAGATTGCTTATAGCTTTAGAAGTGAAGTAAATTTTTTACTCATGTATGAATATCTCTTATCTTAGTTCAGTTTATTATATAATGTGTCTTTTTTTTAATAATCTACATTTCTTTTAAATCTTAGTGACAAAATCGCCACTGGGTCCTTTGATAAAACTTGTAAACTCTGGAGTGTGGAAACAGGAAAATGTTACCATACCTTCAGGGGTCATACCGCAGAAATAGTGAGTATATTTAACAATTTATTATTATTTTATGTATATATATATATTTATTTATTTTCTTTGAGACGGAGTCTCACTCTGTCACCCAGGCTGGAGTGCAGTGGCACAATCTTGGCTCACTGCAAGCTCCGCCTCCTGGGTTCATGCCATTCTCCTGCCTCAGCCTCCCGAGTAGCTGGGACTACAGGCGCCCGCCACCACGCCCCGCTAATTTTTTGTATTTTTAGTAGAGATGGGGTTTCACCGTATTAGCCAGGATGGTCTCAATCTCTTGACCTCATGATCCACCCGCCTCGGCCTCCCAAAGTGCTGGAATTACAGGCGGGACCCACTGCACCTGGCCTTATTATTATATTTTATGTTGCTGTGTCTTTTTAGGATTCTATTATAAAAGTAGTGGGGCTACTTTTATAATTAATTTTCAAATTCTACCCCATGTTTTTAGTCTGCCTATATTTATATGGTGGTACCAATATAATTTAAAAATTACTCTAGTTAATATCTTGCAGATTCTGTAAAGAACTGTATCCTACATTGACTAAGTAGACACGTAATATGATAAATTTATAAATATAATAACCAATCTTACTTTTTAATTGACTTTTCTTTAAAGTACTGACTCAATGAGGGTCAATTAAGTTATAAAAACGGTTTTTAAAATAATTGTTAAACTACTATGTGAAATATTTAAATATTTAGGCTGATTGTTCTCTGTATAGCATTAGAGCTCAAATTTGCCTAAATAGTCTGATACTCGAAACAGCTTTCAATATTGGGAAGCCCTTGTCCTTGACCAATTCTGAGACATATCTGATAACAATTAGTGCAATAATTGGCGTTCCATAAGAACAGATGATAGCTCTTAAAAATAAACAGGCTGCTGCTCCTAATGATTAGTAATACCTTAAATGGTTTTAATCAAAGATTTAAATAAGGAAAAAATGATCTGATTTTAACAAATCCCCAAGTTATGTTTTGGTCTGTTAATGGGGATCACACCTTTCCCTCCATTTCTGGCCTTCATTAGGTAGAATGATTCTTTAAATATTTAACTCACTAACTTTGTTGTACTTTGAAGTTACTCTTAAGTGGATAATACCAAAAGAGAATCCACAAATAGAAGGTACTCACTTTACCAATGCAGTAGTAGTATAAAAATAATAGAGACTTTTGAGGGTCAAAGAGAGAAAAGGCTAAAGGAGGAAACAAAATATAACCACCTCTCCCGTAACTGTCAGTAGGGAAATATAGCTCAGTACTTTTTGAATTGAACAGAGACATAAAAAGAATGTGCTAATAACTATTAGTTGATGAAGAGCGGAGATTGATAACAAAGAGTGACAGGTCTTTTAACCTCAGTATTCACTGGAAAAAAAGATACCTGCTGTGAACCAGAAAGAGCAAACAAGAACATACAGGGGTGGAGGGAGGAAAAGCAAGCCACAGTGGCGACAGCTTTTGTGAATAGTTGGTGACAGCCAATCTGCCAGCAGTGTTCAAGTGCTAGCACCCACACCCACCCCTGGAACTTAGGAACAAGATACCTAGAACAGACTGTGAAATGCTTGGAAATATGTCTTGAGGATAAGGAAAGTACCTGGAGATGGGAAAGGGTCCTGTATTCTGCTTATTTATGTACACCTTAAAACAGGAACAAAAACAAGCTGCTTATTTTAGAAGTAAAATTTATTTACACTCATCCTAAAAATTCATGGTATATTCATCCATAAAGAACTCATGCTATGTTGAAGTTACTTTGCTAGTGACTGGAAATACTGCAGTGAAACATAACTGACCCTTTGACAGCACTTGCTGTTTGAGAGGCACTGTCCTAAGCCCCTTTACATAGACAGGTATTAGCTTAGTTTTGCCTCATAGCAACCCTAAGAGGAAGGTATTTTCCCATTTTACAGAGTAGGGTACTGAGGCATTGAAAGCTTAAGTAACTTGCCCAAAGTCAAAGAAAAATATAATGTGTGTCCTTAGAGTGTGACCATTTTTCCACACTCCTTTAGATTTTGGGGGATATTTTCTTTAGATATAATTCCTAGGGAGACATTCATCTTTTTCACAGTCAACAACATCCATCCAATAAATATTTATTAAATATTGACTATGGGTGGAGCCCTGGCCTACACGCTTAGGGTATCTGAGAGAATCAGACACAATTCTTACAATTCAATAGAAGGAGTAAAAGTGTCAATGGATAAGTTCAAAGATGTGTTGTAAGTGTCAGAAGTGGATGGGGATTTCAGTGTGGACACAGAGGGAGCAGTGTGGCCTCCTGAGCCAAGGAAAGGTGTTCAGGAAAGACTTCCCAGAAGGGTGGCATGTGCATTCCAGGCAGACCGAGCAGCCCTGGAAAATGCTGAGAAGAGGTATGCAACAGTGATGTGTGCCTGAAACTCAGGTGGCTCTGTGTGATCAGAGCAGAACTTCCTGACCCTCCATGTGGTAGCATGTGCAGAATATGTGAATGTGGATTTGCAGCACACTGAAGGGAGCTGCCTGCTGTGCATGGCCAGAGGTGATGGGCAAGGATTCCTGCTGCTGCCCAGCTGCCTGGGTTAAAAGTGTCCATGCCTTGGCACACCTATAGCCCATTCAAATTCAGGTCACAGGGTGCGAGCAATTAAAGTAGGAGAGGCAGGCAAGGGCCATAGTATGCAGGAGGTTATATACTATGCTAAGGAATTGGATTTTATTTTGTAGGTAATGCAAAATAAAAGTCTGTTGAGACTTTTTGGCTAGGAGATGGTATGATCAGGTGTGCTCTTTGGAACGATTATTTCTGTGGCACTGTGAAAAAGAAATGGGAGGGTGGTAAAATCAGAGTTATCGGCCAGTTGGGGATCTTGCTGAAATCCAGGTGAAAAATGATGAAGGCCTGTTGTAAAGATAGATGAAGAGAATGTGAGTAGAACTTGGTTACTAAGTAGTTATGAGGCATAAAAGAAAAGGGGAACCCAGGATGGATTCCCTGATTTTGTGTTTGCATGATGGGCAGTGCCATTCACCAATTCTGTGCGTAAAAGAGGAGGAGCAGGTTTGCACCTATATGACTTTTGTGTCTTAGATTGATATAAGCTGCCTGTGTGATAGCCAAACAGAGGCATCCATTTAGCAGTTGGCTCTTTGGGACTGGAACTGAGCAGTGAGGTCTGGGAAAGAGACTTGGATGCATGAGTCACTGGCATCTGGGTGGCAGTAGAAACCAATGAACAATTGAAATTGCCCAGAGGAAAATGTAGAGTATGGAGAGGGACTGACAGAATCTTGGGAGGATGGAGAAGAGAGAACTTCAAATGATACAAAAAGAAAAAAGAAAAACAAGAAGAAAGGGAGGGAAACTAGAGAACAAAGGATTCAGTGCTGCAGATGTCAGGGAGGTTAAGCGGGATGACCGGTCAAACCTGGATTGGGCATTTAGCCAGAGTGGTTTCAGAAGAGTTGAAGAGTGAGCAGAAGATGGACAAAAATGATGGTAGACTGTTTCCCAAGAAATTTGGTTGTAAAGGAGGAAGAAGAGTTACTAAGAGGGGTACATAAGATCAAGGGAGGATTTACTCAAACATATTTACAGGCCACTGAAAAGGATCTAGTCTACAGGGAAGGAAAAGTTAGCAGGTGCCTCTCCCCTAGGTGTGCAGGGAAGGGGTTCTTAGAATGGGTGGAAGGATCCCTCTGCATCCGAGACTGAGGGGAAGGAAAGTAAGATCAGGAAGTTCCTACCTGACAGGAGAGTTTTCTCGGGGAAGTGGTAGGAGGCCAGGATGTCTGTTGAGGAGGGGTGACGATGGAAGTAGAGGCAGGAGTGGGGAATGGGAGAATGTATAGAGCCAGAGGCATCTTAAACAAAGTAGGGAACAGTGCTGAGGACTCTACTGAGGACAGAGGCATGAAAGAGCAATACCAGTAACTTTCTGTGCTGTTCTCTTAAGCTACCTTGGCTGGGTGATGAGGCAGGGAGGCAGGTGGTTGGATAAAATCCTTGCCTGATAAAAGTTAATGTTAGGAGTTGGTACGGAAGGTGCATTAGATAGATAGGGACTAACAGTATCGAGGATACTGGGAGGAGTGATGCTTCCGGGGTGTCAGTTGAATGGGGAGGATGGACCAGGAGAAAAGGCAGATGTCTCAATGAGATGAAAGATCTTCTGGGGGAGGGGAGTGGGAAGGGAAATTTTGACCCTGGATTGGTGAATTGGTGGTGAATCTTCTAGAGAAGATAATACTAAGGTCCATGGTGTGGCCATGGGAGAGATTACTGAAGAGTTGTCCGGGGCATGGGTCTGGGGGAACTGGATGGATTGCCCACGTGAAGGCCACCTAAGACTTGGCATTGAGACTACAAGCCAGTAGTCTCTTGATGAGTGAGGGGCTGTGATTGGAAGGACTGTGGTGACAGCAGCAAGGAGAAGGAGAGCCATATAGCACGGATCTTAAAGGAGGTGGGCTTCACTTTTGTTCTTGTTCTTCTGTGGTCTGGAAGTGGCAAAGGGAGCTAGTGCCCCTCCAAGCCTTAGCTGGGTGCTGTGGGAGAACAAGCAGCCTCTTTTCAAGAGGAGGACTCTGAAGGACTCAACCTGGGGGTAGCAGGTCACACATACGTGGGGTTTTGTACAAAGAATTAGACGGAATCTGGTAAGGTAATTGCATCTGGAAGATTTTCTGTGTATAATTTACACTTTGAAACTCTGTCTTCCTAAAATTTCTCCCATTTTATTTAATTTAGGTGTGTTTATCATTTAACCCTCAAAGCACATTGGTGGCGACTGGAAGTATGGACACAACAGCCAAATTGTGGGACATTCAGAATGGCGAGGAAGTTAACACCTTAAGAGTATGTCAATAATGTTAATAAGCCTGTTATTTGTGTTCATTCTTATTTGTGTTTTTGTTACAAAATGAGCTCTAAGTTGGAGGTTGTTGAGTTGCTGGTTTTCAAATTTTAATGGTGAAAGAGTGTCCCTACTGGTTTCCTGGCTATTCCAAAGACTTGGGTGGAGGTGCTGGGGAAGTCCAAGGAGCTTTTTATTTTGACTAACTTTAGTCTGCAAAACACATAAACTATATCTTAGAAACCATCACCATCTCTCTGGCTAAAAGGAAAGCAGGTGGAGGCTGGCACTTTTGGAAGAGGCAGAACTGGAGAACCATGACAAGAGAATCCTTAGAGCAATGACTGTGAGCACACTCTCCTCTGCCCGCTGGTCTTTCAGCCATCCTGTATCACAAAGTCTGAAATGACAGAGGGGCAAGTGACCAGAGGGGAAAAGGCCAAAGGGCTCTGCCCACAGAGTGAGTGCTGTGGGGCATGCTCTTGTGTGTCACCACCATGCGCCCAGCACCTCCCCGCCATCTGTCACTCTCCCCTTCCTCCCACCCCAGCCCAAGTCACCGCAACAAAACTAGAGTGACCCTATGTTGTAATCAGCAGGAACAGCCGGATGGGAAATTCAGTTTCCTTGTCCTTTCAAAATTGTAAATACATTTTTAAAAACATGATTTGTTTCCTCAGAAAGCTTTTTCTAAGCAAGTTAAAACATGGACTGCAAAAGAAAAAAAAATCACCATTTTAAAATAACAGTAATGGCTTTTCTTTCTTAAATCTGAGTATCTAGCATTATTAGTGTAAGTATACTCTTTCTGTTCTCAGTTCTTTTTTCGTTTTTTTTTTAAATCATTACTATCTCTTCTTTCAGGCAAATGTGCAGGGAAAGGCCCCCATTAATGCCGCACTTTCAACTAAAATGACTCCTTTTACAGACGTGCCTAAGAGCACTCAATGGGAGGGGTCCTGCTTGGCACACCTGTCTGCGACAGAGGGTGAATTTGTTTTGCGTACTTAGAATTCGAATATTCAACTACATTTCATTTTGTCCTTTGAAATCAATCAGAAAAATCAAGTTATAATTCAACTTTTCTAATTCTTTGTATTATTTAAAAATATACTTATGTTAATTTACTAAAAAAATGAAGGAATCAAGGGATATATGTACTCCAACCAGGATCCCCTTATCAGAGTTCCAGAATCTTCTGTGGAAAGTGGTTTCTTCCCATTATCTTACAGTTTGATTCACTAACACTAGATAGTAACCAGCTGAAAGTCAGGCCAAAGGCAGGAATTTATCAATCGATTTCATGTCAAGTTATCCTAATAATTTCCTTTTTAAAAGTAATTAGTTTTATTTCATACACTGTTTACTTTTGCACACCATGTGTTATTAGCCCATGGCATCCCCTGCTTTGTAGTGTTTCCAAGGCAATGTAAAGGACGTCCTCTAGTTTCCCCAAATACAACCTCTTTCTTTTGTTTTTAATAAATATTATTAAGTTAAATGAACTAGCTGTGTGTAAGTCACTAATTTTTAGTAAACTCACAGAATTGTGCAGCCATTACCAAAACCTAGTTTTCAAACCTTTCCATCACCCCGAAAAGAACCCTGTGCCCACGTGCAGACACTCCCCATCCTCACCCCAGCCAACCGCTGACCTCCGTTCCTAGAGCTCGGCCTTCTCCAGCATTTCCTTTTAGACTGATACTGTACGCTTGCAGAAATTGTTTTATCTGCAGGTATACTTGACAGTATCTGCACTTTTTCTAGGGACATTCTGCCGAAATCATCTCCTTGTCATTTAACACCTCAGGAGACAGAATCATCACGGGGTCTTTTGATCATACAGTTGTAGTGTGGGACGCTGATACTGGAAGGTAATTCTTAGTTCTTAAGAATTGTTTTAACCTGGATCAGGGGGTTCAGAAAACCCTCTGTTATTTTTTAGTTTAAGCTACTATCTATTAACTCTGCTTTGGATTCCATAAAAATAGGACATATTGAAAATGTAAATTAATTCATTCTTTAATGATATTTCTGATTCACAAAATATGTGCATTCTTTGAATTCTGAGCAAATAATGACAAACAGCAACATAAAAGGAGAATGTTAGCAATAGTCTGGTTATATAGCTATTATTTATTCCATGGATAATCAGATTTCAATGGCTTGTCATTATGTTAGGCATGAATATCATGTATAAATAAAAACTCTTAGTTAATTTCCCAAATTAATTTAGTCCAAGAACTTCAATTTCCTTCCTAATGATTTTTGGTCCTAGTTGCTAGGAAGTTAACTAAATTAGCATATTTGTGTTGGAAAACTCTACTCTTGGATTTGTCTGTGATTTAATAGAGGGGCTAATTATCAGGGGTGACAACCAAGATGTATGCAACAAGAAATGATAGAGGAAGAAGGACCTTTCAGTTACTTAATGTGTAGTTTCTGAACAACCAGGGGTGCGCTCATCCGGTGTAAGAATACTTCTTACGGCCTTTACTATTTGTTACCCATGTCTTTTTGAAATGTTGCCTTAAGTAGCATTATTTTGATAGTTTAAAATCTAAGTACATTTTTGTTGAAATGAAATTATTTATTTATTTAGTTAGTTTTTGAGACGGAGTCTCGCTCTGTTGCCCAGGCCGGAGTGCAGTGGCGTGATCTCGGCTCACTGCAAGCTCCGCCTCCCAGGTTCACGCCATTCTCCTGCATCAGCCTCCCAAGTAGCAGGGACTACAGGCGCCCGCCACCACGCCCGGCTAATTTTTTGTATTTTTAGTAGAGACGGGGCTTCACTGTGTTAGCCAGGATGGTCTCTATCTCCTGATCTCGTGGATCCACTCGCCTCGGCCTCACAGAGTGCTGGGGTTACAAGCGTGAGCCACCGTGCCCGGCTGAAATGAAATTATTGGTAGCTTCTTTTTGAGCAATAGTAGAGCCATATTTGTCATCAAATATATTATTTTGTAAAAACCAAATTTTAGATTAGCTTACACAGATGGGCTTGGCCTCATTATTCATGTGCATATACTGAAGTAAGATATCTTTCACTAGTTTTAATTATTTTTGTGTTGTAGGAAGGTAAATATCTTAATTGGTCATTGTGCTGAGATTAGCAGTGCCTCGTTCAATTGGGATTGCTCTCTAATATTAACTGGCTCTATGGACAAAACCTGCATGGTGAGCGAAATAAATAAATATCTTTGCTTTATGTTGTGTCTATACTCTTTACTGTGTCAGATATCCATTGTAACATTAACAGATTTCAAAGATGATATAAAATTAAGATATTAATTTACAAAAAATAGTTGGTAATTTTTAAAATTTCTAGTTTTGGATTTTCCAAATTTGAAGGAATTGTGATGTAGTAAAGCAATTTGAATTGCTTCAAGTATATTAAATATCTTATTTGAGAAGGCATTTTATTTTTATTTAATATCCCACTGTTCATTTATAGAACTTCAATTAGTAGAGTGACCCTCAAGGAGCCTCAAACACAGTGTTTCCTTGTCCCTAAGTTTCTATACTTAAAAAATGGTTACTAAGAGATTATGCTATGGAATTATCATTTGTTTATGTAACAAATATAATCTTATAATGTACTTTCCATTTTCTGACATTGTAGTTTTATATCAAGCTCCTAATCATTTGATGTCCTTCCTATAAAAAGAGCACAACTCTTCACCAACCAGTAAAGCATACACGTTGAGATATTTTTTCTTTCTTTAATGTAGTGGCAGATTCTAAATGTCTGACTTTGGTTTTCTCTGTGGCTAGAGTGTGCCTTGCTTGATGGTTGGCTGTGGTCTCTGGTCATGAATCAAAGTAAATCTAACTGAACATGCATGAATTACACAAGTGATTTTTGCACAGTTATTTAACCAGCCGTAAGCATGTCATGAAGACCACTGGCCATCTTCACACTTCAGACAGAAAGTCATAGTATTTTTTGTTTTGTTTTTTGTTCTTTTAATTGTAGCTGTGGGATGCTACAAATGGAAAATGTGTGGCAACCTTAACAGGCCATGATGATGAAATACTAGACAGCTGCTTTGATTACACTGGAAAGCTTATTGCAACTGCTTCAGCCGATGGTAGGTGATCTGTTCATTCTTTTAATTTCTGGAGAGATTTATGCTTTGCTTGATAACCATGCATAATTCTACACTATGGGTCATTTCTTTGATGACCAGCTATGATAAAAAACCATGTCTCATCTCTATCGTGACCATGTATGGCACAATAGTGTGTCTATACCGTATACCTGATAACCACATGTAATGTTATGCAATGTCTGTGTCACCTCCTACATAACGAGGTATATGAGGTCTTTGTCATCTTCTTAATATCTGTATGTGATGCTATATTCTGGGTCATCTCCCTGATTTTTATTATTATTATTATTTTGAGACGGAGTCTCACTCTGTTGCCCAGGCTGCAGTGCAGTGGTGCGATCTCGGCTCAACGCAACCTCCGCCTCCCAGGCTCAAGTAATTTTCCTGCCTCAGCCTCCCGAGTAGCTGGGAATACAGGCATGCACCACCATGCCTGGCTAATTTTTGTATTTTTAGTAGAGACGGGGTTTCTCCATGTTGGCCAGGCTGGTCTCGAATTCCTGACCTCAGATGATCCACCTGCCTTGGCCTCCCAAAATGCTGGGATTACAGGAGTGAGCCACTGCGCCCAGCTTCCCTGATGATTACATATGATGTTACCCTATGTTGGCCTTGTCAACTTAATTACCATCAATGGTGCTATAATCTCCTTTATTATAACCACATGTGCTGTTCCGCTATGTCTACTGCATCTTTGTGATAAGCATACATTATGCTATGCTATACACTGTCTCTTTGATTACCACTGTGATTCTACACTATGTGTCATCTTATTGATAACCATATATGGTGCTATCCTAGGTGTGCTTCAATCCTGTGACAGTCACATGTGACACTACACTATATCTGTCATCTCCCTGTTGCTCACATGTGACATGATATTGTGTCTGTCTTATCGCCTAAGGATCATGTTTATTTCTACACTGTATCTGCATCATCTTGTTGCAAGTTGCATATTATGCTATACTGTGTTTTCATCTACTCCTTTAAAACCACATTTGATGCTGGGCCATATCTGCATCATATCCTTGATAATCATATATGATGCAAAACCATGATCATCTTGCTGACAAATATGTATGATACTAACACTCTGTCCACGTCATCTCATTGAAGCCACATGCAATGCTATATGATGTTTTTATTATCTCAGTGACGACCATCTGTATTGGTGTACTATGCATGCGTCATGTCCTGGATAACATTTTATGATACTGAACAACAAGTCATTCCCATGACAACCATATATGATGTTATATTATGTGTCATCTCTTTGACAAACATATGTGATGATTCATTGTGTCTGCACTATTTCCCTGGCAAGTATTTATGATGCTACTCTATGTCTGCAGCATATTCCTGAAAAACATGTGTTAACACTATACAATTTCTACATTATCTCCCTGACAATTTCCTATTTTACACTAAACTATGTCTACACCATATCCTTGATAACCACATGGTACTATACTAGGTCTCTATCATCCTATGTCTCCTTGGCAAGCATATATGATGCTATACTAAGTCTATGTCATATCATGACATCACATACCATGCGTGATGCTATTCTGTGAGGCATAGAATTTGAAGTATGAACTATGTGTCATCTTCCTGAAGATACAGATAATGCTAAACTACATCGATACCATCTACCTGATGACCACGTATGAAGCTACACCAAGTCTATGTTATCTATCTGATGACCACATATGATGCTATATTGTATCTATGTCATGTATCTGACTATGTTTAATTTACACTGTTTTTATCCTCTTTATAATAATGTATGATACTATACTGTATCTTTATCCAATTATTTATAACCATATATGATACTATTCCATATCTTAGTATTTCTTAGAAATCCATGTATGATGCTATAGTATTTATACCTCATTGCCCTGGCCAACATGTCTGCAGGGTCCACTATATCACATCACCACCTTTAGAAAGGTGGTGATATCTATCTATCTATCTATCTATCTATCTATCTATCTATCTATCTCCTATTTGTTCTGTTTTATACTATATATAATTTTATGTATTTTTAATATTATATATTTGTACATTTTTATATATTATATATTTATATGTATTACACTATATATACTATATATATAATTCTGTTTATACTATATATAGTATATAACCAATAGTATATAAATGCACACACACATATATATATAGTATATAACCAATATTATATAAGTATACACACACACATATTTATATATGAAGGCTGAGAAGTCTTGCCATATGCCATCTGCAAGCTGGAGAATCAGGAAAGTCAGTGGTATAATTCAGTGTAAGTCTGAAAACCTAAAAACTTGGGGAGACCAATGGTGTAACTCTTAGTCTGAGGCCAAAAACTTGAGAGAACTGAGGAGGGCACTCGTGTCAGTCTTGGAGTCTGGGGATCTGAGAACCAGAAGCTCGATGACCGAGGGCCAGAGAAGATGGATGTCCCAGCTCCAGAAGAGAGAATTTCATCCTTCCTCCACCTTTTGTTGTATCTGGGTCCTCAATGGATTGGATGATGCCTGCCCACATTGGTGAGGGTGGCTCTTATTTACTCAGTCTAACATCCTCACAGACACACCCAGAAACAATGTTTTACCAGCCACGTGGGTATCCCTTAACACAGTCAAGTTGACACATAAAATTAACCATCACAATGCCGCACTGTGTGTGTATATCCTGTTACCCACATATGACATTATACTATATCTGCATCATCTCCCTGACAACCAAATACAACATCGTGATGTTTCTGAGGTATCCTAAAACATGTGTTATGCCTACCTTATTCTTTGATAGTCATATATGATGTTGTACTATGACAATTTCCTTGATGATCATGTATGATGCTATATAATATATGCATCATGACCAGGTGTGGTGGCTCATGCCTGTTATTTCAACACTTCGGGAGGCCAAGGTGGGAGGATTGCTTGAGGCCAGGAGTTTGAGACGAGCCTGGGCAACATAGTGAGACCCCATCTCTACAAAATTAAACAAAAATTAGCTAATTAAAACAAAAATTAGCCAGGTGTGGTGGCATGCACCTGTAGACCTAACTACTCAGTAAGCTGAGGAAAATAACTTGAGCCCAGGAGTTCAAGGTTACAGTGAACTATGATTATGCCACTATACTCCAGTCTGAGTGACAGAGTGAGACCCTGTCTTCTTGATGAATATATTCGTTGATGAACACACACACACACACACACACACACACACACACACACACACCCCTCATATTCTAGACAGCCATATGTGGTGTTACATTATTTGAAATGTATTGGACAATGATGTGTGATGTTATATTATTACTATATCACCCCTTTAACAACCCCATAAGATGCTATATGTTACTTTATACTATTTCGGCATCATATTCATAATAACCATTTATTACACTAGGCTACAATTAATCTCCAGGACCTACAAATATGATACTACACTATGTCCATGCCATTTGGAAAACAGGGTATGATGATACAATACTTTTGCATCATTTCCCTGACTACTATTTATGATGCTGCAATATGTCTGCTTCATTTTCATGTTAAGCACCTGTGACATTACAACATATCTGTGTCAAATCCATGGTATCTTCATATGACACAAAATCATGTGTCATCACCCAAATACTTTTTTTCTGCATCCAATCATCCATGAGACCCTGATGTCTTGTATGACACTATGCTATGTGTCATCTCCCTGATAACGTATAACACTGCCGTATATCTGCATTATCTCTCTGAAAACCTAAGTAAGCTTATACTATTTTTTGAGCCATATCCTTGACAATTGTATATGAAGCTATACTATGTCTCATCATGTTTTTGGCAATGGATGAAACTATACTATGCTTGCATATATTTAGGAATCATGTATAGTTATATATATGTATACACATACATATATGTGTATATATACATAATTATACATGATTATATATATTATATATATATTACATTCTGAGATATTGTGAATTAGGACTTCAACATATGAATTTTAAAAGGACACAATTCAGCATATAATAGCACATATGACATACTGTGTGTTTGCTGCATCTGCCTGACAACTGCATATTATTTTATGTTTTTATCATCTTCTTGAAACCACTTATATTACACTGTAACTTCATCATGCCCTGTACAAAGGGCTGTGCTATATGGGTGACATGGCCTAGTTATTTAAGGATGATGCTACAATATATTTACTTTGTCTCCCTGATGATCATTTTATTTGTAAGAACATGTTTTCATCCTCTCCTTGGCAACAACTTATAATTTCTCCACTATGTCTGTGTCATTGCCTTAATAACCACATGTACTCTTTCTGTATCATCTTTCTGACTACCACATATGATGCGTGTAACGTATGTGTTATATCCCTGATATCCACATGTGATGCTATCTTATCTCTTACCTCTCTTTAGGACCTTTATGAGATTGAACTATGTCTACGTCATCTCCCTGATGGCCACAAATGGCAGCTACATTACATATGTGCCATCTCTCTGACACGTATGCCCCTATACTATCTGATTCATCTTTCTCATGACCATATATCCTGCTTCACTATGTGTGGATCCTTTCATGACAACAATATTTGGCTCTGTGCTGTGTCTGTTTGTCTATACTGTGCTACGCTATGCTCTACTCTTCTATGCCATACCATACCATACTATACTGACTTATGTGTGTACATTGTCTTTTTTGGAACCAAGTATAATGTTACATTCTGCCTCATCTCCATGGTCAACGTGTATGATGTTATGCTATATCTATGTCACCTTCTTTCTCTTTTTCTTTTTTTCTTTGAGATGGAGTCTCGCTCTGTCGCCCAGGCCGGAGTGCAGTGGCACGATCTTGGCTCACTGCAACCTGTGCCTCCCAGGTTCAAGCGATTCTCCTGCCTCAGCCGCCCGAGTTATGTCACGTTCTTGGTAATCATGTTTGATGTTATCCGGTGTGTTCATCTCTTTGATCACTGGATGTGATGCTAAACTATGCCTGTGTCATCTGCTGTCAACAATATGGTATGCTACATGCTGTGTTCCTTATCTTCTTGATGATCATATATAATGCTGCACTGTCTAGTATGTCTGTTTCATATCACTGGAGGTCTGGACATTGCTACACTTTGTGTTTGTCATCTCAGTGATGACCGCCTATTGTGCTTCATTTGTATTCTTCATTTCCTTGAAAACAAAAATGTTTCCCTATGTCTGTGTCACCTTGTTGAAAACCATACATAAGCTATACTGCCATCATCCCCTACCTGTTAATCATGTAGGATGGTATATTCTGGGTTATCTCCTTGATGATCATATAAAAAGCTGCCATGTGTCTGCAATGATAAACATGATAATTGTGGATTGTGCTCACATACGTTTGCATCTGTATGTCTTAGACAACTATGTATGCTACACTATCACTCCAAATCTCTTTGGCAACCATATATGATGCCAAATTTTGGGTCCTATCACTGATGATCATGTTTGATGCCCCATCCTTGACAGCTATATGTTGTACAATATTATCACTGCTTATAGCATCGTAAATGCTACAAAGGAGCTTGAACATTTGGCAAGCATGTATATTGCTAAACTATTTCTCTGTCATCTCCTTTACAATCGCAATCATGTATGAGTCTGTACTATATCTGAATCATCTCCTAGATAACAAAGTGACATGCAATTTTAGGATTCATCTTTCAGAACCATGCATAAGAAGATCATCTTCTTGATGATGATTTGTGACACTATCCTTTGTTTGGGTCTTGATATCGCCACATATTGTGTTAAAACATGACCCCATAATATCCTTCATATCCACATATGATGTTATATTATGTGTACTTCATTTCCTTAATAACTATAGATGATATACTAAGTTACCGCCTTTATAACCATGTGTTATATCTCCCTATTTCTGAGTCATCACCTTGATAACCACATGTGACATTATACTGTGTGTTTCATCATGTTGAAAATCACGGATAATGCTTTTCTCCTTGATAACCACATATGATGCCTGATATTTATATGGACCAGCTCCTTTGTGACATTTATGATGCCATAATATAGGTTATTTCCATGAGGAAAACCCACAGTGCTGCATTCATGCATGTCATCTCCTTGATATTCATGTGTAATGCTATCCTATGTGCCATTTTAAAATTCCCATATTTGATGGTACTCTACATGCACATCATCCCACTGATAACCATATGATACTATACATGTGTCATCTCCTTGGCACTGTGTATGGTTCTAAAATCAATCTTTGTAGAATCCTTGTGCACCACATATATCCCTGTACTATGCGTATGTCATGCTCTTTATGGCCACTAAGATGCTACAGTGTCTCTGTCATCTCCCTGATCATCATGTATGACATTACAACATGTCTACACCTTCTGCCAGAAGACAGTCATCATATCTATCTATCTGTCTATCATCATCATCATCATCATCATCATCTATCTAATCTATTGAGAGAGAGAGTCATATATCTGTATCTCTCTCTCTCTCTCTCTCTTTCTTTACATTAGGTCTATTCATGTTCCTAAAGGCCTTTATAATGCAACAATATTTATGTGGCATTTCTTTGATAAACACATAGGACCTCACATCACATCTGTGTCTACCTCATTTGTTTGATAACCGTGAGTGATGCTGTACAATGTCTGCACCACCTCCTTGATAAACAAATATGGTGCTATACTGTGTCTTCATCATCTATGATCCTGTACTGAGGATTATCTTATATTTTGGGTCATTTCTCTGACCATAATGTATGATGCTACAATATGTCTGCATCTTAAACTTGATAACCGTGGCTGGTGCTATAATACTATATGCACCATCTCCTTGATAACCACCTATGATGCTATACTATGTATACCAAATCTCCTTTACAACCATTGATGATCTATGTTATTTGTCATAAGTAGTGATCTATGTTATTTGTCATAAGTAGTGATTACTACTTATGATTCTATGCTGAGCCATCATATTGATATCCATACATGATGCCACTCTGTGTCATCTCTTTGGAAACCATGTATGATGCTACACTCTGTGCACCTTATATCCAAGAAGATTACATATGATGTTACACTAGATTATGTCATCTCCCTTATGCCCATATTTGGCATTGTATTGTCTGCCGCATCTCACTGATGATCACTTATGAGGATACACGATGTCTACTTCACTGTCTGCATTAACATGTATTGTGCTACCTCTTATCAGGGTCATCACCTTGAAAACCACCTATGATGCTACATGTTTTCATCACCATCTTGAAATTTATGTTGGAATCAATATGATATCTGTCTTAGATAATGTTGTACTAATATATGTCATCCTTTTAATCACATGATATGTTTGCATCATTGATAATCATATATAATTCTAGGCTATAGGCCACCATGACAACTACATATCATGCTATACTATGTCTGTATCATCTTTTAACATACTACATATATTGGTACATTATGACTTTTTCACCTCCTTGAGAGCCATGTATGATACTGCTGTACTATGGCTAAACTCCCTGATGACAGTGATGCTACATAATGTCTGCATCATACCCTTGACAAAAACATATGGTGCCACACTCTGTCTGCATCATAATTTTATTAAGTATGTGTCATGGTATAGTATTACTGTAGCACACTTTGATAAATATATGATGCTCTGCTTTTATCCATGTTGTGTAGTGATGTAAACTATATCTTCATCCTTTACTTGATGATGATATATGATGCTATACTATGATTTTATTATTTCCACAGTATTCTCAAATGACAATCTATTATGGGTCATCTTTTTGATGGTAATGTATGGTGTTACTCTATGTAGGTGTCATCACTTATGTGTCATCAACTTAAGTACTATGTATACGCTATTCTATATTTGCCTCTTTTTCTTGATATCCATAAAGTATGCTATTTTATGGGTCAGTTTCCTAATGACCATGTTTGATGCCGGAAGATGTCTGCGTTATCTCTTTGAACACCAAGTGGGATTAATACTATAACTATGTCTTCTCTGCAATGACCCTGTGTGATGCTAAACTATTTCTGTGACACCTCCTTGACAATAACCTCTGATAATCATCTCCTTGAGAAAGATGTGTGATGCTGTAACATACCCTGTCTGTAGTAAATCCTATGGTACTAGACTCTGTTTTGGTCTTCTTGATAACACTGAATATATGTACTATGTTTCATCTCACTACTCCCAGTTATTATGCTAAAATATAATTGTCTCTGTCAGCCATATGTGATGCTATCTTATGTGTCATATCCTTAATAGCCATATATAATGCTACACTGTATCTACTTCCTCTTCTTGATAACCACATCAATGTTATACTATTGTCTATATCATGTCCTTGAAAATTCCTTATGATATTATGCTGTAGTTCATCTCATTTAGGACAATTTATAATGCTACAGTGTTTGTGCCATCACCTTGAAAGTTACATATGATTATACATTATTTCTGCATATTTTCATGATAGCTATTTTATCAGTCACATATTTCTAGTAAACATCTGTGGCATTTAAATCTCTGTGATTTCCCTGACAACCATGTATGATGCAACATTATGTCTTCATTGTCTTACTGAGACCCTGTATGACTATTACCCTGAAAATAATGTACTGCTACACTCTATCTAATATGTAATCATCTCCTTGACAACCACTTATGGTTATATGCTATGCCTGCATTGTTTTTAACAGCAGTACATTAATTTATACTATGTTCACATCAATTTAAAAATACTTATGCATGATATTATGAGTAATCTCACTGATGACAATATTTGATGCTGCAAGATATCTGTGTTATCACCTTGACAACTATATATGGTGCCACACTGTATGTGCAAAATCTGCTTGAGAAGTACATATGATGCTGTTATGACTGTGTTGTCTCTTTGGTAACTATGTATGATGTTTAAACCAAGGTCATTCTCTTTGATAGTCACGTATTATGAATGTCAATGTGCATGTCATCTACTTGAAAACCAAGTATGATGCTATACTATTTCTCTGTAATCTTCTTGATAACCTTGTAGAGTGCTATACTATTTTGCATCATCTTCTAGACAATTACTCATGATAATCATGGATATATGTCATATCCATGATGGCCATGTATACTATATTATTTGGGTATCATCTTCTGTAGTCCACATATGACCCGTGAAGTCTCCATTATTTTCTTGATGATCATATGTGATGCTACACTATGTCTTTTTCATCTACCTGAACTTGACAGTGATCACACATCGGGCTATACTATGTCTGCATTATCTCCTTTAAATCCTCATATGATGTACAGCATGTCTATGTTAACATTCTGACTCCTGTGTAGATACTACTATACATCTGGATCATCTTATTGATGATCATGTATGATGCTACACTGTGTATGTGTCAGCTCCATAATTCTGACCTATGTCTGTATAATCTCCTTGTCAGCAATGTATGACGCTACACTGTATCTGCGTCATCTCCTTGATAACCACATTTGACCCTACACTATGTTTATGTCATCTCTCTGACAACATGTGACACTAAGCTATGTCTGTGTCGTCTCCGTCATGACCATGCATGACAGTATCTATCTATCTATCTATCCATCTATCCATCTATCAATCTATCTATCTACTTTTTCTTCTTTATTGAAATTATTCTGAAGGCTGATTTTTTTGTTTCTTTTTTTTTTTTTTTTTTTTGAGATGGAGTCTCGCTCTTTCGCCCAGGTGGGACTGCAGTGGCACTATTTCGGCTCACTGCAAGCTCCGCCTCCTGGGTTCACGCCATTCTCCTGCCTCAGCCTCCCGAGTAGCTGGGGCTACAGGCGCTCACCACCGCGCCCAGCTAATCTGTTGTATTTTTAGTAGAGACGGGGTTTCACCGTGTTAGCCAGGATGGTCTCGATCTCCTGACCTCGTGATCCACCCGCCTCGGCCTCCCAAAGTGCTGGGATTACAGGCGTGAGCCACTGCGCCCAGCCGATTTTTTTGTTTCTTTAGTTGTATCCCTATCTGTAAAAAAATTACAGTGTTGCAGGCCATATTATTTCTGAGTTTTCTGAAGTTTAGACATATAGTTTTATAAAACTTAGAGTGTAGATCTGTGCAGGACATTCTCTTTCATGTTATTGACTCTGAAACCAAATTGGTCACTTCCCTTTAAGGCTTTTGAAATGTCCAACCGAATTTCAAGTTATATATTTTTTAATCACGTTAATTCTAAAATGGCAGGTTTTGTCATTTTTTGTACCTCCTCATGAAGTTGACATTGTCAGAAAGGCAAGTAAAAAATTTATTATGATATTTTACTTTTCTCTGGATGCAAATCAAGTACCTACAATTTTGTATCCTTGCTATATTTTACTACTATGTAATGCTATAATCAGAGATTTAAAAAAGCAGTCTTCATCTGGCAAGGCAAATTGTAACTTTTCTTCTAACAAAAATTTTACTACTCATGTTTTTCACTTTCAATACTTATTTATTTAACTTATTCATCCTTTACTTATGAGGAAATGTCCATAGTACTTATTCCATCCATTTCTCCATCCATCCATCCATCCATCCATCATCCATCCATCATCCATCCATCCATCCATCCATCCATCCTACAGCTATTTATTGAATGGCTAATATATGCTTGGCACTTTTGGCTCTGGAGGCAGAGCAGGGAAAAAGCATTCTATTAGCTTTTTCTGTAGAAAAGGGTTTTTGAAGCCTGTTTTTTGCCTGTTGAGTAGCGGCTGATGCTCCTTCTTGGGATGTTCCTTGTGTACCTTGCAGAAACTCAGACTCACACCTACTGTATCATGCTGGTCTTGCTGCTTATTTCATCACCTGCCTCTTGAAACTTGCTCTAATTCCTCTTTTTCTGTTAAAGTTTTTTCTTTCTGGATTCCTGTTTCTTGGTCTCTTTTCTACCTTGGAATACATTATTTCTTCTAATAAGCTCAGGGCTAAAGAGGAGCTCCCTCTCACCCTCTCCTGCAGTGGGACCAGCAGGCATTTAGAGTATTAAGTATCTGGCTCTCACCACAGGCAAGAAGATGAACTTAGCACAGAGCTCGTGTGTCGGGGGATATATATTTATACAATGCAAAGTCTTTTATCCGAAGTTCTATATTTAAGATGAATTTATATATATCCCCACCCCTCTCAAAAAGGAACAGCAAGAATTTTCAGTGCTGCCACAAGAAAATGCATTGCCAAACTGGAAGGTCATGAAGGTGAAATTTCAAAGGTGAGTCGCTTTCTCATTTGGAGGAGTTTATTTACTTTCAAAAAATAAAGAGCAGGGCCCAGGTGCAGTGCCTCACACCTATAATCTCAGCACTTTGAGAGGAAGAGGTGAGAAGATTGCTTGAGGCCAGGAGTTCAAGACCAGCCTGGGCAACATAGGGATACCTCATCTCTACAAAAAACAAAAGAAGTCAGCTGCGCATAGTGTTACCCACCTGTAGTCCCATCTACTCTGGAGGCTGAGGAAGGAGGATTGCTTGAGCCCAGGAGGTCAAGGCTGCAGTGAGATGTGATTGCACCACTGCATTCCAGCCTGGGTGACAGAGCAAGACCCTATCTAAAAAAAAAAAAAAGCATGCTCAGTATAAATAGGTCTATTGGAATTGAAGTACTAAGATTAAGATTTGTTCTATTGTCTCATGTTTTTTTCTAGAAATCACTTACCTAAAGACTTTATTTTTAACTGTGCCCTCAAACTTAGCATAATAAATGATTTCTAAAACCTCTTAAAAAGTGTGGAACAACATTCGCCTCCACTGTCAGCAAAAGATTTAGTTAGCTGAAGATACTTAATACGGCAATTTAAGGAGAGTGTAAACTGCTTTTCCTGGTTCCGGTAAACACATAAGTTTATGTTGTGTGAAAAATATGCTGTGCAGCAAGTATCAAGTGTTCTGTAAGTTAGATGCTATTGAGGAAGTAGTTCCTGGAAATATGTAAAATTATAATTAAAATTAAATTATAAAATTATCCATTTTGAAACTACAAAGCTGTGTTTTAGGATTTTGTATAAACTTCCCCCGAAGGATCATTCACAGAGCAGGCCCACCCAGTCAGTGATCTGAAGTTTAGATGTGTCATCAGAACTTCGTAGAGTAGGCTAGGACTTGGTGGCTCTCACCTCCCAGCTCAGCCCAATCCCTTGGTTCCCTGTCTGAGATCAGATTTGTTCCTGCTTTGCAAAATATCAGCTTGATGATTTTAGGTTTCTAAAGGCCCCTTCTAGACCCTGGAACCCCGCCCCAGGCTGTACTCTCGGCCTTTCTGCCTCTGCACCTACAGCTGGTGATCATTGCCCTCTGGCTGGTCAGTGGTGGTCTCCAGCGCATGCAGACTATGGCCTCTTCATAAGCTGGGAGGCTTATGGATGGCAGGAGGGGATGGAAAAGTGGGGTGTGGGAGGCAGGATGAGGAGGAAGCCTGGCCCATGTTTCTGAGTGTCTGGCTAGGTAGCTATTAAGACATCTGTGTGTCTCCTCCACAAGTAAACATCTATTTTCATGAATGAGTGAATACAAAGAATTCTCTAGTGCTATTTCATTACATTTTATGCTTTTTAAATGAACATATTACTTATTGAATTGGCATCTGGTAAGGGCATTTCTATGGGGTGCAAAGCTAAAGTGTTCACTCATTCAACAAACACTTTTAGAGAGTGTCCACTGTGCTGGGCATTGCACAGCCACTGGTAACAGAGTGATAAAAACAGATACGGCCCTGCCCTCCTCAAACCTTCAGTCATTGAGGAGATGGCCCGAATCTCTGTCTTCTGGTGATTAGAGGGGGATGTAAGTGTGACACCCCAAGAGATGCAGGACTAACAGGCTCCTTTGATAGTCACTCAGATGCCAATTGGCAACACCTGGCACATGGGAGGCACAGAAGCGTATTTATGGAAAATGCTGTACTTGGGGTGGCAGTAGATGAGAACATCCTTTCTTGTAGGTTCTACATTCACTTATTCTATGGCACAGATTACAGAAGGATCTGTGTGCTTTTTTAAAATTTTTTATTTATTTATTTTTATTTTTTATTATTTTTTTTGAGATGGAGTCTTGCTCTTTTACCCAGGCTGGAGAGCAGTGGCATGATCTCAGCTCACTGCAACCTCCACCTCCCAGGTTCAAACGATTCTCCTGCCTCAGCCTCCCCAGTAGCTGGAATTACAGGTGTGTGCCACCATCCATGCCGAGCTAAATTTGTATTTTTAGTAGAGACGGGGTTTCGCCATGTTGGCCAGGCGGTCTTAAAGTCCTGACCTCAGGTGATCCACCTGCCTTGGCCTCCCAAAGTGCTGGGATTACGGGCCTGAGCCACCGCCCCTGGCCCGGATCTGTGTGCTTTTGACCACAAAGATGACACCAGGGTTTGGCTACGAAGGATCCTGACTCGTGTGTTCATCCACATCAGGGCCCTGCGTCTTTGCACAGAGAAGGGCATCGTGCATCTTTGGAAAGAAGCTGGGTAGGGAATACTCAAATTATAAGGATGCTTTGGTCTTTATTCTTAGAAATGTGAGGAGTAGGCAATTAAATTTTCTCTCTGGATTTTAGTTTCCATGTACTAGTCCCTGCAATATTTTTTTCCATCATTAAGAAATTGTTCTATGCAAGAATAAATACCAGACTAGGAAGGTGACATGTGCTGTAATGTCTTTTTTTTTGCTGATAAGAAATGTTTTGGGAACCATTACACAAAGCTGTGATCATTTTTCTTTCTCTTTTGCAGATTTCTTTCAACCCTCAAGGGAACCGTCTTCTAACTGGCAGCTCTGACAAAACAGCTAGAATCTGGGATGCTCAGACTGGCCAGTGCCTCCAGGTTCTTGAGGGGCACACTGATGAAATCTTTTCATGTGCTTTCAACTATAAAGGCAACATAGTCATTACAGGTATGGAAGACATCAACACCATAGACTCATTTTTTCTTGATTGGCTGTTAGAGTTCCCAAGCTGAATACTAACAGGAGTTCATTCCCATTCCCTACCTCTTTTCTGGAGTCACTAGCTCATCTTGGCCTGCCCTCATATTTTCATTATTTAATTTTAGTTTTATGAGGACCCACAGGAGTGAGCGCTGCCATTGACTGTAGTAAGGCTTTGTGAACTTTGAATTTTATTTGCTCTAGATAAGGTAACAATTTGATAGCCTGCCTTACAGGTTACTAAATTTCCCCAGGTGTTTTCTATCAATTGAATGGTTAATATTTAGTCAGCCAGGCACATTGGCTCATACCAACAATCTCAGTGCTTTGAGAGGCTGAGGCAGAAACAATGCTTGAGGCCAGCCTGGGCAACATAGTGAGATCCCGTCTCTACAAAAAATAGAGCATTAGCTGGGCATGGTGGCATGCACCTGTAGTCCCAGCTACTCAGGAGGCTGAGGCTGGAGGAGCACTTGAGCCAAGGAGTTGGAGGCTTCAGTGAGCTATGATCAGGCCACTGCACTCCAGTCTGGGTGACAGAGTAAGACTCTGTCTCAAGAAAAAAGTTCAGTTTATGTTAGTAAGTGTTAGTAACCAAAACAAGTCAGGATCAAAATTCTCCCCAGTTGGCTTTAGTAACCAAAACAAGTCAGGATCAAAATTCTCCCCAGTTGGCTTTATAGCCCATTAGAGATTTATTCTTTGAGCAGAGTTGTTTTCTCCCCTGCTAAAGCACTAATGTCTGGGGGGAAAAGAACATGTATTAACCATTTTTCAACCATTAACAGTTTAAGGTGAATTAATAATATTAGCAACATTTCATAAGAAAAGGGTAGTTTAGATTGTGGAAAGGGGAGAAAAATGACAAGATGATGGTATCATGTTAGTGCAGTGCCTCAAGGGGAGGCCTTGGCAGGGAATGGGTGCCACAGTAGTGTGGAGTAGGGCACCCTAAGTGAGCACAGAAGACCAGATCTGCCTAAGTACCAGTGATTCTCATCATGTTGAGCAAATTTAAAAATTACTAGTCTAATAAGTTAAATGCCACAGGCCCAAGGCTGGCTTTACATATTGGCCAGTTAGGTGGTTTCCTTGTCAGATAACTTCAGGGATGCTGAGAATTATCTCCCCTTACCACCTAAAATGCTTCCCCAGTCTACTTAATGATGGACAGTTTCCAAAATCACAGGGCTTATGATCTTCAAAATCTTTGGGCTTATGATTTTCAAGTGTTAACTAAGATGTAGGTACTTTGAAAGCACAGGGAAAACAAGCCATAGATTTTTGTTGTGAACACAATATCAAATCCTTCTCCTTGATGAGAAAAGAGGTGAGGGACTATGATGGAGGGCACAGGGCGCTCCTGCAGGGAGTGAGAAAGAAGGAAGACCAGCCTTTCCTAGTCCACATGGCCTCATGTGAGGCTGGCTCTGCAGTACTTCTTCCCTCAACCGGTTTTCACAGAAGACCCTGGAGAGTTTAGCAAAAGAATTTTTGTTGTTGTGTCTTGCTTTGGTGCCAGCACATACATTCCTGAGCTCTTCAAAGATACCACTGATTAATTTAGTGTATCCCAAAGCACCAAAGTGCTTAACATTGGCTCACTAGACAACAGAGCTTATTAGATTGGGGTGACACTTTTCTCTTGCCATCGATAGAGCAATCACTTCATTTGAAAGAATCTACTCTATTTTCCCAGTGGACCCCGGTGTGATAAACTGCAGGCATTTTGTAGTGGGCTGCCTGAGGCTGGGTTTAGAATCACAAAGTAAATGGCAGAAAAATAGCTGGCATGACCGTTACATTTGTTAAAACATGAAGTGTCATTTTGTGGGATATGGTTTTTATAGGCTTTCCTAATTCCTAAGGCACTCACACTTCTTATACTGATGTTATGTGCCTGGTCCCTGAAGGTGAGAAAACCAGTAGTGCCCACTGATGATGAGAAAAACCCCCTAAAATTTGAAATGTTCCAAAGTGGTACGTCCTGCCTCTTCCTAAGCTTATCACCCAAACCTGGAGATATTCAAAATTGCTGTATTACCACTGGGTGGTGATGTTTGAGGGGATGACAGAGGGGATGGCTGAGGTGGCTGCATTCTCAAGTTCTCTCCCATTCTAAGAAGCCATGAATCTTGCTAGTGTAAGTAAGCAGGATGCGTACCTGCTTAATTTACAACTAGCTGGTATCGTGAAAAAAAAAAAATCACTACTTCAACAATGCCTGAGCTGCTCAGAGACTCTGCAGCTAGGCGCGGAGAACCTAGCCCATTTAGCAAGTTGTTAATTACCAATGGCCCAGAAAATGTCAACTTGTAGAAAGAGAGAATGAGGTGAATGAAATGAAGAAAAAAATAACTCCATGAAATCTGTTTTATTAGGCAGCAAGGATAATACCTGTAGGATATGGCATTGACTGAAGGAAGCTGGTCAGTGAGCAACCTTGCTAGCAACGGTAATCAAGAACTGGAACTTCACAGACAGCAGCTCTCTAAATATTTCTTATACTTTCTCTTTTTCTGCAAGTCAACTATTTCTACAACTGTCCTTCATTTCACGGATATGACCATTAAACATGACAAAGTTATGCCACTCCAATATTATTATTTGATGGCGATGGCAGGACACAGCGTAATGTTTGGCTAATGCCACCAGTTATTTCAGTTGTGTTTGTTTTTTAAAAGCATTATGATACTGGAAAAGGAGACCAGAACAACTTAACAACGTGTCTCCTGGATTTTACTTTGAAGCCTATTGTTATAATTTCTGTTGAATAAAGTGTTTGGAGGAAATTCCTTGTACATGTGTATTTATGATGTATGTTTTTAGGGTGAAGTAAGGGAAATAATGTGGATCTCATTTAATGGCAAATATCTTCTGTATTGATACATTGAGAAAAATGTTGGCAGGTTTATTTCTAAGGAAAAGTTAAACAGAATATTCAGACTATTGCATTTAAAAATCTGGGTGGGGCCGGGTACCGTGGCTCACACCTGTAATCCCAGTGCCTTGGGAGGCCGAGGAAGGTGGATCACTTGAGGTCAGGAGTTCGAGACCAGCCTGGTCAACAAGGTGAAATCCCATCTCTACCAAAAATACAGAAAAAAAAAAAAAATCAGGCAGGCGTGGTGGTGGGGGCCTGTAGTCCCAGCTACTCGGGAGGCTGGGGCAGGAGAATCGCATGAACCCAGGAGGTGGAGGTTGCAGTGAGCCGAGATCACGCCACTACACTCCAGGCTGGGTGACAGAGGGAGACTGCATCTCACACATACACTAAAACATAAATAAATAAATAAATAAATAAATAAATAAAATCTGGGTGGGAAACAATTGACGTATGAGAGAAAATGATCAAATACCAACCTGAATACTGCTGAAATATTTTAAAATGTTTTTTAAAAGCTTGGTTTGTGTAAAAGTACCCAAATGCATATTAAAATTAATGTTAAAAGTACAAGCACTAATAAGGCCTGAATCTGAAGCAAGAGAATGCCTGAAAATCTTATGAAATCATTTTTTAAAAAGAGCTTCATTGATATGTAATCAATATATAAAATATTGCATATATTTAATGTATACATTTTCATGAGTTTGGACATAGATGATGCCATCAGCAAAATCAAGGTACTAAATATACTCATCACCTTCAACCATTTGCTTGTGTTGTTTTGTGGTTTTTGTTGTTTGCTGGTACAAGCACTTTACATGAGCTCTATCCTTTTAGCATATTTCAAGGTGTATAATACTTTATTGTCAGCTATAGGTACTGTGGTGTACAGCAGATCCCCAGAACGTGTTCTAGAACTCATTTTCTTAATAATGCAAATAATACCAATATGGCTAAGTGCTTACCATGTGCCAGTAATGCCCAACCACTTTACGTAGAACATCTCATTTAATCTTCCTAACAACTGTTACAAAGTAGATACAAGCCCTGATTTAAAAACGAGGAAAGTGAGTCCCTGAGAAGTTACGTAATTTGCCAAGGGCATCTGGATATTAGGTGGTGATGCTGGTTTTAGAAACCAGGGATGCTGGCTCCATTACACTGCGTTCTTAAGTAGAAAAGATTTAATATGGGAGAGGAGAATCAGATGTATAGGTAGGATGAATTGAAGTGAGAATTACTTCTTGGGTTATCTATAGATGTTAACCCTCAAGAAGAAAAAAATAAAACAAACACAGGCCGGGTGTGCTGGCTCACACCTGTAATCCCAGCACTTTGCAAGGCCGAAGTCAGAAGATTCCTTGAGCCCAGGAGTTCAAGACCAGCCTGGGAAGCATAGTGAGACCCCATCTCTACAAAAAATTTAAAAATTAGTCAGGTTTGATTGTGTAGGCCTGTAGTCCCAGCTACTTGGGAGGCTGAGGTAGGAGGATTGCTTGAGCCTGGGAGGTTGAGGCTACAGTGAGTTGTGATTACACCACTGCACTCTGGCCTGGTCAACAGAGTGACACCCTGCCTCAAAAAAAATTAATAAAGGAAAAAAATTAAGTAAACAAACACAAAAGAAAATAAACCAAACCTTTGTTGGGACTGTTGGGAAGAGGAGGTTCCAATATGATGAAGCCAAGAACTTAGATTGGAGAAAACTTTGCCAAAATTTGGCTGCTTCTTTTTTTTCTAAAAGCAAACCTCTTAAGCTTTATTAGTTTTTCAGCTTTATTGAGGTATAACTGACACATAAAAATTGTATTATTCAAGGTATACAATGTGATATTTTGATATCACAAAATGAAATAATTACCACAGTCAAACTGCTAATTAACAAATCCATCACCTCACACAGTTACCTTTTCCCCCCTGTGGAGAGAATACTTAAGATCTATTCTCCTAGCAAATTTCAAATATGCTTTATTTTTAACTATAGTCATCAAGCTGTACATTAGATCTCTGAAACTAATTCATCTTGAAACTGCAAGTTTGTACCCTTTGACAAACCTCTCCCCATTTTCCCCACTCCTTGACCCCTGGTAACCACTCTTCTAGTCCATTTCTACTGAGTTTTACTTTTAAAAATTCCATATGTGAGATAATACGGTATTTGTCTTTCTTTGTTGGGCTTATTTCACTTTGTCCTCTAGGTCATCCATGTTTTTGCAAATGAAAGAATTTTCTTCTTTGTCCAGGCTAAATGATATTACATATATCTTTATACAGGCATGTCTCGTTTAATTGCAATTCACTTTATTGCACTTCTCGGATATTACATGTTTTAAACAAATTTAAGGTTTGTGATAACCCTGCCTGGGGCAAGTCTGTCAGTGCCATTTTTTCCGATAGCCTGTGCTCACTTTGTGTCCCTGTGTCACTTTTTGGTAATTCTCACAATGTTTCAAACTGTTGTATCTGTTATGGTGATCTATGATCAGTATTCTCTGACATTACTATTATAATTGCTTTGGGGCACCATGAATCATGCCCATATAAAACAGCAAACTTAATAAATGTTATGTGTGTTCTGACTACCCCACCAACCAGCCGTTTCCCATCTCTTTCCCTTTCCTTGGGCCTCTCTGTTTCCTGAGATGCAACAATATTGAAATTAGGCCAATTAATAACCTTACAATGGCATCTAAGTGTTCATGTGAAAAGAAGAGTCACATGTTTCTCACTTTAAATCAAAAGATATAAATGATGAAACTTAATGAGGAAGTCATAGTGAAAGCCGAAATAGGCTGAAAGCTAGGCCTCTTATGCCAAATAGCCAACTTGTGAATGAAAGGGAAAAGTTCTTGAAGGAAATTAAAAGTACTGCTCCAATGAACACATGAATGATAACAAAGCAAAACAGCCTTATTGCTGATATGGAGAAAGTTTTAGTGGTCTGGACGAAAGAGCAAACAAGCCACAATATTTCCTTTAGCCAAAGCCTAATCTAGAGCAAGGTACTAACCATCTTCAATTTTATGAGTGTTGAGAGAGGTGAGGAAGGTACAGAAGCAAAGTTTCAAGCTAGCAGAGGTTGGTACATTAAGTTTAAGGAAAGAAACTGCTTCCATACTTAAAAGTGCAAGGTGAGCAGCAAATGCTGCAGAAAGTTATCCAGAAGGTCTAGCTAAAATCATTAACGAAGGTGGCTACATTAAATAAAAGAGTTTCAATGTAAATGAATATCCTTTCATTAGAACAAAATGCCATTTAGGACTTTCATAGCTAGAGAGGTCAGTGCCTCACTTCAAAGCTTCAAAGGATAGCTGACTCTATTGCTAGGGGATAAGATAGCTGGCGACTTTAGTTGAGGCCAATGCTCATTTGCCATTCCTGAAATCCTAGGTCCCTTAAGAATTAGGTGAAATCAACTCTATCTGTGCTCTGTAAATGGAATAACAAAGCCTGGATGACAGCACTTCTTTTTATAGCATAGTTCACTGAATATTTTAAGTCTACTGTTGAGACCTACTGCTCAGCAATAAAAAAGATTTTTTTTTTCAAAAGTATTACTGCTCATTGGAAATTCACCTGGTCATCCAAGAGCCCTGATGGAGATGAGCAAGGGGATTAGTTTTGTTTTCATGCTTGCTAACACAACATTCATTCTGTAGCCTATAGATCAAGGAGTAATTTTGACCCTCAAGTCTAGTTATTTAAGAAGTACATTTTGTAAGGCTATACCTGCCATAAATTGTGATTCCTCTGATGGATCTTGGCAAGGTAGATTGAAAACTTTCTAAAAGGTTTTTACCATTCTAGTTGCCATTAAGAACATTCATGATTCATCTTGAATGATGAATCATTTTGGGGAGGTCAAAACATCAACATTAACAAGGGTTTGGAATAAGTTGATTTCAATACTCATGGATGACTGAGGGGTTCAAGATATGTGGTTCAAAATAGCAAAAGGACTAGAACTAGAATTAGAAGGTGTGACTGAAATGCTACAACGCCACAATAAAACTTGAGTGGACGAGGAGTTGCTTCTTATGGATATACAGAGTGGTTTCTTGAGATGGAATCTACTCCTGGTGAAGATGCTGTGAACATTGTTGAAATGACAACAAAGGATTTAGAATATTATATAAACTAGTGGATAAAGCAGCAGAAGGGTTTGAGAGAATTGACTTCAATTTTAAAAGAAGTTTACTGTGGGTAAGATGCTATCAAACAGCATCACATGCTACAGAGAAATCTTTCATGAAAGGAAGAGTCAATTGATGCAGCAACCTTTATTGCAGTCTTATTTTAAGAAACTGCCACAGGCATCTGAACTGAACCTGCAATATCTCCAAGGTCTGCCTGCATCTATATTATACATCTGCACACCTGTGTTCATTGCAGCATTATTCACAATTGTCAGGATATGGAAACAACCTCCTGAGTGTTCATTGATGAACATATGAATAAATAAAATGTGATATATATATGATAAAGATATATACATATATGTGTATTAGATTTTCTTACATTACATTGTCAGATAAAGAGACATATATACATATATATTACATTTCTTTATTGATATAGACATATATGTATCACTATATCCATATGGATATATAGATATCACATATTCTTTATCCATCATCCATCCATGCACGCTTAGGTGGTTTCCATGTCTTGGTTATTGTGAATAATGCTGCAGTGAACATGGGAGTTCACACACCTCTTTGAGATACTGATATTATTTCCCTTGGATGTATATATCTAGAGGCGGGATTGCTGGATCATATGGTAGTTCTATTTTCAATTCTTTGAGGTTCTTTCATACTATTTTCCATAATGGCTGTACCATAACTCCTTATCTTACATGTAGTTTGCAAATATTTTCTCCCATTCTGTGGTTGCCTTTTCTTTCTGTTGATTATTTTCTTATTTGTGGAGAATATTTTTAGTTTGATGTAATCTTATTTGCTTTTTTTTTTGCTTTTACTGCCTGTGCTTTTGCTGTCATGACCAAAAAAAAAAAAAAAAAAAAAAATCTTTGCCACAACCAACTCTGTGGAGCTCTCCCCCTATGTTTCCTTCTGGGATTTGTTTTTACAGTTTCAGGTCTTATATTTAAATCTCTAATCCATTTTGAGTTGATTCTTGAGTATGATGTAAGATAAGGATCCAATTTCATTTGTTCTATGTGGATATCCAGTTTTTTCAGCATCATTTATTAAAGAGTCTATCCTTTTCCCATTGTGGTTACTTCTTTTAAAACTCCAAAAAAAAAAAAAAAAAATAGAAGCAGATGCTGACTCTTGCCTATCTAACTCTTTGATTGCTTTAGGGAAGGGTGATATGCTTTTGTAACATCATTCAAAAGAGTCAGCCAATGTATGGCAGTGGAGATCCAACATCCCATAGACCAATTTAGGTGGAGGAAGGCCTTGGCCAGAAAATGGCTTATTTCTCTAGTTTTTATATGTTGAAGAAGTCTTTCTTAATATTTATTATGATTTTCAGATATTCCAACCTACTTAAAATAAGTGTTTGAATACTTAGAATCATAAGAAAAGTGATAATATGCCCACTTTATTTTTGTTTGCAGGAAAAGACATTGAAGAGTTGTAGTGTGGTATGTGTGGGGTCTGGAAGTCAGATTGCCTGCATGTGGATTCTGATTCCAACTCTTAATCATTAGGCAAGTTACCTGACCACTCCTCTGTGTCTCAATTTCCTTACTTAAAAAGTGATCATAATAGTTCTCTTCTTTAGGATTAGGAATACCTGGCACAGGCTGGGTGTGGTGGCTCACACCTGTAATCCCAGCATTTTGGGAGGCTGAGGCAGGAGGATCACTCGAGCCCAGGAATTTAAGACCAGCCTGGGCAACAAAGTGAAACCCTGTCTCAAAAAAAAAAAAAAAAAAATGGAATATCTGGCACATAATAAACATAGTAATCAACATTTACTATTATTATTATTTGAGACAGGGCCTTACTCTCTTGCCCAGGCTGGAGTGCAGGGGTGTGATCTGTTACCTCTGCCTCCAGAGCTTAAGCAATCCTCCCACCTCAGCCTCCCAAGTAGCTGGGACTATAGACACACGCCATCACGCCCAGCTAATTTTTTGTTATTTTTTGTAGAGATGAGGGCTGGCCATGTTGCCCAGGATGGTCTTGAACTCCTGGGCTCAAGCAATCTGCCCGCCTCAGCCTCCCAAATTGCTGGGATTGCAGGTGTGAGCCCCTGTACTGGCCAACATTTACTATTATTTTTATGAATAAAACCTTAGTCATCTTATTTAAACACATTTCTCCAGAAAAAACACGGTATTATTTCCTCAGAAATCATACTTGAGATATAACTGACTTTAATGTGTTATAGGTATTGTAAGGAGAATTATCTAGATCTTTTTTATCAATTAAAAATAAAAGTTAAAGTTCTTAGAGTATTATCCTTTTAAAGGTTCTGTATTGAACAGAGGAACTGAGAAGTAAAGAAATCATCAATATGGACTATTATGATCTAATCCATCTTCTTCATATGTTTAGATTTCTTATATGAGTCTATGAAAGAGGATTATTCTTATAAAAAGAAATAGAGTTTCTAACAGCTCATATATAAAAATATATTAGCTCATGATTTAGCATAATTCCCATTTTAAAATTAAAATAAATGCACTTTTGAACAATGCTTTTTATACATGTGTGTCTCACATTGCCATTTAAAACACATCAATCATCCTTAAATTATAAGTAAATTTATCTTCTGTGTTTTCGCTGCTACTGTTACTCTAAAACAATTTATCTTTTTAAGTTTCCAAAGGAGCAAAATTTGAAGTTAAAAAAAAAACCTGTTATCTTACCAAGATTACTTTATATTTTGCTGAATTCAAATTCGCTGCTGTCTTGGTTAGAAATGCTTTTGTTGCAAGCAACAGAATACTTGCGATGATTAAATACCATGATTAATATCATGATTAAAACAATGTCAGTCCCAAAGGTGGCTATGCAATGGCATGAGGACTCAAGGACCCAGAGTTTGGTGACTTTCCACTTTTCCATCCTTAGCATGTTGGCTTCTGTCCTCCTGAGTAACCTTCCTGCTTGCAAGATTGAGGACAGAGCTTTATTAGTTTAAGCATTTTGCCATCTATTTTAATCTCATCAAGGCTAAAAGAGAACTGCTTACTCCCTTCCCTAGTCCTTCCATTTTCTGTATCATCTCGGCAATGCTATTTCTGCTAACAATAGAATTATCATTCCCTTTTTCCTTTATTTTCTCTATCTATCCCCCAAATCATAAAGATTTCCCTCAATTAAAAAATCCTAGTTATCCAGTCTTATTCCATGTTAATCTAGAATCTAGAATCTCATTATCACCCTGGCACTAGAAACTGAAACAATCCTCTAGCTAATTGCCCGAGCTTCCTCCTGCCCTACCAGGTTACTTCTTTCTAATATAATCAGAAAAAATTCCAAATATCTGTATATTTTACAATTTACGAGACTTTTGGATAACTAGTTCATTTAATAATAGGAACAAAGTAGGAATTCTTAGAGCCTTAATTTAAGCTGACAACACATGTTTAGGAGGTGGTATAACTTTGAGTCTTTTATCCCTTTTTACTACCCGCCCCCACCTTCTTCTCCTTGCCTTTCCTCTGGAACACCCTGGTCTATATAAGAAATTCGTAGGATGAATATCGATTCAGCATATGAAGGGGAAGTGATACAGTTGTGAATGCTGCACATCAGAGCAAAACCACCAGTTTCTCTCTGGTCTGAAATTTTCTGTCGTGCTTTGCAGTTTCACGTTGTGTTACTTAGAAGCTTAAAAATGAGTATATGGGTACTTGTGGCCATGCAAACAATGGGAATTCCAGAAAGGCTCTATGGGAGCTGTAAATACCATGAAGGTGAAGATTGCTCTTTGTCATGCCTTTTGGGAAATGTTGGATGGACTGCTTTGAAAAAAGTTGCCTTTTCTATTATTTTCTTGGGACTATGGGATCTTAAGTAATCACCACAACAGGCCAGATGTTCATGTATTTCACTTAACAACGAAGTGAATACTTTTTACTGCTCTCACTAATGAAAACTAGAAAATGTCACAGTTTTAAAAGTGCATAACTTTGCACATTTTTGTTAGTTCTCCTGCTCAGCAGGTGGCAGTGTTCATCTTTCAGCAGGTAAGTAAGCGCTTGCTTCTTTTCTTGCATAAGAATAAAGAGTAACCTTTGTATTGTGTCCCTTACAGATCAGGTTTCTGAGTGGATACATAACAATGCTCAGATTGTGGTATAGTTAAACTTAGGACCACACTGGCAGATTGGGGCAAATGCCTGATGCACTGTAGAGACATCTTCTATTCTATTTGTGAGGACATAGACCAATAATGTGAGTAAGTGATAGTTCCATTTTTTTCCATAGGCCCCTCTGTTGAAAGCCATATTATGATCATTTATTTTACAGGACTGCTGTTCAAATTAAAACATGAGAACACCCTGGGAAATACTTTTACCCTTAATATTTTTTTAAGTATTTGATGAATTCGCTCTAATTTTTCTTATAAAAATACTTTATCATCTGAAGTACTGGGAGGAAGATTTCAAGATTTGTCAGTTGCTCTTAATTAATGATATTTACATCTTCCTCCTCATGAACAATGATTTCCATTGCTGTGCAGAACGGAGGAGGCTTCTTAACCTACTTAGAGGTTTAGAGATTTGCAAAGGGGAAAAGTTACTATAAAGCTGGATTGATTCAGTCATGACTACCACGTGTGGTCAGGGAATTCAACACTCAATTATGTCTTTTAATGTTAATATCTGATCAGAGTATGACATGGATTATTTTTGTTTTAATAAAATTTATTGTGTTTTCAGTAGATTCAGTGTGTAATAATTGTAAGTACTTTGAATTTGATTACTTTTACATGACTATAAACCTAAAGGGTCAAACTGATTTGTGTTTGGTTGTCAAAGACAAAAGTAAGTCTGAGACCAGACAGGGAAACCATCTGCTGTCACTTGCGTTTCAACAGGCGATCAGAGGTTCAGAGGAGAATCTGTTTTATTGAGTAAAAACAGGAAATGTGAGGCAGCCTCTCATTAACAAGCATTCTATGAAGACAGGAGCTTTGGAAGTGGGGTGATTTTCTAATTGGTCTTCAGGTACATTTGGCAGTTTCTTTAAGGATTTCTCAATGCTATGGGTGGAAGGTTTTCTGTGGTGGCCATTTCCTGGAATAAGTGGAGGTCAATGGTGCTTTGTTGACATCAAACTGTCATAATGGTTTTTATTTGAGAGGAGGGGTGGCTGCCATGACAGCCCATTTCTCACGAGTGACAGTATTTTGGTGATTGAAAATACCGACTCTGGAATCAGAATGCCTGTTTTAATATCCTGCTCCACGAGGTTTTGGTTCTGAGACCTTGAGAATTCCGTTTGTGACTCAGTTTTCTCACCTACAAAATGACCTTCCCTTTCTCCATTGAGAATGTGCCATTTCTAGGCTGGAATCAGTTCTGTCTGTGTGACAGGAGGGAAGATCTTGCATGCACTGTCCTTCCTGCAAAGTGCAAGGGCAGCTCCTCTGCCTTTCTGAAGACCATTCATTGCTGCTGCAGCAGAGCCTTTGTCTCTCCAATGTGCTTCTGAGTCACTCAGGTTTTACTGACTCCCTTGGGGAAAGCAGGTGGTCTATATTTAGAATAGCGTTAGCTGCTTTCCCAAGAATTTGAGCTAATACTTAATGAGTATTAATCCAAACCTTTTTGTAGCATTGGCTATATGTACATTTCAGATAATCTCTTGCTATCTATAAGATCTTCCTCTTAGGGTTGGTTTGAAAGGAGAGGATAAAAATAGGAGAATGTGGATATATATATATATCTATATATATCTGAAAGCGAGTTTCTTTAGAGGGAAGTGTTGATTGCTGCAAAATACACATTATAACATTCAAAGATAATTTATTTGTAAATGAATCATGTTAGCATATTTAACCTTCAATTTTGAAGGTTAAATGAGTGAAGTATGTCATCTCAGGTGTTCATATAGCTCACTATCTAAAGAAGTTCAAGTTTCCCATTCTTATATTCCCAGGTATCTGTGAGCTGATCCTAATCCGCATTTCTGGCCCCATCTTTCCTGCTCCTGTATATCCCAGATGTTATAGGTTGAGTTGTGTCCCTCCTAAAATTCATCTGTTGAAGTCCTAACCCCCAGTACCTCACAATGTAATTATTAGAAGATAGCGTCTTTAAAGAGGTAATTAAGTTAAAATGAGACCACCGGGGTTATGGGGGGGGGGGGGGGTTCCTAATGCAATATGACTGGTACTCTTTTTTTTTTAATCCATCCCCTCAAGTATTTATTTATTTATTTATTTATTTATTTTACTTTAAGTTCTGGGATACATGTGCTGAACATGCAGGTTTGTTACACAGGTGTACATGTGCCATGGTAGTTTGCTGCACCTATCAACCTGTCATCTACGTTTTAAGCCCTGCATGCATCAGGTATTTGTTCTAATGCTCTCCCTCCCCTTTTCCCCCACCCCCCCGTAACAGGCCCCAGTGTGTGATGCTCTCCTCCCTGTGTCCATGTGTTCTCATTGTTCAACTCCCACTTTTGAGCAAGAACATGCGGTGTTCGGTTTTCTGTTCCTGTGTTTGTTTGCTGAGGATGGCTTCAAGCTTCATCCATGTCCCTGCAAAGGACCTGAACTCATTATTTTTTATGGCTGCATAGTATTCCATGGTGTATATGTGCCATCTTTTCTTTATCCAATGACTGGTGTTCTTATAAGAAAAGAAGGAAACACGAGGCAGGCAAATGCATAGAGGAAAGAGCATGTGAGGACACAGTGGGAAGGTGCCATCTGCCAGCCAGGGAGCAAGACCTCAGAAGGAACGGGAGCACCTTGATCTTGGACTTCTAGCCTCCAAAACTGTGAGTAAACAAGTTGTTTAAGCCACACAGTCTGGTATTTTGTTATGGCGGCCCTAGTAAACTAATATGGCAGATAGACTACTCACTAGGTCTAAAAATGTGCCATGCTTTCCTTTCTCTGTGATTTTACTTTTACCTAACTACTCTAAAATTCCTTTTCCTATCCCTACAACTGGACAGTTTTACCCCCTCATACTTTAGAATTTGCTGCAGATATCATTATTTTCTTGTACTCTTTTCTGAGTTTCTCCTACCGACTCTTGCCCTCCACACTGGAAAAGATAGGCTTCCAAAATTCCATTCATGCATGCCTATTAATTATCCTCTTCTTGCAAATGTAGACTAGGGTTTTCAGAACTTGGGCTGGAGATGGAAAAGGTGAAGGAACCATGGATCATTGGAGGTAATTGTGGTTTGTTTTTAGAATGAAAGAGGCTTACTTCTGACTGAGAAGATGGTCCTAGGGGAAAGAGAAATGAAGAAAATTGGTATTTGCTGAAGCCAGTTGCTTAAGGAGGAAGAGGAGGGATGAAAGAGCAGACAGAGGGGGAGGTTGACATTATAAGGAGAAACAGCTCCTGTTCTGAGACTGGAGGAGAGGATGTGAGGAAGACAATGGTCTTGCTAAATTTTCTTTGTTTTTATTTCTAAAATCATTAAGAGCATGAGCTCCGGAGTGTGAGACAAACTCACCCATCCAAACCCAAAGGATGAACTCGGAGACCCGGAGAACAGCGTGAGACTTTTAATGAGGATCTTACAAGATCAGGTGTCTGATAGGCAGGCACACCCAGCGCAGTTTCCACAGGCAATTTAACCCCCAGTGCACAGGTCCCTCCCCTGGTTCCTCATAGGCTGAGTACTATGGGAGGTCACAGTCTTCACACATGTCACCTATTAATTGTTGCACAGGGGCTCCAGGTGTTTTTTTTTAGGGTTGTCTTGCTGCATTTTGTTGCAGCCCACAATGCATTGCAATCCTAGCTAGCTCAGGGGCTCTTGAAGTATTTGACTTATGACCTAAGTAGCTGGGCAGGCTGATAACAGACAAAACGAGCTGTTTTGCAGGCTAGAAAACTTTCATCTTAGACTAAACTTCTTCGGTTTGGGTAAAGGCAACTAAGTTGCCGCGGGGGGAGGGGGAGGCTGACAAGCAGGCATCGGCTATCCAAGCAGGGGCCTAGTATACTCTGTTTCTTCTGTAGTTTGCTGACCTAAGCCGGTTCAAGGCACTTTGTCTTGGAAATGGACCACTGTATACATTATTTCATTCAGGAGCCAGACTCCTGAATCCCTCTACCTTTTATGCTGGATCTGTGACTTGGATGGCTTTTCTTTATTTTTTTTTTTTGAGACGGAGTCTCGCGCTTTTGCCCAGGCTGGAGTGCAGTGGCGCTATCTCGGCTCACTGCAAGCTCCGCCTCCCGGGTTCACGCCATTCTCCTGCCTCAGCCTCCTGAGTAGCTGGGACTACAGGCGGCTGCCACCGCGCCCGGCTAATTTTTTGTATTTTTAGTAGAGACGGGGTTTCACCATGTTAGCCAAGATGGTCGCAATCTCCTGACCTCGTGATCCACCCGCCTCGGCCTCCCAAAGTGCTGGGATTACAGGCGTGAGCCACTGCGCCCGGCCTGGATGGCTTTTTATTTGGTTCAGTGTTAGTGTTTCCATGTCTACAATGAGTACAAATCCTCACTATCATCAAAGGATTAAATGGATAACACATGTAAATTACTTAGTACAGAACCCAACAAAAACAATCTTTTTTTTTTTTTTATCATTCTTGTCAATATCCCCCGGCTGAAGACCACCAGGAACATGACTATAGTTGAACGAATTTGGTTGATGATGCCTTGGAGAGAAAATGCACTCCCTGGGAAAGAATGGAATGTCTCAGCGAATTTTAGAGAGAATTTTTTATAGGATGTGAGCTTGTGTTCGGTTAGGTTTAGGGACTTTGCTCTATATTGGACGCTATCAGGAAGTGAGGATAATTCTGCATGTTGGGGTACTTCATAAATTATCCATAGGGATAGCAGACTAGAGCAAGCCTAACGTGACTGGCAAAGGAGCAGCTGTCACTCATATCAGCCAAGAGATGGGGGTGTTTCATCATTTTTATGGCTTGGACAATGCTCACGTTCCGTCTGTTCAGACGTGATTCTAGCGTGCTCTTGTTTTTGGTCTTGATCTCCATCATGATCACAGAGTAGCCTTGTTTATGCTGATGTTCTGTGAAGTTGTGTTCAACTGGAAAACACCAAGGCCTGGCTTTGAGTATCAGGCCAGTAGCAACACCAAGACCTGAGTAATTAATGCCTGATGACTTTGCTTTCTGGTGATGTCTGCTGAGAATGAGGTGTTTTTTGCGGAGAGAATAGTCACTGAAGAGAATCATATAGGGCTGATGGGGAGCATCAGCGGTGCAGCCAAAGTTGGAGTTGATGGAGTTACTGGAGCGATCGGCATTCTGATTGTGTGATTCTCTCCCATGGGGCTAGGCTGTGCAGCACTGGTGTGGAGAAGGCACATCCTAACACTGGCCCTGGGCTGGGGGTTTACAAAGAGATCAGGACAAAGGACAGGAGTTCAGAGTTGAAAGTGCCAGGGAGCACAGATCTGTTGGTTCCCTGTGAGGAATAGGCTATTCCATGAATAAAGACAGAATATGAAAAGACTAACCACCAAGAAAAGAGGAGACTAGATATCTTTTAGAGAATGTTCTGAGCTGAAGCCCTGCTGGGTGATGGGAGGATCATTGGCTGGAAAGAACCTAGGCCATTTGGAAATAAGGAGGTTGGGGAAAAATGGAAAGTCTTGCAAGAAGGTCCAGGCAAATAGACTTTGAATTCTCCTGGGACTACATGGATTTGTCAAACATCCTGCTTTTTCCAAGACAGGATGCGGGTGAAGTGACAAGTGCTTCTATCTCTGTCCACTGGGCACTGGGATCATCACCTTTTCCTGTTTCATAGATAACATTTTCTCATATTCCATTTTAAAAATCTATTCCACCTCAAGTGCCTTTTGGCACTGCTATAGCAGTTTGCTGTGTGGGCTGTAAAGCAGCTTTGCTGCTGCCCCAATGTTTCATAGAGATGTTTGTGATGGAGCACTTTGTTTTTAACTTATCTCCCCAGGGCTGTGGCACAAGTTCATGGAGGAGAGATGAGGTCAGGAAAAATGTGGCTAGTACACATCCACAGTGTTCACAACAGTTTGCCTCCTCTGTCAGGGACTCATTGTCTTTGGAATAAGCCTCATAGGACCTGGAGGCTGCTGCTGGACCTCAGTAATGTCCAGAAAGACCTGCAACCTCAGGAGTGTTATTGTCCCTTTTCAATCAGGTCCTACCACCAGGAGACGAAGCTTCTCTTCTTACTCGGAGCTTCTCCAAAATGTGGCATGTTAGAGTGCTCTAAATAGTGAATTAATTGATTGATTGATGGAGTAAATACATGAATGAATTAATACTAACGTGGCTCATGACTTTAGCATTGATTTTCAAACTCAGCTTTATGGAGCCTCAGCTATTTTTCAAAGCTCAGTGAGTGAGGAGCTGAGTACACGGAATCCTGTCTTCCATATTGAACTTTAGCCAGAGGAGTGCCATTAAAAACACTTTTTTTGTCTTTGATTTTAGCCTCCAAGTAAAAAGCATTTGAAGAAAAATTTTTTGAATCTTGAGATAGAGAGATAGATAGTTAGATAGATAGATAGCAAGATACCACTGGCTGCAAGAATGAAGTTCTGCATTTAATTGTGCAAAATCTGGTCATGATCTGTTATTCCACACTTGTTTTTCCTCACTCGATCACATGAATTCTTTGTTTAGTTTATCTTGTCCGACGTGTCCAGATATGCCCTTTCTAATCTCTACACTTTTGTTCCGCCACGCTCTATCCTTTAACCCCAGGTCATATTATAAATCTTCCCTGATCTCCATGGCCAGATGTGCTCACTCCTTATGCTGAATTCCAACAGCATTTATTGTGTCTCAAGGCCTGCCCTTTATGTTGCATGTTTTACCTCTTCAACCAGATTGTTCCTCCTTCCCTTCCCCTTCCTTCCTTCCTTCTTTCCTTCCTTCCTTCCTTCTTTCTTTCCTTCCTTCCTTCCTTCCGGCTTTGCTCTTTGCTTTAGATGGAATACTCTCAGGAAGTGAGAATAATTTTATATGATTGTGTGTCTTCATAAATTATCCATTGAGAAAGCAAACTAGAGCAAGGTTAAAGTTGTAATTGGTAAAGGAGCAGCTGTCACTCATACCAGCCAGGAGAGGGGGCTGTTAAGTCATTTTCGTGGCTTGGACAATGCTCATGTTGTGTCTGTTCAGATGGCTGTATGGTGATTTTTTTGTTTTGTTTTGTCTTTTGTCTTGGCCCACATCATGATCACAGAGTAGCCTTGTTTGTGTTGATGTTCACTGGGTGCCTGTTATGGGCCAGGCGTGTTGCTAGGTACTGGGATTCATAAAAAGGAAGACAGACACCTCTCCCTCACGGTTTATAATTTAGTGAGGGTGGGGGAGTATATCAATCGAGGTTCAAACAATGAACGGAGTAAGTAGAAAACATAAAGACATTTACTGTAAGGAATTGTCTTCCAGGATTGTGAGGCTGACTAGGCAAGTCTGAAATTCTTAGGGAAGGCCATCAGGATAAGTGTCAGCTGAAACTTTTGCCACAGGCGGAATATCTCATTCTCCTGAGAGGCTTTTATTCTTCTCTTTAGATCTTTCAGCTGAGTGAATCAGGGCCATTCAGACTGTGTACGATAATTGCCCTTACCTAAAGTCAGCTGATTATGGATTTTAATCACCTCTACAAAATACCTTCATAAGACCCAGTACAGTGGCTCATGCCTATAATCACAACATTTTGGGAGGCCAAGGTGGGAGAAATCTGCTGCTAATCAGATAGGTTTTCCTTTATAGGTTACCTGATGCTTTGCCTCATAGCTCTTAAGATTCTTTCCTTTGTCTTGACTTTAGATAACCTGATGACAATGTGCCTAGGCGATGATCTTTTTGTGATGAATTTCCCAGGTGTTCTTTGAGCTTCTTATATTGGATGTCTAGAGCTCCAGCAAGGCCGGGGAAAGTTTTTTCGATTATTCCCCCAAATATGTTTTCCAAACTTTTAAATTTCCTCAGGAATGCTGATCTTTCTCAGGAATGCCAATTATTCTCAGATTTGGTCATTTAATATAATCCCAAACTTCTTGGGGGTTTGCTCATTTTCAAAATTCTTTTTTCTTGTCTTTGTTGGATTGGGTTATTTCAAAAACCTTGTCTTTGAGCTCTGAAGTTCTTTCTTCTGCTTGTTCAATTCTATTCCTGAGACTCTCCAGTATGTTTTGCATTTTCTCTAAGTGTGTCCTTTATTTCCTGAAGTTGTGATTGTTTTTTATTTATGCTACCTGTTTCACTGAAGATTTCTCCCCTCGTATCTTGTATCATTTATTTGATTTCCTTAAGTTGGACTTCACCTTTCTCTGGTGCCTGCTTGAATAGCTTGATAATTGACCTTCTGAATTCTTTTTCTGGCAATTCAGATTTTTCTTCTTGGTTTGGATCCATTGCTGGTGAGCTAGTGCGACTTTTTGGGGTGTTAAAGAACCTTCTCTTGTCATATTACCAGAATTGTTTTCCTGGTTCCTTCTCATTCGGGTAGGCTATGTCAGACGGGAGATCTGGAGCTCAAGGCTGCTGTTCAGACTCTTGTGCCACAGGGTACTCCCTTGATGTAATACACCCCCTCTTTTCCTAGGGATGTGGCTTTCTGAGAGACATACTGTAGTAATTATTATTTCTGTTCTGAATCTAGCCAGCAAGCAGGGCTACCAGGCTCTGGGCTGGTACTGGGGGTGTCCGGACAGAGTCCTGTGAGGTGAACTGTGTTCAGTTCTCTCAGCTGTGGATACCAGCGCAGTATTTGAGATGTCTCCTGGATCCTGCAGGAGCAATCCACTTTCTTCAAAGGGTCTGTGGATTCTCTTGGCTTTTCTGGTATACTCCAGCAGTAGTTTTTGGAGCAATAGTCCACAATGCTAGTCTCCACATTCTGCTCTGTCTATCCAGAGTGGGAGCTGCACTTTAGTACTGCCTCCCATCTGCCATTTTTTTTTTCAGTCACCTGTCAGTTGAGAAATGTGTTTCTATTTTCCTTTGGATAACTGGAAGCTAACTAACGTTAAATTTAATTTTTAATTTAATGTTTAATATTAAGACTACTTAAAAGACTTATCCCAGGAGCTTAATGCAATTATTAAAGTCAGTGAATCTGAAACTAGGGAACTTTAAAAATACCAGTGCCTGGGCTCCACTGTGGACCAATTAAATCAGAATCTCTGACAGTTAGGGCCCTGACCTTGGGATTTTGAAAATGTTCCCAGGTGATTCTGATATAGCCAAGGTTGAGAATAAATGCTCTAAATATATTTGAATTTTTTGGTTTTCCTGTTTTATACATGTTTTGATATTGAAATGATCATTCCATCATCTTTGGAAATAAATGCCTTCATAAATTGGAAATAATTCATTATTTCGGTAAAAATAAATACATGTTATTAAAGCCACTGAGACACTTGAAATCACCTTCCTAGACTGTAAGCACATGGAGGGCAGGTACCACGTGTTACTTAGACATTCATTAGGATAGGCAACGTTGTGCTATAGAAACAAACAAACACGAAATACACAAATTGCTCCCCTCTCAATTCTTAGGTGATCCACAAAACAGAAGTTTATTTCTCACTTCTGTAAAGTAAGCCTGCTGTGACTCTAGGTGACTCTTCAGGGCACCAGTTCTCTGTGGATGACTCATGTGCTGCTCCACATCAACATATGGTCTCAGGATCACTGAGACAAGGGCAGAGAGGTTGTAGAGTTCAGAACTGACAACTGACACATGACACTTCTGTTCAGTTTTTTTGGTCACCTGGCCATACATAACTTCAAAAAAAGGGGGAAAGGGCTGTGCACAGTGGCTCAAGCCTGTAATCCCAAAACTTTGGGATATCAAGGTGGGAGGATCACTTGAGTCCAGGAGTTCAAGACCAGTCTGGGCAACATAGTGAGACCTTGTCTCTACAAATAAAAAAGAAAGAAAGAAAGAAAAAAAAGAAAAAAAGATTAGTGAGGCAGGTGGCATGTGCCTGTAGTCTCAGCTATTCAGGAGGCTGAGGGGTGAGGATTACATGGGCCCAGGAGTTTGATCCTGCAGTGAGCTATGATTGTGCCACTGCACTTCAATCTGGGCAACAGAGTGAGACCCTGTCTCTATTAAAAATGTGGGGAGGAATGTAATCCTTTGAGTACATGGAAGTTGAAGAAAAATAGATACTGATGAACATTAGTAATATCTAGCCTGTTTGGTTTTATATTTCTGCACTTAACCTAATAACTCTCATAGTGTGAGAGCTTACTAGATATTCAGGAATCCACATTAAGTTATCCCTCTCTTATCCTTACAGGATATGTTCCAATCACCAGTGGATGCCTGAAACCTATATATATAATATTGAACCCTGTATATACTATGTTTTTCCTGTACATGCATACTATGATGAAGTTTAATTTATAAATTAGGTACAATAAGAGACTAACAATGATAATTAATAATAAAATAGAACAGTTAGAAAAGCTATCACAATATACTGTAATAAAAATTATGTGAATGTGATCTCTCTTTTCCCTCAGCTACTAAGTGACTGAGGGCAGGTAGTGTCTACCGCCACATGCTGGTCAAAGGGATGATTCACTTCTCAAATGGGACAGAGTGGGATGGCATAAGATTTCATCATGCTACTCAGAATGGAAAGCAATTAAAAATATATAAATTGTTTATTTCTGGAACTTTTTACTGATTATTTTTGGGTCCTTGGTTACTCAAGGACCACAGTTGACCTTGAGTAACAAAACTACAGAAAGTGAAATTGTGGATAAGGGGAAACTACTGTGCCACATTTTCTTCACTGTTAGAGATTATGCATCATTGTGTGTGTTCATGCATGTCTGTGCATGTGTATTTTTCTCTTCAGGCAGGTGCATCTCTGCATATTGGCTCTGCGAGTCTATAGCTCTGCAGATTTGCTATCTCTGGGAGTGGAAGAGCAGAGCTGGGATTCCCATACCTATAGCTGTGAGATCCAAGGTGACCTCAACCACAATGATAGTGCCACCACAGACACTCCAACTACTCATTGATCCTCACTCACGTTTTCAGATTTTTCTCATTTATACTCAATAAAAAAGCAAATAGAACTTCCAGAGTGTTTAAATGACTGGGGACGATAGCCTTGCCAAGTAGACACATAAAACTGACCCACCTTGGGAAGAACAGTGAACACATTATTCAAAAATATCACAATAAGTTTCAGGGAAGAGACAACTCTATTTTCTATAGACAAAAAAAAAAAAAATCATTTTGCAACAAACCCAGATAAGTTCTGTTGTGAGTCAGTAATGTAGTTCCTGGATTGCTCCCCTGGTCAGATACATACCACTGGCTAGTGCTGTCCCTGCATCCCCAGATCTGCATAGCTCTGGAGAATGGTGACTTGACTAGAAAGGGAAAGACAGGCTGTCCTGAGGTCAAGGCTTTTCAAGAATCTTACCAGTGACCTGCCAAGCTTCTGCACTTTCCAACCCCAACTGTTCAGGTATCACCACCTCAAAAGGAAGGTTCACTTGACAGAGACTTCCACAGGACAAACTCACCAGAAACCCTCTTTCCTGAGACCAATTAGAATGAGAACATTTTCATAGTAGAGAGAAAATGAAGACAGACTCATATTTATTCAGACACTAAATTTTCATTGGAAATACGCTGTTTGTATTTAGGTTTTATAAAATTCCCAGTTGAAAAACTAGATTGTGATCCAAGTTGTTCCAACCATGTTGTAAAAATTGTCCAATAACTAAACTGAGTAGCAAATAATCATTTTTCTTTAATAGTCACACCCACATTGACAGGCCTGGTATATCTTTTTTAGAAGAATTGGTTTTTTTTGTTTGTTTTTCTTTTTGTTTTTTTGAGACAGAGTCTTGCTCTGTCACCCAGGTTGGAGTACAGTGGTGCGATCTTGGCTCACTGCAATCTCTGCCTCCCAGGTTCAAGCTAATCTCCTGCCTCAACCTCTAAGTAGCTGCGATTACAGGCACCCACCACCACGCCCAGCTAATTTTCATATTTTTAGTAGAGATGGGGTTTCTCCATGTTGGCCAGGCTGATCTTGGACTCCTGACCTCAAGCGATTTGCCCACCTTGGGCTCCCAAAATGCTGGGATTACAGGCGTGAGCCACTGTGCCCAGCCAGAATTGATTTGAACTTAAAGCAAAAGCATCTGTTTCAAAACTACATTTATTCAAGTTAAATAAATTCAGTAATTCTTATGTCAACTCAATATGATTAACATCAAATTAATAAAGTGAAAATGTTAGTTCTTTAGTCACACCAGCCACATTTTGGGTACTCAATAACCATATGTCACCAGTGGCCACCATTTTGGACAGCATGGATATAGAAGATATAATACCACTTCTGCATAATGCAGTCAGATATATTTATAGCTGTAACTCTAGCCACATCAAGGCAATGGCCAAGGTCAGGTCAGTGAACAGCATTTGCTTTTCCTCTACCTAGCTTGTAAGTCTTATACTTTATGGGCATATTTGTAATCACCTGATGTGTTCTTGCCTGCTGCACAGATAAGCCCAATTCACTGAGACAGTGTGATCACAGTAAAGAAAGAGTTTAGGCCAAGTGCAGTGGCTCATGCCTGTAATCCCAGCACTTTGGGAGGCCAAGGCAGGTGGATCATGAGGTCAGATGGAGATCAGCCTGGCCAATATGGTGAAACCTCGTATCTACTAAAAATACAAAAATTAGCCAGGTGTGGTGGCACGTGCCTGTAGTCCCAGCTGCTCGGGAGGCTGAGTCAGAAGAATCACTTGAACCTGGGAGTCAGAGGTTGCAGTGAGCTGAGATCATGCCACTGAACTCCATCCTGGGCAACAAAGTGAGACTCTGCCTCAAAAAAAAGTTTAATTAACTTAAGCCTGGTCAAGCAGAAAGGCTGGATTTATTACTCAAATCAGTCTCCCTGAGAACTCAGAGCTAGGTTTTTATGTTTTGGTGGGTAAGGGGCTAGGGAATGGGTGCTGCTGATTGGTTGGTGATGAAATTTTAGGGGTATGGGAAATGGTCCTTGTGTACTGAATCTGCCTCTGGGTAGAGGTGGGCACAGCACCAGTTGAGTCACGAGTCACAGGTCTGGGTGGGGTCAATCAGTTGTCAGCATGCACAAGTCTGAACAACATCTCAAAAGACCAACTTTAAGTTCTGCAATAGTGATGTTATCTATAGGAGCAATTGAGGAAGTCACAAATCTTGTGACCTATGGCCATGACTCCTGAGCGATAAAGGATTACAGAAACTATGCTTGGCTGGGCATGGTGGCTCATGCCTGTAATCCCAGCACTTTGGGTGGCTGAGGCAGCAGGATCAATCGAGCCCAAGAGTTCAAGACCAGCTGGGTAACATAATGAGACCCTATCTGTTAAAAAAAAAAAGAAAAGAAAAAGGAAGAAATGAAAAGAAAAAGAAATGAAAAGAAAAGGAAAAAAAGAGAGAAAAGGAAACTACACTGACATTTTAGCAAAATTCAGACCCCTCCAATAATCCTAATGCTATAGCTTTTCATTAGTAAAGAGGGGTTAGGTTTAGGGAGGGACTATTATCATCCTTGCTTCAAAAGTAAATTATAAACTAAATTCTTCCCATGGTTAGCTTGGCCTATACCCTACACACAGGAATGAGTGAGGACAGCCAGCTTGCAAGGGTAGAAGTAAGATAGAGTCAGCCATGCTAACTTTCTCCCATTATAGTCTTTGCAAAGGTGGGTCATACTGACTCTAATTGATTGACTGCCAGACTAGACTCCTTGCTAGTCCAGGGCCTTGGACGTATCACCCAAGGCCTTTCTGTGAAAGACACTCAAATATTTGTTCAATGATTTCTAATTGTATCCATTACTTATTTGTAGCTTCAAAAACAACGTTTGAATCTTAACTTGTTTCACCTTGAGTTAATTTTGTTTCTATACCTCTTCAAAGAAAAGGAAGATTGAAGGGGTCTTTAATGCCTCCATTAACTCCTGCAACGTGAATTTGATATACTCTCTTTTGCATGAATTCAGCTTTGTGATTTCTGAAATGGTATCACCTGAAAGCCATTTAAGGCCAGACCAATGAAATGTTATAGGCAATATTTGAACCTAGGACTGACTGGTTTTTTTTGGCTCTGCTCATGTCTCTTCCAATTCTAAAATTTTATGATTTAATAATTTTGGAAATGTGTCAAAGAGAGACTTAGTGTAATTCAAAATAAATTTCAAATCTGAGGTGTCTTGTTTTCCTTTTAGATATTTAGCCTGACAAATATAAAGTTTTGAGTCTTAAATATAATTTTCATGTTTTGCTCTATCAAAAACACAATGGCAAAATAACAGATGGAAATGCATTTCTCAAACGAAACTGCCCTAAATTACTTCAGCAATCACTTTTGATAAATCTTTAGCCACCTGTGTATATTATTAAAACATCAACCAGCAGGAAAGGTATAATTTTATCCGGGTGGAAGTCTTTAGTTTTAAGGTAACGAAGACAGGTGAATAACAGCGTTTTCAGATACAGCCTATTCTGAACAATGAGCTTTGACAGAACCCTGCTAGAAATTTATTCTTTGCGCTTGAGTCTTCTGATGAAAGTTTCCAGCTTGAAGCAATGGATTCAGGTACTATATTATTTATGCATCTGCCATAATTCTAAATGGACCCTTTTAAATCAAGAGCTAGCACATCTTCATAGGAAACCTCAAACTTGTACACACCACGCCCCCATACCATCTAATTATAAAATTGAACATTATCAAAGAGAAGAAGATAAAAAGAGTTTCTTTAGTACTTAACAGATGAGCCATTTGACTAGTCTCTGTGTATTACAGTTTTTTGTTTACAAGAATGCTTTTCAGTGGAGCAGGGACCTTGTTTATATTTGGTGTTCCCAGGATGCTTGGGTACAGTGATACTTAAGTGCTTTTCTAACAAAGTGGCATTCAAGTTAAAGCTCAGTCGGGCAGCCAAATTCCCCTTCCAAGCATTAAGCTATACTTACAGTGTACTTAAAAGGATATTTTATGTGGAATTATAAAAGTTAACACTTCTGGCCAGGTGCAGTGGCTCATGCCTGTAATCCCAGCACTTTGGGAGGCTGAGGCAGGCGAATCATTTGGGGTCAGGAGTTTGAGACCAGCCTGGCCAACGTGGTGAAACCCCGTCTCTACTAAAAATTCAAAAAATAAGTTAGCTGGGCATGGTGACAGGTGCCTGTAATCCCAGCTACTGGGAGGCTGAGGCAGGAGAATCGCTTGAACTCAGGAGGTGGAGGTTGCAGTGAGCCGAGATCGCGCCACTGCACTCCAGCCTGGGCAACTAAGTGAGACTCTGTCTCAAAAAAAAAAAAATTGTTAACACTTCTATTCTTCTTTTGTCTGGGTCTAACTATCTTTAGACTTTGTCTCTTTATTCATACTGAGATCTGGATAAGAGGCACATACAAATCACACTTTCCCTTCTATTGCCAGAAAAGGATCTTCAAATGTTAGGCTTCAACTCTAACACGTTTTTCTCCTTCACTGAAACAACTGATGAGAGTTGAAACGACTACTGAATAAGTATTCTTATAAGGGCCTGTTGTTTTCCATGAAAGAAAATATATTTGCAGACCTGTGACCACCAAGGGATTGCGGTCAGGGGAAGGCTAAAGCTTTCTTCCTCCACCAACGGATTGCTTAAAGCCCCTTTAGACAAACATAAAAGACTCATAAAGTCAGTATGCTTCACTTCAAGCACAGCTTTTTCCTGCTAAGCTGCTCCTACTATATGGAAATTCTGGGGCTGTCAATGTTTGTATGCCCAACTGAGTATCTGTTATAAAACACACTTTTCCCAAGCCCCCACATTAATAATTTCTGACACATAAAAAATTAAGAGTTCAGATTTAATTAATTGAGGACATTTAGGAAGGCTAATTTGAAAGTGTATGATATGGTTAAGCTTTGTGTCTCCACCCAAATCTCATCTTGACTTGTAATCCTGATAACTCCCACAGTCCCCATGTGTCAAGGGAGAGACCAGGTGGAGGTAATTGAATCATGGGGGTAGTTTCCCCCAAGCTGTTCTCATGCTAGTGAGTGAGTTCTCACGAGATCTGATGTTTTTATAAGAGGCTCTGCCCCCCCTTTGCTTGGCACCTCTCCTTCCTGACACCTTGTGAAGAAGGTGCCTTGCTTCTTTTTTTTTTTTTTTTTTTTTTTTTTGAGACGGAGTCTCGCTCTGTCGCCCAGGCGGGAGTGCAGTGGCGCGATCTCGACTCACTGCAAGCTCCGCCTCCCGGGTTCACGCCATTCTCCTGCCTCAGCCTCCCGCGTAGCTGGGACTACAGGCGCCCGCCACCACGCCCGGCTAATTTTTTGTATTTTTTAGTAGAGACGGGGTTTCACTGTGTTAGCCAGGATGGTCTCGATCTCCTGACCTCGTGATCCGCCCGCCTCGGCCTCCCAAAGTGCTGGGATTACAGGCGTGAGCCACCGCGCCCGGCCTGCCTTGCTTCTTCTTTGCCTTCTGTCATGATTGTAAGTTTCCTGAGGCCTCCCAAGCCATGCTTAACTGTAAGTCCATTAAGCCTTTTTCCTTTATAAATTATCCAGTCTCAGGCAGTTCTTTATATCAGCGTAAAAGCAGACTAACACAGTAAATTGGTACTGAGGTAGGGGGGTGCTGCTGTAAGGATACCCAAAAATGTGGAAGCAACTTTGGAACTGGGTAACAGGCAGAGGTTGGAACAGTTTGGAGGGCTAGAAGAAGACAGGAAGATGTGGGAAAGTTTGAAACTTCCTGGAGACATGCTGAATGGCTTTGACCAAAATGCTGATAATGATATGGACAATGAAATCTAGGCTGAGGTGGTCTCAGATGGAGATGAGGGACTTGTTGGGAACTGAAGTAAAGGTCACTCTTGCAATGCTTCAGCAAAGAGACTGGTGGCATATTGCCCCTGCCCTAGAGATCTGTGGAACTTTGAACTTGAGAGAGATGATTTAAGGTACCTGGTGGAAGAAATTTCTAAGCAGCAAAGCATTCCAGATGGGACTTGGATGCTGTTAAAGGCATTCAGCTTTATTCACAAAGACATGGTTTGGAATTGAAACTCCTGTTTAAAAGGGAAGCAGAGCATAAAAGTTCAGAAAATTTGCAGCCTGACAAGTACAAAAGAAAAACCCATTTTCTGAGGAGAAATTCAAGCCTGCTGTAGAAATTTGCATAATTAAGGAGGAGCCAAATGTTAATTGCGAAGGCAAAGGGAAAATGTCTCCAGGGCATGTCAGAGATCTTTGCAGTAGCCCCTCCCATCGCAGGCCTAGAGGGCTAGAAGGAAAAAATTGTTTTATGGGTGGGGCCCAGGGCCCCCCTACTCTGTGAAGCCTAGTGATTTGTCACCCTGTATCCCAGCTACTTTAGTCGTGGCTAAAAGGGTCCAAGGCACAGCTCAGGCCATGGCTTCAGAGGTGTGCTGCAGGGGTGGAGCCCTCATGAAGAACCTCTGCTAGGGCAGTGTGGAAGGGAAATGTGGGGTGTGGGCCCACACACAGAATCCTTACTGGGACACTGCCTAGTGGAGCTGTGAGAAGAGGGCCACCATCCTTCAGACCCCAGACGGTAGATCCACTGACAGCTTGCACTGTGCACCTGGAAAAGCCACAGACACTCAATGCTAGCCTGTGAAAGCAGTGAAAAAGGGGGCTGTACCCTGCAAAGCCACAGGGGTGGAGCTGCCCAAGGCCATAGGAGCCCACCTCTTGCATCAGTGTGACCTCGAAGTGAGATGTGGAGTCAAAGGAGATCATTTCAGAGCTTTAACATTTGACAACCCCACTGGATTTCGGACTTGCCTGTAGCCCCTTTGTTTTGGTCAATTTGTCCTATTTGGAACAGCTGTATTTACCCAATGCCTGTAGCCCCATTGTATCTAGGAGGTAACTAACTTGCTTTTGATTTTACAGGCTCATAGGTGGAAGAGACTTGCCTCATCTCAGATGAGACTTTGCACTTGGACTTTTGGGTTAATGCTGGAATGAATTAAGACTTTAAGGCCAGGTGCGGTGGGTCATGCCTGTAATCCCAGCACTTTGGGAGGCCAAGACAGGCAGATTACTTGAGTCAGGAATCAAGACAAGCCTGGCCAACATGGTGAAACCCCATCCATACAAAAATACAGAAAATTAGCTGGGTGTGGTGGTGCTTGCTTGTAATCCCAGCTGCTTGGGAGGCTGAGGCAGGAGAATCACTTGCAGCTAGGAGGCAGATGTTGCAGTGAGCCAAGATCATGCCACTGCACTCCAGCCTGGGCAACAGAGCAAAACTCCATCTCAAAAAAAAAAAAACAAACCAAAAAAAAAAAAAAAAAACAAAAAAAAAACAAAAAAAAACTTAGGAGGACTGTTGGGAAGGCATGATTGGTTTTGAAATGTGAAAGGGACATGAGATTTGGGAGGGTCCAGGGGCAGGTGGAATGATATGGTTAGGCTTTCTGTCTCCACCCAAATCTCAGGGGGGTTGTTTCCCCTATGCTGTTCTCTGATAGTGAGTGAGTTCTTATGAGATCTGATGGTTTTATAATAGGCTCTTCCCTCCTTTGCTCAGCACCCCTTCCTGCTGCCTTGTGAAGAAGGTGCCTTGCTTTCTTTTTGCCTTCTGCCATAATCGTAAGTTTCCTGAGACCTATCCAGCCATGCTGAACTGTGAGTCAATTAAACCTCTTGCCTTTATAAATTACCCAGTCTTGGGCAGTTCTTTATTGCAGTATGAAAATGGACTTTTCATTACCTAAAGTGGATTCCAATTTGAAACTTGCCATGTTGGTGCTGAATACTCATTTCCAGTGATGCTAGGTAAGCACCAGAATGTAGTTACTGTGATAAATAAGTGCACTGTAGTTCTAGGAAGATATGCTTTGTGGAGCATATTTTCACAAGTAATTATTAGTAAATATGTCCAAACTGGTCAGGATGAAAATATAGGAGAGCATTACATTTGCATTTTAGCATGTATGTCTTTTCTAAATAATAAAAATTTATCATTTACGCTTACCACATTTATATTAAAAAAGGTTTAGCAGGAGGGAGGTGAGGGTTGAAAAATTACCTGTTGGGTACAATGTTCACTATTGGGGTGACAGGTACACTAAAAGTCCAGGCTCCATCACTACACAATATATGCATGTAAGAAACCTGCACTTGTACCCCCTACATCTGCTTTTAAAAAAATAATCTGAGAATAATCTACTTTGGGAATAGGAGAGAATTATCCTTTTCAATTAAATTAGAACAAAATTTATTAGTTAATTATCTCAGGTTTGTTTGCTTCAATTTTGGAATGGTGTGACCAAATAAATCAATGCTCCTGGACTGTTGCATTGGTTTTCTAAAAATGAAGTGAAGAGAAGTAAGAGGACTTACATTTCTATTGCTTTAATTTTTTATGCAATAGTGATGTTGATTTTTCAGAGCATGTCTCCTCAAAATAGTCCAGATTTTCTGTCATTACAATCCTAATTGGAGAAAACTTAGAGTTTAAACATCTTTTTAAGTTTTTGATTCTGAGTGATATGGTTTGGCTGTGTCCCCACCAAAATCTCATCTTGAATTCCCAAATGTTGTGGAAGGGACCTGGTGGGAGGTAACAGAATCATGGGGGCAAGTCTTTCCTGTGCTGTTCTCATGATCCTGAATAAGTCTCATGAGATCTGATGGTTTTAAAAAGAGAAGTTCTCCTGCACAAGTTTTCTCTCTTTGCCTGCTGCCATCCGTGTAAGATATGACTTGCTCCTCCTTGCCTTCCGCCATGATTGAGGCTTCCCCAGCCACGTGAAACTATAAGTCCAATTAAACCTCTTTTTTTGTTGTTGTAAATTGCCCAGTCTTGGGTATGTCTTTATCAGCAGCATGAAAACAGGCTAATACACTGAGGAAAGGGAGAAGTAAAGATATTTACATTTGCCATTAAATGTCTAATATGTGGCAAGTGGTTTGTAAAGGTTATCACTTTTAAACTTCGCAGACTGTCTGGAATTTAAGAACCTAGCTAACCAACCCTAAATAACCCAACTAGTGATGACAGAGTGCAGATTTGAACCCTGAAATGTCTGCTTTAAAATCTTATACACTTTCCAATACGCTGTACTACCTCCACTAGTTAAGAATCACCCCTCATGTTGAAATTTAATATAGATGGCCTTGAGATGCCAAAAATGAGATATCTATAACTATGTCTATATCTATAGTTTTTTAGTGTTGAATACATTTTTTCTTAATCTTACAACTTCTTGAGGATAGAGTCAATATTTCATGCTCTTTATGTCTGCTGCAAACATTGATTAGACTTGTCAGGAGCACAGTGCCTTGATGGTATCTGATAGACTAATTGCTTACAGTTCATTGTTAATCCCCAGGCTTCTTCATTTCCTTGGTTCAAATAAGGTCAATGTTAATAATAATTGTTCAAATTCCACTGCCTTCTTATCTTCACTTGTATTCTGAAGGATCTCAATTTAAAATCTCTCCTAATGATTTCTAGGGGCCCCTGGAGATATTTCATGTCAATGCAGAGTTTAGTTAAGATGTTTAGTTCTAGACTGCCTTGATTATGTCCTTGGACTGAATCTGAGAAATACCACTCACTCTGTGATATGGTTTGGCTCTGTGTCCCCACCCAAATCTCATCTTGAATTATACTCCCATAATTCCCATGTGTTGTGGGAGGGGCCAAGTGGGAGGTAATTGAGTCATGGGGACTGGTCTTTCCCATGCTATTCTTGTAATAGCAAATAAGTCTCAAGAGATCTGATGGTTTGAAAAAGGGGGGTTTCCTTTCACAAGATCTCTCTTCTCTTATCTGCTGCCATGTGAGACGTGCCTTTCACCTTCTGCCATGATTGTGAGATCTCTCCAGCCACATGCAACTCTAAGTCCATTAAAACCTCTTTTTCTTCCCAGTCTCAGGTATGTCTTTTTCAGCAGTGTGAAAACTGACTAATACACTCTGCAAATCATTCAGTCACCTGGTATTTTTAATTTTTTTTTCCTTTTTGATCCACCACTAAGAGTCATGGCAGCCAGTATTTGCATGTGTGTTTTTTCTTTTTCTTTTATTTTTTTTAGAGACAAAGTCTCACGCTGTCACCCAGGCTGGAGTTCAGTGGCACGATCTCAGCTCACTGAAACCTCTGGCTCATGGGTTAAAGCAATTCTCCTGTCTCAGTTTCTGGAGTAGCTGGATTACAGGCAAGCATCATCACATCCAGCTAATTTTTTGTATTTTTAGTAGAGATGGGGTTTCACCATGTTTGCCAGGCTAGTCTTGAACTCCTGACCTCAAGTGATCCACCCACCTCGGCCTCCCAAAGTGCTGGGATTACAGGCATGAGACACCATGCCCAGCTGCAGCCAGTATTTTTTAATGCCTCCATAGTATGTGATACAGGTACCAGTTACTGGGAATGGGTAAAGGGTAGGTTTTCCAGAGTTTCCAAAGCTGCAAGTCCTGATAAGTGGCCTTTTCCTTATACTCCTGTGTCTCATGAAACATGAACGTAGCTTCTTCAGCTTTTATCTACAACCTGCCCTCTTCAGGGCTTAAATACCTGTTTGTGAGAAGTAGAGTAAGGAGCAAGTATTTTACTATCCTCTATAAATTCCTCACTCCTTGCAAATCATCTCCACTAAAACTTCACCATTGCATCAGGTACTCTCAGACATGCTTCAGTCTCTAGGTACCTCGGTATCTAGGTTTTAGATATCTAGTATATTAGATCTAGATATCCAGGTATGTAGATATCTAATGTATTGCAAAGGAAAGGTTTCAACATGTTTGACTTGGGGCACCATATTGTTTTATACAATTAAGTTGGCATATGTTTTAATTCCGCCAACTCTCATGTAATATTCCTATCCAGCTTTACAATGTATCTGCCTTCTTCCTATTCAAAGTTTAGCATTGCCTTCATCTAGGAGCTTGTTAAAAATACAGAAATTTGGTCATTACTCCAGGCCTACTGAATTGGAATCTGAATTACTGTTGACAGTTCCACTAGTTAACATCAAAGTAATTCGTATTCATGTTAAAGTTAAGAGGTCATGATCTCTATTAGTCTACCATGCCCTGAACTTATTAGGTAACGATGAGCTAGGTAGTTTGAACAAAACCTCCAATGAAACAACTAAAATGAACTGGATAAAATATAAAATTATCTTAAGGAGGTCTCAGACTGAAAGATTTCTCATGTGCCTGGCAGAAGCAAACAAAATTTGCCACAAGAGAATGGTTTCATCATCACAGGACTAAAATTACTTGTATAGATAGTTTTTAAAGTAGATATCTAACATGCTCTCAAAGATACCAGATGCTCAGAGAACATAGGGGACATGAATGAGGTCCAGCAAGACAACAGGCCACAGCAATAGACTTTAGATCAAGAAATTATTAGACACAAACCAAAAGACAACTGACTATGCTTATTTGAAGAAATATTTAAAATATCTAAACTTGGGTTCAGCCTCCATGAGTCAAATCTGTAATCTTAGCACTTTGGGAGGCTGAGGCAGGCAGATCACTTGAGGTCAGGAGTTCGACACCAGCCTGCCCAACATGGTGAAATCCTGTTTGTACTGAAAATACAAAAATTAGCTGAGTGTGGTGGTGCACACCTGTAGTGCCAGCTACTCAGAGGTTGCAGTGTGCTGAGATCATGCCACTGCACTCTAGGCTGGGCAACAAAGGGAAACTCTGTCTCAAAAAAAAAATCTATACTTGGAAATGTATTTAGTGAATAGAGAGCTGTAATAAAAAGTGACATAATAGATTTTTTAAAGGACCAAATAGAACTTCTACAACTGAAAAACAGTAACTGAAATTTAGACACAATTGATGAGTTTAACAGCAGGCTAAGCTGAAGAGAGAATGTGTGAACTGAAAAATGGTCAGAAGAAATTATCTAGCATGGGGAGATACTAGAAGGGTGGATGAAACACAGTGGAAAAATCTGCCATGTTTAATTGGAGACATGGAAAGGAAGGAGAGAGTGAGAAGGGTACAGAAGTGGATGAGAATTTTTCAGAACTATTTAAGAAACTAACCACAGATTCAAAAAGTTTCTTAAATCCTAAGTATAATTTTAAAAAACCATATCTACACACACAGTAGCTGAAACGTATCAAAGAAAAATCTTGAAATCTATTCTTGAAGAGGAATAAAGGCAAATATTCCTGTTACTATGTGGCATAACACATCACTGAAAACATAATGGCACAAAAAAACAACCTTATGCTAACAAATTCTGTGGCTTAGGAATTTAGATAAGACAGAGCAGGGATAGTTTATCTCTGATCAATGGCATGTGTGAGTGGGATGGATGACTTGAAAGATAGGCTCGCTAGGACTGTCAACAGGAGAGCCTGCTTGGTTTCTCCAACGTGGTAGTTTCAGGCTGATCTGTTTGGTTTTGTTTTTTAAAACATGGCAGATAGATTCTTTCATGGTGAACACCCAAGAGCAACAGGCAGAAGATGTACTGTGTTTGATGACCTAGCTTTAGGAGACACATTACCTCACTTCAACCAAACACTTGTGTGTGAAGAAGTCAGAACCCCACCTAAATTCAAGCTTAGCGGACATAGACACTAGTCAACTGGAGAAGTGTCGAAAAATCAGCTGCATTAAAAAAAAATCACCTTGGGCTGGGCACAGTGGCTCACACCTGTAATTTCAGCACTTTGGGAGGCTGAGGCATGTGGATCATTTGAGCCTAGGAGTTTGAGATCAGCCTGAGCAACATGGTGAGACTCCCTCTCTAAATAAAATAAAAATTAAAAAATCACCTTATCAAAACTAGGAAAAGCTGTATGCACACTAAGGACAAATCTCCTTAGTAGCATGAATTACTGCAATAACTTAACCAAGTTGTCTGATATGATTTTCATGGTGCTTTATTGACCACCTATTTTAATAGATTTATGGAGCTACCGGTTACTAGAGGAGATATCCCGGCTTATGCAAATTTCATTCTGCAGCAAAATACCAAGACTTCTTGGAGAGACTTTTAATCACTTTAACTTAAGCTCCAATATTAGTTGAACTATATAAACAGATGGTCAGAATGATCTTCCCAATATTTAGAAAGAAATACATTTTAGTCCCAGGAAACCCTAATTCAATAGAACCATGTGAAATGCCACAAATACTCAGTGAACAAGTTAGAAAAATGGAAAATAAAAATAAAGAAAAAAGCCCATTTATCCTGACCAATCAATTTAATTAGACCACAGTAGTCAACAAAATCTAGCCCAACCCTCTAGATTTGGTCATATGTTCACTGTTAAATCAACCTCTTGTCCAAAGAAATATAATGCAGTGACTGGTCTAATCTAGGTACGTATCTACCCCTCTAGGCTGGAAAGCCATTAGTTTCCCTCTTAAGCAAGCAGATACATAGATGAAAGTTAGCAGTCATTGGGATGTGACAAATAGACGCGAGTAGAGTCACCTTCAAGTGTCCATGATAGGAGAAGGTGTATTCCAGGCAGAGAAACAGCTTATGTAAGGTTCTGCAAGATCATTGATCATTTGGGGGAAAATGGCAAGGAAATGTTATGACTGGAGTAAATAATATCTAACATCCTTGGCCACTGAAATCACAGGAACCAGACTATAATTATGTCACACTCAAAGGAGATTACCTAATTGTTTCATTAACAACACTTTTTCAAAATAAACCAGAGACCTGTATTCTTATGGAACTGAGATAGGAGAAATCTCATAAATATTCTCTGGAAAAATATAGAGAATGAGAGGGTACAATGCAAACATATTATATAAAGGCTTAATTCTTAAAAACCTTATTTATGTTCTCTAAGATCTTAGTAACTCAGCTTCAAGCTAACGTTGACTACCCTCAATTATAGACTCTATTCATGGGTCCATGAACCTGACACTTGAAAGCTTCCCTTGAAAATTACCTGTCAAAAATATGCTTTATCCAAGTGAAAACTAGGTTTATAAATACTTCAGCCTGTTTTTAACTCTGTCTCTGTAGACTAATATGTCATTTTCTGAGCAGACATCATTTAGGGTGACCGTTTCAAAATAGAGTCAAGGGTTCAGGAATCACATTGGCTTTGCACCTTGCTGCTTACAAAGTGTGTTCGGGAATGTTGTTGTATTGATTACTTACAACAACGCTGTAATTGAGGTATACTGATACCCCTTTTACAGAAGGATAAACTGAGGCTCAGGAAGGTCAATAATTTTCTCAAAGATACACAGATGGTCAGTGACATATGAGAATCAAGGTCACATTTCCTACCCCAAGTCCAACCCTCCTTTGGCAGGTGCTGTTTCATGTCATCAGTAAAGCAGATGTTAGCCGGGCATGGTTGCTTACACTTGTAATCCTCAGCACTTTGGGAGGCCGAGGCAGGTGGACTGCTTGAGACTAGGGGTTCGAGACCAGCCTGGGCAACATGGCAAACCCCATCTCTACAAAACATAGAAAAATTAGCTAGGTGTGGCAGTGCATGACTGTGGTCCCAGCTACTTGGGAGGCTGGGGCAGGAGGATCTTGAGCCTAGGAGGCAGATGTTGCAGTGAGCTGAGATTGTGCCACTGTACTCCAGCCTGGGTGACAGAGTGAGACTCTGTCTCAAAAAATAAAATAAAATAAAGCAGACATCACTAGAGCTTCTCATTTATCAAAGTACAATTTGAATCACGGAACCCACATCATATATTAAGCTACTCTATGTAACTGGAATTATGGCAATAGTTTGTCTATACCCAGAATACTAGAATAATAAAAAATATACATTACCTATTTTTATTGTATAATTGATCCTTGAATAATTCATGGGTCACCAGTGCTGACCCCCAGGACAGTCAAAAATCCATGTATAATTTTTGACTCCCCAAAAACTTTACTAACAGCATACAGTTGACCAGAAGCCTAACAATAACATAGTCGATTAACACCTATTTTGCACAGTATATGTATTATATATGGTATTCTCATAATAAAGTAAGCTAGGGAAAAGAGACTGTTATAAGATAATCATAAGGAGACTTCACAGCCTTTAGAACTGTAAGAAATAAAGCTCTGTTCTTTAAAAATTAAATAAAAAGAAAATTATAAGGAAGATAAAATACATTTACAGTATTGTGCCCTACTTTTTGATACAATATGTTTATGCAATCTGTTTATAAGATGAATTGTCTGTCTGAAATAGTGGGCAACCACAGTTGTAGACCTCCATCTATGATACATATCAAGAAATTCAACTTTTTCTTGTAATGTCATGACTTTTCTCTACTTTTTGCAACCACTTCCAGCATCACTAGTGGCACTTTACATGAGTCCCATGCTGTTAGTGAAGGTTTACAGTACTGAATTAAATACAATGAAAAATCTAAGAGAGATCGTTTTTTACTGTGCTTTGCAATTTGCTGGAGAGATGAACTGCTCACACAGAGATGATTGGCATCACTTTCACACGGCTTTTTAAGAGGCTACTTGCAACACTTGAGCTATCTCAATAACAACAGGAGGTGAACACAAAATTGTTATGGTAGCACAATAAATACTACAGTTATTTTTATGCGGTTATGATTCAATACTGCATCTTTATGTTTGTTTACATTTTTCTTGATGGTGAAAGACATCACGTACAATCTGTGTGCGTAAGTTTTGATAAATTTTTTTATAATAGGTTTGTGTATATTTTATGCTAAACAAATGATATAACAAACTAGTATTTATATATATTTTATGCATTCATAACATACCTGACTTCTTAATTGTGTCCATATTTCTAGGTTATGCAGTTTGCACGCTTTTTCAAATTGTCGCAAAACTCCAAAATAAATATATTTTCCAATATTTTTATCGCATGGGTCCACGTATAAGCGGACCCAGGCAATTTGAACCTGTGTTATTTGAGTCAACTGTAATTTTTAGTTGAACACTATAGTTTCAATAAAGAAAATTATCAAAACACATACACAAAGCAAAGCAAAACAAAAACCACACAAGTGTGAATAAAACACTGCATTGTATGGATGGATCCTACGTTCTTAGTTGTTTGTTCAAGGCTGCCTACATTTAGACTCCAAGCACTTCTGAATCATGAGTCCTCCCATTCTCCCACTCTCTGTGTCCTATATTGTCTCAGCTTTGAGTCCCCCTACTGTGACTTACACTCTTTCTTTTGTATCTTCGCTACACCTCTTCCATTTCTGATTTCCTACATCTGACTTGAGCTTTCAGGCTCTAGTCATTAATAGACTCTAACAGTAACTAATAATAGACTCTAACAGTCATTATTCCCCACTGATCCCTCAAACTATCTCACTGTAACTCTATGTCTAATCTTTGTCTCGGAATGTGTATGTGATGAGAGCAAGGCAGATGGCAGCTTCATGGTTTCTCTGGCGTAATTCATAAATTACCTTTTTATTTGTCTTCAAACCAAGCTTCTTGGCTTAGGTTGCAGAAGTAAGTCCAGCACTGCCAACCAGGCCAGATGGTTCTTAATTGGTTAAATGTAACTTTCTATAAGAGGTATAAAGTTATTTGTTTACGTATCTTAATAATGCTGCCAAAATGTCCCCCAAAGCTTTAGCATTCTGCATTTCCATCAGCATTGCATGAGAGTGCTTGTTTCCCTCTACCTTTGCTAGCACTGAATGTTATCAATGATTTAAATTGTTGCTAATCATATCTTAGTTTTATTTTTATTTGCATTTTCCTGATGGCTGAAGAAGCAGATAATTTTTCTGCCTGCTTTTTGGTCTTTTTCTTTCACTATTTATTAATTGTCATTATTATCTTCTATCCAGTTACTGTGGAGATTTTTTAATTTATCAGTTGTAGGAGCGTTAAATAGCATGATTTGTTTTTGTACAATATGGTATACATTATAAATATAGTGTTTTGTTACACAGTTTATAACATTTTAACTAAATTTACCTAAATATACAATTTAACTGAATTTATTTAGTTAAATATGTGCTTATTCTCTTGTATCATTTAACAGGAGTACCTCTGACAATATAACTCAAATTTAAACAATAACTTCCATTATTTTAAAGATATTTGAAATATTTACATTTTATTCAATATTTTTCATTTTTTATGGATAACTGTGATTTGGTTATCAATTGCTGAGTAACATACTGTTTTACCCCCAAACTTAATGGTTTTAAATAACACCATTTATTTTTTCTCATGATTTGGTGGATGAGGAATTTGAGCAAGGCTCAGCTGATTAGTTCTTCTGCTCCATGTGGCATCAGCTGGTCACTGTGTTGGCAGCATTCAGCTGACAACTGGGCTGGACTGGGATGGAAGATACAAGAATGAGTCCCTCCCATATTTGTCACCTCGGTGCTCCTCCCCATGACCTCTTTTTTCACATGCCCAGCTTGGGCTTCCTCATAGTATGGTGGTCTCAGGATAGTGATACTGTTACAGTAGGTAGTCAGACAGAAGCAGGGCAGGAGACAGCCCCCCTGCCCCCACCCGACAACTCCAAGGGATGTCAGGCAACCATCAGGTGATGGTCAGGTGGTCGTTAAACTGCCTCTCTGAAATAATAGTTGGGTCACAGCTGGTGCCAGGGAAAGGTAGGCTCCCAATAGATAGAAACACCAGGAACGGATGATCAGCAGCTTCCAGATAAGATCTCAGGAAATGGGTGAGTAGGCTCAAGCATATGCACTAAGAGACAAAATGGCGGAGTTTAACTGGTAACTGGTAACTTGACTGGTAAGGGAAAAATGCCTCAAGGGAACACGTGCATAACTTCAGCAAGCACTGTGCACGAGGCCCCTCCCAAGTGCTAGAAGGCCACTGTGCATGTGGACAGCCCACCCTAAGGGAAGAGTCAGGGGAGAAGAGATGCAACCCCCTGCACCCATGCCAAGGTATAAGCCACATGTCAAAGGTCAAACCGTGCACTTGATCTCTCAGGTTGCCCACTTGGCCCTGTTCCAAGAATACTTTACTCCCTTTGATTCCTGCTCTAAAGCTTTTTAATAAACTTTCACTCCCACTTTAAAACCTGCCTCGGTCTCTCACTCTGCCTTATGCCCCTTGGTCAAATTCTTTCTTCTGAGATGGCAAGAATTAACGTGGCTGCAAACCCTTGTGGATTCACCGCTGCTAACATACTTTGGTGCTGCGTGACTCGGATACATTTCCCTAGTGCTAACAATACTTATATTGCTGCTAGTTTTCCCCAAGAGAATATGAAGATTGGCAGGCCTTTTGTAGGCCACAATCAGAACTGTGTAACATCATTTCCATTGAATTCAAAAAGTTACCTCACTGAACTGGTAAGCGAGGGACGAATAAACTTACATTACTTTGAGGTTCATTTTTTAGAGTAGTTAGTGATACTAAAATATATGTATTTCTACTTATAAAACAATAATGAAGACTTTTATGATTTTATATAGGTAGACATAGGGCAGCTCTGAGCAGGGTAAGTTGAGGGTTTAGATCTGATCCTCTGTAGTTTTCTCAGCAGTACCTGTCCCCAAATTTTCAGTCTTGACCCCCTCTACGAACACACTCATGCCCAGAGGAAATTATTTAAAGGCATTTTGTTCTTTCTTGTCTTCCTTGTAATTTGTAGATGAGCTGATAAATTATCTAAAATGTTATCACAAGTTGCATTTCTTAAATGTGGATATTGTCCTCAAACTGATTTCATGCATTTTTAATTGGGTTTATTAAGCAATATGAACTCTGCAGGCTACAAACATACAAGTATTTAATTGTTGTCCATTTACCTTTCCAAACCAATTTTAAATACCTGTCTTACTGCCTCCTCTTATCACTCAGGTTTGATTATGGCCTGAAGGAACTATAAGGAGAAGAGGGCATGGTTTTATTTGTTCCTTTACTTTTCCGCAGGCTTCATGGGTGTGCCGCCCGTGTAGCCACCTAGGCCCTACACTTTGTGAAATCATGCACTTGGTTTAATGCTTTGCTGTTGCCATCTTGAAATTCTTAATAATTTTAGAAAAAGGGGCCCTACACTTTCATTTTGCACTGGGGCTTGCTGATTATGTAGCTGTGCTGTTTTCTTGGTTTCAAATTTCTCCAACAGGTTGGAGGGAAAGGGAGGCAGAAGAAAAAAGAAAAAAATTCTACTTATCTAGCCAATTTTGAAACACTCTGTGTCACGGTTGTCACTGTTTCTCTGACCATTGACAGTCTTCTCTGAACATTGATCCTGTTGACCTAAGAAAGAAACTAAGGCAAAATTAATATAAGTAGAGGGTTTATTTGGGCCAAATCTGAGGACCACAACACAGGAGAAACAGACTCAAATTGCCCTGAATATATTGTCCAATTAGCAGCAGTTACAAGTGGGTTTTTAAAGGAAAAAATAAGGGACAGTTCTCATATTGATTCATTAAAATAGCATAAGCTATTGATTGGCTATACACTGTTCTTTGTATCACAAATTTCAGGAACATGAAGATAATGGGTGAGGGTCACTTTATGCAACTCTAAGACAATAAACAACAAATGCCTTTAAACAATTGACCCTAGGCATAGGTGTGTATGTGGAGCGGGTCGAGATTCAAGTCTCTTACTTATGCCACTCTGGGCATGATACATTTTTCATACCTCATGTAGCTCAGACTGCTTTGAGCTAATTTTCTTTTCTTTTTTTTTATTTATTATACTGTAAGTTCTAGGGTACATGTGCACAACATGTAGGCTTGTTACGTAGATATACACGTGCCATGTTGGTTTGCTGCACTAATTAACTCATCATTTACATTAGGTATTTCTTCTAATGCTATCCCACTCCCTGCCCCCACCCCACGACAGGGACTGGGGTGTGATGTTCCCCACCCTGTGTCCAAGTGTTCTCATTGTTCAATCCCCACCTATGAATGAGAGCATGTGGTGTTTGGTTTTCTCTCCTTGTGATAGTTTGCTCAGAATGATGGTTTCCAGCTGCATCCATATTGCTACAAAGGACATGAACTCATCCATTTTTATGGCTGCATAGTATTCCATGGTGTATATGTGCCACATTTTCTTAATCCAGTCTATCATTGTTGGACATTTGGGTTGGTTCCAAGTCTTTGCTATTGTGAATAGTGCCACAACAAACATGTGTGCATGTGTCTTTATAGTAGCATGATTTATAATCCTTTGGGTATATACCCAGTAATGGGATCTCTGGGTCAAATGATGTTTCTAGTTCTAGATCCCTGAGGAATCGCCACACTGTCTTTCACAATGGTTGGACTAATTTACGCTCCCACCAACAGTGTAAAAGTGTTCCTATTTCTCCACATCCTCTCCAGCATCTGTTGTTTCCTGACTTTCTAATGATCACCATTCTAACTGGTGTGAGATGGTATCTCATCGTGGTTTTGATTTACATTTCTCTGATGACCAGTGATGATGAACATTTTTTCATGTGTCTGTTGGCTGCATAAATGTCTTCTTTTGAAAAGTGTCTGTTCATATCTTTTGCCCACTTTTTGATGGGGTTATTTGTTTTTTTCTTGTAAATTTGTTTAAGTTCTTTGTAGATTCTGGATGTTAGCCCTTTGTCAGATGGGTAGATTGCCAAAATTTTCTCCCATTCTGTAGGTTGCCTGTTCACTCTGATGTAGTTTCTTTTGCTGTGCAGAAGATCTTTAGTTTAACTAGATCCCATTTGTCAGTTTTGGCTTTTGTTGCCATTGCTTTTGGTGTTTTAGTCATGAAGTCCTTGCCCATGCCTATGTCCTGAATGGTATTGCCTAGGTTTTCTTCTAGGATTTTTATGGTTTTAGGTCTAACATTTAAGTCTTTAATCCATCTTGAATTAATTTTTGTATAAGGTGTAAGGAAGGGATCCAGTTTCAGCTTTCTCCATATGGCTAGCCAGTTTTCCCAGCACCATTTGTTAAATAGGGAATCCTTTCCCCATTGCTTGTTTTGGTCAGGTTTGTCAAAGATCAGATGGTTGTAGATGTGTGGTGTTATTTCTGAGGACTCTGTCCTATTCCATTGGTCTATATCTCTGTTTTGGTAACAGCACCATGCTGTTTTGGTTACTGTAGCCTTGTAGTGTAGTTTGAAGTCAGGTAGTGTGATGCCTCCAGCTTTGTTCTTTGTGCTTAGGATTGTCTTGGCAATGTGGTCTCTTTTTTGGTTCCATATGAACTTTAAAGTAGTTTTTTCCAGTTCTGTGAAGAAAGTCATTGGTAGCTTGATGGGGATGGTACTGAATGTATAAATTACCTTGGGCAGTATGGCCATTTTCATTATATTGAGTCGTCTTATCCATGAGCATGGAATGTTCTTCCATTTGTTTGTGTCCTCTTTTATTTTGTTGAGCAGTGGTTTATAGTTCTCCTTGAAGAGGTCCTTCACATCCCTTGTAAGTTGGATTCCTAGGTATTTTATTCTCTTTGTAGCAATTGTGAATGGGAGTTCACTCATGATTTGGCTGTCTGTCTGTCTGTTATTGGTGTGTAAGAATGCTTGTGATTTTTGCACATTGATTTTGTATCTTGAGACTTTGCTGAAGTTGCTTATCAGCTTAAGGAGATTTTAGGCAGAGACGGTGGGGTTTTCTAAATATACAATCATGTCATCTGCAAACAGGGACAATTTGACTTCCTCTTTTCCTAACTGAATACCCTTTATTTCTTTCTTTTGCCTGATTGCCCTAGCCAGAACTTCCACACTATGTTGAATAGGAGTGGAGAGAGAGGGCATCCTTGTCTTGTGCCGGTTTTCAAAGGGAATGCTTCCAGTTTTTGCCCATTCAGTATGATATTGGCTGTGGGTTTGTCATAAATAGCTCTTATTATTTTGAGCTACGTTCCATGAATACCTAGTTTATTGAGAGTTTTTAGCACAAAGGGCTGCTGAATTTTGTTGAAGGTCTTTTCTGCATCTATTGAGATAATCATGTGGTTTTTGTTGTTGGTTCTGTTTATGTGAATGATTTTGTTTATTGATTTGCGTATGTCAAACCAGCCTTGCATCCCAGGGATGAAGCCCACTTGATCGTGGTGGATAAGCTTTTTGATGTGCTGCTGGATTTGGTTTGCCAGTATTTCATTGAGGATTTTTGCATCGATGTTCATCAGGGATATTGGTCTAAAATTCTCTTTTTTTGTTGTGTCTCTGCCAGGCTTTGGTATCAGGATGATGCTGGCCTCATAAAATGAGTTAGGGGGGATTCTATCTTTTGCTATTGATCGGAATAGTTTCAGAAGGAATGGAACCAGCTCCTCTTTGTACCTCTGGTAGAATTTGGCTGTGAATCCATCTGGTTCTGGACTTTTTTTGGTTGGTAGGCTATTAATTATTGCCTCAATTTCAGAGCCTGTTATAGGTCTATTCAGAGATTCAACTTCTTCCTGGTTTAGTCTTGGGAGGGTGTATGTGTCGAGGAATTTATCCATTTCTTCTAGATTTTCTAGTTTATTTGTGTAGAGGTGTATATAGTATTCTCTGATGGTAGTTTGTATTTCTGTGGGATTGGTGGTGATATCCCCTTTATCATTTATTATTGCATCTATTTGATTCTTCTCTTTTTCTTCCTTATTAGTCTTGCTAGTGGTTCTATCAATTTTGTTGATCTTTTAAAAAAACTAGCTCCTGGATTCATTGATTTTTTTGAAGGGTTTTTTTGTGTCTCTATCTCCTTCAGTTCTGCTCTGATCTTAGTTATTTCTTGCCTTCTGCTAGTTTTTGAAAGTGTTTGCTCTTGCTTCTCTAGTTCTTTTAATTGTAATGTTAGAGTGTCAATTTTAGATCTTTCCTGCTTTCTTTTGTGGGCATTTAGTGCTATAAATTTCCCTCTACACACTGCTTTAAATGTGTCCCAGAGATTCTGGTATGTTGTGTCTTTGTTCTCATTGGTTTCAAAGAACATCTTTATTTCTGCCTTCATTTTGTTATTTAACCGGTAGTCATTCAGGAGCAGGTTGTTCAGTTTCCATGTAGTTGTGTGGTTTTGAGTGAATTTCTTAATCCTGAGTTCTAATTTGATTGCACTGTGGTCTGAGAGACAGTTTGTTAAGAATTCTATTCTTTTACATTTGCTGAGGAGTGCTTTACTTCCAACTATGTGGTCAATTTTGGAATAAGTGCAATGTGGTGCTGAGAAGAAAGTATATTCTGTTGATTTGGGGTGGAGAGTTCTGTAGATGTCTATTAGGTCCGCTTGATGCAGAGCTGAGTTCAAGTCCTGGATATCCTTGTTAACTTTTCTGTCTCATTGATCTGTCTAATGTTGACAGTGGGGTGTTGAAGTCTCTCATTATTATTGTGTGGTAGTCTAAGTCTCTTTGTAGGTCTCTAAGGACTTGCTTTTTGAATCTGGGTGCTCCTGTATTGGGTGCACATATATTTAGGATATTTAGCTCTTGTTGAATTGATCCCTTTCCCATTATGTAATGGCCTTCTTTGTCTCTTTTGATCTTTGTTGGTTTAAAGTCTGTTTTATCAGAGACTAGGATTGTAACTCCTGCTTTTTTTTGTTTTCTATTTGCTTGGTAGATCTTCCTCCGTCCCTTTATTTTGAGTCTATGTGTGTCTTTGTACGTGAGATGGGTCTCCTGAATACAGCACACTGATGGTTCTTGACTCTATCCAATTTGCCATTCTGTGTCTTTTAATTGGAGCATTTTGCCCATTTACATTTAAGGTTAATATTGTCATGTGTGAATCTGATCCTGTCATTATGATGTTAGCTCATTATTTTGCTCGTTAGTTGATGCAGTTTCTTCCTAGCATCAATGGTCTTTACAATTTGGCATGTTTTTGCAGTGGCTGGTACTGGTTGTTCCTTTCCATGTTTAGTGCTTCCTTCAGGAGCTCTTGTAAGGCAGGCCTGGTGGTGATGGAATCAGTCTAAACAACATCTCAAAAAGCCAATCTTAGATTCTACAATAGTGATGTTATCTACAGGAACAACTGGGGAAGTTACAAACCATGTGACCAAAGCCACATGACTCCTGAGACTACAGAAACTATGCCTACATTTTAGCAGAATTCTGGCCCCTTCCATAAATCTAATCTTGTGGCCTTTCACTAGTCTTACAAAAGCAATTCAGAACAGGCATGGTGGCTCACACCTGTAATCCCAGCACTTTGGGAGACCAAGGCGGGAGGCACCACTTAAGCCTTGGAGTTCAAGACCAACCTGGGCAACACAGAAGGACCCTGTCTCTCCAAAAAGAAAAAAGAAAGCCAGTCATGGTGGCACACACCTGTAGTCCCAGCTACTTAGGAGGCTGAGGTGGGAGAATTGCTTGAGCCCAGGAGATCAAGGCTGCAGTGAGGTGTGATAGTGCCACTGTACTCTGCCCTGGGTGAGAGAGTGAGTCTCTGTCTCAAAAATAAATATATAAAAAATAAAAATAAAGGTGATTCCAGCTCTGGAAAAGGGAGGTAAATTTTTTTTAGGGAGGGACTTTATTATTCTTGATTCAAAGTTATACTGTAAATTCCTCCCACAGTTAGCTGGGCCTATGACCAAGAATGACCAAGGACAGCTTGGTGGTCAGAAGCAAGATAGAGTCAGCTATGTCAGATTTGTCTGTCATAATTTTGCATAGGTGATTTCAAGAAAATGGATATCTTTCCATTCCTTCACCTTTTTGTTCTATTCAGGCCCTAAATGGATTGGGTGATGCCTGCTCACATTGGTGAGGTGGATCTTCATTATGCAGTCTGCTGATTACAATGCATATCTTTTCCAGAAACACTGTGGCAGACACATGAGAAATGATGTTTTCCCTATCTGCATATCCCTTAATCCAGTCAAACTGACACATAAAATTAACCATCACACTGTGCATGAGAAGTTTTGTGGGTATCCTGCCCAAGAGGGCTGCCTATTGGGTATTGGGGGAAATGGGAGATGGGGATTGCTGGGTCATCAGCTGCAGGGAGAAGGGGTAAAGCTGGAGTTGGGGTAGTGTCTCCCACATCAGAGAAATGGTAAAAAAGTGACCCCACAGGGCCCTCCACAAAATGCATACACATATTCATGAGATGGCAGACATTTCACTTTCCGTCCCAAGGAGAACATTGCCAGCAATTGTATTAACCAGGGAAGCAATAATGGCTATCAGAGAATTGCAGTTGCATTTCCAGATAAAGAAAGAAATATTTGCTCTATTTCCCTTCTGTCCCCCCAGTGCCCAATACTAGTGGAAATAGAACTAGAGAAGGCAGGAGAAGAACAAAACCACAGACACCGCCCCTCTTCCTATTTTGAGCTCCTCAAGCCAAAGCCAGCCGGGTACTTAGGAAAGGGAGACAAGAGCGATAAGCTGCTTGCAAAAGCCAAGTCTATAAATTGGATTAGACTGACTGAAGATTTTAGTAATGCAAGTGACCAGAAGATATGGGATCTGCCATAGATTCATAATACAATGGCAGAAAAGAGATTTGACAGAATACGGTTGGCCTTATAGTTGGTGAAATTTAAAAATGCATCATATTTTTGTCTGCCTCACATAATTCGAGTTGTTTAATAAACCATTTACATTTGCAAGCTGACTGCTGAGGAAATGATTCCCTGTTCAGTATTCCCAGGGAGTTGGAGTAAGAGGGGAAAGAGAGAGAGAGAAACACACAGAGAGAGAGAGAAAGAGTGAAAGAAACAGAGAGAGACAAAGAAAGAGAGAGGGAGAAAGAGCAAGAACCTTCTATCTGATTCCTTCCCTTCAGATCGGGACAATTTAGGTCCTATGTCTATTTCTGGGCTAAATGCTCCGATAAGGGAAGACTCTGGTGGGCTTGTTCCAGCCTGCATCCACCCTGGGAGTTGGGATACAGTCAGCTTCTCTTGCATCACATAGGTTATGTGCAGGAAGGTGGATGCCTACAAAAAAAAAAAGGTAAAAAGGAGAGAGAGAAGGCATGCTGCTGACTAGCGGACAAAAAGCCTCTACTACATGGTGTCACCGTATGTGATAATCATCTGCTTCCATTTTGGCAATGACCCATGTGGCCCTTGGCAGTGTAACCAATTTTCTTTGGATTGCTTCACGCCAAAGATCCCCTCCATTACTCACAGTCACTATGAATGCCCAGATTGGGACAGGACAGTTGTCATTTTCAGTGTATAATTAGTGACCAACAGGTCTGTGTACTGTGGTGACTTTGTGCATACCCTCTTTCCATCGGCCTGTCTAAAGGGAAGATTCCTCTAACTCCTAGACGTGTAATGAATTCACGTTGGCATTTGTTACTTTGAAAAATAACCTCCTGTTACTTTTTCTCTTTTCTCGTTGCCTCCTGGAGTCAAGTTCTAAAAGGAGAATTTGAAAGTCATCTCCCAGTGTGTTTAGGATTCGTTCATTCTTCCCATGCTGAGTGTTTGGCTCACGCACACTTCCTCTGCGATCCACTGAAAAATTCTGCTTTTTGGTTTGCTGCTTAATTTTCCATTTTGAACAGATGAATGGCACAGCATTATTCATTGAGTATTTAATATAATATAGCGTTTTAAAGGATACATATAATATAGCATTTTTAAAATACTTCTAAAAGCATTATGAGGGAAGCCAAACTTTTTTTTTTGGTGCCTTACGAAGAAACTTTTATTTTAAATTGTAAATTTCAAAGTTTTGGATAACATAACCTGGTGTTCTTCCAGACTGTGGGCATCTTTACATGTTGCAGTTAAATGCAGTGTTTGCCTGGAGGCAGCTTATATGAATGGTCTAGAAGTAGAGGCTCCTTCCCTAGGGGTGCTCTCAAACAGTCAACCCAACCGTATAAATAGCCATCAGCTCCACTTTCCCAGCCTTAATTGTGCTCAATGTCAAGTAAGTAACACAGTTTTATTCACTGTTCTCTCTTCTTACTTTAGAAGAGTCACAGTGGCTGAGAAAATACATAATACAATCGAGAAAGAATGATTTGTGGGTTATGACTCTGCTTCTTTTTCTCTCTGCATTGTCCGTCCTCTGACCTCCCTTGCTTCTCATGCCTCCAACTTATGCCAGTTAACAACCTTGCAGCAGAAGCTAAGAGTGCAGCCTCTGAGGCTCATCTGCCTGGGATCGATCCTGCTCTGCCTGTTTCTGGCTCTGTGACCTTAAGCAAGCCACTTATTCTCTTTGTGCTCCAAGTTTTTCAATAACGAAGTGATAATAATAATACCTATTTCAGGGAGTTATGGCGGAGAGTAAATCAGTCAATGCACATACAGCACTTCAAATCATGTCTGGAACATGGAGCAAGTGCTCACATAAATGCTAGTTGTTGTTGTCTCTGCTTCCTTGCTCAGGTCCTCTCAAATCTCTGCATCTTGATTTGCTTACCTATAAAATTACATTCAATTTTTCCCCCCACATTCAAATAAGTACGTGGACCTGAACAAGGAGCACAGAGGAAGAAATCATTAATAAAACACTGGCTAATTAGCATTGGTAAGCTTCTTGTCAAGGCTGTCCTGCTTTCCAGAACTATTAGAAGTAGACCCTTCTCGGACTTCTGTGAGATACTCATTAGCGGATGTCACTGTCTTAACTGAAGGGCTGGCCAAAACTTCCATGCTGAGTCAGGAAACTTCATTTTCTTCCATGAATAAATTTATTTATTTATTTATTATTTTTTTGAGATGCAGTTTTACTCTTGTTTCCCAGGCTGGAGTGCAATGGCGTGGATTCGGCTCACTGCAATCTCTGCCTCCCGGGTTCAAGCGATCCTCCTGCCTCAGCCTCCCCAGTAGCTGGGATTACAGGCACCCGCCACCATGCCTAGCTAATTTTGTATTTTTAGTAGAGACAGGGTTTTACCATGTTGGCCAGAGTGGTCTTGAACTCCTGACCTCAGATGATCCACCTGCCTTGGCCTCCCAAAGGGCTGGGACTACAGAGTGAGCCACCGCGCCTGGCCAAATTTGTTTATTTTAAAATGACGTTTATTCATCAGTCAGGGGAGTTCCAGCGATGATGGTATTGCCCTTGACATTCTGAAGGATGGGACCCCATGACTCAGGCAACCTGCGCTTCTGTGTCACCCACCCATGTGGCAGCGCAGGACAAATGAATGCAGCATTCAGGGACAGAAAGTGCCGGAGACAGCTGGAAAATGTCAGGAGAGAATAAAGGTGGGAAAAATACATCACCAAAGAGACATGGGGCTGAGAGGAAAAACTGTCCAAAGAATAGAGATGTATTGGCTCCGTGTACACTACCGTCCTTTGATATATAGTTTACTCTTTCAACCCCGCTTCCAGCATTGTTCTCACGGTTATAACAAGCAAGCGCAGACCCTCTCAGCTGATGAAGTGCAGGCAATAGCTGGCTTTCTCACCACCTCTTTACTTGGTACCAATAATCGCATGCTGAGATTGACTAGTGAGTCAGTCCTCAGGGACCATCTCAAGTGTCACTCTTTGACTTCTTCAAAAACTTTTACATTTACTCAAAGGCCCTTGGAACCACTGAGGGGAGGCATGACCTAAATGAACACTTTTCACTACCCTTTAAACCTTACTCTGCTTTTAAATTAAAGTTTTTTTTCTAGCATTTTTTATTGTTGCTATATGCCCAACTAAGTTTTATATATTATTTTAATATATTTTTGTTATGGCTCATCATTTATGTCCTTTACTAGAGTGAAAATTCTCAAATGTCGAAAATCCTCTCTGCTCTCCATTGCATTTCTTTGCATCATCTAGAACAGTGCTCAGCATGCTTGGTGTTGAATAAGTATTGGTGGAATGAATGGCTAATGAATGGAATGAGTTTTTCTCCACAACCTTGCCAGCATCTACTATTTTCTGACTTTTTTATTTTTATTTTTTTTGAGATGGAGTCTCACCTTGTCACCCAGGCTAGAGTGCAGTGGTGCAGTCTTGGCTCACTGCAACTTTTGTCTCCTGAGTTCAAGCAATTCTCCTGCCTCAGCCTCCCAAGTAGCTGGAATTACAGGCAAGCTCCACCACACCCAGCTAATTTTTGTATTTTTAGTAGAAACAGGGTTTCACCATGTTGGCTAGGTTGGTCTTGAATTCCTGACCTCAAGTGATCTGCCTGCCTCAGCCTCCCAAAGTGCTGGGATTACAGGCCTGAGCCACCATGCCCAGCCCTGACTTTTTAATAATAGCCATTCTGACTGGTGGTATCTCATTGTGGTTTTAATTTGCATTTCTGTAATGATCTTCATGAGAACATGCTCTACACACACCAAAAAACAAAAATCTTTAAAGTAGCATTACTTCCGTTCAGAATCTGACTTTTTTGATCTGCCATCCTCATAGATGAGGGTGGGGTTTCTTCAAACAAATAAGAATTGATGATAGGAACCAGAGGCAGGGTCTGGAAGGTGAAAGCAAATGAAGAAGACATGAGCCCTACTATTCAGAAACTAGAACCGAGTTATGTAGAAGGCTTGAACAGCTCCCTGAAGTTCTACCAATAACCCCTAAATTTTGTGTATTTGCAGCTTTCCTCAGGTTTTCAAAAGAGCCTTGATATGGTTTGGCTGTGTCCCCTCCCAAATAATCTTGAATTATAGCTCCCATAATCCCCATGTGTTGTAGGAGGGACCTGGTGGGAGGTAATTGAATCATGGGGGCAGTTACCTCCATGCTGTTCTCATGATAGTGACTGAGTTCTCACGAGATCTGATGGTTTTATAAAGGGCTTGTCACCCCACTTCGCTCTACACATCTCCTTGCTGCTGCCATGTGAAGAAGGATGGGTTCTTCACCCATGAAGGATGGGTTCCACCATGATTGTAAGTTTCTTGAGGCCTCCCCAGCCCTGCGGAACTGAGAGTAAAACTTCTTTCCTTTATAAATTACCCAGTCTCAGGTATGTCCTTATAGCAGCATGAGAAAGGACTAACACAAGCCTATGCCATAAAAATGTTAAGAATTATAGCTACATTTTTTCTTTGTCTCACTCAACACTCTCAGAGTTTTCCTCACCTCTTTGGGAATAGTTGTTCAAAATTTGATTTCTCTGCCTCTTGTCCGAGACATTTAGAAAACAAAGAAACAAACTGTTTCTGGATGTTTAGGAGCAAGCTTCTTCTAACCTTCCCGTTGTTTAGACACCGCACCCCAGACAATTGCTTTGTTCCTTCCTTGGTATCATCTCTCTGATAGACAGCAATATACAAAATGTTCAGTTAGAAATGGTCTTATATATCAGATTATTCATGACTTGTTATATTAAAACATACATTAAAAAATGAAGTATCAAAAGCATTTGGTAAATATATTGGAGAGCCTAGAACTCTCCAATACTATATACTTGCAATGAATATTTAAAATAAGATTCTGCTGTCAAAAATGCAGAGGGTAATGACTGATCTAATTCAGTGAGGTGGGTTTTTTTTTTTTCGGCATTTCCGTGCATTTCGTAAAAGGTCATCATGTGGTCTACTGCCCTGATTAGTAAAAATATTGCTAGGTTTAAAATAATTGGGTCCTGTTGCTTGACATAGTCGGCAAGAGTATCCTTCACAAATGTCACACATGGGCCTGGAGAAGGATCCATGGCACTTAAAGCTAGAGGCTGTCTTGGTTTCATCCGCCTTTATTCTGTCTCAACAAAGAGCCATTAATTCTACTTTTCTCTGCAAGAACAGAAACTCTTGTTTCTGCTTTATCTGTCCTGCATGTTGTTGTTTGTGACATACTAATAGAGAGACAGGTTGTGTGTGTATAAATATTTGGGCCAGATGTTCAGCCCAAGGACATCACGATTTGCCATAAAACAATCTGTGCACCTGGGTTTTGAGTGCTCAGAGCATCATTGTAAAATCCGGAGTCCCTACCATGTTCTAGATCTGAAACTGGCAGAATGAAGGGTATAGTAATGGGATGGAGTTTAACAAAGTGGTGGGAATCTTCCAAAAAGGAATAAAAACATGTTGATAATTGTTTAATGGAAGGCCATCTCCAAGGAACGGAAGGGCTTCCCTTAGCTTTTTGCAGAAAAGAGCTGTGAACACTGAACAGAAGAATGGGAAATTAGAGGACTTTCAAGAGGGCATTTTTGAAGGAACTATTCAGGAAAAATTTAGTTGGTTAAAGGATCTCTGCAACAATAAAAATAGATTAACATTTTGTGCACAAACAAGTTTTGCTGGGAGCAAGGGAGGCTCAAAGGATGTTTTTCTTCCTCTGTTAGTTTCATTCAAACCTGCCTGCACTTGATTGGATTCCAAGTTCTGCTGGTAATGTCCTGGATATCACTTAAATTCATTCTAATACCTCTAAAATATTCTCAGTTTTGTGGTATTAAAATATTTTACGTCAAACATTCTTATACAATTCCAACAACATGCAAATGTTTGTAGAACGCTTCACTTGCCTGAATCCAAAAGTAATTTCATAAGAAATTCTGAGCAGCTTTATATGCCAGGTAGCAGTCTCTAATAAGCTAAGAAGAGCATAAAAATAAAACTGTAGTTTTAGAATTAATGGCTGAACTTTATCAGATATAAACCAAGGCCTCAGTTCCCCAAGGTCTATTAGTTTTCCAGGTCTACATAACATCCGCTATTGTGCTAGGGACTATGGCAGAATTCATAGATGAGTAAAATGTGGTTTCATCCTCCAGGAATTCACAATCAGCAATGGAGACCACCTGTACGCAATGTGCCATGCTAGAAGGCAGATGGTGATAAGTGCTTGGGCAGGAAAAGGTTAACTCATGATGCCTGGGTTGTTCCAACCCTGCACATTCCCCAAAGAGGTCTATTTCCAGGACTGACTTTTGGCTGGTTCCTAAGAGCTAAGCATTGAGCCTTGGGAATGTTTTGCCTGGTAAGAGTGTTTTGCACGCCTGAGGCCTTGGACCATGCTGTACAACTTTGGCCACATAATTTACTCTAATAATGGGATGTATCATAAACATCCATTTTTGGTGTGTAGTGGGGGCTGGAGCATGAGTAGCCGAGGTCCGTCACGTGGGTGCTGCATGCCTACATGACTGACCTCCAGTACCAAACCCGGACACTAAGGCTTCCCTGGTTGGCGACACTTCACATGTGTTGCCATGTATCATTATTGAAGAGTTAAGTGCATCCTGTGCAACTCTATTGGGAAGGGACACGTGGAAGCTTGTATTTATTTATCCTGGACTTTGCTCTATGTGCCCTTTCCCCTTGCTGAGCTTAATTCATTCCTTTTTGCTGTGATAAATCATAACCATGGATACATGGCTTCTGAGTCCTGTGGGTCCTTCCAGCATATCATTGAGTCTGAGGTTGGTCTTGGACACCCCTGATGCAGAGTGCTGTATGAGAAGAAGAAATCATGTCATAGAACTGTGGAGAACCCCTCTACCCATGAACATGCCCATGAACAAAGCTGTCTTCCATGGCATTGTCTCAAATATAAGATAAAACTCAGTGGCCCACACATGTATTCACATGTATAATTTTTCTTACATGTACATCTGATTTTCCATCTCCTTTGATTAAAAGGATTCATGCTCAAATAATACATTTTGGGACAAATAGAGGGGCTTATGCTTGTACTCTCTGCACTTTGGGAGGCTAAGGCAGGAGGATTGCTTGAGGCCAGGTGTTTAAGACCAGCCTGGGCAACATAGCAAGACCCTGTCTCTATGGGGGAAAAAAAGAGAATAATATATTTTGGACTCCTTTGCATAGATGGAGAGCCTCTTAAAATGCGGCTTTGATTTCTATTCCCAGCTTCACACCTGGTACCTCCCTCAGCTCATAGCTGTGTTGCAATTGCATCAAATTTCCAGCCGTGTCTCAGGCTGCATATCCAGACTGCTGCTAATTATCTTTCTGCTCTGAATGTCTTCTCTTCAGCAGTTTGGGGTCTCTTCTCCCTACTTATTAAATGACTCCTTCATACCCCAAAAGCTGAGCTGAAATATTTTCTCCACCACATAGCAATGAATATTCCCCAGTGTTCCCTGCCTTGCCAGTCCATATAGAGTTGCATTATAGCCATTATTATGTTGTTCTGTTAGACTTTGATGTGTATATTTCCCCTATAGTCTGTGAGCTCCTAAGTGCCGTGCCGCGTGATTCAGCTCTTCATTCCAACTGTCTAGCATGGTGCCCAGCACCCAGTAGTTCCTAGGAAAATGTTTATTAAATGAAGGGACATGTGCTTACACTGTGAAAGGAAGACAGTGGGCCCCAAGAAGATGTCAAGGACAATGGTTTCCTAAGGACTATCTGCTGAGTCTTTGATATGGACAACTGAGATGCTGGTAAACAGCCATGGTTAGGGAAATTCCCCCAACCAGTATGTTCTAGAAATAGCTTAGTGCAAGGAATCATCTTTCCACAGACGACTTAAGACTCGTGGATCACTCTCTGGTTTAATTCTAACAAGGCCAGACACAGACCCTCCGAATTTTCATTTTTTATCTCATAAAGAATTAGCCAAGCTGTATCTATTGACTAACTGGAACAAACGTTTGTAACGAAACTTTAGTTAAGCTTCTCTCCCTTCCTTGGTTCCCTGAACTTTGGCCCCTTCTCAGTATAAGAAGAGACCCCTCCTGAGACCAGGCTGATCTCAGGATAAAACATTCTCTAATCTACTGTGTGATCACTGGCTCACCCTGTGCATCCCATTCCCCACACCTGGTTCATTGTAGCCTTATTTACTCCTCTTTCTAACAAAACAAAACAAACAAACAAACAAAAAACTCCTTTTTGCCTAACTAACCCTTAACACATTTGCAGATCTTGTGGTTGGAGCATTCTTGTTATTGCAATAGTTCTATTCTCCATTGAAAGAGTCCCCCAACCCCGCTTGCCATAACAAGAGACCCCTCCTGAGACCAGGCTGATCTCAGGATAAAACATTCTCTAATCTACTGTGTGATCATGCCACCTCACTGGCTCACCCTGTCCATCCCATTCCCCACACCTGGTTCATTCTAGCCTTATTTACTCCTCTTTCTAACAAAACAAAACAAACAAACACAAAACTCCTTTTTGCCTAACCCTTAACACATTTGCAGATCTTGTGGTTGGAACATTCTTGTTATTGCAATAGTTCCATCCTCCACTGAAAGAGTCCCCCAACCCCGCTTGCCATAATCTGTTTAAATAAAGCCTCTCTTTGCCAATGTCCAGAGTTTGTTTTTATTTAACAGTATCCCCTGACTGACTGGAGAATTCAAAGCATGTTCATGCCTCCTTATTAGTGAATAAAACAAAGTGCCCATGATTCTCAATGTTCTATTTGCATATATTCTAATAGTTTATTTCCTGAATTCAAAGAGCATCATCCACTTACCTCTATCACTGATGAGTTTACTTTGAGTTTACTTGAGTCTAGGTTAGTTTATCCCCAGGTTTGTAGATTCCTTGTCTGTCTTGTGCCTCTTTCTCCTATTCCCCAGATTTAAGGTAAAAGCCACACTCCATGGGCCTCGGGTAGGGAAATGCCCGGTGTTCAGGCTCCTTATGGGGATTCCCTAGGCGGTTGAAGGCACGTCCTCCTTTAACACCTCATAGAGACTCAGGCCCTGGTCCTTCAATGCATTCTTGACAACAGTGGTCCTCAACCAGTGATGATTTTGGCCTCCAGGAGACATTTGGCAAGGCTGGGAATATTTTTGGTTATCACACCTGTGAGGGGTTAGTTACTAGCATCTAGTGGGTAGAGGCCAGGGATGTTGCTAAACATCTCACAATATTCAGGATAACCCTCTGCAACAAAGAATGAGGTGGTCCCAAATGTCAACAGTGCCAAGTTTGAGAAACTGATTTCCATGAATATTACTGATTTTAACAAATTAAGCCAAGAACATTTACTTTTTCAAAAAAATGAGAGCAGGACAACAAAACTTTTCTAAGGGATATATAGGCCTTTATCCAATTGTACTGGGACTGTTTTTTCTATGAGGTGCTTAAAGCTCTTGCAGAAAAAATAATCAACAATCTGACAACAGAGATTTATTGATTAATTTGCAATGTTAGGTACAACATAGATAACTTCATCACATGGTTACAATCCAGTATTTGTGCTTTGTGAGATAAGTAAACATTTATTTGAGCACAACAAAAGTCTACACACAATATTCTGGGATTGTTTAAAAAATAAGTGTATTCTATTCCATTTGATAGCACAAAGAAGCACATTTCAGCGTGAATTGATGGATATATTTTAAAACTGGGCATTTGGTTAATGTGTCAAATTAAGCATAATAACCTAAATTTGGACTATCTGAATAAGAAATGCCTAATGAGCACTGGGCAAGTATCCTAGGATGGGAGTGGGGAAGGAAGTATGGCTTACAAGGGAGCTTTCTTTGCATTTCAAAATGTAGATGATAGAGAAGGTGAGGCCAGCATTCATGGTATGCGAACTTGTTCACATTTAAAATTACTTTGTGATCTTTAAAAATAGAGTAAAACTATAGTATATCCAGAAATCCTTAATAGACACCTCTTTGATCAAGAAAATAAAAGTCCGTGTAGGTCATTTAGTTGGAAGGAAAGAAGACTTACTAGGGAGACATTAGATACCTTTATTTTTCAAAAGAGTAAATCTCTGTTATTAAAATAACTAAAATGTGTCAAAGTCTTCTTTTCCCCCAATTCAAGGCTAATATCTAAGAGTCAGGGAAAGTCTATGATCTAACTGATCATGTCAAACACAGGACCATTACCCTGCTTCTGTCATTATAAATGTCACTGGAGCGGCATGTCTGCTGTACAGGTAGCAGCACATACGTGATGAAACAGGCCACCGAGCTCAATGTCAATATGTGACTTTAGACAACAATCTCTTCATATTTTAGGAAGCTCAAAGCTAACTCAATATATTATTTAAGACAATAATCTCTTTATAATTTACAATAAAATAAAGTGAAAGTTTGTATTTCATATTATTCAAGACACAAGCAGATTTTATCTGAAAAGACTTTTTTTTTAAATATGAAAGCTTTCTCTTAGGATAAGAATTATGTAATCATGTTACACAAGTAATACAGTGATGGAAACAAGACAATCTTTTATCTTCCTCTTCAGTTGAATGACAATTGACAATAGTTTTCTGCTTAGCTGGGAGTCCACATACTATTTGGGAGAAGTGGGATATTTATCAGTGGGCTGCAGGGAATAAATGAAATCACCTCACTAGAGGACGCTGCTATACTTTTATCAATGTCTACTGACATTGATTTGAAAGTGGAAATCTTTTGTATAAAAGTCTGGGGATTTCTCACCCATATCTTAAGTATTTCTCCGGGCTGGCAGCCCCTTAATATAATCAGAAAAGTAAAATATAGGTTACAGAATACTTTTAAAAATTATTTTGACCACTGAGTTTGTTTATAGTTGATTCATCTAATTAGAGACATTACAAATCATTTTATATGATTAAACTTATGTGAGTGTTGTTTTCCTGGAGATTGGGTCTCATTATAAGCATTCTAATTTGGGCCCCATTGAATTCTCTCTTTGTCCAGCCCTTCTAATCCAAGCTCTTTGGAACTCACCCACAAGTTGTATGAATTTGGACAGACCTATATTTTGCTTTTCCTCTGACTTATTCTGTATGCAGTGGATCTGAGTAGCAGATTTTTTTTACAGTTCTGCTAATGTGATGTGATGTTTTGAGAATGTTTAGAGCATTTAGAACAAACCACTGTAATCTAAGTTGGAATAAAGGGAAGGAATGATCTATACGGCAGACTGCCTTATTATCCCAGTTCCAAGAGCCAGTCAAAGAGACTCAGTCTCCCATCCTTCTGCTCCTCATGCATTTTGCAGTACTGGACAACTGCATGGAAGATATCACCCACTTTCCAGGACTTCCGATGAACCAGCTGCACGACATCTAGAAACTAAAATAAAACGGAGAGTTAGGGCTCACAGAGCACAGAGGGTCCTCAAAGCCACCTCATTCAACCACCCTCGCGAAGCCAATGGCTCTCCAGTCTCTCTTTAAATGTCTCTAGTGTCAGAGGACTGTTTTCCAGGATAATCTATTTTCTTTTTAAGAATTTCAGATTATTACCGAACTTCATCAACTGAATTTTTTTTTTCACAGCAGTTTGCCATTCATTGACTGCAGAGGATTAGGTGGAATGAGACTAATTCTTTTTTTTTTAGAGCCAGTCTTTTAGATATTTAGTGTTTTCTTGGGTCTGCTTTTTTCTCAGTTAGACTTTCTGTAATAGGACTGTGTATTACAGCTCCCAGTCCCTTCTATTTCTATCACAAATAAGATCTCATTAGGTGTGTAAATTTAGGCCAAATAAATCAAGTGGTAAACTTTGAAGCAGGACCACCTATTGGTTCTTCATTCCATCCTGAGAAGCAACTCCCTCACCCTCCAGGCTAAAATCAAGGATCAAGAAAGCCTGGCTTTCCACAGCCACAGGATCAGTAAAGATGGAGGAAACACCTTAGATTTGTCACCTGGGTATTGGTACCAGTTCTATTGGCCACAGCCTAGAGAGAAAGTCTGGACTGCAAGTGAAATTGAGGGCTTGAAGGGAGGAAAAATGGGGAAATAATTATAAGTCATTCTCTTCATGGAACTGATGAAGTCCAGTGTGAAGGACTCTCTAACTCCTTAGGTACTTTTTTGAGGAAAGATGTAATGAAAGCCAGGAACTGTAGGAAACATTTTAACACATGTAATCTCATTCAATTCTGTCACAATTCTATGATGTGAGCATTTGCAATGAAAAAGATGTGGGCTTGAAAGATGAAAAATTGTCAGTAGGATCATGGTCTTCTAACACTTCCGTACAATGCTCTTTCTACCACCGCACCTTTCTGCATATTGGTGGCAAAAGAACTATGCCTGCACATAGTAGGGGCTCCATGCATATTTGCTGAACGACAGAAGGGTTGCAAGACCAAGCGTGAGTCAAATACATTCAAAGATCTCAAGAAGACTGTTTGGAATATGGATAAGTAAATTCTATGTTCTTGATATTTACTTGGAGCACTGGGAGAAAAAATAGGCTGGAAATTTGGCATTGTTTTAGGAGGAGGAGAGCCTTATTTGCTAAAAAGATGAGGATTGTGGTTCAGTTACTATTTCCTCAATTTTTTTTCTAGGATTTTTAAAAATTAATTAATTATTATTATTTTTTTTTTGGTATTTGTTTGCTCAGACTTCAGAGATCAGCCAGGAACTGGAATGCTAATTTCTTTCCAGTTTGAGTATGTTAATTCATTTCAGTTACTGAGAAGTTGTCTCATAGAGATCCGCTGTTAAATGATGTTTCTTCTCCCAGCTGTGATGGTACCAACTATTTGCACAGTTACAGTAATCAGTGCTTTATTGTACTCATTTGGCTTGTATTGGCTGAATCAAAATAAAGCAATTTCCTAGGCTGGAAAATGACATCCTTAACTTTTAATACCTGGAAATATAAACATTGTCTTAAAGAGTGTTAGGATGTTGTGAAAAGGGAGACAGATGGGAGGCAGATGGCAACTATAGACAGCAATCTCCCAGCAGAAGGACATCTTAGCCATCTTTTCATATCTCGTGCCTGCACATAGTAGGTGCTCCATGCATATTTGCTGAATGACAGAAGGGATGCAAGACCAAGCGTGAGTCAAATACATTCAAAGATTTCAAGAAGACTGTTTGGAATATGGGTAAACATTTAGCATCATTGAGGATGAACTTTCACTAAGTATTCATTCTTGAGCTTTAGGTAATGTATTTTCGCATATATAATTTAAACATGCATGTCTTGAGGCCGTTGCTCAATAATTTTCTACTGCAGGAGTGCTCCTCGAAAATGACTGGAGGTTATAGATCTAGGAAAAGGCTGAACAGAGCCTGGAGTAGGAGAGTGGTGGGCAAGCAGCAAAATAAAAGCTGGTCATGGGGCACGTTTCTTATCACGTGGTGACTGAGTGGGAATATACGTTGTGGGGGTGAGATGTGGGGCTGCTTCATGCTCATGGTAACAGCCACGGTGGGCCAGCTCATTCACTCCCATCAGTCTCAGTGTTAGAATTTCAGAGAGGCTGGGCACGGTGGCTCACGCCTGTAATCCTAGCACTTTGGGAGGCTGAGGCAGGCTGATCACGAGGTCAGGAATTCGAGACCAGCCTGACCAATGTGGTGAAAACCACGTCTCTACTAAAAATACAAAAATTAACCGGGCGTTGTGGCGTGCACCTGTAATCACAGCTACTCAGGAGGCTGAGGTAGGAGAATCGCTTGAACCTAGGAGGCGGAAGTTGCAGTGAGCTGAGATCTCACCACTGCACTTCAGCCTGGGTGACAGAGTGAGACTCCATCTCAGAAAAAAAAAAAAGAAAGAAAGAAAAAAGTTTTCAGAGAAAGTATTCATTGCCTGGGACCTCTCACCACCCTTCTTAGCTTCTTGTCTGATTCTTGACATTTTAGGAACAGACTATAAACCCTTTAGGTTAAGGCTTTGTTAATAAGGAAAATACTCTTGGGAAGGGAACATTTCAAGCAGCTATTAGTGATTTATGGAGATACATAAAAATAATTTTGTGAGCTGTTACTTATATCTAAGAGTGTATGTAAGATCCAAGCCATGATTTTGATTGAACAAAGGGATGATGACATGTGGCTTCGGAATAGCGGTCTTGAAGGGAATGAAGGGGAGAAAGGCTAAAATGACAGCTTTTGTATGATTCCACTAAGCAGGCTTTTCCTCACTCTCCAGCTCTTACTGGAAATCTAGAAAGTAGAGTTCCTAGTGCAGAAGGCCTGGACGTTGAGTTTCTGAGGTCTCACTGGGAGAGGCTCACAGGTTGTTGATTTGTTTCTCGAGACTTCTCTAAGGTATCCCCAGTAGTCTTGGCGCCTCCTTTCACTTAGCAAGTCTGTAAAGATTCCACTGATGGAAACATGACATTTGCCTTGGCTCCTTTCTGTAAACCGTGGCTTACGGGACCACCACCTTATCCCCAACTTTTATCTCTGAGTCATTTTCTGGGTGGGGGAAGAATCAAAGCTCTGGAGCAGATGCCAATATTTGCTAAACTCTTCCCAGAATTCTCTCTGCCTCATACCTTTCTGGAAGCCCTAACACCAGTTTCTTTCCATCTATTTGGGGCCTGTGAAGGAGAGTCTCTCCAAAGTTGTCAAAATAACTCACCAGCTAGGCCACTCTGTGTATAGTTTGTGGTGTGGTCACAAGCTGGAATCTGTCATAATTTCTAAGTCCAGGCTGATATCCCAGTAAAGTGGCATTTAAAAATGGTCTGGCCCCACTAAATAGAGCATGCTCTGAGGCCGTGACGACTTAATCTTGGATATTGAGACCTGGAAACATCTTTGGGGCTGATGAGCAAGAAGAACTCTTGTTTTCTTTTCTTCCATTAAAAAAAGGTAAGAATGAAAAAAGATTGTGAAGAAGTCAGAAAAGGACATTCTAGTTCTTTACTGGGCTTTTAAAACCACGTTTTATTTGGCAGCAAGTCCTAGAGCTCTCATTGTGCCTGTTCATGCTATTGCCTGGGTATTTTCACAATCAGCTTTAGCAAGTCACGATCTGAGTTTTTCTTTCCGCTGCATTGAAAAATAAAAATGAAAATAATTTCATTTTCTGCAATTTCACAATCAGTAATAATTAGGTTCCCTTCCCATAGATCATAGTTGGCATTTCTTTGAGCAAATATTTTGTCTTAAGAAACTATATGATGGTATATCATCTGTAGACTCATTTGAAGAAAAGTATAAGATAGGAGATAACTTTTATATTCTTAGGTGCATTTAATAAATTAGATTAATTGTTTACAAAACTATATCATGAAATCTATGGGAGTTGTTGCAAGTTGTGCAATTTTTTGGAAACAGTCAACTTAGATTTCTGAAAGCAACTACCTTCTTTTGCTCCAAGGCAGAATTAGATTGCATTAAGCATAAGTGAGTTGGTCCCTATATTGCTCTGCAATTAAGGCCTGTAGAGCTATCAGCCTGAGCCTTGGCTGCACTCTGGAACCCCAGGCACCTTTACAAAACCCTGATGCCTGGGCAGCATCCCCGGAGAAGATTCTGATCTAATTGGTTGGAGCACTGGAGTTCGTAAAACCTCCCCACGTGACTCTAACGTGCACTAAGTCTGACTAAAGGACTCAGTTTAAGGCACTTTCTTATGATTACAGATGAAGCGCCTCAGTATCAAATTCTTCTAATTTTCCCCTCCTTTCCAATGAGTTTCTTTGAAACTGATAACCTTAACTGTAGTTTTTTTGTCTTTGTATTTGCAAAGGTAAGTCAAAAGTCAATACCATCAAATTGGAGACTATTATTCTAAGTTAAGTAACTCAGGAATGGAAAACCTAACATCGTATGTTCTCACTCATAAGTGGGAGCTAAGTCATGAGAATGCAAAGGCATATGAATGATATAATGGACTTTGGAGACTTGGGGCAAAGGGTTGGAGGCAGGTGAGGGATAAGAGACTACAAATTGGGTTCAATGTATACCGGTCGGGTGATGGGTGCACCAAAGTCTCACAAATCACCACTAGGGAACTTACTCATATAACTAAATACCACCTATTCCCCAAAAACCTATGGAAGTAAAAAAATTTTTTAAAAAGTCAATACCATCAACATTTTCTCCTTCATTTTTCTTCCACCACTTTGTATGTAAAATAGAATAAGAAATTAGAGGGAGGCACTCCTCTTCTGACGCCCACTTTCTTAGGAAGGTAAGCACATACCCATTTCCTCCTTGGGCACATTCCTTTCTCTGCACTGCCCCCATAGAAAGGAAATAATTCTCAATGCAGGCTCAAAGATGAGAAAAATACCAATTTACTGTGAGAGGCAAGTCATCAGCTACCCCAGCTCAGAGAAGCTCACTGAATTCAAACAGAGAAGAGCTGGAGAGCAATGATCTTTGGATCTAAAAAACCAGGACCATTAGCCATGTGCGTGTCTTTTATTGGCCTTGGATTAATTACATTCAAGTTAACTGATGTCAAGGTTTACAAAGTGTTTTAGATTATTGGATGTAGGATTTTCAGCAATCTTTCCCCTGGGATTTAGGATACTTTAAGGCCACCTCAAATTCTGCTGCTCGTCTAAGATATTTCTCTGGAAGGAGGTCTCAAACTTCAGTGTTTATCAGAATCACATCACTTGTGGGAAATTGTTAAAAATGCATATTTCTAGGCTCCACTCCCAGAAAGTGATCAGGTCCTAGAAGGGATCTAGCAATCCAATTTGTGAATAAATGTCTGTCCCACATGACTGTTTCATGCCCACATGGCTCATGGTAACAGTTTGAGAAATACTATTCTCCATGTGCTTCTTATTTCCCTTGTCCAGAAAAAGTCCCCATCATATCTCAAGGTTGCTATTTACCATCTGAGCTTCTCTCCGTTTATATTCTTCTTACCTTTGGTCTGTTCTAAATTAGAATGTAAAATCTAAGAGGGTAGGAAGTGATGTCTCTTGCTCACTGTATCTCCAGGGTGTATAACAGTGCCTGGCATTTGTAGATGCTTAAGACCTGATGAATGTTCTGAATGTATGATTTTCAGGTGCATTTAGCTTTTTAATAACTAGATAAAACACAAGTGAAAGGGAAAATTTGAAAATGAAGTACCATTTGTCACGAGAGGAGTATATTGGGCATTCAGAATGTTTGGAATTTGCCTTTTAAGTTGAACAAAGGATGGAATTAGTGGTGAGTTGCCTTTAGGTGCCCTCCAACTCCAAGGCCAAGTTCCTGGGCAGTGGTGGGAAAGATGAGCTGTTTCATTATGAATTCCTGAGACCCTGTTCCCTAGCACATACCTCTCTTTTCACAAGGCAAGAAGGTTAGTAAATTGGGAACACTGTAAAATAAAACACATAGACTAATTAGCCCCCAAAAATTTTAGGATTCACACAAATAGGAACTCAGGGATTCATCTGTGAATATTGTCCAATACCCTAGTGACAGTGGGAAGATGACATTTTCTGGACTTTGTAGAGACATTTCTTTAACCTTATCTAAGCTGATGAGAAGCTAACGAGACACCGCTGTTCTCGTATGACACAGCCTCCGTGGAAGACGTGCTCTCTTTTGTACACCACTTGAAAATGGCCACTTAACTACCTGGCTAATTAAATAACATCCAGAATAAGGCCCCCAAAAGTACTATTGATAAAAGAAAGATTATCAAAATGTTGCTTAAGGGTTTTTTTTCTTTAACCAGTTCAGTCACAGACAACAAATGGTACTCGTATTCGTGGAAAAGCCACTATGTGCAGAGAGTCTTAGATGACTCAAAAGAAAAATTAGGAGATTATGTTCCTAAAATTACATTATTTAGAATTAAGGTTCTTGAGCTGGTGCTAATTGAATGAGTGAAATATCATTTAATATCCTTCTTAATAACATTAGCGTAATGTCTATTTTCTCAGAAAAATAGTTGTATCCAAAAACAAGCATTCTCTTCGAGAATCGAAAATCATGTCGGGATAAACAAATACCAAGTCAGGGCATGATTTGTGTAACTCAGGTGTTTGTGAGACACCTCTTACCCTTGTACCGAATGGGGATTTATGAGACATATATTCACATAACATTGTTTTTTCAAGAAGATACATTGTACAAACATCTATTCCATTCAGATACCACCTGAAAATCTACCATGTCATGCTCTTATTCAGGGAGTGGCAGGAGATAGAGTTGGAACCAGCTCCTCTTTCATTTTCCCATGAGCCTGGGAATGTATTCCTGAGAATGTTTTTCCCTCCTCTACATAGCAAGGGGTCTTTGGGACAGTGTATGGCATGGGGGTAGGGTCACACATGATTATGCTTTTTTATTGCACCCTTTGCTGCTGAGTTGTAAGGTCAGAGGAGAATTTATCAAATAGTGAACCGCTCAACACCTTGTAAATGAAAGTATGACAAGTATAGGAAGGTGCCTAGAATAATTTTGGGTAGAACAGCAGGCAGACATAGGCATGAAGGGAAGTGTTAATTACCAGTTGGAAAAAGGTTGAAGTGAGAAAGGGTATGAAAAATGAATTAGGTCTCCTTTTCAATTTTTCCTGTAGTCGATCCCATGGACTAGTGATGCAGAAATAGAGAAGCTGTTCTAACTACTGTAAGCAGGGGCAAGAAGGTAAAGAACATTTCATTTCAGGCTGCTAGATTTTGGCACTGAGAATTAAAATGCAATTACACAGTTAAAAAAATCCAGATTGTAAGCCCAAGGTCATTTAACTTGAGAAAGATCCTTTTAAAATAAAGAACTACTGAGAAGTATTTTATGGAGAAAACAGGGCGCAGGGGCTTGGCCTGGGAAATCGCTCATGTACCCGATTTGCTCCTAGTCAAAAAGGGACAATAATATCTGTTCTGTTTTTTCACAGGCTTGTTGAGAAGCAAGTAGGATGAGGCACATGGAGGCACTTTGTGACAATAAGACATGAAAATCCTACCTGGTGGCTTGATAGGCAGGATCCTAAAACAGTACTCAAGGTTTTTCACCCTAATCCCTGGGACCATGAATAGGATGCGATATCATGCCCTTATTACGCTACCTTACATAGCAAAAAGGATTTATCAGTTACCTTTGAGTTAATCAGAAACCTATCAGGTAATTATAATCTAATCACACTTATTCTTTTTTGAGACAATGTCTGACTGCCACCCAGGATGGAGTGCAGTGGTGGAATCTCGGCTCACTGCAACCTCCACCTCCTGGGTTCAAGCGATTCTCCTGTCTCAGCCTCCCGAGTAGCCAGGATTACAGGTGCCTGCCACCATGCCTGGCTAATTTTTGTTTTTGTTTTTTTTTTAAGTAGAGATGGGGTTTCACCATGTTGGTCAGGCTGGTCTTGAACTCCTGACCTCAGGTGATCTGCCCACCTTGGCCTCCCAAAGGCCTGGGATTATAGGCATGAGCCACCGCACCTGGCCTAATCACACAAACTCTTTAAAGACAGAGCTTTTTCTGGCTGGTGGCTGAAGGTATCAGGGAGATTGACACCAAAAGGACATAAAGGAGCCATGTGACAGAGAATGTGGGTGGCCTCTGGGCACTGAGAGCGGCCCTCTGCTGACAGCCAGCAGGGAAAAAGGACCTCAGTCCTACAACCACATGGAACTGAATTAGCACAACAATCTGAATGAGCTTGGACTCTTTCTCTTCCCTGGAACTTTTGGATAAGTGCCCAGTCAGGCTAATGCCTTAATTTCCACCTTATAAAACCTAAAGCAAAGATTACAGTAGAACTCACCCTAACTTTGGACCTACAGAGCTGAGTGCTGTTTTAAGCTGGTAAATTTGTGACAGTTTGTTACACAGCAATAGAAAACTAGTATGTTATTATTAATTTGAAATCTTTTAAAATGAGTCTACTTTTAAATTATGGAAAATTGAGCTTGAAGACATTGGGAGACAGATTCATGCCTTACTCTTAATAGCTAAGATTCTACCGCAGTTAATGGTAGGTCTTAGAGATATAGAATTAGAGTGATAGTTACTATTAATTTTGATGTTGGCCAAGGATCTCTTCCCTAGCTTTATATTTCTGGTAGGTGGAGAATAATAAATAAAAAGTCTTCCTAACACGAACCTGTTTGGAAAGGAATTAAAAATGCCTTCTCTTGGCCTGTTTTAGATGTCAGTGTGGCCTCACTTTGGTTTCTGTTATATATCAGGTTCTTCTTTCTTTCTTTTATTTAAAGGAGTACTATCAAGAAGTTTGTCCCAGAGCAAGAAAACACCAAAAAAATAACAGACTCTAAAAAAGTTCCCATCCCCTCAATTTACTTTTCTCACGACCACCTACTACTAGCCAAGACAAAGTAAGGATCAAAGAAACGCTAAGTATATTATATTTACACAGGTGGAAGATTTCAATGTTCTAGCCACAATTTTAAGATCAAGAACAGTCAGGATCAAATAATTCAAATGGACATAGGTTTACTGAGCATTTACTGAGTTTCCAGTGGTGATGAAATCACAAAGCTTTATTGTGTTCCAAACCTGGTACATGATACCTTTTCAATTCTGTTTTCCTGAGATTTCTTAAAGTAGATGGTGGGAATCCCAAGTTCGGAGGCAGCTATCCACTGCAGAGTGGCTCGGAGCTCGGCATCTGGACACTCTGGTTCCAGGTCAAAGTTGATCACCAGCAGGCTCCTCCGGGGGCTGGCTGTTCCCATAGGCAGTCCAGATGCAGGTGCTGAGAACAGACACAACCACAGCCTTATCCTTCTTTCCAAAGGGACAGCCCAGGCAATTGTGTGTCAAAAGTATGGGAAGGTGGCTTACCCTCTATGCTTTCTGACTGTTCTTTAAGAATCTCCTTTTCTTCTACTAATTCACTTTGGGAGAAAACAACAGTATATGGTTGGTAATGTTTAGAAGAGTAAGCTGTAAATGAAAGATGAGGCGATGGGTCTTACTGATCTAAAAGCTTCTGAAGTTCATTCTGGATTTATTGTTTTTGTAGAGTAGAGTAATGCTGGGAAAACACCAACGTGGCTATTATGTAAGATCACTGGGTCTGCAATAAATGTCCTCCAACAACAACAACAGGCCAGATAACTCAAGTTACTTTAGTTAGGATAGCTGGTGTGGGAGACTGAGAGATGCAACCTTCTCTTCAACCTCCTTACCATAAACCTTCATAGGTTTAAACAATGAAAGAGAGATTTTGTGGGTAACTAGTTCTGATTTGGAGATTTATTCTTTTGCATTTTACTTTCATCTTAATGAATCATATGTTCCCATCTTGTCACAACTTTTTTTCTATACTACAATAGCAACATAGCTTTTATTTAAAAAATAATTTTACATGTATATGGTTCTTTGATCTGAAATAAGAAAAAAGACAACCAACAAACTGCAGAACTTAAATTTGACAGCAAAATATCACAATTAAAATTTTTCTTTTTCTTTCTTTTTTTTGGGGAAGTGTAGCAGGCTGGGTGGTTTAGAATGAGGGACTCATAACTGAAGTATTTCATTAGATATGGTAGAGTTTAATATTGGAGGTGTTTTCATATGGTGTGTACTTATTACAGAACCTTGCATGTAGTGGGAGGACTTGGTAAATGTTTCTAAAGTAAGAACATATGGCCAGCAGCTGAAAGGAAGTGGCTATCCTGGGAAGCCTGTGGTTGTCCTATATTTTTGTCGTGTCTAGAAATTAGAGTACAGGAGCCCTCAAAAATGTGTTGTTTGACGATAGATGATTCTCTCATTCTGCTACTGCTAAGATATGGCTGAAAAATTCCATTGTGTTCCTGATGTTGAGAGAAAGAGTATAGTAATTCTTTCATTCATACCTATTTATTTGCAGAAATGCTAATTTTTCAAGGATCTAGATTTTCTTCTAGATCTCTATGCAAGTGACATAGGGGGTATGACAAATGGGAGGCACAGTTTCTGCTGTTTTGGAGCTGCAGGATGCTGACCATGGAGGTGATTTCTTGGCTTCCTCAGAATACAGATTTTCCCTGGGGTTGTAGGGTCATAGGCTCATATTGCAGAGAAAGTTGGGAAAAGTAGCTAAATAAATGTTTCCTGAAAGAGAAAAATAAATTTACCCCAAGGTAGTTTTTGTTTGTTTTGGTTTTTGGTTTCTCCTTAAAACAAAAGAAAACAAAACAAAACAAAAAAACAAGATAATGTGTATGCTCATCTCTACTTGTGAATAATGGCTGTGTGGAGCAACAAAGGAACCACTGTCACCCTCAATCACTGAGGAGCACAACTAGTTAAATGGTGAAATAAAAGTGCTGTAGTTATAGACAGTGATTGAGAAAATAGGTCAGGGAACAACTTTAGCCTATACTTATTTATCATTGCTCTGAAATTTCAGAAATCTCCAAATCATAAGCTAAATCACAATGGTCAAAAATAGATTTCAATCATTTTAATTTTCCAGAATAACCACATATTCTAGAAGTAGTCCCGACCTCATGCTGCCCTCTCTTTTTGCGCCATATTTTAGGATGTATGTACTTCCTAAAAGTACTTGTCCTTCTCTAAGTCCTTTTTTCCTTTCTTCTTAAGGAAGTCCCCATATTGTGGAGAGCATAGTCACTGGGTGGGAATGACACATATCCATCATGACAACCATGTAATATTAGACACATTTAGTAGTGATAATTCCAGGTTTCTACATGTAAAGGAAAAGCCATTCACATTTGATTTTATTGAAATGATTATGTTTTATAGTGAAGACTATTGAGTAGTCTTCTTTAGTTGGCATGGTATAATTTAAATGGATTCTTGCTTCTGTTTCTAGGTAGGTAAAATGACATACACTTCAGATTATATTGATAAGTTTTATCTGAAATGATTATTTCACAGGGGGCAGATTTGAAACCCAGAAAGCAGGTGGTGGTAGGGCAGGGCCTATTCTAGGCTTGAATTCTTCCTCCAGTGACATGGAACCACAGCAGTACAGACATGATGAGGTCAGTGGTTGGGCACAACCTGAATGATCAAAATGGATTGCCAGATGGAATTGGAGTAGTGGTCTCACAATCACTGCATCTCAGTGGCTACTTACTTAATCATGGGAGAAGATGGCATGCTTTCCTGATAAATGTCCAGATCCATAATGCCAAGACTGCTAGTGGCACTACTGTTGCCATTGCTGACAAAGCAAAAGTTTACATATTAATGCCCATCTCCACCCTCTAACATGCTGCTGACAGTGATGTTCCATTGTTGTACAAGCTCCTTCCTTTGGTCCCCAGAAAAATATCGCTTTGTGCCTAGGACACCTCAATTCATATTTATTTCTGACCAAATTAAGAGAAATCATAATAAGACATAAGCCTAACCAGCTCAGCAGATAATAATAATACTAATAACAATTTGTGAATAATAATAAGTTGTGATACCACTTTCTGAAGTGGTATCACAACTGGTAGATCACACCTAGGGGGTAACAATCAGTCTGCCTCTTTTCTTCATTCTAGTTACGGTGAAGGTATTTATCTACCGGCAAGAGATTTCTTGCTGCTGGGGACACCTGCAGAGATGAAGGAACTTCTGAAAACATGGGCTGGCAGGAACCAGTTTTGACAGAAACCAGTGGACTCATGTTCTCCCTTTGACATTTGGGGGATTTTCTCAGGGACATTCCATAGGATTTCATAGGCTGAGCATCTGGCTTGCTATTTTCCCATGAGACTACAGAACCATAAGAACAAAGCTGGGCAATGTCAATGTTTTATCACTCCTTTATCTTACAATCTTCAAGAAAGAGCAACACCTGGTACCTTTTTTACTGTAGAGAAGGAGGACCGCAGATTGCATCGTGTTCATAGGCTGCACAATCAACATATGGTCTAGTTACTAGCCTGGAACTTACTGACTGAAACACAGCAAAGTTGAGCCAATTTCTAGGCTCTGTTTGTGCTTGTGAAATGAAATATATCCAATTTCACCAAACCACTCAGTCTCCTCACACCTTCTCTGTTTCCAGTGATGTCTCTTTCAAGCAAGGCTTCCAAAGGGTGAGTGGTGGTGCGTCGTGTAGTGGGACAGCTTTCTCCTGGATATACCAAGAGTAGATGGTACTCTAAAAGTAGAAAATATCAACTGGATGCCCTCGAATTTAAATTCTTGTCTTAGCTTTTGAGGGGGGCACCAGGCATATTCATGTATTGAAACCTGATGGCTCAAAATTGCACTGGAGATAATCAACCCCATAAACCTTACTGTTTAGCCCAAAGATTCGAGTTCTCTTTGCTTTTTGTTTCTATCTTGTAATACTTTCTGCTAGTTTTAGAAGTTTTGACAAACTGTTTAACATTGTGAAATGTTAAGTCTAAACAGACTAAACTCCCAGAAATAAAACTTTCCAAGAGTCATACATACACCCAGATGCTGATCCCATTTTCCATTTGGCCTCTGTGCAAAGTTTGTGGTTCAGTATCAAATGAGATTTTGGGCAGAAACACAGGGAGTCTTTTAGAGGTTCCACCTCAGCAAGGAATAGATTTTAGTTAATGTCTCCTGACTGGCTTGAGCCCTTCCAAATCGGATGTCTCTTAATCTCCTCTCTAGCTTTTTGGGAGGAACAATACAGAGGGCAGGGGAGATAGAGGGAGGAACAGTCAGGCCAAACAATACAACACAGTGTGGAAACACTTGCCTCGTGTAAACCCAGCCTGTGTTGCATCTGAAATACAAATGAACCAGAGACAGAGTATCAAACACACCAGGTGTAAAAGCAGCTCACCATTTAAAAACATTTACAGTTGTCATCATTGAATGTTCTAGCTAGGGCTTGCAGGGAAGGGAACACAGCTCATTCTTAATCACGGCCGAAGTAATTTAAGCCATAACTGGATATTAAGATACGTCTCAGCACAAATCATGACAGGCAGGCCCTCGACATAGTGGGAGCTTTCCGTTTTTTGTTCTCTCCTTCTCTCTTTATTAGGGACCCTTTGCAGAGAACCATTAAAATGCATTTTTAGAATCTGTGTTGAGACCAATTTCCCTGGGAATTCAAGGGAAGAGCAGGTACCTCATGGATCGCTCACTGAGCTGGAGAAAGCTACTTGTGTCATCTGGGTTGTCCTCCTCGTTGGCAAGCTGGGTCCAGCTGCCTGTGCTCTCCTCGCTGCTGCTTGGAGGGTTGGGGGCCTCATCGGGGGCTCTGGCTTCTGTGGAGGCTTCAGCCTCTGGTACATCTCTGGTATCAAGGCTGTCACTGTAGAGGGCAAGATATTATTACCAAGAGAGGCAGCACACACACACACACAGAAACTTCACAGAGCCACTTTGTAGAGTCCCAAAAAACAAGATGTCACTGGACACAGGCAGTCTCCCTGGGCTGATCCTTCTGCTGTGCCCTAGGTCCCATTTGCCTTTTCAGGATTACCCCCCATCAGCCAGCTTTTCCATCTCTTCTATTAATCTCTTTCTACTGACTCCCTCCAATCATTTGAAAAACAGGTTGAATGTATGTAGCCTGGCCTACACACAAAAGAATTATTGAGGGACAATGATGTTTAAAAAGAAGATACACAAAGCATTCACCAGAGAGATTATGATTCAGTGTTTCTGGAAGGAGGTCCACAAATCTGCATTTTTATCAATCACTCCTAGTTGATTCTAATGCAAGAGGATCATTAGAAAAATACCTACCCGGTTTCTGGTGCTTTTTACCAAGTCATTTTGCACTGACTTGGTAAAAAGCAAGCTGCCTCTATATTTTGATATGCATGCCTCTGTATTTTGCACTTGCACTATATTTTGTGCTGTATTTTACCCTATCTCCTCCCTCTGAAACCCCTGATTTATATCAGCACCACTCTTCTGGATGAGCACTTGCATTTTTAGACCAAGGAGCTCTCCAGAGCATTTAACCCTTGATCTGACAGGCCTTTGTTCTTGAAGCTTCTCCTCCCTGGCCGCCTGTGAATTTCTGTCTCTCTGGTCCCTTCTTGCCTGGAACCCAGTTCTCTGTTTTTCCTTTAAGTGTAGCTATAGCTGGCTCTGATTGATTTCCTGTCCTCCTTTCCACAGTCGGTTCCTAAGCAATCTCATCCACTTGCCTGTCTGTGAAAATAGCTTCCAAGTCTGGATCCCAGCCAGGACCCTTCTTCTGGATTCTGGGCTCCTTTACAAGCGGGTCTTCTGCATATCTCATTAACATCTCAAAATCAATACATCTAAAACGAATTCTAATTGCCTTCCCACCCTCTTCCCGGGCTTCTTATTTCCATTGACTTTTCTGTGTGCCTAGGCTTAAAATCTTGCAGTCTTCCAATTTCTCCTCTTTGCCCTTTACATTCAATAAATTTCTTTGTTCATTCAGTTCCAACTCTAAAGCTTTTGCAATTACTTTTAATGGCAAAACCCTCAATTACTGTTACACCAACATACTTTAATTTGTCTTTCTAAATTGCTAGAATTCCAGATTTGGAAGGAAGATTTCCTGTAGATGAAGATCCAGAAGCCCAGTGAGATTGGAGGGCTTATCCTGAAACACGAGTTGGTACTAGACATTTAGACCTTGTGTGCTTGCCTGGACTATAGTGCACCAGCCTTCCAACGGTTGTGCTTCAACTAGTCATCCACTTTCAAAACCTTCTTAACCCTGGTGCCAGATTAAAGTTCCTAAAGCATATTGTTGGTTGCTCTTGTCAGGAGCCTTCAGGAACTTCCTGAAGCCAAACTCTGTCAGTCGTGGGCTCCCCCTGCTTATCAAGTTTCATGTGCCACAACCCTAATCACTACTTAACAAACAAAACTATCTACTGTTTTTCAAAAATGCAGGGATTTCTTGCCTCCCAGCCTTTGCCTAGTTGAGTCCTCTGACCAAATGGTGGAGAAGTGTGCTTTGAGCATACTTTCTGCCATCCAACTGCTGTAGATTCCTGTTCCACGACTTGTCACCTGTTCAACTTAAGTTAATAAATCTCTCCAAGAAAAGTAACAACATCTCATAAAGGTTTTTGGAAGACATAAATTAGAAAAAAAATCATTTAATGCATTTAGCTTAGTGCCTGTATATAAGTATCCAATAAGTATTTTTTCTTTATTAATAAATTATATAATTCATTAAGTCTAATAACATGCTTTTGTTAAGAATCACGTCTAATAACTCGCTGTTTTGATCTTTGCTTCTCACTACCCCTCAAGCCTCAACCAAGACACTCCCACCTCCCCAAGGCCTTTCTTAATCTTCTTAGCTGGAGCTCTCTCCCTTGAATGGTTGAAGCAATCTATTTTTCTTTCTTTTTGGTGAAATGGAGGGCTTCCTGAGTCACATTCTAGTACATATAGTTATTTGTGTATATAATATTCGTTATTAAGAATGTTTGCACTTGTTTGTATTTTAAGAACAGAGCTGTGAACACATAAACTATTCTTCAGATGAATATGTTATTGCTAAAAGTGTCTAGTTTCATAAGCAGAGCCACACTCTGAGTCTAGAGAGCTCCACTTGTTAAGTTGTAAACTGTGAAAGATCTGAGATGTGGCACTACTTGCAAGCTGGTAGTTTTTTGTTTGTTTGTGTGTTTGTTTGAGACAAAGTCTTGCTTTGTTGCCCAGGCTGAAGTGCAGTAGCATGATCTCGGCTCACTGCAACCTCCGTCTCCCAGATATAAGCAATTCCCCTGCCTCAGCCTCCCAAGTAGCTGGGATTACAGGCATGTGTCACCATGCCTGGCTAATTTTTTTATTTTTAGTAGAGATAGGATTTGCCATGTTGGCTGGGCTGGTCTCGAACTCAAGTGACCTGCACTCCTGGGCCTCCCAAAATGCTGGGATTACAGGCATGAGCCACCGCGCCCGGCCTTTAGGGTTAATATTCAATCACCCTTTAATTCAGGTATCAGTGCCCTTTGCTCAGGAAACTCTGATGGACAGAAATGTAAACATGTTCATGGAAATTTGTCTGCAGACTACTTACAGGGTCATCAAAAACTAACAGTATTTATGTTTTTGACATTAACAGACATAAATGACTACAAACAAAAAGCAACAGCGTATTTTGCTATTGACAGTAATAATAGTCACTTGATCTAGTAGATGCTGGATTGTTTTACTCCAGGCCATGGTACCCTGACTGTGGAGAACACAGGCTGCTGACTGTACACACTGGGAATTACCCTCAGTGAAGGAATTGCCTTGCCAAGGTTAGACCCTTTCCCAGTGAGGATCCTAATGTCTGGCTAACATAGAGATACAAAAGCCCACTCCTTGCTTCCATTTGCATAAAAACTGACAGCCCATCCCATCTTCGGGGTTTCCTGCAGGATGTGCCGAGGCCTCAGTTGCAGACACACTTGGGAAGGACCTCTCCTCTTGGCCAATCCTGCCTTTCCCACTTCCTTACATGGGTATGCATATATTTCTGCAGAGAACACCCTGACAAATTATCTGCCTGCAGCTCTCCCTCTCAGAGTCTGTTCCCAGGGAATACAACCTAAGACGGGTGGCCTCTTTCATTTAAAGTAAAATATTGGCTGCAGAAAGGTCTATGTAATTTTCCTCAATCTTAGAATTAGTACTGTTATCTGTTCTCTGAGAATGGTTATATTTTAACAATTTAAAAAAGTTCTCATATAGAGAGCAGAGTTTCAAATGCATAACTTTTTGAGTGTGATTAAAAATCTCCTTTTTGATGTGCGAACTTGTCACCTAAGGAATTTTACAAAAGGCTTTGGATGCTTGATCCTGACCGTCCTTCTCACAGTGTTCTGGGTAGGTTTGGCATTGAGGTGTGATTATTTCTAGTATGCTATGCTGCTAACACTTTGTGAAAGAAGGTCCTTGCTTGGTTTTTCTTGTTGAAATATTGAGATTTTTCCAAATCGTGTAGGGAGGAAGGAGGAGAATGGTGCAGCCAAAGAGGCGGCATGGACTTAAATTCAAATGAAAGAAAAGTTCATTGATGACAAATGGAAATAATACACATATCCCTAACACAGTGCAAATGAGCCAAGAACCAGATACAAAGGAGAAGGTTCCCAAACCATTCACTTGCCTAGGTAAAAAGTCATTTCCTGGACCAATTTCTTATTAAGTTAGAATTTCATGTTATTAGAAACATTTATTCCAGGCTATTTCTTACTAAAGAAGTTAAATCTCACTGATTGACATCCAACATCCTTATTAAAAAATGAGTCTGTCAGTGTGTTTTACTTTATCTCAACTTCATGCTCTATTTAAAGTAAATCTCACATTCCATGTCACATAACTAGGAGTTCAGAATGAATAATCATTATCCACAACACTAGTTTTCATTTTGAGAGAAATTGAAATTTATAGTTCTGCTCATTTATTTATGAATAATGCACAGAGGTGTTGTGCAGATGCATGCAAATGGCTTCCCCCTTCTTATCTTACATATCATCCACAGAGATTCAGAAGATTATGTCATATCAAATTCCATCATAGAATCTAATCTCCCAGTTGGCAGAGATTTTAGAGACCATCTAGCCTGTAATTTCCATTAGGGTTCACTCTTGATGTTGCATATTCTATAGGCTTTGACAAATGTATAATGACTAATATCATACAGTATAAGTTCACTGCCCTAAAAATCCTCTGTGCTCTACCTGTTCAACCCTCCTGCCCTCTAACCTCTGACAACCACTGATCTTTTTATTGTCTCCATAGTTTTGCCTTTTTTGAGACTGTCATATAGTTGGAATCATATAGCATGTAGCATCTTGAGATTGGCAACGTTTGGCCAGGAGCGGTGGCTCACGCCTGTAATCCCAGCACTTTGGGAGGCCAAGGCGGGTGGATCACCTGAGGTCAGGAGTTCAAGACCAGCCTAGCCAACGTGGTGAAACACTGTCTCTACTAAAAATACAAAAATTAGTCAGCCAGGCACGGTGGCTCACGTCTGTAATCCCAGCACTTTGGGAGGCCGAGGTGGGTGGATCACGAGGTCAGGAGATGGAGACCATCGTGGCTAACATGGTGAAACCCCATCTCTACTAAATATACAAAAAATTAGCCGGGCATGGTGGTGGGCGCCTGTAGTCCCAGCTACTCGGGAGGCTGAGGCAGGAGAATCGCTTGAACCCACGAGGTGGAGGTTGCAGTGAGCCAAGATGGCGCCACTGCACTCCAGCCTGGGAGACAGCAAGACTCCATCTAAAAAAAATAATAATAATAAAAATAAAATAGGAGTTGGAGAGCCAAGATGGCCGAATAGGAACAGCTCCGGTCTACAGCTCCCAGCGTGAGCGACGCAGAAGACAGGTGATTTCTGCATTTCCATCTGAGGTACTGGGTTCATCTCACTAGGGAGTGCCAGACAGTGGGCGCAGGCCAGTGGGTGCAGCGCACCGTGCGCGAGCCAAAGCAGGGCGAGGCATTGCTTCACCTGGGAAGCGCAAGGGGTCAGGGAGTTCCCTTTCTGAGTCAAAGAAAGGGGTGACGGACGCACCTGGAAAATCGGGTCACTCCCACCCGATTATTGCGCTTTTCAGACCGGCTTAAAAAACGGCGCACCACGAGACTATATCCCACACCTGACTCGGAGGGTCCTACGCCCACGGAATCTCGCTGATTGCTAGCACAGCAGTCTGAGATCAAACTGCAAGGCGGCAGCGAGGCTGGGGGAGGGGCGCCCGCCATTGCCCAGGCTTGATTAGGTAAACAAAGCAGCCGGGAAGCTCGAACTGGGTGGAGCCCACCACAGCTCAAGGAGGCTTGCCTGCCTCTGTAGGCTCCACCTCTGGGGGCAGGGCACAGACAAACAAAAAGACAGCAGTAACCTCTGCAGACTTAAATGTCCCTGTCTGACAGCTTTGAAGAGAGCAGTGGTTCTCCCAGCACGCAGCTGGAGATCTGAGAACGGGCAGACTGCCTCCTCAAGTGGGTCCCTGACCCCTGACCCCCGAGCAGCCTAACTGGGAGGCACCCCCCAGCAGGGGCACACTGACACCTCACACGGCAGGGTATTCCAACAGACCTGCAGCTGAGGGTCCTGTCTGTTAGAAGGAAAACTAACAAACAGAAAGGACATCCACACTGAAAACCCATCTGTACATCACCATCATCAAAGACCAAAAGTAGATAAAACCACAAAGATGGGGAAAAAACAGAACAGAAAAACTGGAAACTCTAAAACGCAGAGCACCTCTCCTCCTCCAAAGGAACGCAGTCCCTCACCAGCAACGGAACAAAGCTGGATGGAGAATGAGTTTGACGAGCTGAGAGAAGAAGGCTTCAGACGATCAAATTACTCTGAGCTACGGGAGGACATTCAAACCAAAGGCAAAGAAGTTGAAAACTTTGAAAAAAATTTAGAAGAATGTATAACTAGAATAACCAATACAGAGAAGTGCTTAAAGGAGCTGATGGAGCTGAAAACCAAGGCTCGAGAACTACGTGAAGAATGCAGAAGCCTCAGGAGCCGATGCGATCAACTGGAAGAAAGGGTATCAGCAATGGAAGATGAAATGAATGAAACGAAGCGAGAAGGGAAGTCTAGAGAAAAAAGAATAAAAAGAAATGAGCAAAGCCTCCAAGAAATATGGGACTATGTGAAAAGACCAAATCTACGTCTGATTGGTGTACCTGAAAGTGATGCGGAGAATGGAACCAAGTTGGAAAACACTCTGCAGGATATTATCCAGGAGAACTTCCCCAATCTAGCAAGGCAGGCCAACATTCAGATACAGGAAATACAGAGAACACCACAAAGATACTCCTCGAGAAGAGCAACTCCAAGACACATAATTGTCAGATTCACCAAAGTTGAAATGAAGGAAAAAATGTTAAGGGCAGCCAGAGAGAAAGGTCGGGTTACCCTCAAAGGGAAGCCCATCAGACTAACAGCGGATTTCTCGGCAGAAACCCTACAAGCCAGAAGAGAGTGGGGGCCAATATTCAACATTCTTAAAGAAAAGAATTTTCAACCCAGAATTTCATATCCAGCCAAACTAAGCTTCATAAGTGAAGGAGGAATAAAATACTTTACAGACAAGCAAATGCTGAGAGATTTTGTCACCACCAGGCCTGCCCTAAAAGAGCTCCTGAAGGAAGCGCTAAATATGGAAAGGAACAACCGGTACCAGCCGCTGCAAAATCATGCCGAAATGTAAAGACCATGGAGACTAGGAAGAAACTGCATCAACTAATGAGCAAAATCACCAGCTAACATCATAATGACAGGATCAAATTCACACATAACAATATTAACTTTAAATGTAAATGGACTAAATTCTCCAATTAAAAGACACAGACTGGCAAGTTGGATAAAGAGTCAAGACCCATCAGTATGCTGTATTCAGGAAACCCATCTCACGTGCAGAGACACACATAGGCTCAAAATAAAAGGATGGAGGAAGATCTACCAAGCAAATGGAAAACAAAAAAAGGCAGGGGTTGCAATCCTAGTCTCTGACAAAACAGACTTTAAACCAACAAAGATCAAAAGAGACAAAGAAGGCCATTACATAATGGTAAAGGGATCAATTCAACAAGAGGAGCTAACTATCCTAAATATATATGCACCCAATACAGGAGCACCCAGATTCATAAAGCAAGTCCTGAGTGACCTACAAAGAGACTTAGACTCCCACACATTAATAATGGGAGACTTTAACACCCCACTGTCAACATTAGACAGATCAACGAGACAGAAAGTCAACAAGGATACCCAGGAATTGAACTCAGCTCTGCACCAAGTGGACCTAATAGACATCTACAGAACTCTCCACCCCAAATCAACAGAATATACATTTTTTTCAGCACCACACCACACCTATTCCAAAATTGACCACATAGTTGGAAGTAAAGCTCTCCTCAGCAAATGTAAAAGAACAGAAATTATAACAAACTATCTCTCAGACCACAGTGCAATCAAACTAGAACTCAGGATTAAAAATCTCACTCAAAGCCGCTCAACTACATGGAAACTGAACAACCTGCTCCTGAATGACTACTGGGTACATAACGAAATGAAGGCAGAAATAAAGATGTTCTTTGAAACCAACGAGAACAAAGACACAACATACCAGAATCTCTGGGATGCATTCAAAGCAGTGTGTAGAGGGAAATTTATAGCACTAAATGCCCACAAGAGAAAGCAGGAAAGATCCAAAATTGACACCCTAACATCACAATTAAAAGAACTAGAAAAGCAAGAGCAAACACATTCAAAAGCTAGCAGAAGGCAAGAAATAACTAAAATCAGAGCAGAACTGAAGGAAATAGAGACACAAAAAACCCTTCAAAAAATCAATGAATCCAGGAGCTGGTTTTTTGAAAGGATCAACAAAATTGATAGACCGCTAGCAAGACTAATAAAGAAAAAAAGAGAGAAGAATCAAATAGGCACAATAAAAAATGATAATGGGGATATCACCACCGATCCCACAGAAATACAAACTACCATCAGAGAATACTACAAACACCTCTACGCAAATAAACTAGAAAATCTAGAAGAAATGGATACATTCCTTGACACATACACTCTCCCAAGACTAAACCAGGAAGAAGTTGAATCTCTGAATAGACCAATAACAGGAGCTGAAATTGTGGCAATAATCAATAGTTTACCAACCAAAAAGAGTCCAGGACCAGATGGATTCACAGCCGAATTCTACCAGAGGTACAAGGAGGAACTGGTACCATTCCTTCTGAAACTATTCCAATCAATAGAAAAAGAGGGAATCCTCCCTAACTCATTTTATGAGGCCAGCATCATTCTGATACCAAAGCCGGGCAGAGACACAACCAAAAAAGAGAATTTTAGACCAATATCCTTGATGAACATTGATGCAAAAATCCTCAATAAAATACTGGCAAACCGAATCCAGCAGCACATCAAAAAGCTTATCCACCATGATCAAGTGGGCTTCATCCCCGGGATGCAAGGCTGGTTCAATATACGCAAATCAATAAATGTAATCCAGCATATAAACAGAGCCAAAGACAAAAACCACATGATTATCTCAATAGATGCAGAAAAAGCCTTTGACAAAATTCAACAACCCTTCATGCTAAAAACTCTCAATAAATTAGGTATTGATGGGACGTATTTCAAAATAATAAGAGCTATCTATGACAAACCCACAGCCAATATCATACTGAATGGGCAAAAACTGGAAGCATTCCCTTTGAAAACTGGCACAAGACAGGGATGCCCTCTCTCACCGCTCCTATTCAACATAGTGTTGGAAGTTCTGGCCAGGGCAATCAGGCAGGAGAAGGAAATAAAGGGTATTCAATTAGGAAAAGAGGAAGTCAAATTGTCCCTGTTTGCAGACGACATGATTGTTTATCTAGAAAACCCCATTGTCTCAGCCCAAAATCTCCTTAAGCTGATAAGCAACTTCAGCAAAGTCTCAGGATACAAAATCAATGTACAAAAATCACAAGCATTCTTATACACCAACAACAGACAAACAGAGAGCCAAATCATGAGTGAACTCCCATTCACAATTGCTTCAAAGAGAATAAAATACCTAGGAATCCAACTTACAAGGGATGTGAAGGACCTCTTCAAGGAGAACTACAAACCACTGCTCAAGGAAATAAAAGAGGATACAAACAAATGGAAGAACATTCCATGCTCATGGGTAGGAAGAATCAATATCGTGAAAATGGCCATACTGCCCAAGGTAATTTACAGATTCAATGCCATCCCCATCAAGCTACCAATGACTTTCTTCACAGAATTGGAAAAAACTACTTTAAAGTTCATATGGAACCAAAAAAGAGCCCGCATTGCCAAGTCAATCCTAAGCCAAAAGAACAAAGCTGGAGGCATCACACTACCTGACTTCAAACTATACTACAAGGCTACAGTAACAAAAACAGCATGGTACTGGTACCAAAACAGAGATATAGATCAATGGAACAGAACAGAGCCCTCAGAAATAACGCCGCATACCTACAACTATCTGATCTTTGACAAACCTGAGAAAAACAAACAATGGGGAAAGGATTCCCTATTTAATAAAGGGTGCTGGGAAAACTGGCTAGCCATATGTAGAAAGCTGAAACTGGATCCCTTCCTTACACCTTATACAAAAATCAATTCAAGATGGATTAAAGATTTAAACGTTAGACCTAAAACCATAAAAACCCTAGAAGAAAACCTAGGCATTACCATTCAGGACATAGGCGTGGGCAAGGACTTCATGTCCAAAACACCAAAAGCAATGGCAACAAAAGCCAAAATTGACAAATGGGATCTAATTAAACTAAAGAGCTTCTGCACAGCAAAAGAAACTACCATCAGAGTGAACAGGCAACCTACAACATGGGAGAAAATTTTCGCAACCTACTCATCTGACAAAGGGCTAATATCCAGAATCTACAATGAACTCAAACAAATTTACAAGAAAAAAACAAACAACCCCATCAAAAAGTGGGCGAAGGACATGAACAGACACTTCTCAAAAGAAGACATTTATGCAGCCAAAAAACACATGAAAAAATGCTCATCATCACTGGCCATCAGAGAAATGCAAATCAAAACCACTATGAGATATCATCTCACACCAGTTAGAATGGCAATCATTAAAAAGTCAGGAAACAACAGGTGCTGGAGAGGATGTGGAGAAATAGGAACACTTTTACACTGTTGGTGGGACTGTAAACTAGTTCAACCATTGTGGAAGTCAGTGTGGCGATTCCTCAGGGATCTAGAACTAGAAATACCATTTGACCCAGCCATCCCATTACTGGGTATATACCCAAAGGACTATAAATCATGCTGCTATAAAGACACATGCACACGTATGTTTATTGCGGCATTATTCACAATAGCAAAGACTTGGAACCAACCCAAATGTCCAACAATGATAGACTGGATTAAGAAAATGTGGCACATATACACCATGGAATACTATGCAGCCATAAAAAATGATGAGTTCATGTCCTTTGTAGGGACATGGATGAAATTGGAAATCATCATTCTCAGTAAACTATCACAAGAACAAAAAACCAAACACCGCATATTCTCACTCATAGGTGGGAATTGAACAATGAGATCACATGGACACAGGAAGGGGAATATCACACTCTGGGGACTGTTGTGGGGTGGGGGGAGGGGGGAGGGATAGCATTGGGAGATATACCACCAGCATGGCACATGTATACATATGTAACTAACCTGCACAATGTGCACATGTACCCTAAAACTTAAAGTATAATAAAAAAAAAAAAAAAAAAAAAAAAAAATAAAATAAAATAAAATAAATAAAAGATTGACAACATTTAATAATATGCACTTAAGGTTCCTCTGTATCTTTTCATGGCTTGACAGTTCTTTTTTGTTAGTGCTGAATAAAATTCTATTGTTTGGACGTACCACACTTTATCCATTAACCTACTGAAGAATCCCCTCTTGCTTCTAAGTTTTGGCAATTCTCACTAAAGCTAGTATAAACATCTGTGTGCAGGTTTTTATATGGGCATAAGTTTTCAACGTGTTTGGGTAAATACCAAGGAGCAGGATTGCTGGGTTGTATGGTAACAGTATCTTTAGTTTTGTAAAACACTCCCCAAATGTCTTCAAAAGTCGCTGTTCCATTTTGATTGGAAAATCAGTAATGAATGAGTTTCTGTTGCTCCACATCTTTGCCAGCATCTGGTTTTGTCAGTATTTTGAATTTTGGGATTCTAATATGTATGTGGTGGTATCTGATTGTTTTGATTTGCAAGTCCATAATGACATAATGTTGAACATCTTTTTATATGCTTATATGCTATCCACACATGTTCTTTGGTGAAGTGTCTCTTCAGGCCTTTTGATCATTTTTCTTTTATATAAACATATATATATATACACACATATATATAAATATATCTATACATATAAATATATCTATACATATATAAATATATATACATATATAAATATACACATATATAAATATATATACACACATATATATACACATATATAAATATATATACTTATATAAATATATACTATATATATACGTATATATATATTATATATATAAATATATATACGTATATATATATACACACACATATATATTTATTATACTTTAAGTTCTAGTATTCATGTGCACAATGTGCAGGTTTGTTACCTATGTATACATGTGCCATGTTGGTGTGCTGCATCCATTAACTCGTCATTTACATTAGGTATATCTCCTAATGCTATCCCTCCCCCCTCCCCACAGCCCACAACAGGCCCTGGTGTGTGATGTTCCCCTTCCTGTGTCCATGTGTTCTCATTGTTCAATTCCCACCTATGAGTGAGAACATGTGGTGTTTGGTTTTTTGTCCTTGCGATAGTTTGCTGAGAATGATGGTTTCCAGCTTCATCCATGTCCCTACAAAGGACATGAACTCATCATTTTTTATGGCTGCATAGTATTCCATAGTGTATATGTGCCACATTTTCTTAATCCAGTCTATCATTGTTGGATATTTGGATTGGTTCCAAGTCTTTGCTATTGTAAGTAGTGCCGCAATAAACATACATGTGCATGTGTTTTTATAGCAGCATGATTTATAATCCTTTGGGTATATACCCAGTAATAGGATGGCTGGGTCAAATGGTATTTCTAGTTCTAGATCCCTGAGGAATCACCACACTGACTTCCACAATGGTTGAGCTAGTTTACAGTCCCACCAACAGTGTAAAAGTGTTCCTATTTCTCCACATCCTCTCCAGCACCTGTTGTTTCCCGACTTTTTAATGATTGCCATTCTAACTGCTGTAAGATGATATCTCATTGCGGTTTTGATTTGCATTTCTCTGATGGCCAGTGATGAAGAGCATTTTTTCACGTGTCTGTTGGCTGCATAAATGTCTTCTTTTGAGAAGTGTCTGTTCATATCCTTCGCCCACTTTTTGATGAGGTTGTTGGTTTTTTTCCTGTAAATTTGTTTGTGTTCTTTGTAGATTCTGGATATTAGCCCTTTGTCAGATGAGTAGATTGCAAAAATTTTCTCCCATTCTGTAGGTTGCCTGTTCACTGTGATGGTAGTTTCTTTTGCTGTGCAGAAGCTCTTTAGTTTAATTAGATCCCATTTGTCTATGTTGGCTTCTGTTGCCATTGCTTTTGGTGTTTTAGACATGAAGTCCTTGCCCATGCCTATGTCCTGAATGGTATTGCCTAGGTTTTCTTCTAGGCTTTCTAAGGTTTTAGGTCTAACATTTAAGTCTTTAATCTATCTTGAATTAATTTTTGTATAAGGTGTAAGGAAGGGATCCAGTTTCAGCTTTCTACATATTGCTAGCCAGTTTTCCCAGCACCATTTGTTAAATAGGGAATCCTTTCCCCATTTCTTGTTTTCATCAGGTTTGTTAAAGATGAGATGGTTGTAGATGTGTGGTATTATTTCTGAGGGCTCTGTTCTGTTCCATTGGTCTATACCTCTGTTTTGGTACCAGCACCATGCTGTTTGGGTTACTGTAGCCTTGTAGTATAGTTTGAAGTCAGGCAGCGTGATGCCTCCAGCTTTGTTCTTTTGGCTTAGGATTGACTTGGCAATGCGGGCTCTTTTTTGGCTGCATGTGAACTTTAAAGTAGTTTTTTCCAATCTGTGAAGAAAGTCATTGGTAGCTTGATGGGGATGGCGTTGAATCTATAAATTACCTTGGGCAGTATGGCCATTTTCACAACATTGATTCTTCCTACCTATGAGCATGGAATGTTCTTCCATTTGTTTGTGTCCTCTTTTATTTCCTTGAGCAGTGGTTTGTAGTTCTCCTTGAAGAGGTCCTTCACATCCCTTGTAAGTTGGATTCCTAGGTATTTTATTCTCTTTGAAGCAATTGTGAATGGGAGTTCACTCATGATTTGGCTGTTTGTCTGTTATTGGTGTATAAGAATGCTTGTGATTTTTGTACATTGATTTTGTAACCTGAGACTTTGCTGAAGTTGCTTATCAGCTTAAGGAGATTTTGAGCTGAAACGATGGGGTTTTCTAGATATACAATCATGTCATCTGCAAACAGTGACAATTTGACTTCCTCTTTTCCTAATTGAATACCTTTATTTCTTTCCCCTGCCTGATTGCCCTGTCCAGAACTTCCAACACTATGTTGAATAGGAGTGGTGAGAGAGGGCATCCCTGTCTTGTGCTAGTTTTCAAAGGGAATGCTTCCAGTTTTTGCCCATTCAGTATGATATTGGCTGTGGGTTTGTCATAAATAGCCCTTATTATTTTTAGATACATCCCATCAATACCTAATTTATTGAGAGTTTTTAGCATGAAGGGCTGTTGAATTTTGTCAAAGGACTTTTCTGCATTTTTGAGATAATCATGTGGTTTTTGTCTTTGGTTCTGTTTACATACCTGATTACATTTATTGATTTGTGTATGTTGAACCAGCCTTGCATCCCAGGGATGAAGCCCACTTGATCATGGTGATAAGCTTTTTGATGTGCTGCTGGATTTGGTTTGCCAATATTTTAGTGAGGACTTTTGCATCAATGTTCATCAGGGATATTGGTCTAAAATTATCTTTTTTCGTTATGTCTCTGCCAGGCTTTGGTATCAGGATGATGCTGGCCTCATAAAATGAGTTAGGGAGGATGCCCTCTTTTTCTACTGATTGGAATAGTTTCAGAAGGAATGGTACCAGCTCCTCCTTGTACCTCTGGTAGAATTCGGCTGTGAATCCGTCTGGTCCTGGGCTTTTTTTGGTTGGTAGGTTATTAATTATTGCCTCAATTTCAGAGCCTGTTATTGGTCTATTAAGAGATTCAACTTCTTCCTGGTTTAGTCTTGGGAGGGTGTATGTGTTGAGGAATTTATCCGTTTCTTCTAGATTTTCTAGTTTATTTGCGTAGAGGTGTTTATAGTATTCTCTGATGATAGTTTGTATTTCTGTGGGATGGGTGGTGATATCCCCTTTATCATTTTTTATTATGTCTATTCGATTCTTCTCTCTTTTCTTCTTTATTAGTCTTGCTAGCGGTCTATCAATTTTGTTGATCTTTTCAAAAAATCAGCTCCTGGATTCATTGATTTTGCGAAGGGTTTTTTGTGTCTCTATCTCCTTCAGTTCTGCTCTGATCTTAGTTATTTCTTGCCTTCTGCTATCTTTTGAATGTGTTTGCTCTTGCTTCTCTAGCTCTTTTAGTTGTGATGTTAGGGTGTCAATTTTAGGTCTTTCCTGCTTTCTCTTGTGGGCATTTAGTGCTATAAATTTTCCTCTACACACTGCTTTAAATCTGTCCCAGAGATTCTGGTATGTTGTGTCTTTGTTCTCGTTGGTTTCAAAGAACATCTTTATTTCTGCCTTCATTTTGTTATGTACCCAGTAGTCATTCAGTAGCACGTTATTCAGTTTCCATGTAGTTGATTGGTTTTAAGTGAGTTTCTTAATCCTGAGTTCTTGTTTGATTGCACTTTGGTCTGACAGACAGTTTGTTATAATTTCTGTTCTTTTACATTTGCTGAGGAGTGCTTTACTTCAAACTATGTGAATTTTGGAACAGGTGTGGTGTGGTTCTGAGAAGAATGTATATTCTGTTGATTTGGGGTGGAGAGTTCTCTAGATGTCTATTAGGTCCACTTGGTGCAGAGCTGTATTCAATTCCTGGATATCCTTGTTAACTTTCTGTGTCGTTGATCTGTCTAATGTTGACAGTGGGGTGTTAAAGTCTCCCACTATTATTGTATGGGAGTCTAAATCTGTCTGTAGTTCTCTAACGACGTGCTTTATGAATCTGGGTGCTCCTGTATTGGTTGCATATATATTTAGGATAGTTAGCTCTTCTTGTTGAATTGATCCCTTTACCATTACGTAATGGCCTTCCTTGTCTCTTTTGATCTTTGTTGGTTTAAAGTCTGTTTTATCAGAGACTAGGATTGTAACCCCTGCCTTTTTTGGTTTTCCATTTGCTTGGTAGATCTTCCTCCATTCCTTTATTTTGAGCCTATGTGTGTCTCTGCATGTGAGATGGGTTTCCTGAATACAGCACGCTGATGGGTCTTGACTCTTTATCCAATTTGCCAGTCTGTGTCTTTTAATTGGAGCATTTAGCCCATTTACATTTAAGGTTAATATTGTTGTGTGGGAATTTGATCATGTCATTATGATGTTAGCTGGTTGTTTTGCTCGTTAGTTGATGCAGTTTATTCCTAGCATTGATGGTCTTTACAATTTGGCATGTTTTTGCAGTGGCTGGTACCAGTTGTTCCTTTCCATGTTTAGTGCTTCCTTCAGGAGCTCTTGTAGGGCAGGCCTGGTGGTGACAAAATCTCTCAGCATTTGCTTGTCTGTAAAGTATTTTATTTCTCCTTCACTTATGAAGCTTAGTTTGGCTGGATATGAAATTCTGGGTTGAAAATTCTTTTCTTTAAGAATGTTGAATATTGGCCCCCACTCTGTTCTGGCTTGTAGAGTTTCTGCCGAGAGATCAGCTGTTAGTCTGATGGGCTTCCTTTTGTGGGTAACCTGACCTTTCTCTTTGGCTGCCCTTAATATTTTTTCCTTCATTTCATCTTTGGTGAATCTGACAATTATGTGTCTTGGAGTTGCTCTCCTCGAGGAGTATCTTTGTGGCGTTCTCTGTATTTCCTGAATTTGAATGTTGGCCTGCCTTTCTAGGTTGGGGAAGTTCTCCTGGATAATATTCTGCAGAGTGTTTTCCAAGTCGGTTCCATTCTCCCCGTCACTTTCAGGTACACCAATCAGATGTAGATTTGTTCTTTTCACAAAGTCCCATATTTCTTGGAGGCTTTGTTCATTTCTCTTTATTCTTTTTTCTCTAAATTTCTCTTCTCGCTTCATTTCATTCATTTGATCTTCAGTCACTGATACCCTTTCTTCCAGTTGGTCGAATCGGCTACTGAAGCTTGTGCATTCATCATGTAATTCTCGTGCCACGGTTTTCAGCTTCATCAGGTCCTTTAAGGACTTTTCTGCATTGTTTTTTCTGGTTAGCCTTTTGTCTAATCTTTTTTCAAGGTTTTTAACTTCTTTGCCATGGGTTCAAACTTCCTCCTTTAGCTCGGAGAAGTTTGACCGTCTGAAGCCTTCTTCTCTCATCTCGTCAAAGTCATTCTCCGTCCAGCTTTGTTCTGTTGCTGGTGAGGAGGTGCGTTCCTTTGGAGGAGGAGAGGTGCTCTGATTTTTAGAATTTTCCGTTTTTCTGTTCTGTCTTTTCCCCATCTCTGTGGTTTTATCTACCTTTGGTCTTTGATGAGGGTGATGTACAGATGGGGTTTTGGTGTGGATGTCCTTTCTATTTGTTAGTTTTCCTTTTAACAGTCAGGACCCTCAGCTGCAGGTCTGTTGGAGTTTGCTGGAGGTCCACTCCAGACCCTGTTTACCTGGGTATAGCAGTGGAGGCTGCAGAACAGCGAATATTGCTGAACAGCAAATGCTGCTGTCTGATTGTTCCTCTGGAGGTTTCGTCTCAGAGGGGTACTCAGCCGTGTGAGGTGTCAGTCTTCCCCTACTGGGGGATGCCTCCCAGATAGGCTACCCGGGAGTCAGGGACCCACTTGAGGAGGCAGTCTGTCCATTCTCATATCTCCAACTCCATGCTGGGAGAACCACTACTCTCTTCAAAGCTCAGTTGGAAATGCAGAAATCATCTGTCTTCTGCATCGCTCACGCTGGGAACTGCAGACTGGAGCTGTTCCTATTCAGCCATCTTGGAACTGCTTTTGATCATTTTTCAAGTTTTGTATTATCTTTAATGGACAAATAATAATTACATCTATTTATGGGGTACAATACAATAATTTGATATATGTATACACTGTGGAATGATTAAATTGGGGTAATAAGAATATCCATCATGCCAAATATTTATATTTTTGATGAGAACATTTAAAACCTTCTCTTTTAGCTATTTTGAGATATATGATACATTATTATTAACTGTAGTCACCTACCTTTCTGTGCAATAGAGCACCAGAACATGTTCTGTCTAACTATAGCTTTTTAGCTATTGACTAGAATCTTCCTTTCTCTGTCCACCTCCCCCAGTCCCCAGCCTCTGGAAATCATCATTTTACTCTCTCCTTCTATGAGTTTGACTTTTTAAGATTCCATACATGAGATCAGACTGTATTTGTCTCTCAGTGCTTGGCATATCTCATTTAACATAACGTCCTCTAGGTTCATTCATGTTGTCACAAATGACAGAATTTCCTGATTTCAAAATATATTACAAAGCAATAGTAATTAAAACAGGATGGCAATGGCATAAAAACAGACACATTGACCAGTGTAATAGGATAGAGATTCCAGAAAGAAACCCACATATCTATGATCAACTGATTTTTGACAAAGGTGCCAAAAACACATAATGAAGAAAGGATAGTCTCTTCAATAAATGGTGTAGGAAAACTGGATATCCACATACAGAAGACTAAAAATGGACCCTTTTCTCACCTCATATAAAAATCAACTAAAAATGGATTAAATACTTAAATGTAAGGACTAAAACTATAAAACTACTAGAAGAAAACATAGCTGAAAAACTCCTTGACTTAAACTGATTTAAAAATGAGTTTTTAAAGTTTTTATCTTTATGTTGTTGAGTTTTAAGAGTTCTTTGTATATTTCAGGTAATAGTCCTTTATTAGATATGTATTTTAGAAATATTTTCTCCCAATCTGTGGCTTATCTCTTCTCATTCTTTTGTCAGTGTCTTTCACAGAGCGAAAGTTTTTAATTTTAATAAAGTCTATCTTATCAAGCCTTTCTTTTATAGATTGTGCCTTTGGTGTATCAAAAATGTCATTGCCATACCCACAATCCATCTAGATTTTTCTCCTACATTATCTTCTAGGAGGTTTTTTTTTTTTTTTTTTCCTGCGAGAGAGTCTTGCTCTGTCACCCAGGCTGGAGTGAAGTGGTGCAATCTCAGCTCACTGCAAACTCTACCTCCCAGGTTCAAGAGATTCTCCTGTCTCAGCCTCCCAAGTAGCTGGGATTATAGGCATACCACCACACCCAACTAATTTTTGTATTTTTAGTAGAGACAGGGTTTCACCATGTTGGCCAGGCTGGTCTCAAACTCCTGACCTCAGGTGATCCACCCACTTTGGCCTTCCAAAGTGCTGGGATTATAGGCTTGAGCCACTGCACCCAGCCATTCCAGGAGTTATATAGCTTTGTGTTTACATTTAGGTCTGTGATCCATTCGTGTTATTTTTTCAAAGGGTGTAATGTGTCTGGATTCATTTTTTTTGGCATGTAAATGTCCAGTTGTTTCTGTACTGTTTATTGAAGAGACTATCTTCTCTTCAATATATTGCCTTTGTTTCTTTGTCAAAGATCCATTGACTGTATTTGTGGGTGTCTATTATTGGGCTCTCTATTCTGTTCCATTGCTTGATTTTGCCAATACCACACTCTCTTGTCTACTATAGCTGTAGAGTAAATCATCATGTCAGGTAGTCTCAATCCTCTAACTTTGTTCTTCCTCTTCAATCTTGTGTTCAATATTCTTGGTCTTTTGCTCTCCATACAAACTTTGGAATTAGTTTGTTGATATCTGCAAAATAACTTGCTGGGATTTTGACTGGGATTGTAATGAATCTATAGATTCAACTGGGAAGAACTGACATCATGAAAATATTGAATCTTCCTATTAATGAATAGCCTTTATTTTTGAAGGAATTTTTGCTGGATAAAGTATACTAGGCTGACAGTTTTTTTTCTCCTTCAGCATAGTATAGTTGTCATACTTTGTCTTTTATCTTACATTGTTTCTGATAAGAAATCTGCAGTTTTATTTGTGCTTCTTAGTATATAATGTTTCTTTTTCTCTGGGCTGCTTTTAAGACAATTTCTTTATGATTTGCTTTTAATAATTTGATTATCATGTGCCTTGATGTGATTTTCTTTCTGTTGATCCTGCTTAGAGTTCGTTATATTTCTTAATTTGTGGGTTTATAACTTTCATCAAATCTTACATTCATGTGTACCTTTAAATCTTTTGGCATATTTATGAGATATTTAATCTCTTTATCATGTTTGTTTCCCTTCACTCAAAGTCCTTGTCTGCTAATTTCATCTTCTCTGTAATTTCTGAATATGTTTCTTTTGATGATTATACTCCTTATAATGAGTGATATTTTTCTTCTTTGTGTAGCATTTTTTGCTTGGATGTTACATTACAAATTTATGTTGTTGAGTACTAGATTTTGTTGTCTTTTCTTTAAACAATGTTGAACTTTATTCCAGGTTAAATTAGTTTCAGTTCAGCTTGATCTTTTGATGCTTGCTTTTAAGTTGTGTTAGAACAAGTGTAGATTAGCCTTTATTTTTAGGGCTAGTTTAGCTTTAATTCTATGATGTGATGTTTTTAGGGTCTCTACTAAGTATTGTGTGTATGTAACATGGATTCTTCACTCTGGCTAGTTGGGACTAAACATCTTCCAGTACTATGCGAGCTTGTGGCATTGTCCAGCTTACAATTCTCTAGCGTCATGGGGCTGTACCTATAGATTCATGCCTCAGTGTCCAGCAACAGGTCAAGGGGCTTCCTGTGCAGATTCCTCTTCTTTCTCTGCATATCTCCCTCTAGTCTGTGTCTCCTCACCTCATTGTGCCCACTGAACTCTGCTCAGGATTTCCCTCTTGGCATTATTGTCTGAAAAGGCAATCCAGATAGAAAGTGAGGGCAATTATAGGGCTAATCATGTTTGTTTCCCTTCGCTCAATGTGCTGCTTGTTGTACAACGTATGAAATCAGTTGTTTAATTCTGACCATTAAAAAAATTATTCATGGATGGGCCAGGCACAGTGGCTCATGCTTATAACCCCAGCATTTTGGGAGGCAGAGGCAGGTGGATCACCTGAGGTCAGGAGTTCAAGACCAGCCTGGCCAACATGGTGAAACCCCGTCTCTACTAAAAATACGAAAGAAAAATTAGCTGGGTGTGGTGGCATGTGCCTGTAGTCCCAGCTACTCGGGAGGCTGAGGCAGGAGAATCGCTTGCAGCTGGGAGGCAGAGATTGCAGTGAGCCGAGATCGCACCACTGCACTCTAGCCTGGGTGACAGAGTGAAACTCCAACTCAAAAACAAAAGAAAACAATTGTTCACGGATGGAGGGCAAGTTGAGTTTCAATAACTTCATTGTGAGTAGAAACAGAAGACCTTTCACATTTATCTTTAAAGCTCTCTCTGTAGGTATGCCATTGTGATTTTGATTTCAATAATTAATATGTTTTTCTATCTAGTGGTTTTTAATTTCATTATACTTTTCATCTTTGCAGTAGTATTTTATTGATTTTTATATCTACCTTATTCTATTCTGATGGTAGTTTGTTTCTTGCTCCTATTTTGTATGTCTCATTTTTTCCAAATATTAAACATAAGTACTTTACATTCTGTATTTAATAATTCCAGTGTCTGAGAACTTCGATAGGGCTAATTCTGCCTCTTCATGTTTGTGCTGAGTCTTTCTTACAGTGCCTTGATTCCTTGTGTGTCTTTCAGTTTAAGACTCTGAGCTTATACTTGATGGGGCTTTATTTGTTGAAATCCTTTAAGACTGGGCTTAACTCTCCAGAGATTTTACTTTTGTCTCTGCCAAGCTCTCACAGGGTTGTTAACCTGAGATTGCTTTAAGGTAACTTACCAGCTTGGGATTTCCTGGACCACAAGTATAATGCAAATTAGAATGACAAAAATGCATTAGGGTAAGCTGTGGTTATAAATTCTCAAGGGGATTGTTTTCTCCTTGTATCCAGAGCCTGAACCCTGAAAGATGCCTTTTTTTTTTTTTTTTTTTTAATCAGTTCACTCTTCTGGTGGGTGAACTTTTTCCATAGTTCACACCTTTACTGAGGTTGTAACCCTTCAGGATGTGGAGGTCTGCCTCAGTTCCAAGTCTTCACCATTCGCAGACCCTCATTTCCTGGTTTCCACTAGCCTTTAGAAAATAAATTTTTAGGCTACAGAGACTGGTAGATGCCCTCAAGGGCAAGCACAGAGTCAGCTTTAATTTACTACCTTTTCAAATTCTTTCTTTTTTTAACCTCTGAAATTTCTATAATTACTATTGTTAAGATTAGCCTTGCAAATAAGGGTAAATAAAATAATTCCTGAGAATATAGAAATGAGGGTAAATCATAAATGGCAGACAGCATTCTGTTTCCATCTCTCCAGATAAGGGTTCTTAGGGGCTGCTGTTTTAGACGGGGGTACCAAACATCCAAATCCATGGTGAATATATCACACTTGCTTGTCAATTTTTTTAATTGACAGTAATTGTATCTATTATATGGGGTATACTGTGATGTTTTCATATAGTTTTACCTTGTGGAATGATTAAGTCATGCTAATTAAAAAATCTAGCACCTCACATACTTATATTTTGTTGTGGTGAAAACATTTAATATCTAATCTTTTAACAGTTTTGAAATATACAGGCCAGGCCCAGTGGCTCACACCTGTACTACCAGCACTTTGGGAGGCTGAGGTGGCAGGATCACTTGAGCCCAGGAGTCTGAGACCAGCCTTGGCAACAGAATGAGATCTCCATCTCCACAAAAAAATTAAAAAAATTGGGCAGGCATGGTGGTGCACACCTATAGTCTCAGCTGCTTGAAAGGCTGAGAAGGAAGGATTGCTTGAGCCCTGGAAGTTGGGGCTGCGGTGAGCCATGTTTGCACCACAGCACTCCAGCCTGGGTGACAGAGACTCTATCTCAAAAAAAAAAAAAAAAAAAAAAAAGAAAGAAATATACAATGCATTGTTATTTATTACATTCACCATTCTGGGCAATAGATCACTAAAGCTTATTTGCTTATCTTCCTTTAAAAAAAAAGATCAGCTTCATACCTAAAAGGATGTTTATTATACTTAATCCAGGGTTTCTAGGTGATTCATAGTGGGAACATTTTTCAGGCTGGCTAGATCACTATAATGCTTAAAATGCAAATCTTTCACTCTCGTTCTTCTCACGGCTGGCACCTTCTCTTCATTTAGGTCTCATCTCAATGCCAACATCCTATCTAAGTAGCCACTTTCCCTACCAGTCATTTGCTACCACATTATTTTTTATTTTTTCTCTCATCACACTGTACAATAATATTTTTTCAAAATGTTTTCCTATGTACTCTCCCTGTCTCTCCCACTAGTGTGTAAGAACTATGAGAGTAGATATCAAGTCTTTCTATTTTCTTCTGTGTTTTCAGCCCCAAGGCCAACTGCTTGTCAGAATAAGCACTCAAATATTTGTTGGATGAATAATTTTTTTCTTGAAGCAAATATAAATGGATACACCACCTAAAATATGTTTCTAAAACTTAAGATTATGTCAGTAAGTATAGCATGTGAATGCCCAGAATTGTCAGTTTGTTGCTTATACTTTGTGGTCTCAACTTATCAAGAAGTCCAATACATTCTGAAGTTGTTATTCTTTTATCAAAAAAGTAAGAAAGTGATTTTTATTTCAGTATATTGAGCGTAAATAACTTTTTTTAAAGTAAGAATCATGAAAACATGCCTAAAGAAAGTAGTCTAAAATTATTTTCAGGACATGACACCTCCCCATCTCCAAACAAAATTAAGAGTGCATATGCCACTTACCTTGTTTGTGTATAAGGGAGTAGAACTGTTTCACAGAGAAGTTAGTTTTGTACTTAGCTATTTGACTAATCAAATCCCATAACATCTCTGAGCTTAGAAAATGTAATCTAAATATGGTTAATTTTCCCTCTAGCAAATCCTGGAAATCCTCGTTTTAATAAGATCTTCGCAGTGTTTGTAAGATATTCCTTTTCCTTTTTTTTTTGAGACAGAGTCTTGCCCCGTCACCCAGGCTGGAGTGCAGAGGCACGATCTCGGCTCACTGCAACCTCCACCTCCCAGGTTCAAGCAATTCTCTGCCTCAGCCCCCCAAGTAGCTGGGAAGGTGCCCTCCACCACACCTGGCTAATTTTTGTATTTTTAGTAGAGACAGGGTTTCACCACATTGGCCAGGCTGGTCTTGAACTCCTGACCTCATGATCCATCTGCCTCGGCCTCCCAAAGTGCTTGGATTATAGGCGTGAGCCACCGCGCCCAGCTTTTAAGATACTTCTTTTGGAAAAAATTCCTGGAATAAGGGTAATCATATACCCTAACTCCAAACAGCAATGACAACAACCAAAAAGCAAGCATTTATTACAACAGGCGAGGCCCTGAGTTGAGAGATTTATGTGCATTTCCTTATTAAAACCTTAAAGATCCTCTTATAATTATTATTCCTACCTATAGGTGAGTAAACTTTGGTAAACAGAGAAGTTGCTCATAGTTACAAGGTTAGTGAAATCCATGTTCTTTAATAACTCTTTATATTGTTCCACAAAGAAAAACATTTTCAATATTTAGTCCTTGTGTTTTGGAAGCAGATGTAGGTCTTGAATTTCTAGGGTGGATGACTCCACATTCTTTCCTGTTTTATTGGTGGAAAACCAAGCCAGAAATCATGATTTGAGAGGGTGTGTTCTTGGGCCATTCTATGTAATACAAACCTAAGTCATTTGGGGACTTTATTCATACATATTTCCAGTATATTTTGGAAAAAGCATTGAATTGTACCTATTTTAAAGATAATATCAGTGACATTTAATTCATAATTGTATTATGAATTTTATTCAACTTCAGTGACAATTGCTATTTGATCTCAGCCTACAACCATAAATCTTGTTGAACTACTATTTCATGAACATTCCCTAACTAGCCACTCTTTGGTTAAAAATCTCAGCTGGGTTTAAGATATCTGTGTTAAAGAAGACTGCAAGTCAGGCATCTGGATTCTCTAAGAAGGGTTTTCCATTTTCTTGTATTTCAGGTTAAGGGAATTCTAAAGAATTACACATGAGCTGATTTGTTGCTTTAAGTCTGATCACTTTAAAAAATTTGTAATTCTCCAAACGACCTAGATAAAATGCTTTGATAAATATTGTCTATAATTGGAGAACTACAAATATTGTCTATAACTGGAGAACTACTGATGTATAAAAATGTGTCTTTTTGGTTAGCTCTGCGTACGTCATTTGATTTAGCTTTGTGTTCTTTTGCTTTTACGTTTTCATGCTTTCTCCTTATTCTTCCAGGATTTCATCCAATTGGAAAGTTAAGTTCTTAGTACTGAGTGGCTAAAAAAGAAATATTTAAATCCACCTAGACACTATGTACCAAATACACTCAACCATAACCACACCAGTAATGATGCCCTCTAATGCGGAGCACTGGTACCTGAGGATGAATCCCTTCTCCTTCCCTGGTGGAAGTGGAAAAGTATCAAGGATTTTCAGAGAGCTGCTGAAATTTGATGAAGGCTGTGTTCAACTTGTTGGCTGCCACTCTTGGTAAATAATAAACAATATAGGCATATGTCTCTGAAAAGACTTCTCCAACTTAGGTTTTCCAAGCCCAGTAGCTTAATTTTTTATTTTGTTTTCCTGTTTTTTTTTTAAATTTAATTTTATTATTATTATTATACTTTAAGTTTTAGGGTACATGTGCACAAAGTGCAGGTTAGTTACATATGTATACATGTGCCATGCTGGTGTGCTGCACCCATTAACTCGTCATTTAGCATTAGGTATATCTCCTAATGCTATCCCTCCCCCCTCCCCCCACCCCACAACAGTCCCCGGAGTGTGATGTTCCCCTTCCTGTGTCCATGTGTTCTCATTGTTCAATTCCCACCTATGAGTGAGAACATGCGGTGTTTGGTTTTTTGTCCTTGAGATAGTTTACTGAGAATGATGATTTCCAGTTTCATCCATGTCCCTACAAAGGACAAGAACTCATCATTTTTTATGGCTGCATAGTATTCCATGGTATATATGTGCCACATTTTCTTAATCTAGTCTATCATTGTTGGACATTTGGGTTGGTTCCAAGTCTTTGCTATTGTGAATAGTGCTGCAATAAACATACGTGTGCATGTGTCTTTATAGCAGCATGATTTATAGTCCTTTGGGTATATACCCAGTAATGGGATGGCTGGGTCAAATGGTATTTCTAGTTCTAGATCCTGTTTTGTTTAACTACAAACCAAAGCTAAAGAAATGATACAATGGTCTCATATTCAAGAATCTTATAAATTTTCTACAGAAAATATAAGGTGTAAAAGGAATGGAGAGTTCTTTAAGCAGCCTCAGAGAAATTATTACCTTGCGTCAAATTCAAAATGGATTGTCAACTATGTCATAATTTTCTGGAAAAAGCTGTTTAAATAACAATACTTCAGTGTTGCTTTGCATTTACACTGCCAGAATTATACCAGGCATCTAAAGGGCAGCCCTTGTGGGACACAGTGTCCTTGGCAAGATCTTTAGAAAAAGACAAAAAACAAAAACAGAAAGCAAAACTTGAAAGGAGAGACTCTATGGAGAAGAAAAATGAGAGGAGAGAAAAATGATGCCAAAATATTTAATGTCAAATGCCAATACTAATATTTATTTAACTGTTTTCAAATGAATAAGTTGCATCATTTATTATTAATACTATTGCATCATATATTATTAATATTATTATTTGCTTAAAAATTGCCATGAATGAATTTTAAAAGGTAGGAAACCATAGGAGATTAATTTTAATGGGAGGAATGATATCTTACTTCTTTGGTTATATAGATGAGTTTAGTTAGTTTTGGAGATTTTAAGAAGAGATTTACTTTCAACTCTCTATCATAAATGCATATTAACCTAGGAGATCTTTTTTTTTTATTACACTTTAAGTTTTAGGGCACATGTGCACAACGTGCATGTTTGTTACATATGTATACATGTGCCATGTTGGTGTGCTGCACTCATTAACTCATGTTTTTTTTTTGGTCTTGAAAATTTAGTTCTTGCACCAATCAAATCCTTTATGTCTAAAATTTAGACTGAACACTGATTAAGACGCAAACTCCAGTCACATGCACCCTATGTAGTCTAAGAGACGATTCACTCACCTATGGATTTGACAAGCGCTCACGGCTGTGTCTCCACCTCTCACCACATCTGGGATGTTTTTGTCATTCGAATGCTCTTCTGCTTCCTCTAGGAGGCTGCTTTTGGAAAGGAAGGGTTCAGGTTCCCCAGCACAGGCTTCTCTCTGATCTGTTTCAATCTGAATCAAAGGCACTTCCCTCGAGCAAAGTGATCGCCTTTTGTGGTTTATTGGTACAGGGTCCTGGCACAAGGAAGTTTCTTTTTTAGAATCTAAAGGGCTGTGGTTTGTAAGAGAAGCAGTTTTGCTCAAAGATGACACTGGGGGCTGTTTACATTCGGTAACAGAGTCTTTCCTCGGGCAATCGAGAGACTCCTGAACAAGCAGAGTTAGCCCACTGCACATCCCGCTCGCAGCTAATCTATTTGCACACTTCTCTGCTTGCGAGGGAGAGCCACCAGAAACAGGCTCAGTGTCAGCTTCCCCTGCATCATCCACAATGATTTTGTTCTTGCGCATGAGAGCCTCGATGGAGCTAGCCCACGTTTCATGAATTAACATGCTGGTGATGTGGTCAGTCCCACCTCTCCGATACAAGCAAGAGTCAGATTTGCAGAGACCGGATGAGGACGCGCTACTGACCGGCTGCACGCTTGGGAAATCTTGTGGGCAGTTCTGAGCAAAGCCATCTAAAGAGTTGGCTTTGATGGGCACATTCACTGTCAGCCTGGAGCATGGGGATCTGCTGTCTGGCATGGACGACTGTCTGTGGCACACTGAGGATCGCAGAGAAGGAGACAGCAGGCCGGCTGTCCAATCCTGGCTGCTCCGTCTGGAGGAGGCACTTTCTCTGCTGTCTCTTTCGATGTCCCTCAGCATGTACCTGTAGAACTCCTCAGTGATGCTCTCTGTGCTGGACTGCTTAGAGGGACAGCTAGGCCTCACACTGAGGTGGTCACTTTTCCGGCACGCCTGTTGCATGGCTGAGTTCAGAATGCTGCTGGCGTTCTTGCCAGCATAGTAATCCAGCAGTAACTCAAATCCTCTCCCTTCATTTTCCATCTGGTTCACCATGAACCTGGAAAACTCATCGGTGATGCTCTCACAGCTCGACTGCTTGGAGACAGAGCTGGCCCTGCTGACCGGCTGGCTCAGCGTGCTCATTAAGCCCAGGCTGTTGACATACGCCCTGGCCTCGGAGTCTTCCTCAGGAATGCTTTCGCAGCTGGAGGCCTTCAGCCGGCTCCACCTGTCGCCACTCAGTAACCGATTCCGGGGATAGCCCTGCGCCTGCCACATGCCCTCCACCACAGAGAACTCCGTTAGGTTCATGATCTTGGCTGCCACTTCATTGGCAAAAAGATTGACAGAATCTGGGACATCTTCAAGGTTCATGGACTCATCCACAACCCTGTTCATCAGCTTTTCTTTAAGCTCAGGGTGCTCGTCCGTCTTCCTCTTGATCTCACTGAGCCGGGGCGGCTTGTGTTTCCTCACAGCGGTCCCGCTCCCCTGGCTCTCTTTCTTCCTCTTCAAGGATCGGCAGGGTACATTGGGTGTCATGAGAAACTCACTCCCTCTTTTCCATGCACAAAACCAGGGTTGTTTTCCACTGGAGTTGTCAAGGCAAATCGCTGCAATTTCAGTTGCCATGGAGACGACCGTGTCTGCTAATTCTTCCGCAAAGTCTGTAATGCAGTAGATGTCTGGATGCTTTGCTTGAAGCGTGGATTGAGCAGGAAGCAGCAAGTCATCCCCTAACAAGGACAGGTTGACTTGAACTTCGTTGATGCGAGATGTGGCACAGTTGTACTTTTCTTGGGTGTTTGGGTGGATAATCTCCTCAGCCTCCTGGGAACCACTTCTGGACTGGCTGACCGTTGGGGACCTTTGTCCTTCGGAAGAGGCTCTGCATTCATTCTCACTGTGATGAGGGCTTTTTGTATCCTCTCCTGCTATTCCTTTCAGATATATTTCCTTGGAGGATGTTGTAGCAGTCGAAGAATCGGGCACTCTGTGACTACGTGATAATTCTGACTGCAGCGTGGGGTTCTTGAAGAAGCCTGGCCTCACTCCACCCTTGTCTTGTTTTGAATACATGCCATCCACAATATTGTTGATGACAAGACTCGTGTTGTGTGAATTGCTAAGTGGAGAGCTGCTGGAGGATTCAGTGGCTTTTGTCCAAGCTTGACTAGCACCCAGATCAGATGGCTGGCAGCTTGGTTCTGTCTCCCTCCTTCTGATGGTCTCCTTAGAAAGGACAGCAGGACATTCACCAAGCCGTACAATATGACTCATCTTCTTGAACGTGAAGCATATCACATCTAAAAGCAGTTGATTTGTACTTTCCATTAAGGTGTCCAGAATTTCAGAGGAATGCCTGTTGTCATTGGGGTCAATTATCATATTTTTGTGGTGAACTTCATCAATGGAATGCTTCAGGATAACATTGGACAGGGTATGTGCCAGTTCATTCCTGAGGACATTTTCTGAGCACAGGGTCTGAGACTTTGAAGCAGTTTCCATGATTCTCCTGTTCATGGAGTCCAGAAAGTCTCCAATGCTGCTGTAGGTATTAGGCCTTGTTAAAACCAGAGCAGCCTCCTTGAGCAATCCCTCGGCAATGGCTTCCTTGCCAAGCTCCATGCTTGCTAAACCACAAAGTGGGGGCATGGCTTCAGAAGCCTCAGCTGCAGGCGGGAGGCTACCACTTGGAGCCACTGAGCATGTCACCTCTTCTCTTTCACCCAGACCACAGACAGCCACAGCACTGGCCACCTGAGTCATGCCACACAAAGCAGATGGAAAGGAGTACTCATTGATGGAAGGTTCCTTGAGTCCTTGGGGTGCTTGAGTTTGCAGTGCACCACTGCCCCCTGGGGGAAAGTTTGAGTCCACTTGCTCCATTTTGAGTCTTTCTGTGGCCTGTGGACTGGAAATGGTTCCAATCACAGTGGCTGCACAAGCTAACGCCACTTCTAGAGCACTCTGGGGTTGTCTGCTGGAGTTCTCTCCAGAGAGGATGCTTGAGGTTTCAACAGAGACTTCCATCTCAGGCCATGAGGAGATGCCTGGCTGTGGGGCAGCATCACTGCCATCTGGACTCTGAACAACGACGATTCTGGGGAGCTCATTCCATGACCGAGAAACCACTGTATCTTTTGTGGAATAGCAACTGGGAAGCAGAGAACTTCCTACAGAAACACTGACTGCAGATTCCTGGGGTAATGTGGACTGAGATTGAGATAATCTAATAAATGCATCCTGCAGCACGGATTCGGCTAAATTTGTAGCATACTTGCCAGTGGTGACTTCTCCATCTTGTCTAGGAGGGAGAGCGTTTCTTGTGTCTTCATGGTCTCCTGGGTTTAGGTTGCTTCTCTGCTCTGCCACAGCATATGCAGAAGGTACATCTTTATCCATCATGGAGAAATAAGCATCTTTTGGAATATACAGTGCCTGTGATTTTTCCATTTGACCTTTAAAAGCTTCTGAATGATAATAATGTGTGGCTTGTCTCCCATTCCCCACAGCTTCGCTTTTCCACTGTGATGGCTTGGCTGAGGGATCTAGACTCTGCAAGGCTGTGTTCTTTGTTAGGTTTTCTGTAGATCGTTCTGTTTTAATCAGTGGTGTGGGATATTTGTTGATGTATTTGTCTTCCAAAGCATAAAGCCACTTTTCCTTGTTGCAATTCCATTCCGCCTGGGTGGCTCCCTTTAGCTGTTTACTTTCCAAAACATTGGCTGAGACATTTATATTTTCATAACCTAGTGAGGAGAGAATGAGGAGCACTATTACTTTTTGAATAGCAGGTTACCATAAGTCTTAAGTAGTAATTACTTTCTAAAAATAAAACATCAATAAAGACACATGCACACGTATGTTTATTGCGGCACTATTCACAACAGCAAAGACTTGGAACCAACCCAAATGTCCATCAATGATAGACTGGATTAAGAAAATGTGGCACATATACACCATGGAATACTATGCAGCCATAAAAAAGGATGAGTTCATGTCATTTGTAGGGACATGGATGAAGCTGGAAACCATTATTCTGAGCAAACTATCACAAGGACAAAAAACCAAACACCGCATGTTCTCACTCATAGGTGGGAATTGAACAATGAGAACACTTGGATGCAGGGTGGGGAACATCACACACCAGGGCCTGTTGTTGGCAGGGGGAGTGGGGAGGGATAGCATTAGGAGATATACCTAATGTAAATGACAAGTTAATGGGTACAGCACACCAACATGGCACATGTATACATATGTAACAAACCTGCATGTTGTGCACATGTAGCCTAGAACTTAAAGTATAATAAAAAAATAAATAAATAAAAAGAAAGCATTGACTTTTTTTCCCCCTTCAAGAATAACAGTTTGAATGGTTTTCCTCAAGAAAAATGAATCTGAAAAGGCTTTCAAATTTCATGATAGAATGCCATCCAACAAAATGGCTTTCCATATGGGATACAAATGCAAGTAGGAGGTGTTTGAGGGCTGAGGGCTGCCACCATTTTTCAGGGGAAAGCAACCCAGACAGTTGCATCTTAGAGCTTCCCATTGGGTACAGAAGGAGAAGGGAGGATGTTTACAGCAACCTCAGTAGTGGGACTTGCTGCAAAGATTTGTTCTAAAGTTTGCATGAGACTTGTCCCAGGGACAGTGGCAACAACATCTGGGGTACCCCTTCCTCTGTGGCTAAAAGTGGGGAGGAGGAACGCATTGTTCATTGAGCTCTGTGAATGGGTCAACAGGAAGAGCTGAATAAATGGGTACTAAGCACTTTCCTGGATTATCTCTTTCTGTCTTCACAAAAATCATTAGCTATAGGCATGATCGTACTCCCAAATTAGACAAACAACTAGGCTAGGAAAGATTAGATAACTGTCGCCAGATCTCACAGCCTCAATGTGGCAGTGCTGGGATTCAAATCCAGGCTGGTCCAACTTGGCTTCAACGAATATATGGCTTTTATGGAAGTCTGAGGGAAGTTAACTTTCCTCCCAGTGATAGCCTCCATCTCTTGGCAGGCAGGAGGATTTTCCTTTAAAGTACACAAATTCCCTTCAGTATGCCTAAGGCATCTTTTGGGAGTCTGGATCCATCCAACCATTAAGTCCGCTAAGTGAGTTTGTCAGTATCTTCACCAGTGTTCTCATATCCTCCTTCCTTCCTTCCTTAAAATTCAGCAAGTAAAGATTGTGATGTGTCAGCCAAACTGATGTGGCCTGGAACTTTTCTGAAATCTCACCCAGACATTTTTATATGGGGACTAATTTCAGGAGGCACTAATTGGAAAGTTCTCACCGTTCCTAGATTCATCCACCTCGCTTTCCTCCTCCAAGTGCTCAGAAGCGGTTAGAAAGTCTTCCTCGATTGAGGATAAGGAACAGTTCGTGTCATCCTCCAGTTTCAAGATGTTTCTTTCCAGGTGGAGCTGTCGCTCCTGCACCAGTTCCAGACCAATCAGAAATTTGTTGATTTCAAAGATGATGCAATTGGTACTGTTTGGTCTGTTCCCTCTTGCACATTGGACCAAGCAGATATCTGGCAGCCAAGGACACTAAAAGTGGAGAGAAAAGAAGGCATTTATTCAAAAGGGAAAATAAAAGAGTATTGCCTCTGACCTTTCCTTTTCCACAAAGCTCTCCTGTTAATAGGAGTGGGGACCTTTAAAATATTTGAAATGTCTTCTGGGATTATATTAATAAACTGCTTGAAAAAAATTCAAGTGATGTTTGGAACACAAGGTACTTAGGAGAAAGCCTGACTTAGGGGAAAATAGATCGGCTGTATCACATATTTTAGTTTCCCTTGGTCAAAGCAAAAATTCAACTGGGTAAAGTTAAACAGGCAAAGAAGATTTTTATTCGAGGCTATTAAAATAGGGAAGAGAGGCCAGAATTAAGTTGGACCACAACTCCACTGAAACAAAAGGCAATAGGGTTTTAAGGGCTAGAGTGATGGGGGAGATCATAGGTCATCTGTGTTTGATAATGGGCTTTACCCAAAGAAACAGTAAACTTCCTTGTATCTTTATGACAGGAGGTAGTTTTACAACCTGGAGCAAGATGCCCAGTGAAGTTACGTTCTCATGCTCCCATAAAGACTGGGGACTTTAAGGGAACTATCTTCCTTGATGATTACATTTCAAAGAGACAGCTCCCAGGTCCTTGAGAAAGACATTTCTGGGTATAAAGCTGGCAAGAGGCTTTTACAAAAGGATTTACATCTCAAAAAGGCATAGGAGGAATTTACAATTATAAATTTTCTAGATTAAATGCTCTAAGAAAAGGGAAGTCAGGGTCTAGAGTCAGGAAGGAGCCTGTCTAAATTTTGGTCAAGCTGAAGGGAATGTCAACGCTGTCTTGGTTACCTCTTCTGATTAAATTGAGTCCCAGATTCTCAGATCAGTATCTTTCCCTGCCTTGAAGATACTCAGTAAAACCTCTACTAGTAGAGGTACAGTAAGTGTTCTATCAACTACAGTTAGATTCTATAATTTGTATTGCTTATCTGAAGAAGCAGTCAACATGAAATTAAATGAAATCCATAGGAAGTGAACTAATTATCTCTAAAAGACCAGTGTATGGGAAAAACAGTGATAAAGAGGCCCAAATTATACAATCATGTACTAGTCAGACCTGTTAATTCTGTTCCGTTCTAGGGTTACAAACCATATCCTCATTCTCCATTACACATTGTCACTATTCATATTATTTATTGCTCATTGGAATCGTAATAAAAGGTTCCAATAATTCTAGGAGAGATGATTATAAAATGAAAAATTCAATCCTTCTCCAAGGGGTTTAGGAATACCCTGGGGGCTCAAAAATAAAATTCCCCTAAATGCATATGTGATTAGGTCTGTTTTTCAAAGAAGGTGGTCCATTGCCTTGCTTTTCTAAGTGTGGATATGGACCTGCAGCCATGGCATCACCAGGGAGCTTGTTGGAAATATTTACTCAGGCCTCAACCCAGATCTACTCAATCAGAATCTGCATTTCCAAGGAATCTGTTGGAGATGCGTACATGCATTAGCATTTGAGACCCACTGGTCTATAGCTTTTATTGAATTCACAAAGTATCTGTGATCCCCCGAATGGAGAGGAACTGCTGTTGTAGAGTAAGCAGAAGTTGGCTTAATTTTCTTTCTACTGAATTTAGACACACTACACTAAACTGAAACTTACCCAGTATTTTCCGAGTGCCTATTGCATGCAAATTATGCAAGGAGGTGCATTTTCCGAGTGCCTATTGTATGCAAATTATGCAAGGAGGTGCAAACATGAATCAGACAATTGCTCTGGGGAGAAGGGCACACTATATTATCAATGAGTCAACCTCATCAGAGTCCAAGTGATTCACATGGAGTTGATTCACCTCCAGTGCCAGGGGTGATCATGTGACTTAAGCCTGGCCAATCTGAACAATGCATTCCTTGGGTCATAGTGATTGGTTCAGAAATGGGCATGTGACATATGAAAGCCAATAGGATGCAATGAGACTTCTGCTGAAAACCACCTGGAAATGACGTCCCATGCACTCTTTCCCGACTTGAACCCAAAAAGATATTGCTTCCTTGTGGGAGGAGCTTGTCTGATAATGGGGCCAACAGAAAGAAAACAGGAAAGAGGCCACAAGAGAAAAATCCATGTCTTGATGACATTGTTTAAGTCTCTAATCTACTCCTGGATTTTTCTGGTTACATGAAACAATATGTTCTCTTTTTGCTTAAGCTAATTTTCTGCCATGTTAAATTAAGAATCCTAACTGGGATTAATCAGGGTCTAGTAAGTTAAACTCAAGGTCAAGTCCAATTAATGTCAATACCAATTTTCATAGAGATATTGAAAGAAAGCTGGAATTTCTCAGTAATACCTGTACTTGCCAAAAGCTAGGAAAAGTGTTCTATAATGCAGAGGCAGTTTTTTTTTTTTTTTTTTTTTTTAGATCTGTGAATTCTAGAAAGAAAACGGGAATAAAGTCTTCACTCTCAAAGACATAATGTACAATTATTTGACAAGCCACAAATTACCTAGGATTCATGTAAAACTTATAGGACACAAGCCTTGTT